>NW_027361732.1:53095000-53715000 GCF_039654945.1 Dendrobates tinctorius
ATTGTACTGTGTGTGATGTTAATGTGGAGGAAGAGGTGGAGAGGCCACTTGATGCAGCGCTTGCCATCCACTGGAGCACATACTCTTTTTGGCTCTCATCTACAAGGCATACGGTTGTGTGGCTGCCAAGGAAAGGGAATGCAGTGGCCAGTCCAGTAACAGATGCTGTCAGTGGTCTTTGGATAGGATGAGACTGTTTGTTCAGTTAGGCTGAGTTCACACGTGGCGTTTTTTTCGCGTTTCCGCGGCGGTTTTAACCACGCGATTTTGCCGCGAAAAATAAGCATCCCATGCATTCTTATGGGATTCCGCAATTCTGTGCTAATGCTGCGGTTTTTACCTTGGCGGAATTGCTTCGCGGTAAAGAATGCAGCATGCTCATTAATTTCGCGGAATCGTGGCGATCCCGCACCCATAGGAATGCATTGTTCTGCTTACTTTCCGCATGTGGTTGTTGTGTTCCTTGGTCTTCATGATGCTCTCTGTGCTTCAAACAGAACCCTGAGACTATCACAGAGCAGGTGCATGTACACGGAGACTTAATTACACACAGGTGGATTATATTTATCATCATTAGTAATTTAGGACAACATTGGATCATTCAGAGATCCACAATGAACTTCTGGAGTGAGTTTGCTGCACTGAAAGTAAAGGGGCCGAATAATATTGCACGCCCCACTTTTCAGTTTTTGACTTTCCACAAAATTTTAAAATAACCAATAAATTTCGTTCAACTTCACAATTGTGTTCCACTTGTTGATTCTTCACCAAAAAATTACATTTGGTATCTTTATGTTTGAAGCGTGATGTGTGGAAAAAGGTTGAAACGTCCAAGGGAGCCGAATACTTTTGCAAGGCACTGTATGTAGTGATGGTGGTTCTGGTGATGTGTACATATACTGGTGTATTTACTAATGTTGGTTCTTGTGATGTATTTATGTACTGAATGAGGTTCTGGTGATGCATTAATATACTGATGGTGGATCTGGTGATCCATTAATGTACTGATGGTGGTTCTTGTGATGTATTCATGTACTGATTGAGGCTCTGGTGACTAGTTAATGTACTGATGGTGTTTCTGGTGATGTATTAATTTACTGATGGTGGTTCTGGAGCTGCACTTATGTACTCATTGTGTTTCTTGTGACCTATATATTTACTGATTATGGTTCTGGTGCCGTATTTTTGTACTATTGATGGCTTTGATGTTCTATTTATGTACTGCTGATGATTTTAGTTTCATATTCATGTACTGATAATGATTCTAGTGATGAATACAGCATCAAAACCATCAACACTACATGAGTACCAGAACCATCATCAGAACAGATATTCAACACAACAACCACACACATGATCCACAGCTCCAAAACCCCCATCAGTGCAGGAAAATGGCACCAGAACAACCATCAGTTTTGCTGCAAATTGTATTTGTCACATGACGGACATAAAAACCATCATAAGTATCCCTTTATCTATAATGGGGTCTATTTATTTTCCATTAGGGAATACACCAAATGCTGGACACATTAACTGAAACCAATTAACCACCAGTATAGTCACATTATATTAGTTTCCATGACCATCCTTGAGCCTGAAATTTAAATATAGGATATCAAGGATGAATATCACTTTTTGACACTGGTATTGTGTAAATGGTCCTAAACCATGATTCTATCTCTAACCTTGAAAATGCACTCTCTGTTGAACATCACCCCTAAAGTACACCACTTTTTCTTTTACTTTTGAAATTATTTGGTAAAAAATGGAATTCTAGTGGAAGTGATCAGCAGAAATTGTTACCTGACCCATCGAAGGGGGATGAGTGTGCGTTAGAGCTCCTGTTACTTTACATTTCTTTACTTGGGGATAAGGGTTCATTAAGCGGGTGTATAAGGGGGGTTATGTATGTATACTAAGTCTGGCCTTGAGTGATATAGACTTAATTTTGATTTATTGTCCACCACTGTGGTGCTAGAGTTGATACCCAATATATGGGAACATATAGGTATTTTTAATTTGTGTATGAGATACTTTGTATGGTTTTAGCTATTAATATTAAAAGTTAACTTGTACGATACTGACCATTGCTGTAACAAAACTACGGCACGGTGGCTCAGTGGTCAAATCCCACCAAGGACAACATCTGCAAGGAGTTTGTATGTTCTCCCCGTGTTTGCGTGGGTTTCCTCCGGGCACTCCGGTTTCTTCCCACATTCCAAAGACATACTGATAGGGAATTTACACTCACTGGCCACTTTATTAGGTACACCTGTCCAACTGTGTGTTAAGACTTAATTTCTAATCAGCCAATCACATGGCGGCAACTCAGTGCATTTAGGCATGTAGACATGGTCAAGACAATCTCCTGCAGTTCAAACCGAGCATCAGTATGGGGAAGAAAGGTGATTTGAGTGCCTTTGAACGTGGCATGATTGTTGGTGCCAGAAGGGCTGGTCTGAGAATTTCAGAAACTGCTGATCTACTGGGATTTTCACGCACAACCATCTCTAGGGTTTACAGAGAATGATCCGAAAAAGAAAAAAAATCCAGTGAGCGGCAGTTCTGTGGCCGGAAATGCCATGTTGATGCCAGAGGTCAGAGGAGAATGGGCAGACTGGTTCGAGCTGATAGAAAGGCAACAGTGACTCAAATTGCCACCCGTTACAACCAAGGTAGGCAGAAGAGCATCTCTGAACGCACAGTGCGTCGAACTTTGAGGCAGATGGGCTACAGCAGCAGAAGACCACACTGGGTACCACTCCTCTCAGCTAAGAACAGGAAACTGAGGCTACAATTTGCACAAGCTCATCGAAATTGGACAGTAGAAGATTGGAAAAACGTTGCCTGGTCTGATGAGTCTCGATTTCTGCTGCGACATTCGGATGGTAGGGTCAGAATTTGGCGTAAACAACATGAAAGCATGGATCCATCCTGCCTTGTATCAACGGTTCAGGCTGGTGGTGGTGGTGTCATGGTGTGGGGAATTTTTTCTGGGCACTCTTTGGGCCCCTTGGTACCAATTGAGCATCGTTGCAACGCCACAGCCTACCTGAGTATTGTTGCTGACCATGTCCATCCCTTTATGACCACAATGTACCCAACATCTGATGGCTACTTTCAGCAGGATAATGCGCCATGTCATAAAGCTCGAATCATCTCAGATTGGTTTCTTGAACATGACAATGAGTTTACTGTACTCAAATGGCCTCCTCAGTCACCAGATCTCAATCCAATAGAGCATCTTTGGGATGTGGTGGAACGGGAGATTCGCATTAGGGATGTGCAGCCGACAAATCTGCGCCAACTGTGTGATGCCATCATGTCAATATGGTCCAAAATCTCTGAGGAATGCTTCCAGCACCTTGTTGAATCTCTGCCACGAAGAATTGAGGCAGTTCTGAAGGCAAAAGGGGGTCCAACCCCTTGCTAGCATGGTGTACCTAATAAAGTGGCCAGTGAGTGTAGATTGTGAGCCCTATCGGGGACAGCGATGATAATGTGTGCAAAACTGTAAAGCGCTGCGGAATTTGTTAGCGCTATATAAAAATAAAGATTATTATTATTTTATTTATTTTAGCTATTAATATTAAAAGTTAACTTGTACGATACTGACCATTGCTGTAACAAAACTTTTTGTATCTTGATAACAAATTCCATTGAACCCTTTTTACCCCTCAAGAATGTTTGCACCTTCATGATCAGCCCAAATTTTACAAATCTGACCAGTGTCACTTTATAAAGTAATAACTGGAACCTTCAGAGTATACCATTTATTTGGAGACTGTTCTTTTTGTGACATATTGTATTTCATGATAGTGGTAAATTTTCCTTCGATATGGCTTGCATTTATTAGTGAAAAAATGGAAATTTGGCAAAAAGTTTTCAAAATATTAATTTGTATGCCCTTAAATCAGAGCGTTATATCACACAAAATAGTTAATAAGTAACATTTCCCACATGTCTACTTTACATCAGCACTATTTTTAAAGCATAATTAGTTTTTTTTAGGAAGTTAGAAGGTTTAAAAGTTGACCAGCAATTTCTCATTTTTCCAACTAAATTTACAAAATCTATTTTATTAAGGACCACATCACATTTGAAGTGATTTTGAGGGGTCCATATGACAGAAAATATCCAAAAGTTTCTTAAAAAAACTTCACCTCTAAAGATGTTCAAAACCACATTCAAGAAGTTTATTAACCCTTAAGGTGCTTCATGGAAATTTTCGCAAAGTGTTAAACAAAGAATATTTAACAAAAATGTTACTTTATACCCCATTTTTTTTTGCGCAAGGGTAACAGGAAAAAATGGAACCCAACAGTTGTGGAATTTCTCCTGAACACGCCGATACCCCATATCTGGGGGAAAACCACTGTTTGGGCGCCCGGCAGGACATGGAAGAGAAGGAACGCTATGTGAGTCTTTGAATGTATAATTTGGTGGAATAATTAGTGGACGCCATGTCGCATTTGGAGAGCACCTGATGTGACCAAACAGTGGAAACTGCCCACAAGTGACACCATTTTGGAACCTAGACCCCTCATGGAACTTTTATAGATGTGTGGTGAGCACATTGAACCCCCAGTGTTTCACAGAAGTTTATAACATTGAGACATGAAAATAAAAATCTCACTTTTCCCACAAAAATGTATTTTAGCCCCATATTTTGAATTTTCATATGGGTAATATGACAAAATTGCTCCATACTATTTGTTGTGCAATTTCTCATGAGTATGCCAATACTCAATATGTGGGCGCACAGCAGGCCTTATTCTTTTCGTCCAATTTTTTTATTTTCACAAGGTAACAGAATAAAAAGGACCTCAATATCTGTTGTGCAATTTATCCTGAGTATACCGATACCCCACGTGAGGTAGAAGGCTACTTTTGAGGCACAATGCAAAGCTCAGAAGGGCAAAGCACCATATTGGAGTTCAGATTTTGCTGGACTGGTTTGAGGCTGCCATGTCACATTAGTAGAGCCTCTGAGGTGCCAGAACAGCAGAACCCCTTATAAGAGACAGCATTTTACAAACTACACCTCTCAATTAATTCATTTAGGGGTGAAATGATCATTCATATTGACACCACAGGTGAGTCACAGAATTTTATACCATTGGGCTGTAAAGAAAAAAATAAATACATTTTTAACACCAAATTGTTGTTTTAGCCCCAGATTTTTACATATTCACACTGAGAAATGGCTAAAAAATGGCATCAAAATGTGTCTCCCAATTTCTGCTGATTGTAGAAATACCCTATACATGGCTGTACAGTACTGCTCTACACAGTGAGATTTGGGAGGAATGGAGCACTATTAGCCTCCTGGAGTGCAAATTTTCCTAAAATAGTTTACAAAATCCATATACAAAGCCCATAAGTGCTAGAAGAGCAGAATCCCACCTCAAGTGACCCTATTTTGGAAATGATATCCCTTTGGGAACTTACCTACAGGTGTAGTAATTATTTTGATCTGTGTTTTCCAGAAACAAGGAGCAGTGGATGTTACTGAGTGAAAATTACAAACTGCCTTAGTAGCGATCACTCTATGGTTACCAAAAAAGTGAAAGAAAATAATTTGGCACCACTCAATGGCATATAATAATAAAACTACATTTTATTTATACAAAATATAAAAAACAAGACATAATAAGAAAGGTGTCACACAAATCACAAAGGGACTAACGAAGTCCATAGAAAATCCTGCCACAGCAATTTGTTTAAAACATTTTAGTACATCCAAGAATGAGATGAGAAAGGGACAAGAAGACACACCAAAAGGTGTATATAAATGATGATAAATACCCTTTAACTATGATGAACATGTACCAATCAATAATTATCACAATTCCCTTCTCACATAAATGCCCTGACGGTGCTAACCGCAGGGCAGAGGAACAAATAAAGGGTTAATGACCGTTCAATAATAATACCAATCCCTTCTCATATGAATGCCCTGATGGTACTAACCGCCGGGCGGATGAACAAATAAAGGGTTAATTACCAATAAGTATATGCTGGAGGAGAAACCTGGACGTCCCTTGAGCCCCGACGCGCGTTTCCCACTAATTCTTCTGGTGGCGTCTAGCACCGTCCGGTGGTTAGTACCGTCAGGGCATTCATATGAGAAGGGATTGGTATTATTATTGAAGGTCATTAACTCTTTATTTGGCAGAATGAACAAAGATCAGCAATTGAAAAAAATGCTTTTAGTATTTTTTATGTTGTTCAGAGTGTGGTAAAATTGACAAGGTAGCTGCTGCAGTTTGGTTGCACTCGGCGCACCGTCAAAAAGGCGCATGTGCCGCCAAACGCATACTGCGCATGGCCTGCGCCCCCCAGTGATAAAGATAGGGGACGCAGGACACATGCAGCGTCATGCACCGGTAGGCGGAGCTACCGGCAGAGGCGCGACAGGGGGCGGGGCTTAGCGGCGGCCGTGCGCAGGCCGTCGCTGAGCTCAAAAGCGCTAATGTGAAACTAGCCTTACTTCACTCATTCACACACTCAAGGTATAGTACAAATGAATGGGCTAATACAACACTATCAAACAACTACTACAATAGTAGATGCAAATGTAAAATTATTCAACTAATCTAAAAAAAAGGTATAACAACTAACCCTGAAAAATATACAACATGTAGAACTTTAAGTCACTCAGAGTAGTGGTGCCTGAGTAGGGATCCAGTCTGTAATTATATATAGAAAAGACACTATATAAGAATTCTGTACGATTGTACCGCAGATTACTCTTCCCAAAGATGATAAAGACGTCTTGTTCTTATGCTTTCAATCTACTCTAAAAGAGATACATGCCTTTTTTTAATTGTTTTGCTTCTCAACATTAGGATTTTTGGCTTTAAAAGTTCTCCTTGGCAGGGTACCTTGACTATCTAATGTGTAACATCACGAAACAATCACTGACCTCAGGGAGACCAGTCAAAGAAAACACTGCGGCAGCCAGCAAAGTTGCTCAATCAGTGAAATCCTAGGTGCAATGCTCCCTGGGAAATACGAATATGCAAATAAAGTCCGTGGAGCCTCATTTAAGAGTCTCAAACACGGGACTAGCCAGATCTTCCTCCAGGGAAGGACGTGATGTTGGTCTACTAGGCATTGCTCCCACCTAGCCAGAATCCTACTCCACACTGATGAGGGGCAACACCCCGAAACAGCTGTCTGTGGATGGATACCTGGCCTTGGTATTTCCCTGGTCATATCTGTAAACTCGTAAAGAGCTGGATATTGACTTAAAGGGCCACTTAATATGGTGTTAATGGTGGTTTCCGAAAGGAGCCACCCCTTGGCTGGGTCCTTCCCTGGAGGAATATCTGGCTAGTCCCGTGTTTGAGACTCTTAAATGAGGCTCCACGGACTTTATTTGCATATCTAATGTGTAAGGCAGTCTCCTGACTTTCAGAGTTAGCTTTGAACATGCTTGATTCTTTGAGGGGTCTCCTACAGGAACAAAGAATCAAGCATGTTAAAGCTAACACTGAAAAGCCAGGAGACTCCCATACATATTAGTCAGCGGATTGTGCCAAGGAGCACTTATAAAACCAAAAAATCAATTTGTTGTACTCCCATCTTAGAAAAGCGAAACATGCATATTAATGATGGAGTCAGGAGGAATGGCTGAATCAAATGTATGGCCTGCTTTAGATGCAATAATTGTGTGAACTGCACATTTTTGGTCCTATCATACAAATTATTATTATTTATTTATCTATCACCATTGATTCCAAATAATGGTTCCCGTTAGGACCAGCTCCACTGACTGACAATTCAGAAAGCGCATTGTGCACTTATTACAGTCATAGCAAACAATGGCTGACTTCATTAGCCAGCAGGAATATAACAGGACAGCGGTTCCTGTAATCACAAGGGAGGGTAATGAGGACAAGATGCATGGGGGATTATTTAGCACCATTTAGTGGTGTAATGTGTATCAGATTTCAGGCCAGGTGCAAACCTAAACAATGACGGAAAATCATTAGCTTGGTAAACAGAACCTATGGTCTCTTGAGTTCACCTCTAATACTGCACCTAACAGCATCATTTAGAAGGCAGCCTCACATCTCTCCACTTTCTAATGAATTTCAATGCCCTCAGCAGGGGCTCTTTTTCTCATTGCTCAATTAAAGATCTGCCTTGTGTTCCCTCTCATCCAGCCAGGTCCTTCACTTTTTCTACTGTCATTGTGATTGCATTGTGGCGGTCAGGACAGACAGGCTTTTCCGTGCCAGATACTATAAAACATTGAAGAGCGGAGATAGAAAACTGAATCATTTGGAATAAGTAATGTCTGCAAATATATTCACAAACAAATATCGCTGGAGCTTGATTTGGCAAATCAATTTCATTATGTTTGAACAAATCTTAATCACATATTTCACTTGCTAACGGGAAAACACAGAGCTGCTCCTCTTACACTACACAAATGGAAATGTCGCCTAAAGATCTACCAATATATAATACACTATCCTAACAATGACTACACATTCGCACATTCATGAAAGAGAATTGTGACTTATTTTGTGCTGCCTAATTACCCTTTAAGCTAAACTGCATGGCTACTAATTAAGACAGCTCAGTGACAGATTAATGTCTTTCTGATTTGGCACACCACATCTAAGGGAAAACAATGGTTTCAAGAGTCGGGCTCAGCGACTAAATTACCAACACGAGATGGACATAAGGGGCCTAGTCATTAAATTGTGATAAGTGTACCCGGGGCTTGAAAAGCCTCTTCTGCTCTAATTTACATCACACTGCACTTATGAAGCATTCTTATCATGTCTACAATCGGAACTTGTGGCAGGTCTATTTAGAAGCCTTAACCACTTCATGACAGGATAGTTTTCACCAATTCTTAGTCTTCTCCATTAGATCCTTTTTTTATAGTACTATGCAGTAACCAATAACTATGATGGTAATAAAATGAAGTGCAAATACCAGTATCTTATGCATATAGATTGTCTAGTTTCATTGTGCCTTAATATTTAAAGCCAGAACTTGGCACTCAACTTCAGGAATAATAATGATGTGATTTAATGCAGCCAAAATAAAACATTTCGGACAGTCATGGCCTTCATCACACTGCAGTACAGTGCTGGATGTCAGATAAAAAGAGAGATGTTAAGAGGGTTTACCACATGACTTAAAGTGCTGTATAGGGAGTGCATCACAGGTCAGAACGCCAATGCCGTATTGCATCCTCCCGAACGTAGTGGAAACCGTGCGTGGCCGGCAGCAACGCGGTATCTCCTGCGAGTCGGTTGCCACAGCTGACTAGCGGGGGATACCGCGTCTGTAACTGATGAAGGCCATGACTGTCCGAAACATTTTATTTTGGCTGCATTAAATCACATCATCATTATTATTCCTGAAGTTGAGTGCCAAGTTCTTTATTTATACACATGGAGTGGGGACCTAATTGTGACCCTCTTGAGTGGTGCATACGGTGCTCTTCCTTACTTAATATTTAAAGCTAACCCGAGTAAGATCACCCCCCCAAACCTTACATAAAGCCATGCAGGTCTAGGAAAGCGAAATCAATTGATGCCGTTATATCTTGTATCTGTTGTTGCATTCCCAAGAAATCAGCATTTTAATTCACTTGCAAATGATGCATTAAGTGCTCTATGCATGACATCACTTCCTGAGCCTCTCCCTTCCAATGTTGCATCCCTACCCAGCACCAGTCTCTTTAGCTTGATTGATAGCTCACTATCCGATTTCTTTGCCTGGCATCTGACGTCAAATAGACAGTGAGCTGCCAATCAAGCTAAAGAGGCCGAAGATAGGTGGGGAGAAAACCTGGGGAGCAAAGGTTCTCGAAATGCTCTGTCACACTCAGACCACTTCATGCCTCATTGGCAAATTACTAAAAATGCTGATTTCTCAGGAATGAAGCCACAGTTATAAAATTACCGATGGATTTACTTTCAAAGACTTGAATACCCTTATATGCGGTTTAGGTGGATTGCTCTTATTAACTTGTGAATCAATGTTTACATTTATGCCTTAGGTGCACTGTTGGATTGTTTTTGATAGCTCCCAAGAAGAATAAATTCTGTGTAATACATTGCGATAGATGTTCTTTTCTTTGGTAACATTTACTGCAGTAATTTCTTTTAATTTATTATTAGTTAGTTTAACTGTATTTGTAGATCTGTGACATCTGTATTGGTGCCTGCATTTCCGGTCTCTGCACAAGGTTGTTGTTGCAGGCAACAGTTCTAATTCTGACACCTCTAGGACTTGTAGTTCCTTCCAGGCTGTTAGACAGAGAAATAATTGTATAGTGCTGTCAATTATGTGCAGTCCATTCATAATACTATGTGAGAGGCAATAGTGTAATTCCCATAGGAATGAATAGCTGCAACAAATGGGCATGATTTAACAATATATACAGTATTATATATAGTAAGTGGTTACCCATAACTGTAGAAAAGTATCAGCCCCGTCAACTCCGATACACATTTCACCAAGGCTTTATCGAGGGGCAGCCACCAGTTATTATCTGACTTGCTTCTGTGAACTTGTGAACCTTGCTATATTTCCATTGGACTTTCCCGATTTTGACCTCGGCTCATTTTTTGACTATTCTCCTTCTTTATGATTTTGTCTCTACACTGACTTCCTGCCTCTGACCTGGCTACCAGACCATTCCCTTTCTCATGACGCCCCCAGAACTCTCTACAGATGACTGCTTTTTTAGAGCTTAGGGTTCCTGTATGATGACCCTGACTGAGTAGCTTTTGCAGAAAATAAATTAACTGCCCTCTTTCAGGGGCAAAGTACTGCTCAGGATTATTATGCAAAGTTTCAACACTGGGCCAGACTCGCAGTGAAATGACCAGGCCTATGCCATCAATTTTATACTGGAATTTCAGATCAAATTAGAGACATGTTAATGCAGTTCCCGTCTCCTGGGTCCCTTGACTTTGCCATGTCCCTGGCAATCTGGCTGAATAGGCATTTGTGCAAAAGTAGATAGGAACTCACAGGTGACTCAAGGGATCTGACTAAGAAGACCTGTTCTGGGTAGTAAGTGTTGAGATTCTGGACGTCAGATGCATGCCTGCTGAAGACAACCACCATCAGAAACATACCAGCGTCTAGATGTGCCTTGAGATGCCCATCTAGGTGCCCAAGTATTTCCCTATGATTCTGCAAAATGATTGTTTCCTGTTCATCTTATCTAGAAAAATCTGTGTGGCTTCAGGCCTTTACTGATTGTGGTTCTGCAGCAAATTTTGTTGATGCTATGGAGGCAAAAGATCTTGGTTTATCATTTTTTTTTTTTATAACAATCTTTATTTGATGAGACAAATTTGAAAAATCAAACAAGTTATGCTTGCCAGTTTTTCCAAGACATGCACTATTGCAACCAGTACATCAATCCACATAATTATTGCTATACCTGCTGGTACTCACTGGCGCTTCCCCGCTTCTGTGCTCATTCTCGCTTGTGTCCCGCGCCACCCCTTGCCTGCCTTCTCAGGATCTCGGCAGTCTGTGCATGCGCGGCTGTGCTCCTTCTGCCGTGGGTGTCACTGGGAGGTTGTGACCCAGTGACTCCGCCCAGTCATGGCAGCGCCCACCGGGTATTTCTGCATGGCCTTGGGTCAGGTAAGGCGCCTGATTATCTACTCGGTCAGTGCCAGCGTCTGTACGCCTGGCGCCTTCCTCTATCTTCAGTCCCCTTAGCTCTCTGGTCATCCGTTTTGTCTCCTGTGTCTTCCGCTTTCCCCTGTCTTGTGGTTTCTTGTGTCTCCCTGCCTCTTGTGTATCCTCTGCCATTTTGTGTATACTCCAGGATCAGTCCCCTCTTACCCACCACATTTTGTTCCAATTTCTCTCTCTTACAGTATCAAGCTCCTGCCAGTCCATGGTTTGTCTGCTCCCGCTTTTCCTCAATATCTTCCGTTTCTGTGTATCACCCTTCACGCCCTCCTCTCCGTACTCTCTCGTATATCCCCTGCCTTGCCCTGAGTCGCCTCTTTGGCTCCAGCTGTTGTGGTTCCATCTCCCTTGGGCCTGCTCCTGACACTCCCTGTAAAGGGGGTGTCCCCACCTGGTCTGCTTGACCTCGGGGGCTCTGGAATTACGACCCAGAGGGTCCACTCTCGGGTTTTCTCTAAAGACCCTAATAATTATTCGTAAATGTCAAAAACCTCCCATCGTTTACTTTTTTGTCATAACAGTTAAGTTTAACCTTTCAAACTTTCCAATCTTTAACTCATCATAACCATAGGAGATGAGACAAAACAAACAGCAAAGTAAGCAAAAAAAAGAATAGTAATACAAAAAATTTATATATACAGTATGTATAAACACACACACACATATAGGTGTCCAAAAAACATGAAACAGCACTCCATATAGTCCTGAGTGCAGACCTTTCTCAAGCAATTTTACAAATGCATATACAGAACATTTAAAGCAGCCAAATCAATACAATATTTAGCAGCAATTATCAATTTCAGTGTATTAATATTAGTGATACAATCGTAATATACAGTCACATATCACTAAATATGAGTAAAGTGATCAAGTGCAAAAAAAATATTTATTAAAAGTGCAATGTGCTAATATTTAGGACAAAATAATAATTATTAATCAAATGCCAGCTGCATACGATTATAGTAAATGACTCACCCCATCTGTTCACAAAAAACAAAATCACTTCCGGTATTGCGCATCACGTTACATGAATCCAGTCACTCCATGTTGATGGAGGGAAATAATCCAATGCGCATGCGCTAGCTTACACCATCAAAACACAGGATATCACAATCTTCACGCATGCTCTCTAGTCCAAACTGATTCCTCTACTCCATTTTGACAATGGGCAAATCAATGTGTAGTTGCCAATCTTTCACACAACCAAATATAAAGAATTTTTTTATTTTATAAGAAGCGAATGGCAATATCAACTCATCATACAGGAAGTCATATATAGGTTTATTCACAGCTCATAACGATCACTTAGTCATTGGTATAGGCACACCACCCATGTGCTGGGAATGGTAACCCATTGACCACAGGAGATAGGAGCGAAAACACACTCCTTAAAGAATATGTCGCTCACCCAGCAATTCAAATGACCCACTGTGACATCCACAATATTAAACCAAACCTTCCATACAAAAAATAATTTTTTTCATTATTTTTTAATTGAGGATGGACTCATAACAAAAATATAAAAATGTTAAAAAAAATAAAATAAAATAAAAAAAAAAAAAAAAAAAATGTTTGAACCTTAATAATGGGATGAGTCTGATTCACAGCAGTCAAAATAGGCATCATGATCTAAAAAATAAAAAAAAGTAATAAAATAAGTATTTAAATCCATACAGCACAGCATAAAACAACGATCACAATAAGAGCAAGAAAGCAAGCTGCAATTCACTTAAGAATCACGCCAAGTTTGAAATCAACATTTAGACCTTTAGGTTTAAGCGTATCTAATCTTCTTATCCATTCCAATTCTTTAATTTTGAATCTTTTAGTTCTGTTGCCACCCCTCCTTAATAGTGGGACATGGTCAATAATCCTAAATTTTAGCTAGTTTTCAGTGTGTTTAAACTCAGTAAAATGTTTGGGAACAGGCAAATCCAATCTTTTTTTTACGAATAGTATACCTATGTTGGTTCAACCTCACTTTAAATTCACAAGTTGCTTCCCCAACATACAACATCTTACATGGGCATTCTAACAAATATATAACATGGTCAGAAGAACATGTCAAATAATGGTTTATTGAAAACATTTTTTGTGTCACAGGATGCTTAAAATTATGTCCCTTCAACATATTAGGGCAATTTATACAATTCAAGCATGGATAACATCCAGTTATTTTACGGCCTATTAACGATGTTTGAATAGATATGGCAAATCCGCCATCATCACCACAAACCAATCTATCTTTGAGATTGGTTACTCGTTTGAATGAAATTATAGGAGGCATACTAAATTCTTCAATGTTAGGCAAACATTTTCCCAACATTGGCCAATGTCGTTTAACTATGCTGGTTATTACCTTGCTCTCTTCACAGAATGTTGTGACAAAAGGTATTCTCTCAAGATTTTTACTCATTTGTCTGGGTTTATGTAAAAGATTTTCACACGTTAATCTTGTAACCTTATCTTTACAATTATCCATCAATTTTTTCGGATACTTTCTCAATTTAAACTTTGTACTCATTATATTCAAAGCCACATCACAAACATCCTCATTACTAACAATCCTCCTTACTTGTAGGAATTGGCTGAACAGTAATGACTCAACCATCCTCCGTGGATGATGGCTCTCAAAACTCAAGAGATTATTTTTATCCATAGCTTTTACAAATATTTCAGTAGAGAATTGACAATTTTGAAATTTCACCAAGACATCAAGAAATTGATTTCAGAATAAGATGAGATCAAAGTAAACTGTATCTCACTATTTATCTCATTCAAAAGTTTATGAAAATCCTCAAGTTCAGCAATTGTACCCTTCCATAGAGGAACACATCATCAATGTATCGCCACCACCTCAGCACATGCCGAAAGTGGTAGGACACATAGATGACATCTTCCTCCATAGCTGCCATTGTCAAATTAGCATAAGTGCGCAACATATTGGCGCCCATTGCTGTACCTCTGCATTGCTTAAAAAATTCATCACCAAATAAAAAATAATTGTTATATAAGACCACTTCTAATAACTTCAATATAAATTCTACAACCAATGGAGAATATGATGTCCTATTTAGTCTTTTTCTTATTGCACTAAGTCCCACTTCATGGCTAATAGATGTATATAAAGAAATGACACCAAAAGATGCCAAAATTATGTCATCCTCAAGCTGAACATGCTCCAACTATAATAAAAAAAATCAGTAGTATCCAATATAAAAGAGTAGGCCTGTTTTGCTAATGAGCCCAAAATTTTATCCAATACAATTACTAAGGGACTGAAAATTGAATCACAACTTGAAACTATTGGTCCCCCGGGAGGGTCGATCAAGCTCTTGTGGATCTTAGGAAGCATACATATAATTGGAGTTACTGGATTTTCAACCAATAAAAATTTATAAAAATTTAAAACTATAACATCCTGTTCTAATGCTACATCCAGAATATTTTTAATTTTACTCAATCAAAAATTTAGGGTCTCCATTAATCCTTACATAAACCTGTGAATCACTTAATTGTCTTTTTATTTCAGCCAGATATTTAATAGTGTCCATGACGACGACAGCACCACCTTTGTCAGCTGGTTTGATGGTTATGTAGTCGTCATGGACAACGGCCTCTAAGGACATTTTCTCCACCTCAGTAAAATTTGGATTATGAAACTTCTTCATTCATTGATTGTCTAAGAATTTCTATATCTTGATTAACCACCATCGCATAAGCCTCAATCACAGGTGCATCCACTATGGGGTCAAAATCACTAGGATTTGTAAGTGCAAATTGTTGTGATTTCAAAACAATTCAGTCTCCAACTTAAACCAATTAACATGCACACATGGGCTAAAGGACAAGCCCTTTTCCAACACCTTAACTTCTACATCAGATACATTTTTTGATGAAAGATTTACCACTAGACTTGATCTTTCTTTTTTTGTAACATCTGTCTCACAGGGTTTGTCCTGCCCTTTTGTTTCCTTTCTTTTCTGTCCACAACGGTGTTTTCTTCTTCCTCTTCTCTGATGTCTTTCTCTGTTTCCTTTGTCAATCCTACTAAAAAAACCATCACATAAATTTCTCTGGTATA
Organism: Dendrobates tinctorius; assembly: GCF_039654945.1. NCBI lineage: Eukaryota > Metazoa > Chordata > Amphibia > Anura > Dendrobatidae > Dendrobates > Dendrobates tinctorius. The sequence goes on from NW_027361732.1 coordinate 53,110,779, forward strand.
AATTATCCATGTTACTAGAGCACAAATAACCACCTGTTTTAACAGATATTTTTTTTCTCCATCATTTTACTGCCATCTTTCTGCCAGTTGTATACATGTCCAAAACGGTAGCCATCAGCATCCCTATTCCATTTACGTCTTTTCTGCTCCTCTAATACCGCTTTAGTCTTTTTCAAATGCAGGTTAAGGGTGTGTGAACACGTTGCGGATTCTGCTGCGGAATTTTCTGCGCGGTTTATCTGCGGATTTATTGCGGATTAGCCTGCGGTTTTCCCCTGCAGTTTGACACCTGTCATGGAGCAGGTGCCAAACCGCTGCGGAATCCGCACAAAGAATTGCCATGCTGCGGATTTAAATCCGCAGCAAATCCACGTGGAAAATTCCGCACCGTGGGCACTGCGTTTTTTGATTTAGATAGACTAAAAGGGTACTGTACAACGCAGTAGAAACTGCTGCGGATCAGCAGGGCCAGATCTGCAGCAGAATCCGCAACGTGTGCACACACCCTCACAGTTTCCTTAAATTTATCAAACACTTCAACACCAAGCCATGATTAAGGTTCAAACATTTATTTTTAGGTTTTTTTAAAAAATGTTTCTGTATTTTTGTTATGAGTCCATCCTCAATTAACCTCTTTACTCCCAAGGGTGGTTTGCATGTTAATGCCCGGGCCAATTTTTACAATTCTAACCACTGTCCCTTTATGAGATAATAACTCTGGAATGCTTCCATGGATCCCGGTGATTCTGACACTGTTTTCTCGTGACATATTGTACTTCATGTTAGTGGTAAAATTTCATTCATATAACTTGCGTTTATTTGTGAAAAAAATGGAAATTTGGGGAAAATTTTGAAACTTTTGCAATTTTCCAACTTTGATATTTTATGCTCTTAAATCTCAGAGATATGGCACTCAAAAAAACTTAATAAGTAACATTTCCCACATGTTTACTTTATATCAGCACAATTTGGGAACCAAATTTTTTTTGTTAGGAAGTTAAGGGTTAAAAGTTGACCAGCGATCTCTCATTTTTACAACACCATTTTATTTTTAGGGACCACATCACATTTGAAGTAACTTTGAGGGGTCTATAAGATAGAAAATACCCAAAAGTGACACCATTCTAAAAACTGCACCCCTCAAGGTGCTCAAAACCAGATTCAAGAAGTTTATTAACCCTTCAGGTGCTTCACAAGAATTTTTTCAATGTTTAAAAAAAATTAACATTTAACTTTTTTGCACAAAAAAATTACTTCAGGTTTAATTTTTTTTATTTTACCAAGGGTAACAGGAGAAATTAGACTGGAAAAGTTATTGTTCAATTTGTCCTGAGTACGCCGATACCTGATATGTGGGGTGGAACCACTGTTCTAGATATGTGGTGAGCACTTTGAACCCCCAAGGGCTTCACAGAAGTTTATAACGTACAGCCATACAATTAAAAAAATCATATTTTTTCCACAAAAATAATCTTTTCACCCCCAATTTTTATTTTCCCAAGAGTAACAGGACCCCAAAAGTTATTGTGCAATTTGTCCTGAGTACGCGGATACCCCATATGTGGGGTTAAACCACTATTTGGGCGCATGGCAGAGCTTGGAAGGGAAGCAGCGCCATTTGACTTTTTTGGCTGGAATTGCGATCGGATGCCATGTCGCGTTTGGAAAGCCTCTGATGTGCCAAAACAGTGGAAACCCCCCAATTCTAACTCCAACCCTAACCCCAACACACCCCTAACCCTAGCCCTAACGGGAAAATGGAAATAAATACATTTTCTTAATTTTATTATTTTTCCCTAACTAAGGGGGTGATAACGGGGGGTTTGATTTACTATTTATAGCGGGTTTTTATTTTTGGCAGCTGTCGCACGCTAAAAGATGCTTTTTATTGTAAAAATAGTTTATGCATCACCACATTTTGAGTGCTATAATTTTTCCATATTTTGACCCACCGAGTCATGTGAGGTTTTATTTTTTGTGGGACGTTTTTATTGGTACCATTTTCGGGCATGTGACATTTTTTGATCGCTTTTTATTCCGATTTTTGAGACGCAGAATGAAAAAAACCAGCGTTTAATGAATTTCTTTTGGGGGGTGCGTTTACACCGTTCCGCGTGCGGTAAAATTGATAAAGCGGTTTTATTCTTTGGGTCAGTACGGTTATAGCGATACTTCATTTATTTTTTATGTGTGGCAGCTCGTTTTTTGCGGGACAAGATGATGTTTTCAGCGGTACCATGGTTATTTATATTCGTCTTTTCGATCGCGCGTTATTGCACTTTTTGTTCGGCGGCATGATGATAAAGCTTTATTTTTTGCTTCGTTTATTTTTATTTTTTAAGGGGTTCAATAAAGGGTTTAACTAGTGGGACAGTTTTATAGGGCGGGACATTACGGATGTGGCGATACCAAATATGTGTACTTTTATTGTTTTTTTTTATTTTCAAAAAATGAATTTATTAGAGAATATTTTTTTTTAAATTTATTTAGCGATTTTTTTATAAATTATTTTTACACTTTTTTTTTAACTTTATTACATTGTCCCAGGGGGGACAGCATCACTGTCATGTGACAGATCAGTGATCTGTCACAGGCAGTGCTGGAGGATTCCTCATGCCGGCTCCCTGCAGGCCAACGAAGGTCCCCGCCACCATATTGGATCCGGGGACCTGCAGGGAAGGAGGCCCCCACAGCAGCGCTGCACATCGCGCTGCTATGGGGGTCTCAGGGAAGCACAGAGGGAGCCCCCTCCCTTCTGATGCTTCCCTAAACCCCCGGTACACTGCGATCGTGTTTGATCGCAGTGTGCCAGGGGTTAACGTATCAGGGGCGGTCCGTGGCCATGATCAGCTGCGCTCCCCCCGCTAGACGTACTATTCCATCCTTGGGAGTTAGGTCCCAGGTCACATGGACGGAATAGTACGTCTAATTCAGGAAAGGGGTTAAAAAATAATAAAAAAAAAAGTTAATTTTTGTATGGAATGTTTGGTTTTTGGATGTCACAATGGGTCATTTGGATTGATGGGTGAGCGACATATTCTTTAAGGAGTGTGTTTTCTCTATCTCCTGTAGTCAATGGGTTTCCATTCCCAGCACATGGGTGGTGTGCCTATACCAATGACTAAGTGACCGTTATGAGCTGTGAATAAACCTATATATAACTTCCTGCATGAGGAGTTGATATTGCCATTCGCTTCTTATAAAATAAAAAATTTCTTTATATTTGGTTGTGCGAAAGATTGGCAACTACACATTGATTTGCCCATTGTCAAAATGGAATAGAGGAATCAGTTTGGAAAAAAGAGCATGCGTGAAGATTGTGATATCCTGTGTTTTGCTGGCGTCAGCTAGCGCATGCGCATTGGATTATTTCCCTCCATCAACATGGAGTGACTGGATTCATGTAATGGCCTTGGTATTTCCCTTGTCATATCTGTAAACTCGTAAAGAGCTGGATATTGACTTAAAGTGCCACTTAATATGGTGGTAATGGTGGTTTCCGAAAGGAGCCACTCCTTGGCTGGGTCCTTCCCTGGAGGAAGATCTGGCTAGTCCCGTGTTTGAGACTCTTAAATGAGGCTCCACGGGCTTTATTTGCATATTCGTATTTCTCAGGGAGCAATGCACCTAGGATTTCACTGATTGAGTGCCTTTGCCGGCTACCGCAGTGTTTTCTTTGACTGGTCTCCCTGAGGTCAGTGATTGTTTCATGATGTTGGTCTACGAGGCATTGCTCCCAACTAGCCAGAATCCTACTCCACTGATGAGGGGCAACATCCCGAAACAGCTATCTGTGGATGGATATCTGGCCTTGGTTTTTCCCTTGTCATATCTGTAAACTCGTAAAGAGCTGGATATTGACTTAAAGGGCCACTTAATATGGTGGTAATGGTGGTTTCTGAAAGGAGCCACTCCTTAGCTGGGTCCTTCCCTGGAGGAAGATCTGGCTAGTCCCGTGTTTGAGACTCTTAAATGAGGCTCCACGGACTTTATTTGCATATTCGTATTTCCCAGGGAGCAATGCACCTAGGATTTCACTGATTGAGCACCTTTGCCGGCTGCCGCAGTGTATTCTTTGACTGGTCTCCCTGAGGTCAGTGATTGTTTCGTGATGTTGGTCTACGAGACATTGCTCCTACCTAGCCAGAATCCTACTCCACACTGATGAGGGGCAACATCCCGAAACAGCTGTCTGTGGATGGATACCTGGCCTTGGTATTTCCCTTGTTATATCTGTAAACTCGTAAAGAGATGGATATTGACTTAAAGGGCCACTTAATATTATGGTAATGGTGGTTTCCGAAAGGAGCCAGTCCTTGGCTGGGTCCTTCCCTGGAGGAAGATCTGGCTAGTCCCGTGTTTGAGACTCTTAAATGAGACTCCACAGACTTTATTTGCATATTCGTATTTCCCAGGGAGCAATGCACCTAGGATTTCACTGATTGAGCGCCTTTGCCGGCTGCCGCAGTGTTTTCTTTGACTGGTCTCCCTGATGTCAGTGATTGTTTCGTGATGTTGGTCTACTAGGCATTGCTCCCACCTAGCCAGAATCCTACTCCACACTGATGAGGGGCAACACCCCGAAACAGGTGTCTGTGGATGGATACCAGGCCTTGGTATTTCCCTTGTCATATCTGTAAACTCGTAAAGAGCTGGATATTGACTTAAAGGGCCACTTAATATGGTGGTAATGGTGGTTTCCGAAAGGAGCCACTCCTTGGCTAGGGCCTTCCCTGGAGGAAGATCTGGCTAGTCCCGTGTTTGAGACTCTTAAATGAGGCTCCACGGACTTTATTTGCATATTTGGATTCATGTAATGTGATGCGCAATACAGGAAGTGATTTTGTTTTTTTGACACTCGCGTTTTGTGTATTGAGACGCCGATCCAAGGCGCAATGTATTGTGAACAGATGGGGTGAGTCATTTACTATGATCGTATGCGGCTGGCATCTGATTAATAATTATTATTTTGTCCTAAATATTAGCACATTGCACTTTTAGGCTGTGTGCCCACGTTGCTTTTTTTAAGCATTTCAGCAGCGTTTGTGCAGGCTCAAACGCTGCAGAAACGCTTAAAAGATGCTTCAAATTAATTTGCATGCGTTTTTGGCTTTTTGTGCCAATGCATGCATTTTTTTAAAACGCTCATGAATCGCTTAGCGGCTAAAAACGCAGCATGCTCAATTTCCGCATTGCTGAGCGTTTTTAGCTTTTTCCAATGTTCCCAGAAAACGCGCGTCTTTTGTGCAAAAAGCACACAAGAAACGCGCGGAAAAAAAAACGCGCGTTTTCTGAGAAGGGGATCAGTTTCCTGAGCGTTTAAAAACGCTAACGTGGGCACATAGCCTTAATAAATATTTTTTTTGCACTTGAACACTTTACTCATATATAGTATGTGATTGTTTATTACAATTGTAACACTAATATTAATGCACTGAAATTGATAATTGCTGCTAAATATTGTATTGATTTGGCTGCTTTAATTAGTCGGTATATGCACTTGTAAAATTGCTTGAGAGAGGTCTGCACTCAGGACCGAAATGTCGCCACATGGGCCAATAAAGAGCATGATTTTTTTGCCATATGGAGTGCTGTTTCATGTTTTTGGACTCTAATTACAAGGCAAGCTGCAAGACCTGTCTACCGAGAAGTATCCCAGAAGGACGGATTTTTGAGGATACACAATCTAAAGCCATATTAGTCTTCTGTCAGGTGAGTGCATAAAATTGTGCACCCTTTAAAGACTACAGTATTGTGTTTACGCACTTAGGGCGCCACGATTTGTCTGTTCTTCTCTCCCAAACAGGGTTTTTTTTTGCATAAGGTTTGGTATATGCCTGTGAAACATTGCATCCGGTGCTTTAGTGGAGTGCATTCTTTTATGCTAACATATACTGTATATATATACACACACACACACAGTATATATATTTATTTACACGTTTATTCAAAATGTCCCATATGGTTCTGTGGAGGGTAAATATATGTTTGTGCCTGAGCATTATATTTTTAATATACCAATTGTACCTTTGATTTCCTCCATGTTATACCATGAGGTGTGATGAAATGTCTTCATATGTGAAATTTCTAGTTGTGTATAGATATACTCAATGAAAGTTCTCCATTTGTTAAAGAATTTATTTGTTGACTTTTCTTTTCATTTTTGTCTCAAGTTTATCATATATTGATAACGCCTTTAGGGTACTAATTATATCAGGTATAAGGGGTGTTTCTTTCTTCAGCCAGTTTCTAAGTATGCATTTTTTTGACCACTAAGGCTGCTTTCACATATCAGTTTTTTTGACATCAGTCACAATCCGCTGGCTCGACGGATCCGTCGCAGATTGTGAAAAACTGATGCGACGGATCGGTTTTTTTGACGGATCCGCTAGCCGGATCCGTCAAAACACGGATCCATCGCATCCGTTTTTAGATGGATCCATTTTTATAAATGCCCACAGACAGATCTATAGATAGATATATAGATATGGGATAGATAGAATACATAGATATATCTATCTTTTGATATATCTATGGATAGATATAGATAAATAATAGCAAGGCCGATGTTTATTAATGAACAATATTTTTTATTTAAGGTAACGATCGCAGCTGCGATCTGCCTGTTTGGCAGCTCACTAGCGACCATTTAGCAATGCACCAGCGATCCTGACCGGGTCATATCGTGGTCGGGATCGCTGGTGCATCGCTAAATATAACGGGGCCCTAAGTCACTACAGCGTGAAAAAATTCTCATGCTGTAGTCCCGCAAAGTGACAGGTGAACCTCAGGTGACCTGTCGGCTGAGTGATACAATGCGGAGGATTATCTGTCATTGTATCACCGGAGATCCTGGAGAGCGGTTGTAACAGCTGATGTGACTGCACTCAATGGGTGATCGTCATGGGACAATCTTATTAATTGGATTACGTCGGACACAGGGAGTATATTGTTGGTTTATTATTTAAATTTCTATTTTTTTTTTTTACAGGTGATCGATGGCTTCGGGGATTAGATGTAGATGGTGAGAGTGCACTATATGTGTGTATGTTTTTTTCTTACGTTCAACGCTTTAGCCGGATGATGGGACTACTACTGTCCCATCATTGGCTAATGTGTCAATCACTGTCACTGTAGCAGGCATAGCCCAAAGGGACTTGTAGTCCCATCGGACAATGCCTGCACACACACTCACACATACAGACCCCTGCACAACCCCGCATACCCACGCACAGCCCCACATACCCCGCACAGTCCCCCTCTCATCCCTGCAGACCCCCACATACCCCCCAAATACCTACACACAGACCCCCACACAGCCCCGCATACCCCTGCACAAACCCCCGCACAGCCCCGCCACACACATAACCCGCACACACCATACAGGTACAGTGTCGCATACGCGGTTAAAAAAATGGATCCGGAGACAGATTCCGTCATTTGTCGGACAGCGACGGATTCTGCGAACATAGGCTTCCATTCTAGCAAACGACGGACGGCGCCGGATCCGTCGCTGTCCGACTTTTTGAAGGAGACGAAAAACGTTCCTATGTCCGTTGTCTCCGGCCAACAAAGAATTTCCAACGGATCCGGCGAACGACGGATGAAACGTGGGGCCATCAGTCGGAATCCGTCGCTAATACAAGTCTATGGCTGGAGTCACACACAACCATTAAAAAAAGGTCCGATTTTAACGGTCAAAAATCGCACAAAGGTTTCTTGGCCAGTGATCCGTTTTTGATGTGATTTTTCTTCATTGATCCGATTTTAATCGCATGTAAGCATCCGTTTGACATCCGTCTGGAGATTTTTTTATGACCATTCCAAAATTGACAAATAACTGTTTTTAGGCCTGAAACTCATTTAAAAAAATCATCCCGCCCTATATTTATGGGCTCTCCAACAGGTGTGAGCCTGCTACCTTTGACAGTCAGTGCTTGGATTTGGTTAGCTCTGCTTTGTGCTAAACATGACAGACAGGCTCACTTTTAACACCATTGAGCGTGTTCTTTTCTATTGGGTTATATCCCAACATTTTGGGGAGCAATACCCTGTGATTGTTGATCCGAGGAGGCGTAGACGAATGTGGGTCCATCCACTTTTGCTCTGAAGGATATCTAAAGGCCATTTCCACCGTCTCTATACATCTCTGCGTAGCCATCCTGAGAAGTTCTTTCAATATTGTCGGATGAGCCTTGCTACATTTGATATTTTGCTTGAGATTGTGCGCCCTGGAATCACATTTCAGGACACGTGGATGCGCAAAGCTATTTCTGCAGAGGAGCGTCTACTCCTTACCTTACGGTATGTCTCAAACCAATATGTTGATGATGTGTGAAGCAGCATATTTATTTAACAGACCTTGAACCTTATTTCTTATTGCCCTATTTTCTTAAATTTTTTCCACCACATTTCCCCAAAACATTTATATTGTTGTGGCTTACTGAACCAAGCCATGGCATGTAATTTAATGTTCATCATGCCTACTTTAGAATTCCTCGACTTTAAATGTGTTTGAAACTGTATCTGTTGTTTGTTGGGCTGTGTACTCATGTCTTTTTTTATAGCTTCCTTTCAACTGGCCTTTCATATGCTGGTCTGCATTTAGAATTTTTAATTGGGAAATCCAATCTCTGGCATTGTACTGTCTACATGCTCCGAAATCTGGACCAGACTCCATCTTGTGGTAATGCCGGAGCCCAAAATGCCTGACTGGTTGCGTATCTCCCGTGGATTTGAGGACACGTGCCAGTTTCCACAATGTATTGGAACCCTAGATGGGAAGCACATCCATGTGCGTAAGCCGCCGAACTCAGGGTCCCAATTCTATAATTATAAACAATATTTTTCTGTAGTATTGTTGGCTTTGGTTGACACTCACTACAGGTTTATAATTGTACATATTGGGGCCTATGGAAGAACTGGAGACTCCAGAGTCTTCAATTCTTCCATTATGGGTCGGCAGCTGCGTAATAATGAGCTTGACCATCCACCACGCCAGCTTACCAACTCAAATCTGGAACCGGTGCCTAATGTTCTTGTAGCAGATGAGGTGTTTCAATTGACCAGACATGTCATGAGGCCATATCCATGACGAACCCCTGACCACTGGCGTAGAATATTTAACTTTCGTCTATCACGTGCTCGCCGCCTGGTGGAGTGTGCCTTTGGTATTGTTACGGCCAAATGGAGGGTCCTATAGTCCGCAATTCAGCTGAGTGAAGCTAATGTCAATGAAGTTATTAAAGCCTGTGTTGTCCTACATAACTTCACAAGAATTCATGACTGCCCCTCACATGATGATGCTGAAGTGGAGTCTGCAAATGTGCCTAGGCCTAGGACACAAGTAAACCCACCCCGTCGTCCAATTTCCAGACTCAAAGTACGTGATGTGTTTACAACTTATTCTCTAACACCTCAGGGTGCTACTTCCTGGCAAGATGATGCCTTATCTATGTAGTGCTTTGGTTGTGTTGAGTTCTCATAAAGATTGTTTTCTTGGCCTTTTTTTTTTTTTTTTAAACAGTACTTTTTACTATATCTATCTAACACATTACAGAACATGTACGAACATGAACAGACACACATTGTGAATGTTAACAAGTTTATTGCTTGTTTTTTTTTTTGGTATTGCCGTACCAAATAACATTAGGCCATATGCCATTACTATGGTTATCACCACATTAGTATTTAACAGTCCAAACCAAAAATGAAACATCATGTATAAAACACAAAACATTACATCAAGGGAAAAAGGAAAACCTACAAGTCATGGTAGGTTGGGGGTGGTGAAGGTGGGGGGCCTGTTTGGACATTTGGCCTTGGTTGCTGGGCCACATCTCTGTCCCCCTGTGCGCTGGCAACTGGCTGTGCCCTCTGTTGCATCCTGCCAGGATCAATTTGAGGGTTTGGGTAGGGGTAATTTTGATATTGGTGTGGGTAGTCCTGGTAGGGCTGCCCTAATTGCCCATATCCCCCAATATGTCCATGTCTAACATACCCATGTTGTGGCCACCCACCAACATTGGGTACGTTAAAGTGGCCATATTGGGCATGTGCGCCCTGGCCCATATATTGGACCTGTGGAGCCACATTGGGGATGTGTGCAGGCTGAGGCAGAGGTGTTGGCACCCGTGGCGGAGGAGGAGGTGGTACAGGTTCCAAGGATGGTTGACTTGTCACATCAAGTCCAACCAGCCTATCAATTTAATTCTCATCTGACAGCTGCCACCTTTCAAGAAACTGAAACGCACTGCGGGGATTATTGGGTGGTGTGCTGGCATCCAAAACGATTTGGAGAGCCCCTCTCGTACGCAGCCTGTACCCATGGGGAATTGCCCTCAAATACTGTGCCAGACTGCGCCCATAAGCCTCCTCCCCATCATCATGAGCAGCTGTGGACAAGTAGTCCAATACACCTTGGTCCACCTGCATTCTTGTTCCCAAAGGTGCTCCTTCTCTCCTGCGCCTGCCTCGTCGTGGTAGGGCCGAAGGCTGTGGAGAGGGATCCAGTGGCATGGTGGGGCTGCTACTGTTGCCCTGGTCATCATGCTGTGCTGCCTGACTAACAGATTCTGGTGGTGGTGATCTTGGTGGTGGTGGTGTGGCTCTGGGAAGTCCTGCAGATGGGCCGGACCCTGCAGCAACATCCGACTCAGGATCAATCACCACCTCAGAGTCGGAACCCGTCTCCCTCTCTGTGAGGTTTGACTCGGTGCTACAATGGAAAAAATAACATAAATTACATTTTGCATAGAGAATATCCAAAGTACTACATTAAAACATGCACTTACGGTCTCAGATCCATCACAGGAGCAAGGAAATGTAGGCGGTCGAAGTACAGGTATTTTCTCTTTGTGGCTCCAGCCGCTCCACTACGGGACCTCAGCTGTCTCTCCCTCCTATAAGTGTCCCTGCAGCTGCGCCAACGCCTTGTCACATCAGTCACTACAATGTGAACAAAAACACAGGATTTTGTTACACCACACATATGGCTATGGTATCAAGGGTTTACCTATGCTTAGGCACACATTTTACAAATGATATGAATTATATTCCTGATGGCTCCACACCAATAAAAAAAAAAAAAGGAAAAGGTTGAAGCCTACTACAAAGGACCTTCTAACCAACAGAATTGCTAACAAAATGTAGAAAAACCTGTGGTAATAATGCGAACATCTATGATGTTTTGAGTCAAAAAACAAAAGTTATATAGTGGCTAAGATACGGGCAAAAAAACAAGGAGAGCACTGCATTTGGTGGCAGAACAATTAGCTAAATATTTCAATTTTTGTAAGCCAAATTCGTCATGGTGCCACCAGTCAGGGAGATGTAATTTAGATGTTGTAAATATGCACACAATAAAAATGGAGGAGTAATTATGTCCAGATATGTGAGCAATGACGACACATATTGGAACTTACATTGAGCAGATTACATTTGGGGATTTGATTATGTGTACACACTATTTCACTAACTAATTTGTTCTTGCTCCTCCCGAGGTCTTGCCGCATATCCAGGGAACATCTGGCCACAGATTCTTGTCCACGCTACTTCCCTGCATCTGCGGTCAGCATAGTTCTGGCCTCTCCTGGACCAGAACTATCAGCATTTCCACATTGATTGGCGTGGACATGATGGAGGACTCCGTGGAGGGGTTCTTCCTGGTTTTTGTTATGCTGCAAGAGAAATTTGCATCCCAAAGCTTCCTGGCCATGCCTCCTGCTATTTCCTGTTGACCAGGAGAAGTCTTGCGATTTAATCGCAAGTCACATGTGTGGTGCGTTTTCAGTGCGATTTTTAATCGCATCCATAGACATTGGCGAATCCGATCCGAAAATCGGTGACAATCCCAGCATGCTGCGATTGTCTCGGTCCGAGGAACGGATCCGATAAAAAAACGCATGATGGGAGCAGCAACATAGAATAACATTGGGACGAATGCAATGCGATTTTTTTTATCGCATTGCATTCGTCCGATTTTATCGCTAGTGTGACTCCGGCCCATGAGAAAAAAACAGATCCGGCGGCATCAGTTGCCGGATCCGTTTTGTTTCAAAATTTGACGGATTGCGACAGATGGCAAAAAACTGATATGTGAAAGCAGCCTAATAGAGCTGCATGTATTATCTGGATAGATAGTATTCTGTCACTGCCTTCTCGCTGTTCTGTTACAATGTAATGGAATAGACATGCTTGGGGGAATTTGGAGATTTTCATTTTCCATACTTTGTCTATATATAAAAGGGACTCTTCCCAAACCACTTGGATAGATGGACATTCACAAATACCATGGAATAAATTTGCTTTAAGTAAACTGCATTTAGGGTATTTCCTTAAATAGTGTGCTGCGGCATATATAGCGTTATGCATCAATTTATACTGCATTTCTCTCCATTGTTTGCTGATCATTTCTTTCTTGACTTTTTTCCATCCTGCCAGAATTTTACCCTCTATCTCAGAGTCATTCAGTGTTTAATTCCAATGGATAAATAACTCTGGTGTCGTTAAAGAGATTGTGTTCGAATTTTTTGATGCAATGTGGATAAAGATTCTACCCCTAAGCCATTTCCTATCAAGGAGTTAAAATCACCTTTCCTTTCCGCTTGGTTTATCATTGTTAAAATTGTTTTCCTATAAAAGTCACTGCTGTTGAAGATATGCCACTCACCGAGGGTGTAGTGAAGTGTATCTGTTAGGAGGTGTCCCTACTTGTTGGTACTTTACATTATGAATTTATATATATTTTTTGTCCTTGCAAATCAATCCACGGTTGTTATCTTGTCTTGTTTACGTAAATATAGCCCCATTACTGATCGGCATTAGTTTTATATCGTACCCTGACACCCTAAGGCCTGTTTCACACTTCAGTTGTTTGACGTCAGTTGAAATCCGCCAAAGAGTAAAAAACGGATCCATTTCAGCCACAAACGTCTGAAATTTAAAGCAATAGGACTCTGGAAAAGGAGAGAGAGATTTTTTTTTTCTGCCAGAACTGGTTTTGGGGTTAAATTTCATGAAGGGAAATTCTTCCGGGCATGCTCAGTATAAAAAGGTGGATCCGTTGGCTGATTCCGTCAATTAACGGCTGGCAACGGATCCGTCGCCCATAGGCGTCCATTATAACGCATGGCGGACAGCGACGGATCCGTTGCTATCCGCTGTTTTAATAACGCAGACAAAAAACGTTTCATTGTCTGTCCACTCCAGACAGCGGACGCCAAAATTATGACGGATCCATCAAAAAACGGATGCAACGGATGACCATCCGTCAAAATCCGACACTAATGCAAGTCTATGGGAAAAATGGCGGATCCATTTTTTTGAAAAATGGCGAATTTTGACTGACGTCAAACAACTGAAGTGTGAAAACAAATGTATATCTAGCCGTATATTTGTCTAAAGTTTTACCCAGTGCTTTACCTGAAGTATTTAAAATATACTGCTCAAAAAATAGAGAACACTATTGCAGTATATTTTGCTGATATTTTTTCTGTATCTGAAAAATTACCCCCACACAGAGATTATGATTGTCCCATTGATCTGGTACCGAACTCCCACCTCCCCAAGGGTAAAATACAGTGGGGAAAATAAGTATTTTATATACTGTCGATTTTGCAAGTTTTCCCACCGACAAAGAATGGAGAGGTCTGTAATTTTTATCGTAGGTTCACTTCAACTGTGGGAGAGGCAATCTAAGAAAAAAAAAAAATCAAGAAAATCACATTGTATGATTTTTACATAATTTTTCTCACTGTATAGTCCTTCTGGCCCAGAACATCAGGCATAAAACATTACAAAGCAGGCAGACTACAAAAAGGGTTCAACAGACCATCCATCCATGTCACCTTTTAAGGGGCAGGTTTCTTTTCTGTTGGTAAAAAAGATGGTGATCAAAGACCAAGTATAGACAATAGTAATCATATCAAAATCAACGTCCATATCCTCAGCCAGTTATCCACGATCTCTATAACCATCTGTTGGGAGCTCGTTGGTTCACTAAGCTTGATCTCAGGGATGCATATTACCTTATCTGTATACAGTGGCCTGTGAAAGTATTTACCCCCTTGGCATTTTTTGTGCTTAGCTACCTCACAACCTGGAAGTATTCAGTTTTTTTTAAAGGTTTGCATCAGTTCATGTAAAGAACATGCCTACAACTGTGAACAGTTGATTTCCTTTTTATTGTGAAGCAAATAATAAATGAGAAAAAATTACTGAAACGTTCAGTGTGCAAAACTACTAATTTTCCCTAAAGTAAGTACTTTGTAGAGCCTCCTTTTGCGGCAATTAAAGCTGCAAGTAACTTTGCATAAAAGTCTCTATGAGCTTGCCACTGGGATTTTTGCTAATTCTTTAAGGCAAAACTGCTTCAGCTCCTTCAGGTTAGATTGTTTCCGCTGATGAGCAGCAATCTTCAAGTCTGATCACAGATTCTCAATTGAATTAAGGTTTGGGCTTTGACTAGGCCACTCCAAAACATTTACAACTTTCCCATTAAACCACTCGAGTGTTGCTTTAGCAGTATGCTTTGGGTCAATGTCTTGTTGGAAGGTGAACCTCTGTCTCAGACTCAAATCACTGACAAATTTTGCTCAAAAATATCCCTGTGTTTTGCACCATTCATCTTCCCCTTGACTCAGACTATTTTCCCTGCTCCTACTGCCGAAAAACATCCCCACAGTATGATATTGCCACCACGTTTCACTGTGGGAATGGTGGTTTGGTGTCAGACATAGCGTTTACCTTGGTGGCTAAACAGTTTAATTTTGGTCTCATCTGACCACAGCACCTCCGTCTACACATTTGGCGAGTCTCCCACAAGTCTTTTGGCAAACTCAAAATGAGCCTTACAATTGTGTGTAACCTAAGATTTTTTTTCTGACCACTTTTCCATAAAGGCCATCTCTATGAAGTGTACGGCCTATTGTGGTCGAATGGATGGATACTCCAGTCTCTGCTTGCAGCCGTTACCTTTGGTCTCTGTGCTGCCACTCTGCTTTCCTTGACTGGGCTGAGTTTTGGTGGACGGCCCTTCTTCCATTTGATGAGAATAGGATTTGATGGTGCTCCAGGGGATCACCAGAGAGATTGGGATATATATATTTTTTTAATAACCCAACCCAGCCTTGTAATTCTCAACACCTTTTTCACTTACTTGTTTTGAGATCTCCGTGGTCTTGTGTTATTTGGTTAGTGGAGCCTTTTGCTTAATGGTGTTGCAGCCTCTGTGGCCTTTGAGAAAAGATGTATAAGTATATACTGACAGACCATGTGACACTTAGATTGCACAGAGGCGGACTTCCTTTCACTAAGCCTGTGAAGTTTTAAGGTAATTGCTTGCATCAGAAATTTTTAGGGACTTCATAGTAATAGGCATCCATACATAAGCATATGGCAATTTTTAGTTATTTGATCCCATAAATTTAATTTATGCCTATATTTTTTCACTTCATGTCACCAACTTAGACTACTGCTGATGCATACCTGATAGGAACGGTCATATGCTGCCTAATATTAAAAAAGTTTCCATGTGTCAGAGTTGACCTCAGTGTGTGAATAAGGGCAGACAAAAGGACCAGATCCCAACCTATGGACACCAGTCTGCTGATGCATCACAGACAAATCGGATTACAAAAATATTTAAACACAGTTTGTAAAGTAACAAAATAGGAAAAGAGCCAAGGGGGGGTGAATATTTTCACAAGCCACTGTAAGAGAAGGAGATGAGGGAAAATAGTTTTTAACATACCACCTGAGTCACTACATGAATCTTGCGGGAACTACTGCGCTAAGTAATGCAGGTTTGGGTCCAATCCAAGTCCCTGAAAACCTTGCAGAGTTTTGATAAGTTTGTAAATTAACGTAAATTTATTTAAATTTCTGCCAAGACTGCAAACCTCTGACAGACTTAACTAAGAAAGGGGTAGATGTGGTTAGTTGGAACCCTGAAGAAATCTGTGCCTTACCTGAATTAAGAGAATGCTTTTCATTTGATTAGCATGACTTTCTCAAAGATGCCAAACATAAAACCACTATTATTACAGGCCACAAAAAATTGGACTTACTGCGAATCAGCTAAAAGACAACCACAGGTAAGGTAGATGGGCTGTATTCTTTCAAGATTTGATTTTGTTGTGATGTTTAGAGCAGGGACTAAGAATACAATAGCTGACTTGCTTTCCTGAAGTTTCTGTCCATCTAAGCCTGAGGAGTCTGAAACATTTCTACCCTTGCCAAAGTTTTAGTTGTCGTCTGTCTCCCGAGATCTTGTAGAGGAGTTCCGCAGATACCAAGAGTTAGCCCCTGATAATGATCCTACACAAAAATTTTCAGTTCCATCTGTGAGTCATACTTGAATATTCGATGACTCAGTTCTTGCAAGACACATTGAGATTAATAATGCTCTTCGACTTGTGGACAGATATTTTTGGTGGCCAACCATAGTTCAAGGTTGTAAGGAATATATGCTCACTTGTGAAATTTGTGCACAAGTCAAAACACTCTATACCTGTCCTGCCGGACTACACCAGCCCCTACCTACTCCAATAAGTCTTTGGACTCCCTTCTCATTACTGACCTTCCACCCTCACAATGGAAAACTGTTATTTGGGCAGTTGTGGACAGATATAGCAAACTGTTATGAAAGGGTCACCGAGGAGGATAGCAGGCCCAGGCTAAGCCACAGAAAACCAGAGAGGTTGGAAACTAAGCAGACTGCAGACCCCTGATCCTATACACATAACTAGCAGTAGCCGTGGCGCGTACCTACGATGATCCTAGATGCCTTGGCACAGCCGGAGAGCTAACTAAGCTTAAAGCAAGAAAGGGGAAATCTAAACTGCCCCGGAGCAGACCCCAAAGGAATAGTTAGCCCCCAAGCATATATTGTCGGTGAGACAAGATGAAAACACAAACGCAGGCAGGAAAATAGACTGAGCAAATGATGGGGCCCACACTGACTAGACAGGACAGGAAAGGAAAGATACTGTCTGCAATCATGCAAAAAACCCTGCAAAAAGTCCAATACGTCTGATGCACAAAAAACACTGAAGTCGCACGACTTCGCCCCCACTATATCAGCACTCTGGTATATTCTGAAAGCAAAGCAAAAAGAGACCAATATAACAGGGGACAAAACAAACTGGCACAAGCAGTAACATATGGGCGGTGATTCAGCACAGCCCCAGCCGGAGCTGGCTGACCAGCACAAAGCAGAGATAGACAAAACGAGATCAAATGCTAACAGAAAAGCAAATGAACCACTTAGCTGAACCATGCAGGGACAGAGCAGGAGACATCAGACCTCAGAAGGCACAGGAAGAAAATCACCAGCAGGGATAGAGGGAGTCAGCTGTCTGAAATCCCAATCTGGAACCCCAGATCTCCAATCGTCATCCTCATTATCAGGTGGCCAGCCTCTGTCAATCAGATCAGTTCCACTACCTCCAGTAACCACCAGAGGGAGCCCAGAAAGAGAACTCGCAACCCCTCTGTCAATCTGACCAGCTCCACTACCTTCAGTAATAACCAGAGGGAGGCCAGAAAGAGAATTCACAACAGCAAACAGTGCCATTTTGAACCTTCGTCTGGGTTGCCTAACCGTCAAACATTAAGTTGTTTATCAATTGTGCAAAAGTGGAACTGACAAGCACTGCTGCAGAATTCATGAGACTTGTAGTACAACACCTGGATCAGGGCATATAGGTGCCTTACCACAGAAAAACAGCAGAGTAGAAGTCCTGGATCCTGAACAAGGAAAAAAAGTGGCAAAATGGCACTCACCGTTCTTTAATATCCTTTATTGGTTAAAATATGCAGATGAGCATGGGAGTGGAAAAGAGCCGGACGACGCCCGTTTCGCACACACACTGTGCTTCTACGGGTCCTGTTTATCAAACACATTAATGGAAAATACTGTTTCCGATCGAGGAACTCAGTTGGTGTCTAACCTCTGGAGGGTGTTCTGTGAAAAGATCAAAATAAAATTGTCCTTTTCATCTGTCTACCACCCACAGACTCAACGTGCTAATCTGACACTCAATTTCTTCAGTTATACAGTGGGGGAAAATAAGCATTTGACCCCTGGCTGATTTTGTAAGTTTGCTCACTGACAGACATGAACAGTTTATAATTTTAAGGGTAGGTTAATTTTAACATTGAGAGATAAAATATCAAAAATAAAATCCAGAAAATCATTGTATAAATTTGCATTTTGCAGTGAAAAAATAAGTATTTGATTCCTCTGGCATAATACTTAGTACTAAAACCCTTGTTGGCAAGCACAGCAGTCAGAATGTTTTGTAGTTGACAATGAGGTTTGCGCTCGTCAGGAGGAATTTTGGTCTACTTCTCTTTGCAGATCATCTCTAAATCATAAAGATTTTGAGGCTGTCGCTTGGCAACTCGGAGTATCATCTCCCTCCATAATTTTTCTATGGGATTAAGGTCTGGAGACTGGCTAGACCACTCCATGACCTTAATGTGCTTCTTTTTGAGCCACTCCTTTGTTGCCTTGGCTGTATGTTTTTGGTCATTGTCTTGGTGGAAGACCCCGCCACAACCTATTTTTAATGTAATGGCGGAGGGAAGGAGGTTGTCACTCAGGATTTTACGGTACATGGCTCCATCCATTCTCACATTGATGCTGTGCAGTCCTGTGCCCTTAGCAGAGAAACACCCCCAAAACATGTTTCCGCCTCCATGCTTGACAGTGGGCACGGTGTTGAGTCATAAGCAGCATTTCTCTTCCTCCAAACATGGAGAGTTGAGTTAATGCCAGAGATCAATTTTTGCCTCATCTGACTACACCTTCTCCCAATCACTCACATAATTATCCAGATGTTCATTGGCAAACTACAGACGGGTCTACACATGTACCTTCTTGAGCAGGGGGACCTTGTGGGTACTGCAGGATTTTAAACCTTTACGGTGTAATGTTACCAATGGTTTACTTGGTGACTGTGGTCGCAACTGCCTTGAGGTCATTAACAAGTTTCCACAGTGTAGTTCTAGGCTGATCTCTCACCTTTCTCATGATGAAAGATACCACAGGAGGTGAAATTTTGCATGGTGCCACAGATCAATGTCGAATGACAGTTATTTTGAATTTCTTCCATTTTCTTATTATTGTACCAACAGTTGTCTCCTCACCCAGAGTCTTACTTAGGGTTTTGTAGCCCATTCCAGCTTTGTGCAGGTCTATGATCTTATCCCTGATGTTCCTCTTTGGTCTTGCCCATGTTGTAGTTGTTAGAGTCTGACTGATCAATTGAGTCTGTGGACAGAAGTCTTTTACAAAGGTGACTATATAAGACAGCTGACTTTAATGCAGGCAATGAGTTGATTAGAACCGTCTAACTCAGTGGTCCCCAACCTTTTTTGCACCAGGGACCGGTTTCAAGCAAGACCATTCTTCCATGGCCCGGCAGGGCGGGGATGGAGGTGTGGCAGGGGTGGGGCTTTGGTCATAAGGGGGCGGGGCTATGGACACAGTTGTAGTGTAGCAGTGCATACTTATAATTAAATAACATTTATAATGTGACTCAACTCACCATAGGTTTTGAATAAGTGCTCCATCACCCCCTTCTCCCCATCATTGCCTTCACCCCATCACTCCCTTCTCCCCATCATTGCCTTCACCCCATCACTCCCTTCTCCCCATCACTCCCCTCTCCCCATCATTACCTTCACCCCATCACTCCCTTCTCCCCATCATTGCCTTCACCCCATCACTCCCTTCTCCCCATCATTGCCTTCACCCCATCACTCCCTTCACCCCATCACTCCCTTCTCCCCATCATTGCCTTCACCCCATCACTCCCTTCTCCCCATCACTCCCCTCCCCATCATTACCTTCACCCCATCACTCCCTTCTCCCCATCATTGCCTTCACCCCATCACTCCCTTCTCCCCATCATTGCCTTCACCCCATCACTCCCTTCTCCCCATCATTGCCTTCACCCCATCACTCCCTTCTCCCCATCATTGCCTTCACCCCATCACTGCCATCTCTCCACCATTACCTTCACCCCATCACTCCCCTCTCCCCATCATTGCCTTCACCCCATCACTCCCTTCTCCCCATCATTGCCTTCACCCCATCACTCCCCTCTCCCCATCATTACCTTCACCCCATCACGCCCCTCTCCCCATCATTGCCTGCACCCCATCACTGCCATCTCTCCATCACTCCCCTCATGGCCTTCTCCTCATGTCCCCATCTCCTCCAGGGCCAGGCTACACAAACACAGACCAACACACACACACACACACACATATATGTACACACGCAGACAGACATACATACACACACACACACACATTATACATACACACACCACCTCTCTCCTCTCACCTGCCCGCCGCCCGCGCTTCCTCGCACTGACACAGCAGCGGCGCGCTCCTCTGTGTCAGAGACAGGAAGCGCGGGCGGCGGGCAGGAAGCTGGACGCAGTGGACGGGTCCTTGCAGCTCCGCTCCTGCTATTCCCTCTTGCAGGCAGCGGAGCTTCTTGGATCGCTCCCTGGCCGCCGCTAAGAACTGCTGCGCGCCGCCCCAGCCCCCGCTACGCCACTGACCGCCCCTGGCTCTCCTTGTGTCCGCGGACCGGCAAGGGCACTGCAGCGGCCCGGTGCTGGGCCGCGGACCGGCGGTTGGGGACCCCTGGTCTAACTGGTCTGTAGTAGCCAGAACTCTTAATGGTTGTTGGGGGATCAAATACTTCTCACTGCAAAATGCAAATAAATGGTTCCTATAGGGAAATATGGAGTATGACGCCCCAAAATCACATATGACAAAGTAGCTCTTCGATGAAAAATGTGCAATTTTTATTAATACACAAATATGAAAAAGAAGATATAAAAATTCAGTAATAGTGATGGATAAATGGTGATGATACAATGGAAAACTAAGCAGCACCCTACAATTCTATGTTGGCAAAATATAGCTATGCTCTCACAAGGCACAAAGGAAATGGCTGTATAATACACTGTGTATACCAGAGGTCGTTCCAACCAGGAGCAGCAATAGGTGTAGCTCCAAAAACTAGTAGATAATATAAGAAGTCTGAAAAGAATAATCAAGAGGAGCATCCACCATTGCAATTCTCAATTGGAGACATAAGTCTGGTTAGCAGTCAGGAAGTATAAACAAAACAAGATAAAGTGCCGAGTGCTTACAGAAAGTGCTACATACAATGCTTACCCATGTGGGACATAGATGCAGAGTGCGCTAGGTCCTAAACATGGTTGTGCAAGCATCAGGATATAGGCACATTTCTCTTACTACGGTGCCAGACCTATTGAACGTATACCAGGGATCAAATTAAAATACATGAAAAGGTCATGTTGCCTTACAACGAAGAGGATATGCCCTTGAAATGTGTGATTCAGCAAGACAACGACCCTAAACACACCTGTAAACGAGCAAAATCTTGGTTCCAGTCCAACAAAATTGAGGTTATCAAGTTGCCGCTCCAATACCTGAACCTTAATCCGATGGAACACTTGTGGGATGACATTAAAAAGGTTGTTTCTGAGGCGAAGCCATCAAATGACAAAATATTGTATTCCAAGCATCCAGGGCTGGAATTACAGTTGACAGCTGCCAGAAGTTAGTTGACTCCTGCCAGAAGTTAGTTGACTCTATGGCAAGATGTGAAACCGTTCTAAAAAAAACAAAACTGTGGGTATACAACTAAATATTAGGTTAGTGATTCACAGGAATGCTAAATCCATAAAAAAGTACATATTGTGAGTTTGTAAAGACAAATGCAGATACTGCTATTTTTTTAGAACAGCCCAAAGTTCATTTTTTTAAATTTTCTGTGAAGTAGTTAAAAATTGTATACCGTACATTTCTCTTCATGTTTTGCATTAGTAAATGGTGTACAATGTTCCCAATGCATGGAAATAAATACTAGTATAAAGATTTTGTGATTAACTCATGTTTTTGAACACACTATTTTGAACACTACTGTAGCTGGTTCTGCTGATTGTGGGGAGGCTGCGTGGGGTCTCTTACGATATATATATAAGGGGTTGTGTGCAGACTCAAACGGTATATAGGAGGTTGTCAGCATTCTGCTCAATATTAAGTGATAATTATTTTATATTAATATTAATTGTAATTCATATGTTAATAAGAAGCAGAATTAATTTCAGCTTAATGTTTCAGCCTTCCACAACAGTCACGGTCTCTCATGTGGCCTTTCGGGAAAATTAATTGCCTACCCCTACTGTAGACTGTAAACCTGCAAGAGAAGGGCCCTCTCCTTTCGATACCAGTCTCTCATTATTAGTTTGTTCACAGTATTTTATCTTTGTATCCTGTATGTAATCTCCTTTCATGTACAGCACTATGGAATCAATGGTGCACTGAAAATAAATAATACGGTATACAGTACAGACCAAAAGTTTGGACACACCTTCTCATTCAAAGAGTTTTCTTTATTTTCATGACTATGAAAATTGTACATTCACTCTGAAGGCATCAAAACTATGGATTAAGGCCTGTTTCACACTTGCTTTTTTTTGCAGCGCGTTTTTCCCGCAAAAAAACGCATTGAAAAACGCATACAAAAGCATACAACTGCTGCGTTTTTTTCAAGCATTTTTATGAGCATGCATGAAAAAAACGCAGCGTTTTTATGCGTTTGTATGCGTTTTTAGTGCGTTTTTACCGCGTTTGCGTTTTTTTCCAACATTAGGTGGCCCCTCACACTAACCCAAACCATGACTTTACTAACCCTAACCCTGACCCTTAACCAAACCATACTTAACCCTAACCCTGACCCTAACCCTTAACCAAACCATACTTAACCCTAACCCAAACCCTAACTAACCTTAACCCTAACCCTGACCCTTAACCCCTTACCTACAATTGACGTAATATTCCGTCCATGTGACCATGGACCTAATTACCATGGACGGAATATTACGTCATCGCGATCAGCGGCGCCCACGTGGTGAGCGCCGCTGATCGCGGCCGAGTGTCAGCTAATTATCATAGCTGACACCCGGCACAATGTGTCAGGGGCGGTCACGGACCGCCCCCGACACGTTAACCCCTTGCACACCGCGATCAAACGCGATTGCGGTGTACCGGGGGTTAAAGGGAAGCATCGGCAGGGAGGGGGCTCCCTCCGTGCTTCCCTGAGCACCCCACGGCAGCGCAATGTGCAGCGCTGCTGCGGGGGGCTCTTTCCCTACAGGCCCCCGGATCCAAGATGGCGACGGGGGCCTGCAGGGAGCTGACTTCCTCACTGCCTGCAAAGCGCAGGCATGAGGAAGTCTGCAGCAGTGCCTGTGACAGATCGCTGATCTGTCACAGGACAGTGATGTCCCACCTGGGACAAGGTAATAAAGTAAAAAAAAAAAAAAAAAAAAAGTGTTAAAAATAATTAAAAAAAAATCGCTAAATAAATCAGTAAAAAAAAAAAAAAAATATTCCCCAATAAATCCATTTTTTCAAAATAAAAAAACCCATAAACAATAAAAGTACACATATTTGGTATCGCCGCGTCCGTAATGACCTGCCCTATAAAACTGTCCCATTAGTTAACCCCTTTAGCGAACCCCTTAAAAAATAAAAATAAAAAACGAAGCAAAAAATAATGATTTATTATCATACCACCGAACAAAAAGTGCAATAACGCGCGATCAAAAAGACGCATATAAATATGCATGGTACCGCTGAAAACGTCATCTTGTCCCGCAAAAAACGATCCACCATACAGCATCATCCGCAAAAAAATAAAAAAGTTATAGCTCGCAGAATAAAGCGATACAAAAATAATTATTTTTTATATAAAATAGTTTTCATTGCAAAAAACCGACAAAACATAAAAAAACGACCTAAATGAGGTATCGCTGTAACCGTACTGACCCAAAGAATAAAACCGCTTTATCAATTTTACCGCACGCGGAACGGTGTAAACGCACCCCCCCAAAAGAAATTCATGAAAAGCTGGTTTTTGTTCATTCTGCGTCCCAAAAATCGGAATAAAAAGCGATCAAAAAATGTCACGTGCCCGAAAATGGTACCAATAAAAACGTCAACTCGTCCCGCAAAAAATAAGACCTCACATGACTCGGTGGGTCAAAATACGGAAAAATTATAGCTCACAATATGTGGTGATGCAAAAACTATTTTTACAATAAAAAGCGTCTTTTAGCGTGTGACAGCCGCCAAACATAAAAACCGCCATAAATAGTAAATCAAACCCCCCGTTATCACCCCCTTAGTTAGGGAAAAATAATAAAACTAAAAGAAAATGTATTTATTTCCATTTTCCCGCTAGGGTTAGGGTAGGGTTAGGGCTAGGGTTAGGGCTAGGGTTAGGGCTAGGGCTCAGATTAGGGTTAGGGGTGTGTTGAGGTTCGGGTTGGAGTTATAATTGGGGGTTTCCACTGTTTGGGCACATCAGGTGCTCTCCAAAGGCAACATGGCGTCTGATCTCAATTCCAGCCAATTCTGCGTTGAAAAAGTCAAATGGTGCTCCTTCCCTTCCAAGCTCTGCCATGTGCCCAAACAGTGTTTTACCCCCACATGTAGGGTATCAGCCTACTCAGGACAAATTACAAAACAACTTTTGGGGTCCAATTTCTCCTGTTACCCTTAGGAAAATAAAAAATTGGGGGCAAAAATATAATTTTGCGGAAAAAAATGTTTTTTTTATTTTCACGCCCAGGCGTTATAAACTTCTGTGAAGCACTTGGGGGTTCAAAGTGCTCTCCACACATCTAGAGAAGCTCGGTGGGGGGTCTAGTTTCCAAAATGGGGTCACTTGTGGGGAGTTTCAATAGTTTAGGTACATTAGGGGCTCTCCAAACGCATATGACACCCGCATACCAATCCATCAAAGTCTGCATTCCAAAACGTCACTACTTCCCTTCCGAGCCCCGACGTGTGCCCATACAGTTTTCTCCCACATATGAGGTATCAGCGTACTCAGGACAAATTGGACAACAACTTTTGGGGTCCAATTTCTCCTGTTACCCTTGGGAAAATAAAAAAAATGGGGACTAAAAGATGATATTTGTTGAAAAAATACGATATTTTTATTTTCACGCCCGGTCTTTATAAACTTCTGTGAAGCACTGGGGGGTTCAAAGTGCTCACCACACATCTAGATAAGTTCATTAGGGGGTCTAGTTTCCAAAATGGGGTCACTTGTGGGGGGTTTCCACTGTTTAGGTACATCAGGGGCTCTCCAAACACAACATGACACCCGCAGACCATTCCATCAAAGTCTGCATTCCAAAACGTCACTACTTCCCTTCCGAGCCCCGACGTGTGCCCATACAGTAGTTTTCTCCCACATATGAGGTATCAGCGTACTCAGGACAAATTGGACAACAACTTTTGGGGTCCAATTTCTCCTGTTACCCTTGGGAAAATAAAAAAATGGGGACTAAAAGATCATGTTTGTGGAAAAAATACGATTTTTTTATTTTCACGCCCGGACGTTATAAACTTCAGTGAAGCACTGGGGGGTTCAAAGTGCTCACCACACATCTAGATAAGTTCCTTGGGGGGTCTAGTTTCCAAAATGGTGTCATTTGTGGGGGGTTTCTACTGTTTTGGTACATCAGGGGCTTTCCTAACGCGACATGGTGTCCGATCTCAATTCCAGCAAAAAACGTCAAATGGCGCTGCTTCCCTTCCGAGCTCTGCCATACGCCCAAATAGTGGTTTACCCCCACATGTGGTGTATCAGCGTACTCAGGATAAATTGCACAATATCTTTTAGGGTCCTGTTACTTTTGGAAAAATAAGAATTGAGGGTGAAAAGATCATTTTTGTGGAAAAAATATGATTTTTTAATTGTACTGCTGTACGTTATAAACTTCTGTGAAGCCCTTGGGGGTTCAAAGTTCTCACCACACATCTAGATAAGTTCCTTGGGGGGTCTAGATTCCAAAATGGTGTCATTTGTGGGGGGTTTCCACTGTTTTGGTACATCAGGGGTTTTCCAATCGCGACATGGTGTCCGATCTCAATTCTAGCCAAAAACGTCAAATGGCGCTGCTTCCCTTCCGAGCTCTGCTATGCGCCCAAATAGTCATTTACACCCACATATGGGGTATCAGCGTACTCAGGACAAATTGCACAATAACTTTTAGGGTCCTGTTACCCTTGGAAAAATAAAAATTGGGGGTGAAAAGATCATTTTTGTGGAAAAAATATGATTTTTTAATTGTACCGCTGTACGTTATAAACTTCTGTGAAGCCCTTGTGGGTTCAAAGTTCTCACCACATATCTAGATAAGTTCCTTGGGGGGGTCTAGTTTCCAAAATGGGGTCACTTGGGGGGGTTTCCACTGTTTAGGTACATCAGGGGCTCGCCAAACGTGACATGGCGTCCGATCTGAATTCCAGCCAATTTTGCATTGAAAAAGTCAAACGGCGCTCCTTCCATTCTGAGCTCTGCCATGCGCCAAAACAGTGGTTCCCCCCCACATATCAGGTATCAGCGTACTCAGGACAAATTGCACAATAAGTCTTGCAGTCCAATTTCTCCTGTTACCCTTGGTAAAATAAAGAAAATTGAACCTGAAGTATTTTTTTTGTGAAAAAAAGTTAAATGTTCATTTTTTTTTTAATATTCAAAAAATTCCTGTGACGCACCTAAAGGGTTAATAAACTTCTTGAATGTGGTTTTAAGCACCTTAAGGGGTGCAGTTTTTAGAATGGTGTCACTTTTGGGTATTTTCTATCATATAGACCCCTCAAAGTGGCTTCAAATGTGAAGTGGTCCCTAAAAATAAAATGGTGTTGCAAAAATGAGAAATCGCTGGTCAATTTTTAACCCTTATAACTTCCAAACAAAAAAAAATTTTGGTTCCAAAACTGTGCTGATGTAAAGTAAACATGTGGGAAATGTTATGTATTAAGTTTTTTGTGTGCCGTATTGCTGTGATTTAAGGGCATAAAAATTCAAAGTTGGAAAATTGCGAAATTTTCAAAATTTTCGCCAAATTTCCGTTTTTTTCACAAATAAACGCAAGTTATTTGAATGCAATTTTACCACTAACATGAAGTACAATATGTCACGAGAAAACAATGTCAGAATCACCGGGATCCATAGAAGCGTTCCAGAGTTATGACCTCATAAAGGTACAGTGGTCAGAATTGTAAAAATTGGCCCGGTAGTTAACGTGCAAACCACCCTTGGTAGTGAAGGGGTTAACCAAACCATACTTAACCCTAACCCAAACCCTAACTAACCTTAACCCTAACCCTGACCCTGACCCTTAACCAAACCATACTTAACCCTAACCCTGACCCTGAACCAAACCATACTTAACCCTAACCCTGACCCTTAACCAAACCATACTTAACCCTAACCCTGACCCTAACAATAACCCTAAACCCCCTTAACTAACCCTAACTCTAACCCAAACCCCTAAATTCCATGGTTAACAAAAAAAAACGCATGTGCAAAAAAACGCATACATAAGCATGCCAATGCGCACATATGCGCACCCATAGACTTATATTGGGTGTCTTGCTGTAAAAAAACGCATTGCGGGCGCATGCGTTTTTTTGAGGCAAATCGGACGCACAAAAAATGCAACAAGTTGCATTTTGTGCGCCCGAGCGCATACCGCAAAAAAACGCATGCGCGGTAAAACGCGTACAAACGCATGTGTATGCGCACATAAGCGCATCCCATGCAAAGTATAGGAAAAAAAAACGCATGCGCTATTTAGCGCTAAATTACCGCGAAAAAAAACGCAAATGTGAAACCAGCCTAACATATGTGGAATTATATAATTAACAAAAAAGTGTGAAACAACTGAAAATACTGTATGTCATATTCTAGGTTCTTCAAAGTAGCCACCTTTTGCTTTGATTACTGCTTTGCACACTCTTGGCATTTTCTTGATGAGCTTCAAGAGGTAGTCACCGGAAATGGTTTTCACTTCACAGGTGTGCCCTGTCAGGTTTAGTAAGTGGGATTTCTTGCCTTATAAATGGGGTTGGGACCATCAGTTGTGTTGTGCAGAAGTCTGGTGGATACACAGCTGATAGTCCTACTGAATAAACTGCTAGAATTTGTATTATGGCAAGAAAAAAGCAGCTAAGTAAAGAAAAACGAGTGGCCATTATTACTTTAAGAAATGAAGGTCAGTCAGTCCAAAAAATTGGGAAAACTTTGAAAGTGTCCCCAAGTGCAGTGGCAAAAACCATCAAGCGCTACAAAGAAACTGGCTCACATGAGGACCGCCCCAGGAAAGGAAGACGAAGAGTCACTTCTGCTGCAGAGGATAAGTTCATCCGAGTCACCAGTCTCAGAAATCGCAGGTTAACAGCAGCTCAGATTAGAGACCAGGTCAATGCCACACAGAGTTCTAGCAGCAGACACATCTCTACAACAACTGTTAAGAGGAGACTGTGTAGCAGGCCTTCATGGTAAAATAGCTGCTAGGAAACAACTGCTAAGGACAGGCAACAAGCAGAAGAGACTTGATTGGGCTAAAGAACACAAGGAATGGACATTAGACCAGTGGAAATCTGTGCTTTGGTCTGATGAGTCCAAATTTGAGATCTTTGGTTCCAACCACCGTGTCTTTGTGCGACGCAGAAAAGGTGAATGGATGGACTCTACATGCCTGGTTCCCACCGTGAAGCATGGAGGAGGAGGTGTGATGTTGCTTTGCTGGTGACACTGTTGGGGATTTATTCAAAATTGAAGGCATACTGAACCAGCATGGCTACCACAGCATCTTGCAGCGGCATGCTATTCCATCCGGTTTGCGTTTAGTTGGACCATCATTTATTTTTCAACAGGACAATGACCCCAAACACACCTCCAGACATTTACTTGCTTGTGTACACTATGAGGAGAAATTCTATTAACATCCTGCCCCCCCCAACATAATATAATCCTATTTTCCTCAACAGGTGAGACGTAAAAATGAGCAACACCCATGCCCCCAGAAGCAGGAATACGACATCTTTCTTTACCCCAGATCCAATCTACTCTATACTTAGCAAATATCACAAATCAGATTTTGATCCTATTTAGATTGTACACCTTGCCAACAATGCTCAACTTTCCCATGTGCTGATAAAAGGTTTCCCATGCTACTCTGTCCTTGTAAATAAAATTGGAATTGGAATGGCGTTCATAGAATTTTGCAGCTAGTCCCCCAAAAGATTCCCTATAAAAAGTGATAGGGGCAGATTTACTAATTCAGTATACTATTTGAGATACTACAAATTTATTACAATTGTTCATGGTACATTTTTGTCTAACTTTATACCACTTATTACTTCATGCTAAACATGATCTCATATTTTAAGCCATGCCCTTTACCTGTGTACATGGAGAGATGTACTGAACAATGATGACTTTAGGGCCCGCATAAGCAATTGCATCCATCCATGAAAGAATGCTCATGAACACTTTTTCAGCCAAATAATAGTCAGTGTAAATGGGCCTTTATTTCTTACTTCACTAAGATGTGTATAGGGATTCACTGGAAAGTAGACGGGAAAAAGCTGGTGAAAAAGGGTTTTCATTACAGAAATGAATGGCCAAGCAATTTTCTTGATATTACAACTCAGACTTATTAAAGCAGCCTCTTTTCATTTGTTCTACACTACAACTTAAATCACTATGCAAATAAACTTTTTAAAATAGAGGTAAGGACGGGTTCACACTATTTGACTTTGTGTAACAGGATCCAGCCTGCTTACTTTAAGCCTGCTGCTTTAACAACCAGGTATGGTTTACGCTAAAAAAAAAAAAAAACAAAACAAAAAAACCCCCCAAAAAACTGATGCTGTGTTTCAGATATATTGAAAAGCCAGCTAGGGACCATAGGCAGAGATCTGACTGGTCTGGTGCGGCCCCTCAATGGCTTCTTCCCACCCTAGGTGATTGATAGGTTTCTCTTCCCGTACACACATGAACTTTACTCCTCTCTGCTGTGGTTGCTCACTTCACCGATACACCCAGAAGTGTAGTGAGTGAGCGGCTTTAGAGAGACGGATAGGGGCGAATATCGCACTGACATAGTAGAGAGGAGGGAGGCGAGAGCGCGCTGGCTCCTGCTGTTACATGCCAGAGGATTGTTTTCAGGCAGAACTTGCTCTGGCCAAGTGGGTGCTGTCATTAAAGACTGAGAAATCTCTTAGCCACACCAAGGGTATACAGGGCACCTAAATCTGCATTTCAAACAAAATTATTTTTGCACAAAAGTATGGTTGTTAGAAGGGGCCAAGGTTAAACAGTAATTTGGGGGTGGGGGCTTTACACATAGCGATATCGCTAGCAAAATCGCTAAAGTGTCACCGATTTTTGTGACGCAGCAGATATTGGTAGCGATATCGCTATGTGTGATACTTACCTCCGACCGGCTCCCCCACTGTCTGTCGCTGATCGCGCAAGATCATGCAGCTCCATTTCTCGTCGGGCGCTTCATGCTGGCTCTGATGAGCGACGCGTGGACGCGGGCAGGAGGACGTCAGGATCGCCGCGTCTGAAAGGTAAGTAAAGACAGATCCTGCGTCGCTACGTCGCTGTGAGATCTGCCTGTGTGGCAGCTCACTAGCGAACATTTAGCGATGCACCAGTAATCCTGACCGGGTCGTATCGTGGTCGGGATCGCTGGTGCATCGCTAAATGTAAAGGGGCCTTAACTCTTGTCATCGAACATTACTAAAAGGGATTTCATAAAGTGCAGTACCTTTACCACAATGTGTTAGAGAAAAATATATCTTTCGATACAAGTAATGCTAAACCACAGCAAAAACTGAATCTATTTCACACTGCAAAGTAATCCGTACAATGAGGAGTTTGAATATAAAAGACTAAGGCTGGTTTCACATTTGCGTTTTTTAGCGCTGGAAAAAAACGCATATGTGCGCATGCGTTTTTTCCCCTATATTTAACATGGGTGCGCATACCTGCGCGCTTGTAAGCGCATGTATGCGATTTTCATGCGCTGCGTTTTTTTGGGGTGTGCGTTGGTATTTTCCAGACGCAGCATGTTGCATTTTTTGGCCCTGCAAAAAAGCGCATGCGCACATATGCGCACGTTTTGCGCTAAAAATGGCCATTATAGCCTATGGATGCGCATATGTGCGCACTGGCATGCTCATGTATGCGTTTTTTTGCATATGCGGTTTTTTTTTTTAACCATGGAATTTAGGGGTTTGGGTTAGAGTTAGGGTTAGTTAAGGGGGTTTAGGGTTAGGGTTGGGGTTTGGGTCAGGGTTAGGGTTAAGTATGGTTTGGTTAAGGGTTAGGGTCAGGATTAGGGTTAAGTATGGTTTTGTTAAGGGTTAGGGTCAGGATTAGGGTTAAGTATGGTTTGGTTAAGGGTTAGGGTTAGGGTTAAGTATGGTTTTGTTAAGGGTTAGGGTCAGGGTTAAGTATGGTTTGGTTAAGGGTTAGGGTCAGGGTTAGGGTCAGGGTTAAGTATGGTTTTGTTAAGGGTTAGGGTCAGGGTTAGGGTAAGGATTAGGGTTAAGTATGGTTTGGTTAAGGGTTAGGGTCAGGGTTAGGGTCAGGGTTAAGTATGGTTTGGTTAAGGGTTAGGGTCAGGGTTAGGGTTAGTTAGGGTTTAGGGTTTGGGTTAGGGTTAAGTATGATTTGGTTAAGGGTTAGGGTCAGGGTTAGGGTTAGGGTCAGGGTTAGTAAAGTCATGGTTTGGGTTAGTGTGAGGGGACATCCAATGTTGGAAAAAAACGCAAACGCGGTAAAAACGCACTAAAAACGCATACAAACGCTTAAAAACGCTGCGTTTTTTTCATGCATGCTCATAAAAATGCTTGAAAAAAACGCAGCAGTTGTATGCTTTTGTATGCGTTTTTTCAATGCGTTTTTTTGCGGGAAAAACGCGCTGCAAAAAAAAGCAAGTGTGAAACTAGCCTAAGGGTGAAGGAATTTCATATTTTAAAACCCAGGATAGGATTGCTCCTACAAAGCAGAGGTAAAAAACAAACAAACACAAAAATGCAGACTTTTTCACATAATTTTGAATGATTTCATTCAGAGCAATACTTTGTCCAGTTTTCCAATTTTCATTTTCGTGCAATTGCACATTACATTGCAAATCTTTCTGGGAAACAAGTGCCGGATTATCAGCCTATGCTGTTGAAATACTAGAGTGAGCTTCCCTTAATCCTGCATCTAACAAAAGCAATGTTAGTGCTACTGCTAATGAAACGATAGAAATTTGAAGCAAAAATAGAAAGTTGTTTTATTCTTCAATCTAGAAAACTAGAGCGAATTTACTACAAAAGTCATAATGAATATCAAACTAAAAACAAATAAACCCCCAAAACAATGATATTTTTACTGTTTTTAAGATGACAACATGAAAGCAGATCTGTCACAAGATTTCACAATATAAATTACATATCTTAATGAACAGACCTAATGTTAGGAATGCGGTGTAATCCTTTTTGGACGTTTTCAGATACACATTTTATGAGTACAGGTCTATTCGGTCACAATACATGCTCATTTATACATTTAGAAGTGAAAATTTTCAAAAAAGGCAAAACACACATGGATTTTCAAAGTACATATACCAACCTCATTGGATTTTACAGATCTATAATATATGCAATTTACATTGTGAAATCAGGTGACAGAACTTCTTAAGGCTATGTGCCCACGCTAGCGTTTTTAAACGCTCAGGAAAAGGATCCCCTTTCCCAGAAAACGCGCGTCTTTTTCCGCGCGCTTCTTGCGCGTTTTTTGACGCGTTTTTTGACACGCGATTTCTGGGAACATTGGGGATGGCTAAAAACGCTGAGCAATGCGGGAATTAATGAGCATGCTGCGCTTTTAGCCGCTAAGCGATTCCTGAGCGGTTAAAAACGCATGCATTGGCACAAAAAGCCAAAAACGCATGCTAATTAATTTGATGCATCTTTTAAGCATTTCTGCAGCGTCTGATCCGGCACAAACGCTGCGGAAACGCTTAACAAAACGCATCGTGGGCACACAGCCTAACAGTACCCTTAAGAAATTAGAGGGTAGATTCTTATGATCATTAGCCATGATGATACAACACAATCCAGGCTTCTGGCTTTGATTATTTACAAGGGCTGTCACTAAACTGGCTTATCATTTTACGTTTTGCTGGAGGACTATTGCTGTACAATTCGGGTACACAGTGGGGCAGCCGGGATGAATGTGATGTGGATCCCATGGAATTTGCCACTCCAGAAGCAGAATGAAGCATTAGTTGCTCTTTATCGTGTGAACTATCGTTACAGTCTAGAGTATTTGTAATAGACAGATGGCTCTGAAAGTTTTTATCCTGGACCGCACCACGTGGCGGTTTCATGTAGTACTGAGAGTATTCACCATACCGAACTGCAGAAGAACATGAAGCAATAGGTTCTCCACCCTGCTGAGACAATGCATTATCTCCAGAATCTTTGCCAACCTTGCCTGTAGATTCAACCTGAAATTTCACTTTTGATGCCAACTTAGATGAGGCATTGTCCAGGTATGAACTTTGACGTCTTCCACTACAAATAATATCAGGCTCATTGACGTTATAATCAGAGAGTTCCACAGAGTTTTCAACTAAGACTCTACTTTGCTTAAGGCCTTCAGTATATTTTTGTTGATCTGGTCCATTATCCTTTTGTAAACCAATCTCTCTCTGCAATGGTAATTTAATATCTTCTGATTCACAATTAATTTGACAAAAATTTAAGAAACTTGGCTTGGACTCTCTAAACGATGTGTGGTCCTCGCCAGTATTCAAATTATTTTCACTATTAGAAGCGTTAGAAACACCTTTTCTGTTGGGCAAATCAGCAAAAACCAGCTTCCTAAGATAAGTTAGAGGTTTCTTTAGATGGCCATGGTTGGAAGCTGAATTTGGTTTGTTATCTGGTGTGCTCAAAAGAAGTGAGCTGAAAGGCAATGATGAAGTAGGACTTCCATAGCTTTCAGCAAATTCTGCAAACCCACTCTGACTATTTTTAAGTATACTAATCTGCTCATTGCCATTTATTAAAGTAGGTGAGTATTTGGTAAATGTACTTTTTAGCTCAGGTGAGCCAGATGAGTGTCCATTTGATGCAGAGGAGTTACTAATGGAGTCTTCTGAACTGACCCTTGTTTTATGGGTTTGGTTCAAAAATTGCTGTGTTGCATTCAGTTCTTCACAGGTACGTGTGGTTGTAGCATCATGTACTTGGGCAGCATTTCCACACTGAGATTTTTCTTTTTGTGTATCCTCTGGTGATTTTTTTAGATGCTCAACCTGAGCTTCTAGTTCTTCTATGTATTGATCGCTCCTCTCCAGAGCTTTTTTAAGCCTGCTCATCTCTCGCTCATACTGATCTACTTTTGCTTGCAGTGCAGCCACTGTAAACCTCCCAAACCTACAAGAAATAGAGGAAGAAAGTTTATGGAATCATAGTTTAGTAGAAAATGTTACCAAGTGAAACAGCTACATACTTTAATGCTGTATCAATGAATATGCTCTTTATTGCAGGTAATAAAAATGAGATCAGAGAGATATCACATTTTGGTACTAAAACAAGATAGAGAAACATTTTTTTTGTTTGTAAATTATATTCTATTTTATTTCTATTATTATGAGGTAGTCATTTTGTCCAAGTTGCCATTAAGGAAAATAAAAAAAGTAATATATACAGTTAAGGAAATAATTATTTGATTCCTTGCTGATTTTGTAAGTTTTCCCACTGACAAAATTAACCTATCCTTAAAATTATAGACTGTTCATGTCTTTAACATTGAGAAATAGAATATCAAAATTAAAATCCAGAAAATTACATTGTACAATTATATAAATTTATTTGCATTTTGCAGTGAGAAATGAAATAAGTATTTGATCCCTCTGGCAAACAAGACTAAATACTTGGTGGCAAAACCCTTGTTGGCAAACACAGCAGTCAGACTTTTTTGTAGTTGATGATGAGGTTTGTGCACATGTCAAGAGGAATTTTGGTCCACTCCTCTTCGCAGATTATCTCTAAATCATTAAGATTTTGAGGCTGTCCCTTGGCAACTCAGAGCTTTAACTCCTTCCATAAGTTTTCTATGGGATGATTAAGGTCTGGAGACTAACTCCATGACCTTAATGTGCTTCTTTTTGAGCCACTCGTTTGTGGCCTTGGCTGTATGTTTTGGGTCATTGTCTTGCTGGAAGACCCAGCCATCACCCAGGTTTTAAAGTACTGGCAGAGGAAAGGAGGCTGTCACTCAGGATTTTATAGTACATGACTCAATCCATTCTCCTATTGATGCGGTGAAGTAGTCCTGTGCTCTTAGCAGAGAAACACCCACAAAACATGTTTCCACCTCCATGCTTGACAGTGGGGATGGTGTTCTTTGGGTCATAGGCAGCATTTCTCTTCCTCCAAACATGGCGAGTTGAGTTAACGCCAAAGAGCTCAATTTTTGTCTCATCTGACCACAGCACCTTCTACCAATCACTCACAGAATCATCCAGGTGTTCACTGGCAAACTTCAGAAGGCCTGCACACGTGCCATCTTGAGCAGGGGGACCTTGCGGGCACTGCAGGATTTTAAACCTTTACGACGTAGTGTTACCAATGGTTTACTTGGTGACTGTTGTCCCAGCTGCCTTGAGATCATTAACAAGTTCCCCCACGTAGTTTTAGGCTGATCTCTCACCTTCCACATGATCAAGGATATCCCACGAGGCGAGATTTTGCATAGTACCCCAGATCAATGTCAAATGACAGTCATTTTGTATTTCTTCCATTTTCTTATTATTGCACCAACAGTTGTCTCCTCACCCAGCATAATACTTATGGTTTTGTAGCCCATTCCAGCTTTGTGCAGGTCTATGATCTTGTCCCAGACATCCTTATAAAGCTCTTTTGTCTTTCCCATGTTGTAGTGGTTAGAGTCTGACTGATTGAGTCTGTGGACAGGAGTCTTTTACAAAGGTGACTATGTAAGACAGCTGTCTTTAATGCAGGTAGCGAGTTGATTAGGAGCATCTAACTAGTCTGTAGGAGCCAGAACTCTTAATGATGGTAGGGGATCAAATACTTAATTTATAAAAACAGCAAAATGCAAATAAAATTATACAATGTGATTTTGTGGATTTTATTTTTGATATTCTATTTCTCAATGTTAAAATTAACCTACCCTTAAAATTATAGACTGTTCATGTCTTTGTCAGTGTGCAAACTTACAAAATCAGCAAGAGATCAAATACTTAATTCCTTCACTGTAATAATAATCATTTTTATTTTTATATAGCGCTAACATTTTCCGCAGCGCTTTACAGTTTGCACACATTATCATTGCTGTCCCCGATGGGGCTCACAATCTAAATTTGTTTATCTTTAAAGGGCTATTCTCATATTAAATGGTTAAAATTGCAAGGTGCCTATAAAACAAGGAACTTAAAATTCAGAGTTTTAATAACAAGTAAATTGGTAATTTGATTATTTGTTGCCCTGGGTACCAGCCACTACTGCAGTTCAGCAGTAGTGGCCTATCTCCTAGGAAAGGGGCACAGCACAGCTATAAAGCTACAGAGCTTGTAAGCGCTGCTCTGAAGGTGGCTGGATTTCTGGAAAGCACGGTTTTAGTAAGTACTTGCATTACTCATTAAAGGGAATCTGTCAGCCCCCCAGGAAGTATATAGCCTATTAATATGGGCATACAGGTAGTAGAAATGTTAAAACTAGTCCTACCTGTATGCCTCATATTAGAGGTCTTGTTGCTGAGAAATCATATTTTATTTCTTAAACTAATGACTTCTTCCAGGCTCCGGGGCATGCAGTGCCTGTAAGAAATCCCTGCCTCCTGTCCTCATTACAGAACTAACCCCCTCCCATGCCTATCAGTTATGTCCCTGGAATCCTACGCCCTGTACTCCCTCAAAAATCTATACATTTACTTTCCTTCTAAGGACACTGCATTCAGGTATCTTCTGTGCAGGTGATTCACTGAGATCCGGCGTGCGCACTAATAAGGTGCTCTCCTCACTTCCCCTATGCACAGTCATCGCTATGTGCACATGGTTCGTAGCGATGAATATGCAGGGAGGAAGTGGTTAGAGCACCTCATTGGCGCGCATGCGGGAGTTCACAGTGAATCGTCGGCGCAGAGGATCCCTGAATGCAGTACTCATAGAAGAGAGGAAGAGATTTTTGAGGGAGTGCAGAGTGCAGGCATGGGATTCCAGCACCAGAACTGACATGCATGGGAGGGGGGTAGTATTGCAATGATGAGAGAAGGCAGGGATTTCTTTCAGGCACATGGCATGCCCCGGAGACTGGCAGAAAACATTAGCATAAAGACAGAATATAACATTTCACAACAACAAGACTACTAATGAGGCATAGAGGTAGGACTAGTGTAACATTTCTATTACCTGTATGCCCATATTAATAGGTCATATATGTTCCGGGAAGAAGGGGGGTGACAGATTCCCTTTGCAGAATTATATGCTCCAGAATCGCAATTTAATGTACTATATCCCTAGTATTTCTCTAGAAATTTATGAAGAAATGGACAACTGGGTTTTATCAATATATTAAATATACTATTTCCCTCAACCACTGTTCTAAAGCTTATACCGTGCAGAAGCACAAAATAAAGAATATCAAAAAAGAAAAAAATCTCAGCAATTCCTTTTCACAGAAACTCAGCCATTCACACCTCCTCTTATTTCCCCATTCTCTTCCTGCTCTTCTGTATCTACAGTTAGGTCCAGAAAAATTTGGACAGTAACACAAATTTGGATATTTCTCAATACAGTTATATAATCAATATGGGCTTAAAGTGCAGACTCTTTGCTTCAATTTGAGGGTATTCACATCCTAATTCAAGTAAGACATCAGGAATTGCAGCTCTTTAACCCCTTCATGACCCAGCCTATGTTGACCTTAATGACCTGGCCATTTTTTGCAATTCTGATCAGTGTCCCTTTATGAGGTAATAACTCTGGAACGCTTCAACGCATCCTAGCGATTCTGAGATTGTTTTTTCGTGACACATTGGGCTTCATATTAGTGGTAAATTTAGGTTCATAATTTTTGCATTTATTTGTGAAAAAATCAGAAATTTGGCGAAAATGTTGAAAATGTCGCAATTTTCAAATTTTGAATTTTTATTTTGTTAAACTAGAGAGTTATGTGACACAAAATAGTTACTAAATAACATTTCCCACATGTCTACTTTACATCAGCACAATTTTGGAAACAATTTTTTTTGTTAGGAAGTAATAAGGGTTAAAAGTTGACCAGCGATTTCTCATTTTTACAACAAAATTTACAAAACCATTTTTTTTAGGGACCACCTCACATTTGAAGTCACTTTGAGGGGTCTATATGGCAGAAAATACCCAAAAGTGACACCATTCTAAAAACTGCACCCCTCAAGCTACTCAAAACTACATTCTAGAAGATTATTAACCCTTCAGGTGCTTCACAGGAACTAAAGCAACGTGGAAGGAAAAAATGGACATTTTAATTTTTCCAACACAAATTTTCTTTTAGCATCATTTTTTTCATTTTCACATGGGCAACAGGATAAAATGTATCCTAAAATTTGTTGGGAAATTTCTCCTGAGTACACCGATACCTCATATGTGGTCATAAACCACTGTTTTGGCGCACGGCAGGGCTCAGAAGGGAAGGAGCACATTTGACTTTTTGAATGGAAAATATGCTGGAATATTTAGCGCTTGCCATGTCACGTTTGGAGAGCCCCTGTGTACCTAAACAATGGAGCTTCCCAACAAGTGACCCCATTTTGGAAACTAGACCCCCCAAGGAACTTATCTACATGCATAGTGATCACTTTGAACCCCCAGGTGCTTCACAAACTGATCCGTAAAAAAAAAAAGGACGTTTTTTTCACAAAAATTATTTTTAGCCTCAGTTCTTTCATTTTTACATGGGCAACAGGAAAAATGGATCCTAAAATTTGTTGGGCAATTTCTCCTGAGTACACCGATACCTCATATGTGGTCATAAACCACTGTTTCTGCGCACGGCAGGGTCCGAAAGGGAAGGAGCACCATTTGACTTTTGGAATGGAAAATTAGCTCCAATCGTTATTGGACACCATGTCTCGTTTGGAGAGCCCCTGTGTACCTAAACATTGGAGCTCCCCCACAAGTGACACCATTTTGGAAACTACACCCCATAAGGAACTTATCTAGATGTGTAGTGAGCACTTTGAACCCCCAAGTGCTTCACAAAAGTTTATAACGTAGAGCAGTGAAAATAAAAAATCATTTTTTTCCTCAAAAATGATTTTTTAGCACGCTATTTTTTATTTTCACAAGGGTAACAGGAGAAATTGGACCACAAAAGTTGTCCAGTTTGTCCTGAGTATGCTGGCACCCCATATGTGGGGGGAACCACTGTTTGGGCGCACGGCAGGGCTCAGAAGGGAAAGAACGCCATTTGACATTTTGAAATTAAAATTAGCTCCAATCGTTAGAGGACACCATGTCGTGTTTGGAGATCCCCTGTGTGCCTAAACTTTGGAGCTCCCCCACAAATGACCCCATTTTGGAAACTAGACCCCCTAAGGAACTTATCTAGATGCATAGTGAGCACTTTGCACCCCCAGGTGCTTCACAGAAGTTTATAATGCAGAGCCGTGAAAATAAAAAATTTTTTTTTCCTAAAAAAATTATTTTTTAGTCTGCAATTTTTTATTTTAACAAGGGTAACAGGAGAAATTGGACCCCAAAAGTTGTTGTACAGTTTGTCCTGAGTACGCTGGTACCCCATATGTGGGGGGGGAACCACTGTTTAGGCACACGTCGGGGCTCGGAAGGGAAGTAGTGACATTTTGAAATGCTGACTTTGATGGCATGGTCTGCGGGCGTCATGTTACATTTGCAGAGCCCCTGTGTGCCTAAACAGTAGAAACCCCCCACATGTGACCTCATTTTGGAAACTAGACCCCCCCAAGGAACTTATCTAGATGAATGGTAAGCATCTTGAATCCCCAAGTGCTTCACAGAAGTTTATAACGCAGAGCCGTGAAAATGAAAAAAATCAATTTTTTTCCACAAAAATAATTTTTTAGCCCCCAATTTTTTATTTTCCCAAGGGTAACAGGAGAAATTAGTCCCCAAAAGTTGTT
Source organism: Dendrobates tinctorius (assembly GCF_039654945.1). Lineage (NCBI taxonomy): Eukaryota > Metazoa > Chordata > Amphibia > Anura > Dendrobatidae > Dendrobates > Dendrobates tinctorius. Next base: position 53,150,881 of record NW_027361732.1, read on the forward strand.
GTGCAATTTTTCCTGAGTACGCTGATACCCCATATGTTGGGGTAAACCACTGTCTGGGCACACGTGGGGGCTTGGAAGGGAGGGAGCACCGTTTGACTTTTTGAACGCAAAATTGGCTGGAATCAATGGTTGCACCATGTCGCGTTTGGAGACCCCCTGATGTGCCTAAACAGTGGAAACCCATCAATTCTAACTTCAACCCTAACCCCAACACACCCCTAACCACAGCCCTAACCCCAACACACCCCTAACCAAAGCCCTAACCCCAACACACCCCTAACCCCAACACATCCCTAACCACAACCCTAACCCTAATCCCAACCCTAACCATAACCCTAACCACAACCCTAACCCTAATTCCAACCCTAACCCTAATTCCAACCCTAACCCTAATTCTAACCCTAATTCCAACCCTAACCCTAATTCCACCCTAACCCTCTTTCCAACCCTAACCCTAATGGAAAAATAAAAATATTTTCTTTATTTTATTAGTTGTGCCTACCTATGGGGGTGATAATTGGGAGGTTTATTTACTTTTTATTTCATTTTGATCACTGTGAGAGTGATCAAAATGAAAGAATGGAATCTGCAGCCGGCAGATTCGGGCGGGCGCACTGCGCATGCGCCCGCCATTTTCCAAGATGGCGGCGCCCATGAGCCAGACCCGAGGGGCACCGGGAGCGACAGGGGGACTCAGAAGGTACCGGGGGGGTGAGGGGGGATCGGAAGCTGGCGGGGAGCGGAGGGAATGGGAGGGGGGCAGATGATGACAGCGGCGGCAGATCGCTGCTGTCATTCAGTGGCAGGGGGGCGATCACCGGTGGGGGGTCGAATCGGTGTCTCCAGCCATGGCCGATGCTACTGCAGCATCGGCCATGGCTGGATTGTAATATTTCATCAATTTTCATCGATGAAATATTACTATCGCTCTGATTGGCTGTTTCACTTTTAACAGCCAATCACAGAAATCCACATGGGTGCAAAGCCACCCCCCCTGGGCTTAACTACATGTTGTCCTGTATCTGCGGGTCGGGTGACATTTCAATGACCCCGGTCACCCGACCCGCAGGACCGCTATTTATAGCATGACGACTACGGGGGCGTCATGGGTCATTTGGGCACGACTTTTCATGACGCCTACGTAGGCATCATGGGTCGTGAAGGGGTTAATATGTAGCTGCCTCTTTTTAAAAGGAACAAAAGTTATAGGACATTTAATCGCAAAAGCTTCGTAATGGGCTGCAGGGGTTATTCCCTCGTTAACCCATCAAAATTTAAGCAGGTAAAAGGTCTGTAGCTGATTCCAGGTGTGGCATTTGCATTTGGAAGCTTTTGCTTTGAACTCACAACAGGCGGTCAAAGTGGCTCTCAACTGGAGAGAAAAAGACCATCATTACACTGAATAAAAAAGAAATTCATAAGAGATAGAAGAAATGTTATAACAAAACAAAACAAAAAAAAGAACACACTGGTGAGCTTGGGAACTCAAAAAGGCTGGACGTTTATAGAAGTAACCAGTGGTAAATGATCAAAGAATCCTTTCTATGGTGGAAAAAAAACCCCCTTCACATCATCCACCCAAGTGAAGATCACTTTGCAGGAAGTAGAGGTTTCAGTAACTAAGTCTACTATGAAGAGATGACTTCATGAGAGTAAATAAATAGGTTCACCACCTATTGATAGATCGGGCGATTCTGAACGCGGCGATACCAAATATGTGTAGGTTTGATTTTATTTTTGTTTTGAATGGGGCGATTTGAATTTTTTATATTTTTAAAAACATTTTTCTTTAACTTTTGGCATGCTTCAATAGTCTCCATGGAAGACTAGAAGCTGCCACAACCCGATTGGCTCTGCAACATAGAGGCGATGATGAGATCGCCTGTATATAGCAGATTTACTCACTTGCTATGAGCACCGACCACTGAGTGGCGCTCACAGCAAAACGGCAGTGACAACCATAGAGGTCTCCAGGAGACCTCCGGTTGTCATGCCAACACACCGGTGACCCAACATCACATGACGGGGGTCACCGTGTGCGTATTTCCGGCGCGATTGCTATAAGCTCTTGTTAAATGCTGCTGTCAGAGTTTGACAGCGGCATTTAACTGGTTAATAGCCGCGGGTGGATCGCGATTCCACCCATGGCTATTGCGGGCACATGTCAGCTGTTCAAAACAGCTGACATGTTCCGGGAAAGATGTGGGCTCACTGTCAGAGCCCACATCAAAGGGAGGGAGTCCGACATTGGCGTACTATTACACCCGATGTCGGAAAGGAGCTAAGGAAAAGAACTGTAATATTCTGCAATGGCCGAGTCAATCACCAGATCTCAATTCCATAGAGCATGCATTTTACATGCTTAGGACAAAATACAAGGCAGAAAGACCCACAAACAAGCAATAACTGAAGACAGCTACAGAAAAGGCCTGGCACAGCAACACAAAGGAGAAAATCCAGTATTTGGTGATGTCCATGACTTCCGGTAGTCATTGCATGCAAAGGATTCTCTACAAAGTACCGTTTATACTTGCGTATAAGACAAGATTTTCAGTCCATTTTTTTAATGCTGAAAGTCCCCCTCTCGGCTTATACGTGAGTCATATAAGCCAGGGGGTTGGCGGGGGATGGGGGGAGTCAGTCCATACTTACCCATCAGGTGCATCTCTGCAGCCCCCTGGTTCTCCCATGGTCTCAGGCTCCTTCATTCAGCGGTCACATGATACCGCGCATATTCATGACTTTAATGAGCGGCACCACGTGACCCCAGTGTCCCCACCTGCTCAGGACACTGGCACCTGGCCCCCAGCGACAAGAGGCGAGTATGTCTTTTTTTTTTTTTTTTATTTGCAGCAGCATATGGGGCCTATTCTGTGGAGCATCTTATGGGGCAGCATATGGGGCATAATCTATGGAGCATCACATAGAACAATCTATGGAGCATCATATGGGGCATAGTCTATGGCGCATTTTATGGGGCATAATCTATGGAACATCTTATGGGGCCATAACCTTTATGGAGCAGCATATGGGGCATATTATTCTATGGAGCATCTTATGGGGCCATTATTAACCTTTGTGCAGCATTATATGGGGTGCATTTTGTATGGAGCATCTTATGGGGCCATTTTGAACTGTATGAAGCATTATATGGGGCTCCTGATTCAATATGGATATTAAAAACATTTAACCTACTGTTGTCTCAATTAATGTTACTTTTATTGGTACCTATTTTTAATTTTGAAATTTACCAGTAGCTGCTGCATTTTCCACCCTAGGCTTATACGCGAGTCAATAAGTTTTCCCAGGTTTTTGTGGCAAAATTAGGGGGGGTCAGCTTAAATACGAGTATATACGGTATTAAAAATGAAAGTTTTATTTATGGTAAAGTTATTTTGTCCTATTATTATTGACACACTGACATGAGGAAGCTTTGTAGAATATTGGTTGCAATTCCTAAATGTTTCACAGAATATTTTTTTTCCACCCTGTTTAATTAAACCTGGAAGTCTAAAATTTAATTGAAGCTCAGTTGTTTCATTTTAAATAAAAAATTGGGTCATGTAGAGCCCAAATCACAAAGATTCAGTCACTGCCCAAATATTTCTGGACCCAACTCTACCTGTAAGGCAGGATTCAAACATTCGTGTGTCACAGTCCAAGAACGACTCGTGATGCATGGTTTAGCCATGGGAGTCCTGATCAAAACACAGAAAGCTGCCTCTACCCTTTGCTCTCTATGTATTGAGACACAATAATTTACAAGACCGCCCTTTGGGTAAGCCCCACTCTATCCACAAACCAGAAAAATGGAACAGATAAATATAATTAACGTACAATGTGCTTTCTGCAGGATTTCTGCCAGACTGTTTCATGAACATTCTGAACAACCTGCCAAGATTATCTCGCTTATTTTTTATCAGCTCCACATTTGTAGACTTAGAATACCTTGTAGAGGTGTACTAAATATCCCAAGAAGACATTTCAGGGTGTGTGTTTGTGTGGTAGAGGTTTCAATTAGTCCATTTAATACATCATGAGCAACAGAGCAAGATGACATAAAATTGTCATATTATATACTTTCTCTTTAGATCCCAGGCTTTTGATTAAGCAGTAGGAAGAAGCACCTAATGTCTTGTACAACACCAGCGCTTGGTGGGCTTCATGCACTGCTGATGTGCAAGAGAAGTCTCTCCCTGTCACTGCTATAAAAAAAAAATCAACAAAGAAGAGAAACAGAAAAGAGCTGAATTTATTCTTTATCTTTATTTTTTTATATAGCGCTAACATATTCCGCAGCGCTTTACAGTTTTCACACATTATCATCACTGTCTCCGATGGGGCTCACAATCTAAAATTCCATATCAGGATGTCTTTGGAATGTGGGAGGAAACCAGAGTACCCAGAGGAAACCCACGCAAACACAGGGAGAACATAAAAACTCCTTGCAGATGTTGTCCTTGGTGGGATTTGAACCCAGGATTCCAGCGCTGCAAGGCTGCAGTGCTATCCACTGAGCCACCGTGCTGCTCAATTAAGGTTTTTGTGACAGGTTTTCATTGAACTTTGTTATTTTAAAGGGATACTCCAGGTGATGAAAAAGGATTCACATCGACTCAACATAAATACTGATAAAGGCTCATATCCAGATTGCTGCTCACTCTCCATTCCTAAAAAGTCACAGATCCTGAGTCATGGCTTGCTTCTCAATCCTACTTAACCCAGCACTCTGATATTGCCTCCTTTCCTACAGTCAAGATTAGGCAGCATGGCTAGCTTCTTATTTGCATTGCATGGTATGCCCCTTTACCAAAACGGATGGTGTGTACCTATTTGGTGTGAGTACTGTGTAAGCAGGGAGAAAGCCATGTCAGGTAGGCTAGGGTTAAACTCTAGCTCTGCAGGCTCTTATTAGGGGCAATTAGCTAGCTCTGTATATAAAAAAGGATAGTTGTTCATCTAAGTCAGTCAGCTGGGAAGAAGTTGACCAGAGTGGATTTGTGTTGGGGCTAACGAGAAGGACAAGCCAGAATCTCTAGATGAGAAAAACCTGCACAGGCCATATGCACCAAACTGCAAGTATCAGTTGTTACTAAGGACGATAGGTGTTGTGTTTGACTGGATTGGGGCTAGCTCAGCTGGGCAGCCAGGGTCTTTGTTGCTTAGTTAGCTCCTGGACAAGGCTTCAGATTTTTGTTTATGATTTTGTTTTGTTGCAGTGCAACCTGTGGAAATAAACGTTGCATTTTTTTGACAAAAGAATCCAGAGCCTGTCTGAACGCTACCTAATGCCCACCTGAGAGCGAAACCCTACACATGTCACATCTTACATACAAGGTGTGCAGCTGCAGGCTGGTAGCACCAAATTACACATTATAAGTACCCCTCCTGGAGTCTATAGCCTAGCCATACAAGTACTGCTCTCCTGTACTCACTTGGTAGTTTCCCACTTTTTTTTTTTTAACATGCTTCTGTGAAATCGACCTGTCCAGTTATGAAGTAACACTGATTGTGAATCAATTTCTCCTGCTGTTGTGCAAATGGAACAGACAACAGGTAGAAATGGTAGGCAATTAGCAAGGCAACCCTTATAAAAGGAGTGGTTCTGCAGGGGGTGACCACAGACCATGTCTCTGTTCTCATCGTTTTGGGTGGTTTTGGTAACTTTTGCATTTTGTCATTGCTCTCACCCCTAGAGGTACTGTACAGTAGCAGGAGGCATTGTCTACAACCCACAGAAGTTGCTCAGGTAGTGCAGCTCATCCAGAATGGCACATCAATACGAGTTGAAGGGTAGCTAGGTCTGTCAGCACAGTGTCCACAGCATGGAGCAGAAACCAGGAGACAGGCCAGTACACCAGGAGACGTGGAGGGGGCCGTGGAAGGGCATCAACCCAACAGCAGGACAACTACCTACTCTGTGCAATGAGGAACAGGTGGATAAGTGCCAGAGCCCTGAAAAATGACCTCCAGCACGCCACTAAACATCCAAGTGTCTGCTAAAACTGTCAGAAACAGAATCCATGAGGGTGCTAGGACATCCAGAAATGGGTGTTGTGATTACAGCCCAACACCATGCAGGGCGATTGGCATTTGCCAAAAAACACCAAAATTGGCATATTCCACAGTCCTGATGCTGGGTCTTTCAGACTTTTATGAGATCCCCAACTTACAAAATATCATCGCACCTGGAGGTCCCAAGTGATAGATATTGTTGTGATGTTTCTTATCGCGATTTTACCTTTATATTGAGATCAAACATAGCCTGGATAGCATCATTCATAGGAGGTTATTACGTTGGATGGGTTAGAATTGCCTTATGGTGATCTGAGTAAATGTGTTATGTTTACCCTTTGCGAAGACGTGGAAAATATATCTCCCTTAAAAATCGGATCAATGCAGACACAAATATTCATCACTGACCACTGCCTTTGATCTCAGAAAGATTTTTTTATCAGAGGAAACTATTTGGTTTGGAAGCTTTATTCTCAGCCTCTGCATAAACGAATATCAGCCTTGGTGTCTTCTTCCCAGCAAATCTCCCTGCTGTAATTACCTGGTCACTTCAGGAGGCCCCTAATTCAATGGAGATGGAAGTATCAGCTCTCTCTAACTTCCCGTTTTAATTAGTTTCTCTCGACTATAATTACTCGCATATTCAATGTGAGGGTGATATCTGGAGATGTCTTTATGGATTTTTAATTTTCCTCTATGACACTAGCTATTTTAGACAGAAAAACTACACCTAAAGAGGTATCACATGTATTAAATTTTGTGCAAAACATTGACCAATATGATGTAAATAATGGCAGCACAGCCTCAAATAAAACTGAAATAAAAAATTACTCTGATTTCCCTAAAGTTTACCAATTTGACACGAACATAAATTGACCACAATAAAACAAGGGTCTGTTAAAAGCTTCAATAAATATTATTCTACATATCACAATTTATAACTACAGGAACAATAAAATGTAACATTTTTGGAAAAGAGGTAGCAAAATAACTTTATCAAAAATAAGGCTATCAAGATGTTGTAGGTATGGCATGGCACTGAGCCACACACTAGTGTGCAGAACAGAAAATCACTGCTGAAGGAAAACATCAATGAAATAATAAGCGAGAAGTACCAGCAGTTTTCCCTTTGTCCTTTTTTTCTAAAGCCCCTGTGTATAAATCATAGTAAAATCTGCATAATTTATATCTGTAGGCTAATTACAGCTTAGTCATTAATATCTTTAATTAAATCAGAATGTGAAAACATTCTTAATTAATGTTGGTGAAATGATCTTAAAGAACCAGCATTTCTATTTTGAAGAACTGCAACCATGAATGCTTTAGAATTACAAAATTAATGTAATATGCAATGGTGAGGGCACTAAAGATTTGTCTTGTGTCACGGTACAGTGGCAATGCACGAATTCCTCCTCTTAGTATTTTAGTCATTCATTTTTAAATCTTGCATTCCAAGATCCATAACTTCTTACTCTTGCTTCTTCAAAAACAAGGCCATGAAGGCGTATGATTTTTGTGGAATGCGTTATATTTTTTAATGGCATAAATTTATTTTATTATGAATTTACTAAAAAAAAAAAAAAAAAAAAAAAAAAATTCTACAAGGATGTGCAATTCCACCATGATTTTTACACCGTTCACTGTATAGTGTAAATGACAATGACTTGTTAAAGAGAGCACCTCTTGATGAGTGGAAGAGAGAAGTTGCAGAGAAACAAAAAAAAAAAAAAAAAAAAAATTGAAAAAAATTTCAATTCAGCTGCAGGATAGACAGTCTGTATTCTGGGTGTAGCGTACGGAGTATGCACTGGTTTATCTGCCAGGTCAAATAGTTTTCAATGGTCAAAAAGAGGATGTTCCCCAGCACCAAAGGGAGGAAGTTAAAATGTAACCTTTAGTCACATAGAATAAAAAAGTTACATTGATTAAAATACTATTCCCATCTCCAGTATCCAATATGTAGTAGCTGTAATAATAATATTAGTAAACATCTCCCAATTAGAAATGTAGTACATATCTTTTGATTCGCTATGTCGCTTAGGCCGGCTTCACACTAGCATTCGGTAGAGCTGCGGAGGGCTGCGTAATTCCTCTGTGATGCTCCGCCCATTGCCGCACCTCCTCCGGTCAGCTCCGCCTACGTCTGCATGCGGCCTACGTACCTATCTTTAACATTGGGTACGCAGGCCATGCGGATGCGTCGTTTTGACGCTGTGGCGACCTGCGTCAAACGCACCATGTTACGGTTGCCACATCGTCAAAACGACACATGCGGACGCATCCGCATGGCCTGCGTATCCAATGTTAAAGATAGGTACGCAGGCCGCATACAGACGTAGGCGGAGCTGACTGGAGGAGGTGTGGCAGTGGGCGGAGCTTCACGGAGGAAGTACACAGCCATCCGCAGCTCTGCCGAACGCCAGTGTGAAACCAGCCTTACCCCATATGCAGGGCATTGCAGTAGCTTCAGTATCCATGGTTAAGACCACTCATAGTGACAGCTAGTTATTAGTGGTTGCAACCATGGATACCTAAGCTACTGCAATGCCCTTACACCTACACCTACTACATATTGGGATAGGATTTTGGAGATAGAAATACCCATTTTAAGGGTTTTTCAACCAGAAAAGCGAAAGCATGGATTTTTTTGAATATTGCACAGTCTGCAATTTTTTTGTATCCTTTATGATAAAATTTTTAATTACCGTCCTTTGATGCTGGAGAACATCCCCTTTAAGACCATTGAAAGTTGCAGAGAAAATATAACTTCATTCTCCTGGTAGCTGGTAGTGTGTGTGCATGTAGCAGAACTGTGTATGTCTATGTGAGCATGTAGCAGATCTGTGTGTGTGTTTGTGTATGTACGTACATATAAATATTCACACATAAAGCAGAGCTGTGTGTGTTTTTATGTGTTGCATGTATTTTTATGTGTTGTATGTATAGCAATAGATTTATTACATCCCTATTTTACCCGAGTACAGTGATGGCGAACCTATGGCATGCGTGCCAGGCAGGGCACGCAGAGCCCTCTCAGCTGGCACACGGCCAAGGCCTCGCCTCACTGTTCAGAGCTGCAGCTTCCTCACACATATTGAGCGGCGCGGCCACAGAGCTGAATGATGATGTCATCCAGCCGCGGCCGCGCCTCTCAATGTGTGAGGAAGTGACGGCGCGTGGAGACCGCAGAGAGGTGAGTGTGGCCACTGGTGTGTGTGTGTGTGTGTGTGTATGTGGCCGCTGGTGTGTGTGTGTGGCCGGCCGCTGGTGTGTGTGTCGTGAGTGTGGCCCTGTGTGTGTGGAGAGGGCCAGTGATGGCGGAGATGGGGAGAGGGACAATGAATATTTGTTGCAATTCATAAATGTTTCACAGAATATTTTTGTTCAACCCCTTTAATTAAACATGGAAGTCTAAAATTTAATTGAATCGCAGTTGTTTCATTTTAAATAAAAGATTGGGTCATGTAGAGCCCAAATCACAAAAATTCAGTCACTGCCCAAATATTTCTGGACCCAACTCTACCTGAAAGGCAGGATTCACACATTCGTGTGTCACAGTCCAAGAACGACTCGTGATGCATGGTTTAGCCATGGGAGTCCTGACCAAAACACAGAAAGCTGCCTCTACCCTTTGCTCTCTATGTATTGAGACACAATAATTTACAAGACCGCCCTTTGGGTAAGCCCCACTCTATCCACAAACCAGAAAAATGGAACAGATAAATATAATTAACGTACAATGTGCTTTCTGCAGGATTTCTGCCAGACTGTTTCATGAACATTCTGAACAACCTGCCAAGATTATCTCGCTTATTTTTTTTTTATCAGCTCCACATTTGTAGACTTAGAATACCTTGTAGAGGTGTACTAAATATCCCAGGAAGACATTTCAGGGTGTGTGTTTGTGTGGTAGAGGTTTTAATGAGTCCCTTTAATACATTATGAGCAACAGAGCAAGATGACATAAAATTGTCATATTATATACTTTCTCTTTAGATCCCAGGCTTTTGATTAAGCAGTAGGAAGAAGCACCTAATGTCTTGTACAACACCAGCGCTTGGTGGGCTTCATGCACTGCTGTTGTGCAAGAGAAGTCTCTCCCTGTCACTGCTATTAAAAAAAAAAAAAAATCAACAAAGAAGATGATGATGATGGCAGAGATGGGGAGAGGGACAATGATGGGAGTGATGGGGAGAAGGACAATGATGGGAGAGATGGGAAAAGGCGAACAGAGTGATACAGTGATGGCGAACCTATGGCACGCGTGCCAGGCAGGGAACGCAGAGCCCTCTCAGCTGGCACGCGGCCAAGGCCTCGCTTCACTGTTCAGAGCTGCAGCTTCCTCACACACATTGAGTGGCGTGACCACGGAGCTGAATGATGTCATCCAGCTGCGGCCGCATCTCTCAATGTGTGAGAGGAAGTGACAGGAAAGACGCTGCCGGCGCGCGGAGAGGCGAGTGTGGCCACTGGTGTGTGTATGTGGCCGGCCGCTGGTGTGTGTGTGTGTGTGTGTGTGTGTGTGTGTGTGTGTGTCCGGCCGCTGGTGTGTGTCGTGAGTGTGGCCCTGTGTGTGGAGTGGGCCAGTGATGGCGGAAATGGGGAGAGGGACAATGATGGCAGTGATGGGGAGAGGGACAATGATGGCAGTGATGGGGAGAGGGGAATGATGGTAGTGATGGGGAGAGGGCCAGTGATGGCGGTGATGGAGAGGGTAATGATGGGGAGGAGGAAATGGAGGTGTTGGAATGGGCAATTTCTACAAGAAGGGGATCATGATGGGGCATACTTCTGCATACCTTTCCTCATAAGACAGGGTTTGCAGACCCGTCACCATTCTGGTTGCTCTTTTCTGAACTTGCTCCAGTTTGTTGATGTCTTTTTTAAAATGTGGTGCCCAAAACTGGACACAATATTCCAGATGAGGTCTGACCAAAGAGGAGTAGAGGGAAATAATGACTTCACGTGATCTAGACTGTATGCTTCTGTTAATACATCCTAGAATTGCATTTGCCTTTTTTGCTGCTGCATCACACTGTTGACTCATATTCAGTCTGTGATCTATTCGTATACCCAAGTCTTTTTCACATGTGCTGTTGCTTAGGCCTATGCCTCCCATTCTGTATATGCTTTTTTCATTTTTATTGCCCAGATGTAGTACTTTGCACTTTTCCCTGTTAAAAACCCATTCTGTTAGTTGCTGCCCACTTCTCCAGTTTATTTATATCTTTTTGAATCCTCTCTCTCTCTCTTCTCTAGTATTAGCTATCCCTCCTAGCTTTGTGTCATCAGCAAATTTAATCAGTTTACCCTCAATTCCTTCATCTAAATCGTTGATAAAGATGTTGAACAATACAGGGCCCAGGACAGAGCCCTGTGGTACCCCACTTGAGACATTCTTCCAACCGGATGTGCAGCCATTTACGACCACTCTCTGGGTCCGATCACTAAGCCAGTTATGAATCCACCTAACAGTTGCCTTGTCCATTCCATACTTAGTCATTTTTTCAATAAGGATTGTATGAGATACTTTGTCAAATGCTTTGCTGAAGTCAAGATATACTATATCTACAGCATTTCCTTGATCCACCCAATCAGTGATTCTGTCATAGAAGGAAATTAAGTTAGTCTGACATGACTTATTAGTTGCAAACCCATGCTGACTCTGTTTAATCACTTCATTCTTATCCATGTACTGACATACATGTTGTTTAATAATTTGTTCAAAGATCTTTCCTGGTATAGAAGTCAGACTCACCGGCGTATAGTTGCCTGGGTCCACCTTCTTCCCCTTTTTGAAGATAGGAACAACATTTGCTCTTCTCCAGTCTTCTGGGACTTCTCCTGTTCTCCAAGAATTTTCAAAGATTATGGAGAGGGGTTCAAAAATTTCTTCTGCTATCTCCTTCAGTACTCTGGGGTGTAATTCATCTGGACCTGGAGACTTGAATTCATTTAGGTTAGCTAAGTGTTTCCTCACTATCTTTCTGTTTATAGATATCCTGGATTCTTCTATTCCCTTAATAGGACAGTGAAGAACAGTTGGTGTTACATTTCCTTTCTGAGAGAAAACAGATGCAAAATAGAAATTTAAAAGTTCGGCCTTCTCAACATCCTGTCTTACCATTTCATCATTTTCATCCTGTAAAAATCCTATAGCATCTTTGACTTTTCTTTTACTTTTGACATATCCCCAAAATCCTTTATTATTGCTTTTGACATCTCTTGCAAGCTTCAATTCATTGTCAGCTTTAAATAATCTGATTTGTGTCCTGCAGGTTCTGCAGACAGCAATATATTCTTCTTTAGATATGCCTCCCTCTTTCCATTTTATAAACATTTTTTTCTTCCTTTTTAGCATGTGCTTAAGTTCTGTGTTCATCCATCCTGGCTTCCTTAAATGCTTCCTATTCTTCCCTCTTTTTGGAATTGTTAACAATTGTGCTTTGAGAATTTCATTTTTCAAGATTTCCCATCCTTCCTGGACATTTTTGTCTTTAAGGATATCCAGCCATTGGATCCCTCCAATTCTCTTTCTTAATCCCTTAAAATCTGCCTTTCTGAAATCTAACCTTGACGTCTGAGTCTTCACAGGTCTTCCTCCTCTAGTTATACAAAATTCTAAAATAGCATGGTCGCTACCTCCTAGGGTCCCAGCCACTTTTACCTCCTCAACCCTTTCCTCCCTGTTTATAAGGATTAGATCCAAAGTAGCAGTTCCCCTTGTTCTCTCCCCTACCTTTTGGAAGATAAAGTTGTCAGCAAGAGAGGATAAGAATTTCCTTGACCTGTTAGTTTTGCCTGAGAGAGATTCCCGAAAAATGTCTGGATAGTTGAAATCTCCCATGACAACTATGTCATATTTTTTGGAGAACTTGGCCATTTGATGCATAAAGAGTTCATCCATATCCTCAGTTTGCACAGGCGGCCTGTAGTAAATGCCTACAATGGTGTCCTTTCCATTGTTCTGTCCTTGTATTCTTACCCAAACAGTTTCCACAGAACTCCCAGTCTCTGAAGCTTCAATCTCTGTGCAGATATACGCGTTTCTAACATACAATGTGACACCTCCTCCTCGTTTATCAAGTCTGTTTCTTGCAAATAAGTTGTATCCTTCTAGTCTTGTATTCCAATCATGTGTATTGTCCCACCAAGTTTCAGTGATTCCAATGACATCATATTTCTTTTCCTGTGTTAGTAGTTCCAATTCTCCTTGTTTGTTGCCCATGCTTTGTGCATTAGTATAGAAACAATTTAGTTTGTGATTGGTTTCTCTTTCTCCAATATTTTTATTAACTAGATTCTTTTGTCTTTGTTCTTCCTTTCCACTTCTAGAAGCAGAGTTCTCAATAGCATTTGTCAGGTGTATGGCTTTTTCTGGTCTTTTGCTTCCCTTCCCATTGCAATTATACTAGAATAGTAGATGACTGGAAAATAACAATGACTGCAATTCATATAGGTAATTTAGAGAAAATATGAGGAAATATTTTTTGCATAATAATTTGGAACACAGTGTAGGTGGTTGCACTGATAAGGCAGGGAAGTCAAGGACTTCTTAGAAGTAGAATCGGCTCGCCATGTCCTTAACCATAGGGCTCTTCTGATAGAAATTGCATTAGCGGCAGCAAGTGCCAAGCAATTGTCCGCATCCAAAAACGCATTGATTACATAGTCTACGGCCATCGCCATCTGACCTGCGACCTCCGAAATCTCTACAGGTAGATCCTGCTCCTCTGCGACCTTGTTTAATGTTTCTGACCATGATATCATAGCCTTGGCTACCCAAGTTGCTGCGAATGAGGGAGCGAGCGCTGACCCTGACGCCTCATATACTGAGTGAGCTAAGCTCTTTATAAGGTGATCCGTGGGATCCTTAATTGAGGAAACACTAGGGACGGATAGCAGGGTCTTAGTGGCTAGGCGCGAAACCGGAGGATCCCCAACGGGGATTCCATCCATTTTTTTACGGCGGTCCGGAGCAAACGGATACCTTGTTTCGAGTGCCTTTTGACCCGAGAAACGCCTGTCTGGACGTTCTCTGTGCCGCTGCACTATGTCCTCAAACTCCGGGTGAGAGGAAAAAATTCTGTGCGGGCGCTTCACTTGCTTAAATGCCACTTCATGCCCCGTAGCCGCTGCGTGACGCTGGAGTATCCAGGTCAAGGGGCTCGTTTGAGTCGCATTCTGAGGTCTGCTCGCAATCAACCACTGGTGAAGGGGAGCGAGAAGCAGAACTTACGGATGCCAAGGCACCGGATGGACAGGGCGACACAGTGTGGATTCGTTTCCCTCGGGTCTGCCTGGAGTGAGAGCGGACCCTGCAGGCGAGGGGCTCTTGTGAGGTGGAGGTCCCCTCTAAGGCCGGCGAGCCACTGTCGCTGCCCATATCTGAGGCCTGAAGGCACTCAATTGCATGAACTGTGACAGTGATAGGACCCATTCTGGGGGGCTTGGCACACTGGTCGCGGTCGCAGGGGAGGACGGACACTGAGGTTCTGTTAGGCATTGGGTTGCGGGCGCTGTACAGCGGGAATCCTGAGCCTTGTCCTCTGCGGTCTGCCCACACCAGTATTGTGGGTTCGGTCGCAGGGGAGGGCTCCTGAGCGCGTTTGGAAATCGCCAGCTTTGCATAATCGCTTGCTCTGCGCCCGTGGAAACGCAGCCCGACAAGAGATGCATGCTGCTTCTTCGGACATGATGTATCTGTCCGCTGCTGGGGATAGGGGGAAGGAGGTAGCACCTCGTTTTCCCTGTGGTCTCCTGGGCAGCACTTACCCCAGTCCTGTACCCGCCTGTTCCTGGATGCCTCCGCACAAAAATCGCGCGCCACCAGCCGTGGGGTGGACCGTCAGCATATAAACCGGTCCAGGGGCGGTATTTCTGGGTCTGCGGGATAGCCGCGCTCCGAAGCCGGGGACTAAATTTATCCCCCGCCGCCCAGGCCTGGGGGGCGGGCCGCCGGAAGTGACGCACAGCCCGGAGGCGGAACTTCCGGTCGCGGCCTAGCTTCGGCTAAAGCCGCGGCCTCAATTTACCCCCTGCCCGCGACGGGGGGGACAACTCCGTGGCGCCAAAGTAAAATGGTGCTACTTACTGGCGCGGACTTCTCTGCACCGCTCTGCAGCCACTGGCCGGTGGCATCTGACAGCTAAGGGCTCCAGCCCCGGATCTTCGCCGCAGGAGCCCTCCAAGGACCTCTCCTCACTGACGATCCTCTTCAGCTTCCCAGCTCATGTATGTGAGGGGGCCTTGACAAAATAGGACGGTGCAGGCACCCTAGCTCCATCTAACCCCTTCAGGGGGTGAGGAGAGGGACCGTCCGCCACCTTGCAGCACCGCAGTCTAAGCATTGGTGGAGCAGTGGGGGCCGCACGGACTAGTCTTGTGCCTCTGTACACCCCATGGTTTCAATACCTAGGGGTGGTCAGGGCTAAGTCAGGCATTGTGTCCCTCGTCGCGGGAGACGATATGTGGAGCGACACTCGCACGTGCGCGCCCGTTGATGGTTTGGGAAATCGGATCCTTTCAATAGGATCCGTTGCCCCTGTCTCATCTTCATAGACGGTAAAAATAAAATAGAAAAAAGGTCTGGGGAAAACGGCCCAGATATGTCCCACGGTGCGGGAGAGGATACGTGGAGACGATACTCAACACGGGCTCGCCCGTTGATGGTTTGGGGAGATCGGACCTTTCAATAGGGTCTGTCTCGTCTTCATGGGAAAAAAAAAAAAAGTCTGAAGCAAAACCAGACGTGTGTGACTCCAGGGACAGTAAGCAAAAAACTGAGTTCTGCCCGCAATAGTGGCGAGGGTGTATACGACGGAGAAGCTAACCTCTTTTTTTCACTTAGTGTCTGCCTCCTAGCGGCAGAAGCATACACCCACAGTATCTGTGTCCCCACAGTATCTGTGTCCCCCAATGAGGCGAAGGAGAAATACACAACTGCGTGGGGACCCCTCTATTCTTGATAAATCAGCCTTGCTGAAGCTGAGGGTTGCAGCCCCCAACTGTGAGTTTTACCTGACTGTTTATAAAAAAAAAAAAAAAAAAAAAAAAAAAATAATACAGGGGAACCTAACCCTTTTTTCATTTATTTACTTAATAGCTGAAGAGCACGGCAGTGCCCGGGCATGGTAATTAACTACGGTTAGTTATAACAAATTCTAATGATTTTACACATATATATATATATATATATATCTCTCTGAGTGTAGAGCCCTGCCCACTCCACATAGCCACATTCACTATAATATCCCACATCATCCCATCAGTCAGAGCTAACGAACTACTACCCCTAATATCCCACTTCATCCCGTCAGCCAGAGCCACCGGACTACTATCCCTAATATCCAACATCATCCCGTCAGCAAGAGCCACTGGACTACTCCCCATAATATCCCACATCATCCTGTAAGCCAGAGCCACCGGACTACTACCCCTAATATCCCACCTCATCCCAGCAGCCTGGTGTCAGAACCAGAGCGCTGAGTGGATTTGCCCTAACTTCCATGCAGGAGATCCCTTTAAGAGAGCCTGGGGTCAGTACCAGAGCATTTGAAGGCAATTGCCCTGACTTCCATACCGGGGATCCCTTTAAGAGAGCCTGGGGTCAGTACCAAAGCGCAGAGTGGATTTGCCCTAACTTCCATACCAATGATCCCTTTAAGAGACCCTGGGGTCAGAACCACAAAGCTGAGTGGAACGTTCCTAACTTCCATACCGGAGATCCCTTTAAGAGATGCCTGGGGTCAAAACCAAAGCGCTGGATGGATTTGCTCTGACTTCCATACCAATGATCCCTTTAAGAGTGAAGATGAGCCTATAGGATGGAGGATGTATGATGTGTATATGGGCACGGAGGGGGAATTCATTTCTGTCATGTGCTCTCTGCTCCTTTTTGGGGGGCAGACAATGGCTGGGAGCTTATGCTCCCTGGGATGCTAGATTTCTCCCACCATGTCAGTGTCTGCTGAGGTGTTGTCAAGTGGGAAAACTTGCTCACAGCCACCAATCACAGCTCAGCTTCTTTTAACCAGCTCTGGTGAAATGAGAGATGCATAGTGATTGGTTGCAAGGAAAACTGTTGCTCATAGCAACCAATCACAGCTCAGCTTCTTTTGAACAGCTCTGTTGAAATGAAAGATGCTTCGTGATTGGTTGGGGTAACACACACATTCAGATAGATATATATATATATATATATATATATATATATATATATATATATATATATATACACACACACATACATACATATATACACTCACTGGCCACTTTATTAGGTACACCATGCTAGTAACGGGTTGGACCCCCTTTTGCCTTCAGAACTGCCTCAATTCTTCGTGGCAGAGATTCAACAAGGTGCTGGAAGCATTCCTCAGAGATTTTGGACCATATTGACATGATGGCATCACACAGTTGGCGCAGATTTGTCGGCTGCACATCCCTGATGCGAATCTCCCGTTCCACCACATCCCAAAGATGCTCTATTGGATTGAGATCTGGTGACTGAGGAGGCCATTTGAGTACAGTAAACTCATTGTCATGTTCAAGAAACCAATCTGAGATGATTCGAGCTTTATGACATGGCGCATTATCCTGCTGAAAGTAGCCATCAGATGTTGGGTACATTGTGGTCATAAAGGGATGGACATGGTCAGCAACAATACTCAGGTAGGCTGTGGCGTTGCAACGATGCTCAATTGGTACCAAGGGGCCCAAAGAGTGCCCACACACCATGACACCACCACCACCAGCCTGAACCGTTGATACAAGGCAGGATGGATCCATGCTTTCATGTTGTTTACGCCAAATTCTGACCCTACCATCCGAATGTCGCAGCAGAAATCGAGACTCATCAGACCAGGCAACGTTTTTCCAATCTTCTACTGTCCAATTTCGATGAGCTTGTGGAAATTGTAGCCTCAGTTTCCTGTTCTTAGCTGAGAGGAGTGGTACCCAGTGTGGTCTTCTGCTGCTGTAGCCCATCTGCCTCAAAGTTCGACGCACTGTGCGTTCAGAGATGCTCTTCTGCCTACCTTGGTTGTAACGGGTGGCAATTTGAGTCACTGTTGCCTTTCTATCAGCTCGAACCAGTCTGCCCATTCTCCTCTGACCTCTGGCATCAACATGGCATTTCCGGCCACAGAACTGCCGCTCACTGGATTTTTTTTCTTTTTCGGACCATTCTCTGTAAACCCTAGAGATGGTTGTGCGTGAAAATCCCAGTAGATCAGCAGTTTCTGAAATACTCAGACCAGCCCTTCTGGCACCAACAATCATGCCACGTTCAAAGGCACTCAAATCACCTTTCTTCCCCATACTGATGCTCGGTTTGAACTGCAGGAGATTGTCTTGACCATGTCTACATGCACTGAGTTGCCGCCATGTGATTGGCTGATTAGAAATTAAGTCTTAACACACAGTTGGACAGGTGTACCTAATAAAGTGGCCAGTGAGTGTGTGTATATATATATATATATATATATATATATATATATATATATATATATAGCGCAGGCAGTGGCTGATGAATACCCCCATCAGCCGCTCCAGCTATCACCGTTATTAGCGGCAGCAGGGGTAGGCTGATGGGAGCAACAGTCCCATCAACCGCTGCCGCCTGCTGTCTCTTTTATCACTGAAAATATAACTCATCATTCTCTCCTGCTTGCACCGATCGCCAGCAGAGCCCGGGAGAATGAAGAAAGCTGTGTTCAGCACCTGGCGACAGGGAACTGTGCTTACTTTAATGCTACTTCCTCAGTGACGATGCGCGTCACACGTTTTGTGGCCCATGCTGACATTAAAAAAACTGACATGTCAGCGTGTTTTGCCCATGGACACACGGTCCGTAGAAACACACTGACATGTGCACAGACCTATTCACTTGTGTGTACATGTGAAAACTGTCACCACATGTACCAGACACACAGATGTGTGAAAGAGGCCTAAATCTGGTATCTCTGTAATCGCACTGACCCAAAGTACAAATTTACCTAATCACTTATACTGCGTGAGGAGCAGCGTAAAAAATAAATTAAACCAATTCTTCACATGCTGTTGATTTTTTCATTCTGCCTCCCAAAGATTGAAGTAAGGCTCGGTGTACATTTATCCTGCGCTGAGCACTTGCACTAGGGTTTCAGTGAACCCCGGGCAGAAAATTCCCTATAGTGAGGCAGATGAAAGCACTGTGGATGCCAACTGACCTGTGATCCGGCGGTGTCCGTCTTTTTAGGATTGCATAAAAGTGTCGTCAGCCACAGTTTTGTGGACTTCTGAAAGGACACCCCTGAACAGAGGCCAGACGGAGTCCATAGCAACTCTGCTGCCTCACTATAGTGAATGGATCCTTCAGGGATTTCATCTGAATCACATCACTTTAAATTTAGATTGAAACAAAGTAAGTGCTCAGCATACAGTGCTGAATAAATGTGATCCAAAATATTATATAAAAATGTTCCCAATAAAAGTTTCAACTCAACCCACAAAAAAAAGCAAGCCCTCACTCCAATCTGCCATCTGTTAATGGAAATTTAGGGGGCTTCCACATTACTGGTACCACAAAGGCTCTGGAAAAGTGAAATGGCTCCTCACCCGCCAAAAGAAATTCAGCAAATTATCCACTACCAAATCCAAATGCATCTCCCCCTTCTGAGACCCACAATATACCTAAACCACATATTGCATCCACTTTTGGCCTCGTTTCGCCACGTTTGGCCTCTAGAAGCACGAATTGGGCATAACGTACTGGTGACTTCAACGCACTGGTCACTAGAGCGCACTGCTCACTACAACAGCAATTTGCAATTTTCACTCGGCAACATTCATTGCTGCTTGTTTCTGAAAAATACCCATGGAGTCAAATTCGTCACTAAACCTGTAGATAAATTCCCCAAAGGTTATATATTAGTTTCCCAAATGAGGTCACTTGAAGGGGGATTCTGTTCTTCTAGCAATTAGGGGCTCTGTATATGGAGTCCACGAACTGTTAATTTTGGTGATAAAATTGTAGTTATTTTGTCATCACTGCCCAATGGTATAAAATTATGTGACACACCCATGGTGTCAATATGATCACTGCACCCCTAGATGAATTTATTGAGAGGTGCAATTCGTAATATGGGGTTACTTATGGAGGGGGGGGGGTTCTGCTGTTCAGGCACCACATGGGCTCTCCCAGTGGGTCATGACACCTGCAAACCTTAACCGTAAAATCTGGCGCTTCTTGCCTTCTGAGCTTTGCACTGTGCATGAAAAATAATTCCTGATTACATGTAAGGTATTGGCGCACTCAAGAAAAAAATGGACCTCTGTTAAATTCCTATTAGCCTTTAGAAAAATTAAAAGCTTGAGGCTAAAAAATTTTAGCCGTAAAAATGTAAATTTATTCTTTCTTCACCGCTCAGTGGTATAAAATTCTGTGAGGCACATGTGGTTTTAATATGATCACTGCACCCATAGATTAAATTCATTGGGGAATGTAGTTTGTAAAACGACTACATACATGACGTGTTTCTGATTTGGAGGAGAGATGAATGCAAATTTGGCGATTTTGTGGCAGGCCTAAACAGAAATAATCTGGGGCTCCATTTTACATTTCTGGACATACTGATTTAAAGCGGAAATGGGGGGGGGGGGGGGGAGATAGTGACAAGTACCTACAGAAAACCAACCGCTACTAATTCACTCCTGAGATGGGAATCAAATCACCCGGTCCCCCTTAAAAATGGTATCCCTAAAAGGTCAGTATCTCCGAATTCGGAGAAACTGCTCTGATCCATCTATTTTCAAAAAACATGCAGACGACCTGAGGACATGGTTTCTTGAACGCGGTTATCCCAAAAAGATGCTGAAGGAGGCATAATGAGCCTCACTAGAAAGGGATAGAAACGAATTGGAGCTAATGAGGTGAGGAACATAATGCAAGGAACATAATGCAACGCCATTGGCCAGTTTTGTTAATGGACAATGACATAGCTGATAGTGTTTTCCTACAGTTCCCCAAATTACGTATGAGGGGTCGCTCACAGAGATAGGCTAGCCATTTTCACCTCCTCTATGAGTCCATCCTGGTTAGGATCTCAAACGTAGGGGTGTTATAGGGGCAGGGATCTAAATACTGTAAAGACATGTTCCAAAGGAATTCCAGAGTAATGTGACTGGTACCACATACCCTATCCGTCACTATATCAACTGTCGTACAAAGGGAGTGGTATACAAGGCTACATGTCAATGTGGATTGGGATATGTATGCAACACAAAGAGAATCCAGGAAAAGGGTAGGCGAGCACCACAGAGACTCCATCAATAAAAGGGACACACCAATAGCAAATCATGTCAATTCAGTTCATCGAGGAGATCTAAGGCTGGTTTCACACTAGCGTTTTATCGCACAGCGCATTGCGCGCTATCGGGCGCACGCGCAATGTTCCCCTATCTTTAACATGGCGTGTGCAGTGCTTAGCAATTGCACGCACTCATCAGCGTTTGCGTGCGCTGCGCACTTTCTAGGTGTGCGTCCAGACGCGCCATACGCTACATGTTGCATTTTTTGTTCCGCCCAACATCGTTAAAAAATCCCCCTAGCAAGCAACATTGTTTGGGAGGAGTGTAGATAAAACAAGGTGTCTTCAGGGCCACACCACTACAGCCTTGAAGATAAGAGCAGCTACAGACAGCAATAGAAGAGCAGCTACAGACAGCCTTGAATAGAAGACCAGACAAGAGCCTTGGATTCAAGCTTCAGCAGCCAAAATGTGAGTATTCTTCAACATAATGTCTGTGTGTCCTGTACAATTTATTATGTACTAATGTTTTTTTTGTTCAGCATGTCTTCTTCTGGATCGGCCAATTCGCCAACCCGGCAAGAACTGGCCCAAGCAGATCATGAGGTGAGGATCTTGCTGCCTTTGGGTAAGTATAGCTGCTGCATCTAGAAATGTGTAATAATTTTTTTTTCTTTACAGACATCGGGCGCGGCAAGTGAGGCCGAAGAGCAGCCTGAGCGGGAGCAGCGTAGCCAAGTCGCAGCGAGGAGACTTAATGTACGTTTATAGTATTTCAATGTTCCTTTGTTGGTTTTTTTTTGGTCCTGATTTTCATCTTCTATCTTCCTTCTTTTATTTCTATTTTTCTATCTTTTTCATTCTCCAAAATTTCCAAGATTTTAATTTTTTTTTGTTTGTTCTAGGTTCAACAATTGGATGAAGAAGACGTGTACATTGATAACGACGCCTTGTTGAGGAGCGTATCCCGTTGTGGGACAGCCATGACCAGCAGTACAAGGACACAGTGGTGACCCGGCGGCTCTGGAATGATGTGGACGGCTGGGACAGCGCCTCTCCTACTTCAAAAAAGGAGTTTCGTAAGTATAAAGCTGCTCTGTGATGCTGCATTGACTCTTGGTCTTGAAGGTACTGGTGTGTTTGTTGCAAGATATATTCTTGCATCAAACACATCAGTCCCCTCATGATCAACAGTGATTGCTTTTTGTATAGAATTATTTTGTGATGCCGCATTGACTGTTTGTAAAGTTCACTTAGGTTTGTGCGCTGATAATGATGTTGGCATCAGTGCATTGCATGTTTTATCTTTATTTTTCCAACAGTGAACAAAGTCCGCACACGTTGGCGCTCGATGAAGGACCGCTTCAACACTGATGTTCGTGCTGAGGGACAGGTTCGCAGTGGTTCAGCGGCAAGGACTAGAAGAAAATATCGTTATCGCGAGTTGGCGTTCCTGAGACCGGTCGTTGCCACCAGAGCGTATGTCTAATTTTTGGCTTTATTTTTAACCTGTCCTTTTCTATTCCACAGCTGATGCCGGATGTGATGTCTGCGTTCAACGCCGCACTTCCTGCGTTCCACAAGACGGAAGTGCAGCTGATGCGGTCCGGTGACCGGAAATATGCTGCATTGTACAGCTCGTGATCATTTAAAAAGGCAAATAGAAGATTCATAGGCAGAACAGCTCACACTGGATACAGGATAGATGTCTCATACTCCCCTGATGATTCGGAATAGATGAAACCTGTTGGGAGCCACTATTCTTGAGAGAGAACGACCCGTGGTATACTGAATATGCTACTCCACTGAGGCTGGACATTTGAACTCGGCAGCAGGAATCGGCAGGATGGCTCCGGTCTCTTGGCTGAGTATGGGATCCTTTGAAACATATGCCATAGAGGTCTTTAGGAATTTATGAAGGTGACTAGTAGGCATACATGAATTCTATATTCCCAAGTAGGATTATATCTGTTGCAGAATTTATTTGAATAAGAATGATATGAAGATCAGGTCCTTATCCTTTAAAGCCTTTGTTGTTATTTTTACTTGTAGCAGCGGAAATACCACCATTGTTCCCACTTACAGCAGTTTGGATAGAGGTTAGTGGTGAACTCTAAGAGGATAATACAGGGTATCCATCACCCTCTCACAGAGGAGTATAACCTATCTACTGCATGTGGAATATGTGTTCTTGGTACAGATACACTAATCACTTTGTATAATTGAAGTATTGAGTGAAATACAAACCATCTAATTCATGCGACATGTATGCGCTTTCTTGATAAACATGGCGGTCCTTTGACCTGGTAATACAAGTGATCTAAAAAAAAAATTTCTGTGTCTGTGAATATTATGTGTAGGAGCCCATGAACCACGAGATATAGGCGACCGTGGACGTCCATGGGATACACATAAGATCCAGTACAATCCCATACATGTCAACAAGATTGTATTTTTTGATAAATCATGTATAAGGGACGGAATATGGTTGTAAATACCGTATGTAAAAATATATGGCGGTATACCGCTTTTTGGTCCATATTTGCACTATTTTTGTTTTAGTTGTTGCACGGGTGCACTAATATTTCTCATATATTGGAAGTTTTTAGAGGAACATAATAAAAAGATTTATATTTTATGTAACCCCAGACTGCTACTAGTGATTAGTTTGTAAAATGAGTTCACATATAGGGGGCATCTGTTGTTCTGGCCCCTCAGGGGCTCTGCCAATGTGACATGGTAGACTCAAACCATTCCAGCAAAATCTGAACTCCAATATGGTGCTTCTTCCCTTCTGAGCTAGAATTGTGCCTCAAAAGTAGCATTCCTCTACATATGGGGTATCGACGTACTAAATTGCACAACAAATTGTATGGTGCAATTTCTCTTGTTACACTTATGAAAATCCAAAATTTGGGGCTAAAATAACATTTCTCTATCGCTTCATTGGGGACACAGGAAACCATGGATATATGCTGCTCCCACTAGGAGGCTGACACTAAGCACAAAAAAAGTTAGCTCCTCCTCCGCAGCATACACCCTACCGACCGGCACTAGGATAATCAGTTTAGCTTAGTGTCAGTGGACATGGGTCTTTCATTTGACCCATATCTACCTCGGTTTTTGGCGTTTTCCAGTAATGTCTCTTCTTTTTCAGATGGATCTTCTCCCCTACCTCTGGAGGGATACAGTGTGAACAGTCACATCTGTACTCCCACGTAGACACTATGAGTACGGCGTGTACTGCCACCCCGTATCCTCATATGCCTAGAAGGCAGGACCCCAACCCCTAACACAGAAGGGTGTTTATGTGTTGCATTTTTGGTTCTGACTCCCCTCCCCAACTCCTTCCCACCCGCCCACCAGAGCCTGTAGGTTTAAGGAAGCATGGAAGTCCCTCAGACTCAAATTTTCAGACATCTTCAGGATAGAAAGGTGCATCTCCCTTTCTTTCTCTTTCATCAGGTTCCAGTCCAGAGGTGTTGGAGGAGAAGATTCAGGTAATGAAGAAAGAAGAAGAGGATAAAGAAAGATGAAGACAAGAAGACAGAGGAATATGGAGGAAGAGGACAGAAGAGGATGGATGAGTCTTATTGCCCCTAACATTTTATTCAGGGCTCGTAGTTATATGGGGTTTTTAGTCTATGGGGCCGGTTTTCCGCCTTTATTCTGGCTATTGGTGGTGCAGGGTTACCTGTCAGGCAATATCCGGCCCTCTGCGCCGCCCTCCCCTTTCCTGGGGCCTCTGCCACTAATTTAGGCCCTGGAATCAGCGCGGCCTAGTCCCAGCGTTTGGACCCACCCCCTTCTTAGTATTTTCTGGCGGGCTTGTCTCCCGCCTATTCATGACACACCTGCTCTTCCTGGCCCCAGTAGCTAGCTCTGCCCACTCCTTCCTGCTCCATAGAGAGGTTTTTTTTCTCTCTTCTGCCTCTTGCTCTGGCGGTTAGCTTTGCCCCTTTGTTCCGTCCACAGTGAGCGGCCTTTTTAGCCCATGCCCACCCTTCTCTCTCTCTCTGCAGCTCAGCATCTGCACGCCCATTTTCTGGCAGCTGGAGCCCGGAAGGTAGCTCATCTCTGTAGGATCTGCATCCTGCAATAGTCCTGCAGCCTCGCTTGTTCTCCTGGACAACAGCTTGGGGAGCAGTTCTTCAGGATCTGCCTTTTCCTGTGAGTATCTCTGCTCTGCAGACTGACACTCTCCTCAACTCTCTGTTTCCTAACCTTCTGGCACCATCAGTTTGTGGGTCTGCTTCTTATCATGCCCAACTCTAAAGGAGAGTGCTCTCGCCCTCTGGCTTCCTCTTCTGCTCGTCAGGCATTTTGTCTGCTCTTCATGTAAATGTAAACTCCTTTCAGGTCAGTTCTCTCACATGTCAGGACTGCAGCAGCCCCTCCCCATGCCTGCTACCCAGGAGTCCCCTACTGCCCCATGAAAGAGTTGTTCCCCTATCCCAGTGTGGGCTACCTCTCTGTTGCAATCTGTCATGGACCTCTCCAGAGTGTCCCAGACCCTGGTGTCTGATCTTGACAGATTGTTCCTTCCTACCTCCGCTGTTCCTAGCGGATCGCAGGACTCTGCGGCTATGCCTACCAGCAAGGGCCGTAATACAGTAGATCTAGGCAGGAGCGCCGTTGTTTTTTCTCCCGCTCGCTTTCTGTCCCTGGCCTCTGCCAGCGGATATCTTTTTCCCGGTCCTCTTCCCCAGAGTCAGTCATGGTGGTTTCGGATGTACTGTCTGAGGATTACTTAGACCCGGATTCTCACCCGACCTCTAACAGGAGAGACATGGTCCAGAGCCACATTGTGGCAGTCAACCAGACCTTTAACATCAAGGATACCGCTATGGAACCCGCAGAACAGGCGGTTTCGTTTAGATGGTCGAGATCAGCTCTTAAGGACTTTGCCCCTCATAGAGAATTTGAGGACTTACTTTCCAGGGAACGGAACAACCTGATCAGATGCTTCCAAAAGAAGCCCTTTCGTCCGGTCCCGACTCATCCTCCGTAGTGTTCTCTCATTAGGTTGGACCTGGTCAGGGCGATGTGCGTTTATCTGAAGGACTCTTTCCGTATTTTTACTAAGGGTTGCACACTGATGCCTTCTGGCCTCCTGGGAGGCTCGCTGGATCTGGATGGCAATTTGGAGGCATACCAGGTCAGAGCAGAGCGCCTTTTCCTGGGTTTAAGGCACTCTACCTGGGTAGTGGGGCCTCCTAGCAGTACTCCATAGGACCTCCGCCCGGTTTCTCTGCTGTGCGGTCACCTGGTCCTCCATCCACATGTTCAACAAATTTTACAGGGTCCATACCTATGCTTCGGCAGTTGCCAGTTCAGGTAAAAGGATCTTGCAGGCGACAGTCGTGGGTTCTCTGACCTGAATAGAGTTTCTGCTGTTCCCTCCCCTTGGGTACTGCTTTGGGATGTCCCATGGTTTCCTTTGTCCCCCCAATGAAGCGATAGAGAAAACAGGATTTTTGTTTGCTTACCTTAAAATCTGTTTCTCGGAGCTTTCATTGGGGGACACAGCATCCTCCCAAGTTTAACAGCTCTTTTTACTGTGTTATATTGTTACAGTTTGAGTTTGTGTGTTTTTCTATTCTCTTTTACGTGTTTCTTCTCCTACTGCTTTCTCACTAACTGATTATACTAGTGTCGGTTGGTGGAGTGTACACTGCGGAGGAGGAGCTAACTTTTTTGTGCAGCGTCATCCTTCTACTGGCAGCAGCATACGCCCATGGTTTCATGTGTTCCCCAATGAAGGCTCCGAGAAACAGATTTTACGGTAAGCAACCAAAAATACTGTTTTTGTGAGGAAAATGAAAATTTTATTATTTTCACGACTCTACGTTATACACTTCTGTGAAGTACTTGGGGATTTAAGGTGCTCACCACACATCTAAATAAGTTCCTGGGGGGGGGTCTAGTTTCCAAAGTGGGTCACTTGTGGGGAGTTTCCACTGTTTAGGCACATCGGGGCTCTCCATTCGCGACATGGCGTTCGATCTCAATTCCAGCCAATTTTATGTTGAAAAAGTCAAACGGCGCCCCTTCCCTTCCGAGCTCTGCTATGCGTTCAAACAGTGGTTTACCTCCACATATGGGGTATCAGCGTACTCAGGACAAATTGCACAACAACTTTTGGGTCCAATTTCTCCTGTTACCCTTGGGAAAATTAAAAAATTTGGATCTGAAGTAAAATTTTTGTGAAAAAAAAAAAAAGTTTAAATGTTCATTTTTTTTAAAGAAATTAAATAAAAAAAAATTCATGTGAAGCACCTTAAGGGTTAATAAACTTCTTTTATGAGGTTTTGAGCACCGTCAGGGGTGCAGTTTTTAGAATGGTGTCAATTTTGGGTATCTTCTTTCATATAGACCCCTCAAAGTGACTTCAAATGTAATGCGGTCCCTAAAAATAAAATGAAGGGTGTTGTAAAAATGAGAAATCGCTGGTCAACATTTAACCCTTATAACTTCCTAACCAAAAAAAAAAAAATGGTCCAAAATTGTGATGTAACGTAGACATGTGGGAAATGTTATTTATTAAGTATTTTGTAGGGACATACAGTGGGGAAAAAAAGTATTTAGTCAGTCAGCAATAGTGCAAGTTCCACCACTTAAAAAGATGAGAGGCGTCTGTAATTTACATCATAGGTAGACCTCAACTATGGGAGACAAACTGAGAAAAAAAAATCCAGAAAATCACATTGTCTGTTTTTTTTTCATTTTATTTGCATATTATGGTGGAAAATAAGTATTTGGTCAGAAACAAGCAATCAAGATTTCTGGCTCTCACAGACCTGTAACTTCTTCTTTAAGAGTCTCCTCTTTCCTCCACTCATTACCTGTAGTAATGGCACCTGTTTAAACTTGTTATCAGTATAAAAAGACACCTGTGCACACCCTCAAACAGTCTGACTCCAAACTCCACTATGGTGAAGACCAAAGAGCTGTCAAAGGACACCAGAAACAAAATTGTAGCCCTGCACCAGGCTGGGAAGACTGAATTTGCAATAGCCAACCAGCTTGGAGTGAAGAAATCAACTGTGGGAGCAATAATTAGAAAATGGAAGACATACAAGACCACTGATAATCTCCCTCGATCTGGTGCTCCACGCAAAATCCCACCCCGTGGGGTCAGAATGATCACAAGAACGGTGAGCAAAAATCCCAGAACCACGCGGGGGGACCTAGTGAATGAACTGCAGAGAGCTGGGACCAATGTAACAAGGCCTACCATAAGTAACACACTACGCCACCATGGACTCAGATCCTGCAGTGCCAGACGTGTCCCACTGCTTAAGCCTGTACATGTCCGGGCCCGTCTGAAGTTTGCTAGAGAGCATTTGGATGATCCAGAGGAGTTTTGGGAGAATGTCCTATGGTCTGATGAAACCAAACTGGAACTGTTTGGTAGAAACACAACTTGTCGTGTTTGGAGGAAAAAGAATACTGAGTTGCATCCATCAAACACCATACCTACTGTAAAGCATGGTGGTGGAAACATCATGCTTTGGGGCTGTTTCTCTGCAAAGGGGCCAGGACGACTGATCCGGGTACATGAAAGAATGAATGGGGCCATGTATCGTGAGATTTTGAGTGCAAACCTCCTTCCATCAGCAAGGGCATTGAAGATGAAACGTGGCTGGGTCTTTCAACATGACAATGATCCAAAGCACACCGCCAGGGCAACGAAGGAGTGGCTTCGTAAGAAGCATTTCAAGGTCCTGGAGTGGCCTAGCCAGTCTCCAGATCTCAACCCTATAGAAAACCTTTGGAGGGAGTTGAAAGTCCGTGTTGCCAAGCGAAAAGCCAAAAACATCACTGCTCTAGAGGAGATCTGCATGGAGGAATGGGCCAACATACCAACAACAGTGTGTGGCAACCTTGTGAAGACTTACAGAAAACGTTTGACCTCTGTCATTGCCAACAAAGGATATATCACAAAGTATTGAGATGAAATTTTGTTTCTGACCAAATACTTATTTTCCACCATAATATGCAAATAAAATGAAAAAAAAAACAGACAATGTGATTTTCTGGATTTTTTTTTCTCAGTTTGTCTCCCATAGTTGAGGTATACCTATGATGTAAATTACAGACGCCTCTCATATTTTTAAATGGTGGAACTTGCACTATTGCTGACTGACTAAATACTTTTTTTCCCCACTGTATCTCTGTAATTTAAGGGGATGATAATTCAAAGTTGGAAAATTGCGAAACCTTCAAAATTTTCGCCAAATTTCCGTTTTTTTCCCCTCACAAATAAACGCAAGTCAGATTAAAGAAATGTTGCCACTGTCATGAAGAACAATGTCATGAGAAAACATTCTCAGAATCACCAGGATCGATTAAAGCGTTCCAGAGTTATTAACTCAAAAGGGACAGTGGTCAAAATTGTAAAAATTGGCCTGGTCATTAGTGTGCAAACCACCCTCGTGGGTAAAGAGTAACTATAATTTACATTTTTATTTAAAAGATCAATAGTACACAGGAAAATAAACTTTGTAATATACCTTATCAGAGAAATCTGCTTCGCTATCCACCAGGACTGTTTATTTGTTATCAAAATTCTCAATTATGGGGTAAAATCTGTATTTCGTGAACACAGACTTTCCCCATAACTGAGATAGAATCTTATCAGCACCAATTGTCATCCCCCATGTACACTGGAAAAGGGGAGGAGCTTTGCCTCCAACTCCTCCCACTGCCTTAGTGTAACACCCATCTCAATAATGTATAAAATCTGTCTTCACTGAATAGAGATTTTACCTGGGAGTTGAGAATTTTGAAAATGAATAATGCCTGGGGAAAAAGTAGTAGATTTCTATGCTAACATATATTACAATGTTTCTTATTTTCCTGTATCCTATTGATTTAGGAAATACAAATTAAAAAGGCGGTTACTCTTTATATATTTAATTCTTTTGCTCTGCAATTTATGACATTTGTTTCAGAAAAAAAAAAAACAACACTCCGGTATGGAAAATCCCCAAATCTCATTGCTGAAACAATTGCACTTTACATGCATGCCACTTGCATACACAGCAAGGATCGTCAGGTCTCTGCATACAGAGAATGCACTTACTTTTGCGGCGAGCGGAGGTCTACTTCGTTTTTTAATCTCAAATTTTCTCTTCCACATTCAATATTCTCATTTCTCAGCTTCTGGTTTTCCTTTAACATAAGAAAATAGGACAACGTGAGTACAACAGGTAGCATACTGGCATTAAACTGTAGAAAAGGAGAGCAGCTACGTCTGCCTAATGCAGGAACACTGTCTTTAATTAACACCGGGACAGAAATGGCACTTTGTATTCATATTCCCTGAACACAATACACGTCCCCTATCTGGGGAGGCAAACAAAGCTTTGCAGTTAGTTCAGAAAGTCATTAAGGGAATGTACTAATTGCTTTTCCGTGTTTTTTTCACATGGCTAGATATTTTGTGGCCAAGTGAAATTACAATGTGCAGGTATCAGCAAAATAGATGATAATTCTCTTCACTTGACTAAATAAAACAAGGCATATTAAATGTGAAATAAGAAGGTCTGCGTTTTAAGTAAATCCACAGCAATGAATATTTGGCTCTTTAGGGACTCTGCCAAAGAAGTCTTGGTGGCCGGATCAGCTCAGCCATTGCAGCACATGTCTGACGTAGAATTAAAGAGGTGGTCCACTACAATGTCTATTGTGCAAATACCTTATGTTGTCATAGTTGCCTCTGAGGGGCGCTGCCGCTACTCGCTCAGTCCTGATCACATGACCCCCGGGCTGCAGCCAAGGCCAGCGAGGTCATTTCAACTTCCGGACTCTGGAAGTTAACCTTGCATCACTGAAGCGTGACCCAATCTCACGCACTCCCCCTGATTGACAGAGCTGTGGGCAGTGTTTCAAGGCACGTCACAGCCCAGTATCCAGACTTCCGGAAGCTGATGTAACATGACTGGATGTCAGTGGCGGCTGCGGCTGGGAGTCACGTGATCAAGACTGAGTGAGCAGCAATAGCGCCACTCAGAGGTAAATTTGTCAATATAGACTGTAAGCCCTCACGGGCAGGGTCCTCTCTCCTTCTGTACTTGTGTGTGCCAGTTTTGCTCATCTTTATTGTCTATATGTACCCCCTTCACAAGTAAAGCGCCATGGAATAAATGGCACTATAAAAATGTATTTGCAAAAAGACTTATTTCAAAGGTTTAAACTGATGTGCACAATATACCATACATTGTAGTGGAACACCGCTTTAATGTTCTTCTAGAAAAAAAAAAAAAAAGCACGAGCCATGGTCTGGAAGGTAGAAGGCAGCAGTGTTTATTTTCAAAACTAGTGTCCCTTGATTGTGAATGAAGAACAATATTAACCCCTCTTTGCATTTGGATGCAGCTTGTGCTAATGATGGTTCAGCAGGCAGCTGCCTCTCCCGACTCTTCCATATACAGAGGCACATGGCCTGCCGATTGCTCCTATAGTCTCTACAAAAGCTCTACAGAGAACAAAAGGATCTTCAATATGCAATCGGCCATGGCGGGTCCTAATCTCTCATTACATAATCTGTCGGAGGAGAGTCGGGAGGCCTCTATACATATTAGACTTTTGGCCGAGAATGCCAATGGCCCATGTTAGCCTAATGTTTATGGGGGTCTTGACACTTGTCATTGGAAAAGTCTAAAGTAAAAAAAAAAACTCAAAAACAAACAGGAGGATCTCCTATGTTTTGTGAATCATGACATCAAAATCACTAGAGCTGACAATATTTATTATTTATTATCTTACAGCCTGCTCATATTTCGATCCATGTGTGAGCCAGACGTTGCTTTTACAGTCTAAGTCTATGGAGCCACTTATGATTTACTATGAAAATCCATGTCAGAATAGCAGTATAATCCTGATATTAAAATTAGAATTTTATGAATCCAGAAAAAAAAAAAAAAAAAAAAAATGGAGTGAGCTCATGAGTCCAATTCAATCTCCTCTCACCGAGTGTGACTTTCAAGTACAGCTAGTACTGAGCAGAGTGAAGTCTCAACAGCTGCAGGGAGGAGGGACAGTGATGAGCCGTCATTCACACTATACCGGAGCATATAGAGTTTAACTTCCACAGAGGATTATGCAGCTATTAGGACATAGATATTCAATGTACAGTATGTCACCTGCCTCAGCTGGTTCAAGAACTCTAATGCATACAGTTTGCATTCTAAAATCTGGTGACAGATCTGCTTTAAAGAGGTCTTTCCCAAAACTCTAATAGATTATTGCAAGATTAAGTGATCGGTTAATGATTGCTCAGGGTCTGATCTCAAGGACGCCCAATATCCATAAAAATGACATCTAATAAAATAGGCCACTTACTGACATGGGAATACCCTTTAAAAGTGCTAAAATGTAAACCCTCTATTAAAAAATATTTCAGTGAAAATTAACAAAAAAACAAAAAAAAACAAGAAATGACAAAAATCTTGGCACTCAATATGTGAAATATTCAGACACTTATTTTGTGCATCCAGACAGAAAGGTTTAAACGTTTTCGGTCCAGCATAGGACCTTCATCAGAAAAATCTCGTTTACTGAAATATACATACAAAAAAAGAACAAAAACAAGGCATTAATTGCTGTCCGCATCATTACAGAAATACATACTAACAAAAGACATGACAAAAATATATGTTCCAACTTCATCAAAAATTCAAAGGAGAGAGAGATGGCTAGTAGAGGTACTATCCAAGGGTGCTTTGCTGAGTCAGGCGATGGTAACTCCAAAAGTGCTGTGCTGGTCGTTAAGGAAGAAGGAGCCTATAAGTGAGTATTGTTGAGCATAGAAGGAACTACAACAGATAATAACTTGTAATAGTATGGTGCGCCCTTGTGCTTTGAAGGATACAGGTATAGCGATATCTCATACATGTGCAATCTAGTGCTTCCAAGATGGCTAAGAATAGAAGTCACACCAATGCCTGAAATAAATAAATCCTTGCAATGGTAGCCAAAAGAAGGACAAAGTAGAGAGTCTGGAAGCAAAATGGAGGTTCTAATTAAATGCAATAGATGTGACACAGTGTATATGGCAGCACAGCTGGTGTTAATTTCTCTCCCCTGCCATACTGTGCAAGCTCACTTCTCTCCGGTCATGTGACCGCTGTGATGCAGTCCAGGTCTGCATTTAAACCCGGAAGTGCTCACTCCTCACAGCGTCTTCCACACAGGCAGCCAGACCACAGACCAGGGCTTCACCAGGTAAATAGAGCAGGAGATGAGGTGCATGCCGGACTCCTGTCACTTAACTCTTCACAATTTTCTTTCTTTTTACAGTGCAATTCAATTCTAGAGGTTGTATACCCACTGCTATCAGCGCTGTCTTCTCTCCTTATTTTAGTGACCCTGGAGGTCCCTTTTCTGAAGCCCTACGCTGTACAGGTACATTTATCTTCCTTCAACCTATTCCTTGCCTCCCTCTTGTATTTCACTGGTTGACAGGCCATTTATTTTGCAGCTGCCTGTTCTAATTTTGGACGGCTCAGTCCACATACGCTTTCCAGACGCAAGACATTTAACATTTCCACTGGCCATCCAGGTATTCCATCTTAGACCCTTTTTTCAGTCTATATGACCAGCCATAGTTGGTTCAGTGCTGCTATATGACTGCCATATACATTGTGTCACATCTATTGCATTTAATTAGAACCTCCATTTTGCTTCCAGACTCTCTACTTTGTCCTTCTTTTGGCTACCATTGCAAGGATTTATTTATTTCAGGCATTGGTGTGACTTCTATTCTTAGCCATCTTGGAAGCACTAGATTGCACATGTATGAGATATCGCTATACCTGTATCCTTCAAAGCACAAGGGCGCACCATACTATTACAAGTTATTATCTGTTGTAGTTCCTTCTATGCTCAACAATACTCACTTATAGGCTCCCTCTTCCTTAACGACCAGCACAGCACTTTTGGAGTTTCCATCGCCTGACTCAGCAAAGCACCCTTGGATAGTACCTCTACTAGCCATCTCTCTCTCCTTTGAATTTTTGATGAAGTTGGAACATATATTTTTGTCATGTCTTTTGTTAGTATGTATTTCTGTAATGATGCGGACAGCAATTAATGCCTTGTTTTTGTTCTTTTTTTGTATGTATATTTCAGCAAACGAGATTTTTCTGATGAAGGTCCTATGCTGGACCGAAAACGTTTAAACCTTTCTGTCTGGATGCACAAAATAAAAGTGTCTGAATATTTCACATATTGAGTGCCAAGATTTTTGTCATTTTTTGATTGATGGATGGATACCCGACTTGAGCACCAACAACCAAGCTATTCCTGAGTGCCGTGCTCTATTTATAGGAAAAAAAAAACCAAGAACACGCATTTCCTTCTTCATTACTCTCCTCAGGACTTTGGGAACCTCGGAGGTGAGTGAATCTTGTCACCTTCTCAATCCCCTCCCCTGATGCCCATATGCTCATCTAGAAGTACAGCTTCAGCATCACTGCCAGGTTCTCTACTTAATCTCAAATTGTATATCTCCGCAGAGAGCTCGCCCATGTTTCTTTATAGCAGTATACAAATGGTACACTACTCTCTCAGCCCCCAACCCGACGCTTGTGGGAAACACAGCAATGCACCACCCCTAACAGAGACTAACGGACCAATAAAAATGGTCTCTCAACCTCAGACTCCTATTACTGAAGCAACAAGATGCATTCTACTGCCTGAACTTTAAAGTGTTCTCTCAAAAAGACCTTCAGCAAATGTTCCTCAAAATGCAATCAGAAATCGCTTCCTTGGGAGATTGTAGCTCTTAGATTGAAAATGAAGTGTGGGAACGGAGGTCTGCGCACAATCAATTAGTAAGGAACACAGTAAAAAGAACAATGCAAAAAGTTTTTTAGGATCACCACACAAAATACCAATATATATAACAAAATATAGTTTATTGTTTACAGAGCCAAGAACACAACACACAATTTAAAAACACTTAAAAAATTCAAGGGACTGAAACAAATGTAGTCCCCACAATATAAGATGGTCATAATAATGATATAGCCACTAGCCGCTTGATAATTTAGTATCACACAAGTAAATACATAATAATGCAAGTATGCTGCTAATATAGGCCCCCTAATATCAGAGGTAGATACATATTTCTTGATGGGGTAGAAAAAGTAATAACCAGCCCACAAATCAGGGCCTAGTGTGTAATGAACCCCTGAGCGCTGGAAGAAAAAATAACACAATACAAAAAAAATTCCTGAGTCTGCAAGCAGTCAAGCAGAATGATACATCACCACAGACCAGTCCAGTAAATAAGGAGTCATAGTCGCCCCGTCACCCATGTGCAGCAGTCAGGCAGGCAGAGTGGCGTAGGAGGACCCACGCGTTCCGACACTCAAGGTGTCTTTTTCAAGGTGAGTGTAACCGGTTCTGTTAAACCCAACTATTTAAACAGAAATCATTAAGAATAAATCTTTACCAGCTGGTGGTTGACGGCAGGAGAGTGGCGTGAGGCGGCATGATGGCGCGCGGTGAGCTACCCGGAAGTGCTCACCTGTCAGGGTCAAAGTATCCAGAGCGCCTGCGCAGCCAGTGTGTCATGATGATTGAATAAATGTGTAAGGCGCTTGCGTGACAAAATATACAATGCGCCTCCACAATCAAAGTGTCTCACAAAAGGTCTTACATAAGTGCATGACGCTTGCGCAGAAGATAGCCAACAAGGGCTCAGAGCATTATCGCCAACATTGCAGACAAATGCGCATGCCCACGGACATAAGCCAATATAATTATATATGAGATCTCACATAAATACATGACGCTTGCGCGAAAAATAGCCTAAGAGGCTGAGAATATTATTGCCAAAAATAAGCAAGTGCATATGCCCGTGGATAAGAGCCAGTATTATTGTATAGGAGAATCATACACACAAACACCGATATTGATAAATATTTATCAATAGGACGCAATATAAAGTGTAGTGATTGCACATAAGTATCGAACACATGTGCATTGTTTTATTCACAAAAATACGAAACTGTTATGCAACAATTAACGATCAAAGGCTATAAGAGTAGATAATGCCCATATAGACAATTGCGCATGCCCAAACACATGAATAGACATTAATGAATAAAAGACACAGAGTTGCACTAAAGATGGTAGGCGTGTTCATGGCTTGAGAAAAATGCAGTACATCATGGTCACTCACGAACATACAATAAGCATTAGTTAACTAACAGAGGTCTAAAAGCACTACGAGTTTTATGCTGATATGCATATTTACAGGTAAAGAGGTCAAGATGTCAAACCAATGAAATACACGAGCGGATCGGTTCCTGTACCAGACCTCATATCAAAAGGGTTTTTTGTTTGTTTATGAAGTAAAAAAAAGTAGTTCATTTGTACGGTATATACCACGTACATACCCAATCTATATTTCTCCTTGATACAAGGCACATTAAAGTATAGCAGTTGTTACACCACAGGCCATCCTCAGATGGTAAAAGTAATATAGGTCTCTCGAAATAACCTCTAAAGTGGTTCTGAGCAAATAGATAGATGCACAGTATCCATGAGCCCAATAAGAATAGATATCACCAAATAAAGGTTTGTCAGTCCAGGTCTATAAAAACACCTGAGGACCAATATCACCAAAAAATTGAAACCGTAATAGAGAGGGTATATACTGTTATTGCCACCCCATGTGTATAATTACACTTAGTGTTTAAGCATAGTCAGATTAAACTATGTCAGAAACTAAGAAGACCGACCCCACGATTCAAATAGATGATATAAAGGGTGGCCATATAGCAAGAACATCCACCATTAGAACACAAAGGTAGGTTGGATCAAATCAAGAAGGAGTCTTCACATTTTCTCTTTCTTTGGATATAAAAAAGCATCAAAATGTGGCAATGCCAGAGCCGTATACCAACAGCATACTTGCACACCTATAACCCTAGAGAATAATAACCCCAACCCCAAAAGGGGTGCAGACAGAAGACCAACGCCGTATTACAAAAGAAGTAATCATATATCAAAGGAAGTACCCAAAAAGCACTTAGTCCAGCCGGTTAGGCAATAAATGTAGATATAAACATCAACACACAACATGAAACTGGTGAATTGTAGACATAGTTCTTCATCCTGGTTAAGCCGAGCCAATCAGAACAATAGTTCTCTGTTGTATTTGATCGTGGAGGCCTTTACACTTATCAGATAAGGCAGTTGATATGTTCAACAGATGCTGTTGCGTTCTGCGCCGTATTTCCTGCGTTGTCTACCCAACATATTTTCTTACATCCACAGACCAGTGTGTAAACCAGATTACGAGAGCGGCAATTGAAGTATGCCTTCGACTGTAGCCGTGGTTTGAGGGCATCTTCCCTGGATTTATTCATTGAGTATTCAAAGGCCCCTGATATGATCCTCTTCGGGTACCCCCTCTCACGAAACCTATTAGTAAGTTGTTGGGATTCCTTGATGAAATCTTCAGTATGGCTGCAATTTCTCCTAAGGCTTAGGAATTGTCCTTTCGGTATTCCTTTCTGTAAATGTGCTGGATGGAAGCTGTCAAAATGTAGTACATTTTTTGTGGCCGTTTTCTTCCGGAATAGGGTGGTGACTATGCAGTTCTGACAAATCCGCAATCTTAAATCCCAAAAATCAACTGAGCTAATTTGTGTTTGATGTTGGTGTACAGATGTGTTGAATCATGGACAAAGGATTCCAGGGTCTGTACCATCGGCTGGGGTTTGGGTCAGAGACTTATGCACCTTGGGCAACATATACATCGTAGGCACCACATGATGACTGGTTGTCCAAAAGTCCAATTCTTTTTTGTTGATAATACCACAAGAATGTGCCCTCATTAGTAGTCTATCAAGTTGTCCTTTAAAGATAATAGTAGGGTCGGATGGAAGTAATTGATAGTGTTGAACATTATCAATTTGTCGCCCAACCTCTTGGCAGTACAAAGTTTTAGGCCATAGGACGATATTACTGCCATTATCTGCTTCTTTAATTTCAAAAGTATAGTTTTTTAGGCCATTAAGAGCCAATCTCTCAACCCCACTCAAGTTGTTATAGCGATGTTTGTCCACTTTTAATACCCTAATATCCCTACAGGTTTTCTCAAAGAAAATTTGAATTGCTGGGAACATAGAAAATTTAGGGGTAGCCTGTGAAGGTAATCTACCATTAAACCTACGTCTATAGTTTGCTCACTCTCATTTTCAGTTAGTAAATCTAAAAGATCCCGGAACACTTGTCTATCTTGATCTGGAAGTTCATCAATAAGGGATGGCTGGTGATAAAGCATTTTGAATGTTAATTGTCTACAAAAATATAGGTCCTTAGTTAACTCAAATTTGTCCAAACAATTCATAGGTGAAAAAGAAAGCCCCTTAGTGAGTAAATTAGTCTCAATTTCAGATAATTCATATGTCGAAAGATTAATGATACGTAGCCCTCCCACATCAGGGTCATGGTCATTCAGGGGGCTTGGATCTAGTAACGCCTCCGGTTGTTGAACCTCGCTTCCCTTTTTGAGCTCGGTGACCAGGCTCGAAAATTCCTGTTTCTTTTTGTACGTGTCATGCTCACCATGTCTGTCATGTCCGCCATGTCTGTTTTGCCTCATGACCCCTGGAGCGGTTTGCACGCGCATCTCGTGTCTGCTATCCTGCATGTTCCCTAGAGCAGTGTGCACACTC
Source organism: Dendrobates tinctorius (assembly GCF_039654945.1). Taxonomy (NCBI): domain Eukaryota; kingdom Metazoa; phylum Chordata; class Amphibia; order Anura; family Dendrobatidae; genus Dendrobates; species Dendrobates tinctorius. Next base: position 53,189,888 of record NW_027361732.1, read on the forward strand.
ACCTCATGTCTGTTGAGCTGCAGGATGCCTGCGTTTCTGCTCTGCCTTCGGTGATCATCTCGTCATGTCTAGAATCCCTGATCATGTGTCCTTCCTATGTTCCATCATAGGCTGGTTCTGCATTTGTCTCGACATGTCTGAAACCCTGATCATGTGACCTTTCCTAGGATCCTGCACTGTCTGGTTCTGCAATCGTTTCTGCATGTCTAGAAACCCTGATCATGTGACCTTTCCTAGCATCCTGCACTGTCCGGTTCTGCAATTGCTTCTGCATGTCTGAAACCCTGATCATGTGACCTTTCCTAAGATCCTGCACTGTCTAGTTCTGCAATCGTCTCTGCATGTCTGAAACCCTGATCATGTGACCTTTCCTAGGATCCTGCACTGTCCGGTTCTGCAATCATCCCTGCAAGTCTGGAATCCTGATCATGTGACTGCGCTCTGTGATCCTAGAGGATCTGAACTGGAAGCTCTATTCTGGTCCTGACCCGGAAGTGGTGGTGCTATGCCCTATATCAGACCGCCCCTTCCTTTGCTCAGGGCCTGAGTATTGTGTTGCTTCTCTGCATAGCCGCTTGGTCTGTGGGGTTGCTCCCTCTATTCTATGCCCTTGCACTCTGCTCTGTAGTGCGTCTCTGCACACGCTCCGTGCTCGTATTCTGTCTCTTGCCTTGTCTAGTATTTGTCCTTCGTGTTATGTTTTGTCTTTGCCCTGCTTTGCCTTGTAGTCCTTGTTTGCTCTGATTCTGTTCCGTGTTTCTTTCCATGTTTCCTGTCTCGCTTTGCTTTGTACCTTCAGGTACCCCTCTCTGTACCCTGTCCCTGACGTGTCTCCCTACACGTGCAGGTCTCGTCTCTGTACCCTGTCCCTGACGTGTCTCCCTACACGTGCAGGCCTCGTCTCTGTACCCTGTCCCTGACGTGTCTCCCTACACGTACAGGCCTCGTCTCTGTACCCTGTCCCTGACGTGTCTCCCTACACGTGCAGGCCTCGTCTCTGTACCCTGTCCCTGACGTGTCTCCCTACACGTGCAGGCCTCCGCTCTGTACCCTGTCTAGTCCCAAGGTTCTCCCTTGGCCCGGCTCTGGGCTTCAGCCTACGCTCCGCTGCTAGACTCTGTCCCTCACATGCCTCTCTGCACGTGCAGGCCTCTGCTCTGTACCCTGTCTAGTCCCAAGGTTCTCCCTTGGCCCGACTCTGGGCTTCGGCCTACGCTCCGCTGCTAGACTCTGTCCCTGACGTGTCTGTTTACACGTGCAGGCCTCCATTCTGTGCCCTGTCCCTGGCATGCCCTTCGGTACGTGCAGGCCTCGCCTTGTACTTTGCCCCTGGAATGTCCTTTGCATGAGCAGGGTCCTGTCTACTACTCTATGCCTTGCCTCTGATGTTTCGTGTGCTCTTGCACTTTTCGTACTAGGCATTGCCGTGCTCTCTGCACGCGTCTGTCCTGTATCTTTGCCTAGCCCTGCCTTGTGGCTCCGTGCCTCCGTGCACGTGTCTTGTCGCCTGTCTGTTGTGCCTCAACCGTGCCGCCTCTAACCGTGCTCGCCTGTGTGCCTCAGCCGTGCCCCCGTCCAGTGCTATAGTGGTTACCGGCTGCGTGGCCGCAGCAGTGCCGCCTCTAGTCGTGCCCGCTTGCTTATGCCATCGTCGGTACCACCTGCCGGTGCCCTCAGCTGTGGTCTCCGTGCTCCCTTGTACGCACGCTGGTTCTCGCACTGTGCCTTTTCGTGCTACTCTTGCACAAAGTCTTTTGCTCTCTTTGCTCTGCTCTGAACCCTAGTTTGTCTGCTGGATTCCGTAACCTGCCGACCACTGCCAGAGGTCCGGACCTAGATGACTGCGGCCTGATGTCCGGAGCCTGATTCCTGGACCCTGTCGGTCGATGCCAGCACCCCGGATTCCGATGCCATTGAACCCGTCCCTGGCGTGCCCTCGCACGCGCAGGTCTCCGTTCTTGTACTCGTCCTTGGCATGCGCAGGCCTTCGTCCTGTGAACCCGAACCTGGCGTGTTGTTAACCCTGTCTTTTTTCCTTGCATGGAACCCTGGCTGACTTTCGGATGTCCAGATCCTGATGATTGCCTACAGAGCTTCAGAACCTGATGTCTCGGTTGATCTTCGCTTGCTGTCCGGAGTCTGATGTCATCATGCCCCCGCCTACCATCTGCACGTACCATGCTTGGACGTTGGCGTGCCCTTGCACGCACCTTGCTATGTTGTCCCTGTTCTGGTTATGTTTGTACCTGATGTTATCCCTGAAGCCTTCCTTAAATGAAGTTTCCTTGAACTAATGCCTTGTCTCGTCTTGTCTTGCTCCCTGAGCCGGCCCTCTGGTCCAGCAGCCATGGTAGCTCACTCCCTTGGTCTTGTCCCTGACACTCCCTGTAGAGGGGGTGGTTTCTCACTAGGTCAGCTCGCCCTAGGTGGGTGGGTGCCACGACCCAGAGGGTCCACTCTTTCAAAGAAGAACGACTCAGCGTAAGCGGACGCTCGTCACAGTACGGGGTCTTAGGCTTCCTTCGCCCCCTTCTATGCTGCTTTCCCTGTCGCTTGTGTCGGTAGATAAAAAAAAAAATCACTACTCAGGTTTGGCACAGGACCATTATCCGTCACACCCGACTTATTAACCGAAATCTTAGGAGTCAGAGATGCCCCCTTTTCCTCTATGACTCACACGCTGGAAATATACTGTTGTGTGAAAAAGTGGGTGCCCCCTTCCTGATTTTCTATTGTTTTGCATGTTTTTCACACTTAAATGTTTCAGATTCGCAAACAAATTTAAACATTAAGCAAAGATAACACAAGTAAACGCAGTTTTAAAAAGAAGGTCTTAATTATTAAGGGATGAAGATATCCAAACCTCCAGGGCCCAGTGTGAAATAGTGATTGCCCCCTAAATCTAATAACTGGTTGGGCCACCCTTAGCAGCAAAAACTGCAAACAAGCGTTTGCGATAACAGTCAGTGAGTCTTTTACAGCACTCTGGAGACATTTTGGCCCACTCATCTTAATTGTTGTAATTCAGGTGTCATGGTTGTGGACATGGTTCCTTCCCTGTACTCTCAGGGATAATTTAGTATGACTTCCTTTTGGTTTGGGGAGGGCTATATTTACTCGCCTTTGTCTGGGGATCCTTGTCAGTGATACATCTGTCTTGGCTGGGTGTCGGATTCCCTGGTGTGCTTTCATGTTTAGTTCGATTGCCTTCTTGTGTATGACCTGGTCTGTTTTCTCGTTCTGTGCATTGCCTTGTGACTCTGTGCTTACTGTCCGTTTCTGGCTCTGACCCTCGGCTAGGTACTCTAACTTCCCACCTGTCTTCCTCGTTTGTACTGCACCGCTATCTCCGGCTTCTCGACCTTTTTGCTACGTCCTGACCACTCTTAGCGTCTCACCCTTTGGCACTTTATCGACCTCCTGGATTGACTTCGGCATGTTCAGACTACTCTCTGGCTTTGCCTGTCATTGCCGCTACTCGGCGACTGGCTCTGCCTTCCACCACTCCCCCGCTGGTCACATGTCTCAGGTCCTGCACTCCAGCAGGTAAGCTCACCGCAGCGCTCCTCACACACTGTCCTTCTGTAACATGTGCACAGACTACTGCTGTAAGTCTGCAGCAGGATTCTTGATATCAGCCACATTGGAGGGTTTCCGAGCATGAACCGCTTTTTTAAGGTCATGTCACAGCACCTCAATTGGATTAAAGTCAGGAATTTGGACTAGGCCACTCCAAAGTCTTAATTTTATTGACTGGACCGCCCCTTAGGCAAGTATGATAAAAGCTATTTTTTGTGTTATGCAGAGCGCATTGAGGACATGTATACAGTATTCTAGTATGCTGTAACAGAGAGCTTACAGGTTCTGGTCCTACTTTATATAGGAAAAACCTGGTGACAGGTTCTCTTTACTATCTACGAAGCTTGATGACTGGCCAAAGGAGACGCAAGAATAATCTTCCACATACAACAAATAGGAATTGCATAGCAAAATATTGAAAAAGATCTGATATCTGTTCCATACTTTAAATATTACCAATAGTATACAAAAACTGCATCATGGAACACTAACGGAGACCCATACAGAATAGATGGCTGTGTTCTCTAAGAGAGTTATTGCCAGGCTCCTCTGCCATGCCAGGCCCTTATCTCCCCCAATCATCATCTGTCAGGGAAGAATACACTTTAGGCCAGGTTCATACTGCGTTAAAGGGAATCTGTCACCTCAATTTGGCGGGCTGTTTAAATGCCTTGTGTCCGGTCCGATGGGCAATGTTTCGTCTCCTTTCCTCCACCCCATCCTTGGCTGCCGTCCGCAATATTTTCGGTGAACTATGTCCCGGAACACAGCGAAATACTTCCGGGACATACTTCACTGATGCATACGCAGTAATGCTTTCAAGCTTTGCCCGCAGTTGGGCAAAGCATACTGCGCATGCACGAGGCAAGATTGCACTGCGCACGTGCCGACTATGGAGGACAACTACTCAAATTCCCCAAAATATTGCGGACAGCGGCCAAGGAAGGGGTGGAGGAAAGGAGACAAAACCCCGCCCATCGGAACGGACACAAGGCATTTAAATAGCCCACCAAATTGAGGTGACAGATTCCCTTTAAGGCAGCCCATTCAACGCATAGCGTTGACGGGCTGCGTTAACGCTATATCAGATGCTTCATCTGCGCTAGAGGTGACAGAGCCTCAGACGCTGCAGCCTGCATCCGAGTCTCAGTCACAGAATGACGGCACATCGCTAGCGCATGCCGATTATGGCATGCGTTAGCGATGCGCCCGATAATAGGGGTTAATGACAGCGTTAATGGACTGCCATAACACAGTATGAACCAGCCTTAGACTGTCTGCTGAGAACGCAGATACTGGAGATGTTGACTGACTAAATATCTATTGTGGACCTTAGAGGTGGAAACAAAATGAAAAATTTATATATATTTAAAAGGGATATCCGGGACTTAAAAAAAAATTGCAAATGCCTTAGCACTAAAAGGCATGTAGTTGTTAACAGACGCAACTACCTGCCTGTTGTACCCGACGCCGTCATTGACCACTCTTGCCGGAGATTCAACTGTTCCCTGTCAACAGAGCAGCAGTTTTTCTTTCTATTGATAAGGTAGGACTACTGGTGTCATACTGATTGACAGCAGACCAACCGCAATTAGGCTAAGTTCACACTGCATTTGGGTAGAGTGCGTAGGGCTGCGTACTTCCTCCCTTAAGCCCGCCTACTTATGCATGCGTCTTGCGTACCTATCTTTAACATTGGGTACGCAGGAACATGCATTATATGCTAATGTGTCCGCCGTTGTGATGTGCCCGCCGAAAGCAACATGTTGCATTTCTGTGCGGTCGGTGAGCACGTCAACACGATGCACGAGGACGCATCTGCATACAACGCATTCCCCTGCGTACCCAATGTTAAAGATAGGTACGCAAAATGCATGCGGAAGCAGGTGGAGCTTAAGGGAAGTGTGTAAGTAGGCGGAGCTTAAGGGAGGAAATACGTAGCCCTACGCACTCTACCCAAACGCAAGTATGAACCCAGCCTTAGGCAGTGGACAGCCAGATGTCAATTTAGCATCACACCAGTAGTCCCGCCCTGTCAAAAGTAAAAACTTGACATCAGCAGAACCCTGTAACTGCTCTATGCCATTGGAGAATGGCACTGAGTGCAACAGGCAGGTAGAAATCCCCTTTAAAAAGTTAAATGAATTTTTTTCCCCATAAATCAATAGTACATGTGAAAAAAAAGAAACTTTGTAATATAGCTTAGACTAATTTTTAATTCTCAAAATTCTCAATTAACAGGTAAAATCTGTCTTCTGTGAACACTGATTTTCTGATTACTTAGATAGGAGATGGTGCTCATAAAGTTCTCTAGAGAAGCATAACTGTCGTTTCAGGAGAACTTGCAGCAGAATGTCTGTTTCGGCCTCTAGCACCTCCCCCTCCATAAAATTTTAAAAGAACCAACTGTTGTCTCCTATCTCAGTAATAAGAAAGTCTGTCTTCACCAAATATAGATTATCCCTGTGAATAGAATGTAAGGGATAATGTTTCTCCTTGTGGAGAGCGACAAGCCAGGCCTGGCATGTCCCAGTGAGGAGACTTATACACCTTGCATGCTCCTCTGGGAATCAAATATGCAAATTGCCTCTTCAAAGAGGAAGAGGACTAAAACTTTAGTGCCACCTATTGGAAGTAACAATCCTAAAAGTCAATATTGACCTTTTATAATGAGCCTTGCCATATGACTTAGGATAAAAGCCAAACAAGAATCTCAATTTGCAGCCAGTGTGTTTTGGGGTGTTGCCCTAATGAAAAATCATTCCAAGAGGAAAAAGAAGTAGATTATATGATAAGATAAAATAAGTAACTTTGTGAGTTATGTGTACTATTGATTTATAAAATAAAAATTAAAATAACTTCCTTTTTAAGGCCCAGTCAATTAAATGGCTATTGTATTCTGGTTCTACCTTTTGAGATGATTTCTACCCGATGTGTCAGGAAACAACAAAATACCTATTTTTGTGACAACACGCATCAAAATCTTTCACCTTTTTATCTGCATGTCACAAAGCATACAATGTTCTGAAGGTTTTTTTTTCCCCTCAAATCTTTTGCATATTATACTTTCACTCCCCCTCTCCTTTTCAAGTTGTCAGTGTATATCTGCTATACAGCATGTCTGAAACCATGGATGTATATGTAAATCTATATTATATCATTTGTTCTTGATGGTAGTGTGCAGAAATTTGCACTTAAGGCATTGTGACCTTTCAGAAAATCCAGGTTCTTCGTACAGCTTCTTCTAATAGTAAACGACGCTTCACTCACCATCACAGTGTGCAGCACAGCAGCCAATCACTGAGCTCAAAGGATCTACCTGCGTTGAGCGAACACCCTGGCTCAGAGCCGTTGCGCTCACTGATTAACTGCCATGCTGCGGAAGTGACATCAGGTCCGTGGTGGAGACTCAGCAGTGGACATTAAGTAAATTGCAGTTTGTGTTTTTATAACAAGTAGCACACCAGGGACCAAGATTTTATGAAAGGCGGCAACCCTTTTAAATTTTGATTTCACATACAGTCCTGGTCGAAAGTGTTGGCACCCTTCAAATTGTTCCAGAGAATGAAGAATTTCTCTCAGAAACTTATTGCAATTACACCTTTTGTTATAAACATGTTTATTTCCTTTGTGTGTATTGATACATCACACAAAATCAAATAAAAATAGGCAAATTGGACATAATTTCTTACAAAACCCCCAAAAGTGGCTGAACAATTGTTGGCACCTTTCCAAAATTGGGGGTAAACAACTTTGTGCGTTTTAGGCTCGTTTAAACTCACCTTTCGCAAGTAACATTTGTGGGCGGTATGAAAATCATACCCGAAACCATGACTCAATATTTAAACTGTGTGTGCCACACTAAGCAGGGAGAACAGAGAGAAAAGCACTGTCTGAGGACTTGTAACCTTGAGATTGTTGATATTTTTCAACAATTTTGGTTCTCAAGTCCATCTCCAGAGATATTGGTGTTCCTTTGTCCATGGTGCACAACACAATCAAGATTATGGTTTGGTGAAGGAAGGAGCAACGCTGGGTGAGATTATTCCTCTTTCTATTTCTATTATATGTTAATACTCACCAGGGCATTGATATTCTTGTGCTACATCACTTTTAAGGTATCATGCTTACTGGTTGTTTACCAGGGTTTTAGGTTGAAGGGGTGATTATCCTATCTCCCTACCCATTTTCTTATACACTGCATCACTAGAGTGAGTGATGCTTATATGTGACTTTTTTATGTGTTTGGTTTGTCTATGAACTGTATAGGTTCTTTTACTGTGTAATATTAAAAGAACAAGCATATTACTGAAAATACATAGTAACATTATTACACACACTAAGAGATATTTTTGTACTGTGCTAGTCGGTAGATAGAAGAAAAAAAAAAAAAAAAAAAAGGAAAATCACCTCTTTTAACGTTTCAATGTCCTCCTGAACTTGTTTATAGGCAGCATTCACCATTTCCAACTTTCTGTTCCATTCTTCCAGCAGACTGTCACAAATATTACCTCTTCCATCCTCAGTCTCTTTGATAGCACAGTTGCAGGATATAGAAATGGCAGCAGGATGGGGTGCATCACTGTGGCGCTCTTCTAGATGAAGATTATGCCTTTTTAGCTCTTCTATCTCTTTCACTAGGGAATCTATTTCATCCTAAAATACACAAGACACATGCTGAAGGGTAATAATTGTGATACGGACACATCTTTATATGGCACTCAGGGTCGGCGTCAGCACCCGGCGCACCTGGGCAAATGCCGGGGCCCTGGCGAGACGAGGGGGCCCACTCACGCTGTCTGGGAATCGATACCCGTGGCCGCCGCCACGCCCCCATGTACCGACCCAATCCTCACGCTGCCAGAGACCCTGCCGGCCACCGCAGCCCTGATAAATCCCAGCAATGACAACGCTCCTGCTGAACTTCTCTGCACGCACAGGACCTGCGATGAGGTCACAAGAGGGGAGGAGTTGGGTCACATGATCAGGGCCCTCAGTGTATGCAGGACTCGGCTGTGCTGGTTGTCATGCTGCTGGATGAGGTGACGTTTATTAGGTGTGGGGTCAGGAGGGGTTTATAGGGGGGATGTAGCAGAGCTGTGTGTGTATACGAGGTATGGGGAGCGGAGGTGTGGGTAGCAGAGCCGCGTGTGTACGAGGTGTGGGGAGCGGAGCCGCGTGTGTACGAGGTGTGGGGAGCGGAGCCGCGTGTGTACGAGGTGTGGGGAGCGGAGCCGCGTGTGTACGAGGTGTGGGGAGCGGAGCAGCGTGTGTACGAGGTGTGGGGAGCGGAGCAGCGTGTGTACGAGGTGTGGGGAGCGGAGCAGCGTGTGTACGAGGTGTGGGGAGCGGAGCCGCGTGTGTACGAGGTGTGGGGAGCGGAGCCGCGTGTGTACGAGGTGTGGGGAGCGGAGCCGCGTGTGTACGAGGTGTGGGGAGCGGAGCCGCGTGTGTACGAGGTGTGGGGAGCGGAGCCGCGTGTGTACGAGGTGTGGGGAGCGGAGCCGCGTGTGTACGAGGTGTGGGGAGCGGAGCAGCGTGTGTACGAGGTGTGGGGAGCGGAGCAGCGTGTGTACGAGGTGTGGGGAGCGGAGCAGCGTGTGTACGAGGTGTGGGGAGCGGAGCAGCGTGTGTACGAGGTGTGGGGAGCGGAGCCGCGTGTGTACGAGGTGTGGGGAGCGGAGCCACGTGTGTACGTGGTGTACGGAGCGGAGCCACGTGTGTACGAGGTGTACGGAGCGGAGCCGCGTGTGTGGGGAGCGGAGCCGCGTGTGTAAAAGGTGTGGGGAGCAGAGCCGGAAGTGTACTGAGCGGAGCCATGCGTGTACAAGGTGTATGGTGGGGAGCATTCATACCTCTCATCTGTCCCAGGTCCAGCCGGACAGTCCCGATTTTGAGAGAGAGACTACCCCAGCCGGGAGTTTACTTTTCCCACGGACACAGGAGTACACGGCGGAGCACTTTAAAACTCGTACGGGACTTTCTACCGGAAGTGTCGTGCTGGAAACTGACCGGAAATTAGGTAATTTTGGGAGAAGATTGTGACGGAACCATGGAGGCACTTCAGGGAATTCTTCAGATCCATCATCGTGTCCTCCGACAGTGTGAACAGCGGGATCGCCTTGGACTCGGGGATGTCGGCCATGTGAGCGGATCATGATATGTCCTGCATCGGGAGGCTCAGGTGGGCACTACAATGGGAGCCGGGCTGCTATGGTATCTCTATGATGTCTCTATAGAATCTCTCTGTTTCTTTCTCTCTCTCTGTTCTTTCTCTCTAATCTTTTTTTCCTTTCTCTCTCTGCTCTCTTTCTTTCCCCTCTTTCTTTCTCTCTTTCTCCGTTCTCTCTGTTCTCTTTCTTTCCTCTCTTTCTCTCTCCCTCTCTGTTCCCCTCCCCCTTTCTTTTTCTCTGTTCTTTTTCGCTCTCTTTTCTTTCTTTCCCCTTTTTCTCTCTCCGTTCTTTTTTCTTTCCCCTATTTCTTTCTCTGTTCTTTTTCTCTCTCTGTTGTTTCTTTCCTCTTTCTCTCTCCGCTCTCTTTCCCCTTTCTTTCTCTCTGTTCTTTCTTTCTTTCTCTCTGTTCTTTTTTTCTGTCCACTCTCTTTCTCTCTCTAATCTTCCTTTATTTCTCTGTTCTTTTTTTCTCTCTCTGTTCTTCCTTTCTTTCTCTGTTCTTTCTTTCCCCTTTCTTTCTCTGTTCTTTCTTTCCCCTTTCTTTCTCTGTTCTTTCTTTCTCTCTCTCTGTTCTCTCTCTCTGTTCTTCCTTTCTTTCTCATCTTTGCATCATACGTTCACTACTAATCAATAGCCTCCTTCACATGAATGTGTTTTGCCACAGAGCGTGTGTCTGTGTGGATAACATGCGTGTCCGTGTGATCCACACAGAGACAAGTCCGTTTTTTGGCCAGCACAATGGATGCCACACAGCATGAATCGTGGTATGTGTTAAAGGGGGGGCCCTCAAAAACCTGGAGCCGGCCCTGATGGCACTTTTCACTAAGCCACAGCCACACTCGACCTTGCCACCGGAACTAGATAGCGAATCTATACTTGGTACAGATTTTACTATTTGGAATGTTTTTATCTAATCTGATAAAGAAAAATTTACACATTATGTTTAAGGTCATTTGAGCAATTTATAACCTTTACTCCCATAATACATTCTCCTGTACATGGCTGTGACATATTAGTACATAATGTTCTGTGCACTATAGCTGCTCCACACAATACTCTCTTTTTCATTGTTTTTCTTGTTTATATGCATTTATTTTTAACATCTACAAGTTTACAACATTTCTTTTTTAATGTTTATATTTCAGGCTTGCAGGAAAAAGTAATCTTTTTTTTTTTTTTTACTGTCTGCTTTCCTCATATACAGATCACATATAATACTGATCTGTAAAAGAGCCCTGTAGAGAATATCCAGAAGTGACTTTTCTGCATGTCCCAGCCCCCAATGTGCAGAGAATCTCTGTGAGATTATTAATGGTGTCACAGAGTTCAATAGCAGTCAGACATGTAAAAGCAACAGCTTCTGTATTTATCTTCAGGAGTGCACCACACATCAGTCTCTTAGGTTCCTGATTGCCGGGCATGGGGTAGTCCTGAAGATTGACAGTTCATGGCAGCATGGCTGCACCTCTGGTCTGCAATGTGATCTCCGATGCTGCAAGCAGGGGCAGATTTGCCTCTGCAGAATCACGGGAGTGCAGAGATACTGAACCTGGACAGATCCAACAAGCTTCAGAGCAGCGCCTGCAAGCTCTCTAGCAAATAGCTTATAAGTGCTGCGCGGCTTGCCTAGAAAACCTCCTATCTTTTCAGAACTCTTAAAAGGCAAACATGCAAAAAAAGTAAAGAAATAAGAAATCCTTATAATCATCTTACCAATCACCTTCTCTGTGTCACCCATCTGGTCCTGGCCGCATTTTCAGATTGCCACTGGAGCTCAAAGTTTTAAGTTCTGGCCCAGCATGGAGGATTCTGCGCAAAAGGTCATAGCATCATGTGACCTCGTGTGCTGCGATCCGGTGCGCACATGCACAGAACCCTCATTGAATCCGGAGTCCTTGCCCAGCATGAGAAGCCTGGACATTTCAGTGTGAGCAACAGTGATCTTAAGATGCGGCAAGAACCAAAAGGGTGATGGTGAGGAGCGGAGGGGCTGGAGATGTGCACGATAATGTTAGTAAAAGGATTTTTTTTAAATCTTAAGTTAATTATACTCTGAGGGCTGGAAAGACCCAAGAGCTTAAAAGGGAACCTGTCAGCAGGATTGTGCACAGTAACCTACACACACTGTCAGGTTGGCGCCGTTATACTGATTACAATGATACCTTGGTTGATGAAATCCGTCTTATGGTTGTTCTTTAATCTTTATTTTCAGTTTTGTGTTAATGAGATTCTCGTGCCCTAAGGCGGGAATGTTCATAATGTAGACTGCTGACAGGTCACCGATCCCTCACTGACCTGTCCGCTAGTTTGCATAATGAATATTTGTACATACGTTAAAAAAAAAACAAAAAAAACACAACCTTTTGCTGGCAGGTGCCGGCTCTGTAGCAAAATCGCATGTTTTATGTGCCAATAATACGATTTATTCAAGTTAATCGGCTGCAGGAAAGGAAAAAAAAACCCTCAATTTGAAAATGGTGCCCGCCGTGCCTGCTCAGTAGCTGCTATCGGTGTAGCTGTGATCCGATAGCTGCTATAGTGCATGCGCCGGTGGAGCCATCTTATTGGGCCCGCAGCAGTTTATGGATATCTCTGAGAACTGCTACTACTTGGAGGAAGAATTTTTTTTCTTCTCCAGTAAGATGGCACCGCCGCCGCATGCGCAGTAGCAGCTCTCAGAGATAGCCGAGAGCTGCTATTGCGCAGGTGCCATCGTGGAGGAGGAATTTTTTATTCTTCTCCAGTAAAATAGCGCCAGAGCATACGCAGCAGCAGCTATCGGATCGCAGCTAGACACAGATGATAGCTACAGCGCAGGCGCCATTTTCAAAATAATTTTTTTTTCTTTCCTCTAGCTGAATAACGTGAATAAAACGTATTATTGGCACATAAAACACGCGGTTATGCTGCAGAGCAGGTGCCACGACCGGCATCTGCCTGCAGGTGTATTTTTTTTTTTTACGTATGTACAGATAATCATTATGTAAACTAGTGGGCAGGTCGGTGAGGGATCATTGACCTGTCAGCAGTCTGCATTATGAATATCTAATCAGAGCACCACATACACCAACCCAGACTTAGCGAACGAGAGTCTCATTAACATAAAACTAAAAATAAAGATTAAAGAACAACCATAACATTTCATCAACCAAGGTATCATTATAACCAGTATAAAGGCACCGACCTGACACTGTGTGTAGGTTACTGTGCACAATCCTGCTGACAGGTTCCCTTTAAGGGACTTTAAATTCATGAAGCATAACTTCTTTGAAAATCAAACTTTCTGGAAAAATCCACATGAACAGGTGAATTTCAATCTTGCCTGATCCGCTCATCTCTAGTGTTGAAGGCCGTTACTGACAGTAGTGGGTTATTTCAGTTCACTGGCTAAGTACAGGATAGAGCTGTCAGTGTGAGATCTCGATGATGGAACACTGCAGGGGGCAGGTAAGAAGGGGTTAAAAGCCATTCTGCTCCCAGGGTTCATCCAACAAGGAACCGAGTTCAGTGAATGGGCTTCCCTTTATACTCCTCTTCCCTTTAGGATACACTCCAAGTTTTCTAGCGCACTGCTTGTTCTCCATGTAAAGTTGAATATCTTACCTCATATTCTTTCTGAAGAAGCTCAAGTCTAGTTTTACGAAGATGCTTTCGGCCTGAGTGAGTCAGCTTGCCTTCATCTTCACTTATCCCACCTGACAAAAGAAAATACTTTTTGATTTTAAGGATAGACACATCTTGCTGTAAATACAAATATGTAATTAAAAGAGTGCATGCTTTAAACAGGTAACAATGCACTAAGCACAAGACAAATTTTCGTTCCACACAATAATATCCTGTGGAACATAAAGTACAAAGGGTTTTCCACAAAGTTAAGAAATGTAATATACTTACGACAACGATGATACACAGGGATAGAGAGGACTGTGTGACAGCGGCTTTTCTAAAGGCAAGGGGCAAGGAAACCTGCTGCAAATTGTTAGGACAGGCGTGTGGCATCGCGGCACGCTGTGGGGAGAGGCGTGCGGCATCGCGGGATGGTGTGGGGAGAGGCGTGCGGCATCGCGGGATGGTGTGGGGAGAGGCGTGCGGCATCGCGGGATGGTGTGGGGAGAGGCGTGCGGCATCGCGGGATGGTGTGGGGAGAGGCGTGCGGCATCGCGGGATGGTGTGGGGAGAGGCGTGCGGCATCGCGGGATGGTGTGGGGAGAGGCGTGCGGCATCGCGGGATGGTGTGGGGAGAGGCGTGCGGCATCGCGGGATGGTGTGGGGAGAGGCGTGCGGCATCGCGGGATGGTGTGGGGAGAGGCGTGCGGCATCGCGGGATGGTGTGGGGAGAGGCGTGATCAATTATGGGATGCCATTACAGGTCGCTGTTGCGTCAGGTGTGCGTTGTTACAGGACGCTATTGGGACAGGCAAGTGGTATTAGGAGACGCTGTCTAATAGATATGCGGCATTACGGGATGTTGTTGCATCCGGTATGTGCCCCTAAGGGACGCTTTCGGGACATGTGTGCTCCGTTGCAGGATGCTGTTGAGATAGACGTGTTCTGTTATCAAAACATATAGTTACATAGTTAATATGATTTAAAAAAGACAAATGTTCATTAAGATCAACCAAGTGATGGGATGCACATTACCGGATGCTATTATAGCATAAGATAGGTGGTAATATTACAGCATATGTATGGAAAGGACAGGTGTGTATTACAGGACATTATTACAGCATAATGACAGGTGTGTCTATTACAGCATAAGGTCAGGTTTGCCTATTATGGGACGTTATTACAGGCTATAAGGACATGTGTCCCTATTGCGGGATGGTATTATGGTAAAAGGACAGGTGTGCCTATTATGGGATGTTATTACAGTGTAACAGGTGGCCATATTATGTGATATTATTACAGGATAAAATGAGGACAGATGTTCCTATTATAGGACGTAATTACAGGATATAATAAGGATAGCTGTGTCTATTACGAGATGGCATTAAAGTATAAGGACAGGTGTGCCTATTATGGGATGTTATTACAGTATAAGGAGGGGTGGGCCTATTACAGTTGTGTGAAAAGGTGTTTGTCCCCTTCCTGAATTCCTATTATTTTGTATGTTTGTCACACTTGAATGTTTCAGATCACCAAACAAATTTAAATATTAGACAAAGGTAACACAAAATGCAGTTTTTAACCCCTTTACCCCCAAGGATGGTTTGCACGTTCATGACCGGGCCAATTTTTACAATTCTGACCACTGTCCATTTAAGAGGTAATAACTCTGCAACGCTTCCATGGATCCAAGTGATTCTGACATTGTTTTCTCGTGACATATTGTACTTCATGTTAGTGTTAAAATTTCATTAATATAAACTTGCATTTATTTGTGAAAAAACGGAAACTTGGCGAAAATTTCGCAATTTTCCAACTTTGAATTTTTATGCCCTTAAATCACAGAGATATGGCACACAAAAAACTTAATAAATAACATTTGCCATATGTTTACTTTACATCAGCACAATTTTGGAAACAATATTTTCTTTTGTTAGGAAGTTATAAGGGTTAAAAGTTGACCAGCGATTTCTCATTTTTGCAACACCATTTTAATTTTATTGACCACATCACATTTGAAGTCACTTTGAGGGGTCTATATGATAGAAAAACCCAAAAGTGACACCATTCTAAAAACTGCACCCCTCAAGGTGCTCAAAACCAAATACAAGAAGTTTATTAACCCTTCAGATGCTTCACAGGAATTTTTTGAAGTTTTAAAAAAAAAATTAACATTTAACTTTTTTTCACAAAAAAATTATTTCAGGTCCAATTTTTTTAATTTTACCAAGGGTAACAGGAGAAATTGGACTGCAAAAGTTATTGTGCAATTTCTCCTGAGTACGCTGATACCTGATATGTGGGGGGAACCACTGTTTCGGCGCATGGCAGAGCTCAGAAGGGAAGGAGCACCGTTTGACTTTTTCACTGCAAAATTGGCTGGAACTGAAATCGGACGCCATGTCACGTTTGGAGAGCCTCTGATATGCCTAAACGGTGGAAACCCCCCACAAGTGACCCCATTTTGGAAACTAGACATCCCAAGGAACTTATCTAGATATGTGGTGAGAA
Organism: Dendrobates tinctorius; assembly: GCF_039654945.1. Taxonomy (NCBI): domain Eukaryota; kingdom Metazoa; phylum Chordata; class Amphibia; order Anura; family Dendrobatidae; genus Dendrobates; species Dendrobates tinctorius. Next base: position 53,205,757 of record NW_027361732.1, read on the forward strand.
CTTTGAACCCCCAAGGGCTGCACAGAAATTTATAACGTACAGCCGTACAATAAAAAAATCATATTTTTTCCACAAAAATGATCTTTTCACCCTCAATTTTTATTCTTCCAAGGGTAACATGACTCCAAAAGATATTGTGCAATTTGTCCTGAGTACGCTGATACCCCATATGTGGGGGTAAACCACTATTTGAGCGCATGGCAGAGCTAGGAAGGGAAGCAGCGCCATTTGACTTTTTTGACTGGAATTGAGATCGGACGCCATGTCGCATTTGGAAAGCCCCCGATGTGCCAAAACAGTGTAAACCCCCCACAAATTACACCATTTTGGAAACTAAAACCCCAAGGAACTTAACTAGATGTGAGGTGAGCACTCTGAACCCCCAAGTGCTTCACAGAAGTTTATAGCGCCCGGGCGTGAAAATAAAAAAAATCTTTTTTTTTTTCTCCCACAAAAATGATATTTTTGCCCCCAATTTTCCTAAGAGTATCAGGAGAAATTGGACCCCAGAAGTTGTTTTGCAATTTGTCCTGAGTAGGCTGATACCTATATGTGGGGTTTAAACACTGTTTGGGCGCATGGCACAGCTTGGAAGGGAACGAGCACCGTTTGACTTTTTGAAAGCAGAATTGGCAGGAATTGAGCTCAGACGCCATGTTGTGTTTGGAGAGCACCTGATGTGCCCAAACAGTGGAAACCCCCCAATTCTAACTCCAACCCTAACCCCAACACACACCTAACCCTAGCCCTAATGGGAAAATGGAAATAAATACATTTTTTTTAATTTTATTATTTTTCCCTAACTAAGAGGGTGATAAAGGGGGGGTTTGATTTACTATTTATGGTGGGTTTTTATGTTTGGCAGCTGTCACACGCTAAAAGATGCTTTTTATTGTAAAAATAGTTTTTACATCACCACATTATGAGAGCTAATTTTCCCATATTTTGACCCACCGAGTCATGTGTCTTATTTTTTTGTGGGATGAGTTGACATTTTTATTGGTACCATTTTCGGACACGTGACATTTTTTGATCGCTTTTATTCCGATTTTTGGGACGCAGAATGAACAAAAAACAGCATGTCATGAATTTCTTTTGGGGAGTGCGCTTACACCTTTCCTCGCGTGGTAAAATTGATAAAGCGGATTTATTCTTTAGGTCAGTACGATTACAGCGGTACCCCATTTATGTCTTTTATGTTTTGGCACTTTTATGCAATGAAAACAATTTTATATTAAAAATAATTATTTTTGAATCGCTTTATTCTGCGAGCTATAACTTTTTAATTTTTTCGCTGATGATGCTGCGTGGCGGCTCGTTTTTTTTGCGGGACAAGAGGACGTTTTCAGCGGTACCATGGTTATTTATATGTCTTCTTGATTGCGCGTTATTACACTTTTTGTTCGGCAGTATAATAATAAAGCATTGTTTTTTGCTTGTTTTTTATTTCTATTTTTTAAGGGGTTCGCTAAAGTGGTTAACTAATGGGACAGTTTTATAGGGCGGGTCGCTACGGACGCTGTAATACTAAATATGTGTACTTCTGTTTTTGCTTTTTTTTATTTCCAAAAAATGAATTGGGGAATTTTTTTTTATTTAGCGATTTTTTTTAAATAAATTATTCTTACACTTTTTTTTTTTTTTTTTACTTTATTATATTGTCCCAGGGGGGTCATCAAGTGATGGTCATGTGTCAGATCGCTGATCTGACACGTCACACAGCGCTGTGTCAGATCAGCGATTTGACAGGCGCTGCACAAGGCTTCCTCATGCCTCTCTGCAGGCAGTGAGGAAGCCGCCTCCCTGCAGGCTCCCGAAGGCCCCCGCAGCCACATTGGATCCGGGGACCTGCAGGGAAGGAGGCCCCCAGAGTAGCGCAGCACATCGCGCTGCGCTGGGGGTTGCAGGTAAGCACGGAGGGAGCCCCCTTCCTGCCTATGCTTCTCTAAACCCCCGGTACACTGCGATCATGTTTGATTGCAGTGTGCCAGGGGTTAATGTGCCGGGGGCGGTCCGTGACCGCCCCTGACACATAGTGCCGGGTGTCAGCTGACATCTGGCCGCGATCAGCGGCACTCCCTGTGTGAGCGCCGCTGATCGTACTATCCCGTCCATGGGCATTAAGTCCCAGGGCACATGGACGGGATAGTACGTCCAATGGCAGAAAGGCGTTAAGTGAACGTCGTTATTATTAACGCAAAAAGAAATCCAAACCTACAGGGTCCTGTGTGAAAAAGTGATTGCCCCAACCACCTTAAAACATAAATTAACTGTGGTTTAGCACATCTTTGGGAAGCAGAGTTCAAATTCCCTAGCCATTTGCAGGCCTGAATTATGCCAAAACTGTTCTCAATCAAGAAATCATTTAAATAGGCCCTGTCTGACAAAGTGAAGTAGACTAAAAGATCCTCAAAAGGTAAACATCGAGCCGCGATAAAAAAAAAAAAAAATCTGGAACAAGTAACAAACAAATTAATTGAGACCTATCAGTTTGGAAAAATTTAAATGGCCTTTTCTCACACTTTGGGACCCCAGCGAACCACAGTGGAAACCATTATCCACAAACGGCAAAACCAACAGTGATGAACCTTTTCCAGGAGTGGCCAGCTGACCAAAGGTATCCTAAGAGCACAGCGACAACTCATCAAAGAGGTCACAAAAGACCCCACAACAACATCCAAAGAACTGCAGGCCTCACTTGCCTCAGTTAAGGTCAGAGTTCATGACTCCACCATAAGAGACTAGGCAAAAATGAAGTGCATGGCAGAGTTCCAAGACGAAAACCACTGCTGAGCAATAAGAACATAAAAAATCATCTCAGTTTTGTGAGGAAATATCTTGATGATACCCAAGACTTTTGGGAAAATACTCTGTGGACTGACAAGACAAAAGTGTAACTTTTTGGAAGTTGTATGTCCCATTACATCTGTCATAGAATTAACACAGTATTTAAGAAAAGGAACATCATACCAACAGTATATTATGGTGGTGGTATTGTGATGGTCTGGGACTGTTTTGCTGTTTCAGGACCTAGAAGACTTGCTGTGGTAAATGGAACCATGAATTCTGTTGTGTACCAAAAAAATTCTGAAGTTCAATGTCCGACCATCTGTTCGTGACCTCAAGCTAAAGCACACTTGGCTTATACAGAAGGACAATGATCCAAAACACACCAACAAGTCCACCTCCACTTAGAAAAAACAAAATTAAGACTTTGGAGTGGCCTAGTCAAAGTCCTGACCTTAATCCGATAGAGATGCTGTGGCATGACATTAAAAAGGCGGTTTATGCTCAGAAACCCTCCAATGTGGCTGAATTTAAAACTTCTGCCAAGATCAGTGGGTCAAAATTCCTCCAGAGCGTTGTAAAACTCATTGCCAGGTATCGCAAACGCTTTATTGCAGTTGTTGATGCTAAGGGTGGTCCAACCAGTTATTAGGTTTAGGGGGCAATCACTTTTTCACACAGGGCCCTTTGGGTTTGATTTCTTTTTCCCTTAATAATAAAGATCTTAATTTAAAAACGGCATTTTGTATTTACTTGTGTTGTTTTTGTCTAATATTTAAATTTGTTTGGTGATCTGGAACATTTAAGTGTGACAAACATGCAAAAGAATAGGAAATCAGGAAGGGGCAAACACTTTTTCACACAACTGTATGTGACGTTATTACAAGATATGATAAGGACAGGTGTGTGTGTACCGTAGTATAGGACAGGGAAAGGTGTACATATTACGGGTGCAGGTCCCAGAAAAAATTTAAAAAACAACTACCGTAGATTGTTGGATATTCGGATAATAGCACAGTAAAAAAAAAAAAACAAAAAAAAAACAAAACACAGAAAACGGTGGACTCAGACTCATAGGAGTCTGTCGAGTTCATTAGGGGAGACCCCCTTGTACCCAATCTTTGTGTGCTATTGCCCATGACAACTATCATGGGTGAGCAACTAGAAAAAGCAACTGCTGATGGGCGACTTGATAGCATGAATACCCCGCAAAAACAAATATTCTTGGCAGTGGTCTGGCATGAACATTGAAAGACATGAGCAGAGATCAGCTTACCTATGATGTTCTTGCAGGGGTTTTCCCGAGTTATGGGCACCCTACAAGCAGGGCACTGGCTGTTATTTTTTAACCATAGTTCAATGCAGATGGAACAGAAGACATGATAGTTGGCACAAATGACGGGCTCTCGTACCTGCAATCAAGAAACAGGGAGATATCAAGATCAGTGTCCCAGGTGGAGGATAAGCAGTTTACATTTGTGTATATACTAAATACACTGTAAAAAGTACATATAGTGTATATGAGCGGAGCGCACAAGGGGCTCATGTCAGATATGACATGTAAGGTATGACATGCCCCGTGGCCCTATCAGCCCATATATAGAAGCAGGCACAGGCTTCCAAAAAAGTCAGTGCCGACAACCGGGAAATGTTGGTACTATGTGCTTTATTATCAGATAAGAGGATTGGTTACTATAACAGTACACAGGGAATATGCCTATCTGCCAATATATCCATTTCTTAACACAAGTTCACTAATTAATATAACTGAACTTTTGGGTACAAATTTGGGAACTCTATAATAAAAAAATAAATAAAAACCCTGGTAAAATGGTAAAACAAAGGGTATGTTCACGCCAGGCATTTTTTTCAGCGGTTTTTTTTTTCTGCAGAAAAACCTGATCACGTGTCAGAAAAGAAACATGTTTTCCTTGGTTTTTCGAGCCAGTTTTGGCATGCTAGATTTGTCTCCGGTGCATGCTGATAAAGTTTAGTGTTGGGAAAAAAAAAAAAAAGTCATTCTACAGAATCAGGTTTTGGCACAAAAAAAAAAATGCAGAAAAACCCGATACCTGCATTTTTTCACCGCCTATTCATTTCAATGGGTGAAACGCTGAACGAAGTGACCTGCTCCACTGTGCAAAGATTCATGCAAAGCACAAAATCCTGATGACAAAAAAACAAGGTGTGTGCATGAGATTTCTGAAATCTCATAGGCTTTGCCTAGTACTGTAAAATCGAGCTGAAAATCAAGGCATCAAAAGAATGCTGCAAAAACACCTAGTGTGAACTTAGCCAAATAGAAAAAGATCATTTTTAGGGCCTTTTCACATATAGAGTATAACCCGTGGATTTTCCCTCCACAATTGCTAGTAGAAAATCTGCAGCATATTAGAGTAGCAAACAAACAACTGCAGACAATATGCACCGTTAGAAGAAATGGCCCTGGCATAAAAAGACCACATCCTTGTATGCACTAGCAATGGAATTACTCAAAAGATGCTTTGTATACAAAAAGAAAAATAGAGTAAAAAAATCCACAAATTAAATAGTAAAAATAGAGTATTTTTTATTTATCTACGAGATATAAATCACCCGTACACACAGACACAAAAAAAAGGTCACACTTATTCCGAATTCCGTCACAAGAGGTGAACAGGTGCAGAAAAACACATGCAGCAGTACATTACAACCATGCAATAAAGTGTCAGTTTTTCAATTTAAAATCAAAATACACATGACCCTTAGTGTGTGGCCATATAAGAAAAAGTGTCTAGTCCAGCTTAGTAGCACACATGTAAATAGAAACAAACGACCACAACACAAGTCATGATAATAAAGTAATCTAACCCATGGTTGCCGTGTATGCCGCATGTGTAGCCCCTATGCGCGTTTCACAGCCCCCTGACGAAGCCTACGCGAAACGCGCGTAGGGGCTACACGTGCGGCGTACATGGCAACCATGGGTTAGATTACTTTATTATCATGACTTGTGTCGTGGTCGTTTGTTTCTATTTACATGTGTGCTACTAAGCTGGACTAGGCACTTTTTCTTCTATGGCCACACACTAAGGGTCATGTGTATTTTGATTCTAAATTGAAGCACTGTCACTTTATTGCCTGGTTGTAATGTACTGCTGCATGTGTTTTTCTGCACCTGTTCCCCTCTTGTGACGGAATTCTGAATAATTGTGACCTATTTTTTGGTGTCTTTGTGTACGGGTGATTTATATCTCGTAGATAAATAGCATATTAGAGTAGTAGCAAAGTGGATGACAGTGTAATTAGTTTCCTACCCACTGTGGGAAAATATTCACACGGATATCTACAAAAAAATATTTCTGTGGACTCTCAGTGCAGATCTTACCCTTTGCAATGCCCATTAGCAAATCCACAAGAAATTCCATATAGGAATTTTTCTTTTGGGTCTGGACATTCCCTAAGGGCGTGTCCGAATGGAGTATTTTATGCGAGCTTGCCGTAGACATGGAAAACAGCTTCAAATACTATATTACACACATACACACCCCAGAAAAAGATCCAACATGTCAATTTTTGAGGCGTTTTTGCCTAAAAAAAAAAAAAAAAAAAAAACACGCCTCAAGTTTGGCCACTGAATCTATAGGCAGAAAAACGAAACAACGCTGTACACAAACAAAATTGAAAACTGTACAAAACTTTTTTTTATTTTTCATGTTTAAAAAATGTTTTTAAAAAAAATCAACAAATAAACTGTGTCAATGTACCCAAAGGTAACCAGCAGAAATACATATGAAAGGAGAAAAGCAAATTGTATAAATATAGGAAAGCAAAGAAAGGAAAGCTGCCACGTTTTTTAGACTATTTAAATTTTTAGAAAAAAAGGTTGGATAACAAGTTGTTTTAATCAATGTTTTCTTGAATTGTATGTGTTTTTTTTTTTAAAGCAGCCACTGGGGTGGGTGTGTAAGCGTCGCTGGAGGACACTTACACTCTGCAGACACGGCAGCCCCTGGGAATTGAAGATAGTGGTCGAACGCTGACCTTTTCTCAAACATTGTAGACACATCAAAGGCAGTACTGTCCACTTCTGGCATAACTGGTCTTGGGTTGCGAGGAGTACAAGGAGAGAAGACCGGAGAGTGACACCACTCAACATACCCAAATCTGTAATCACAGCCTTATTCAGACATCTGTGATTTTTTTTTTGCACGTAAACACATGGACTGTTGTTCAGAGTTTTGGATCCAAGTTTACACGGTGCAGAGGACATCCCTCCTGACAGCACCATGGAGGTCATCCTCCTCCTCCTTAGAGGGACAGGAAAGCACACAAGAGATTAAAAGGCCCCCCCACCCCTTCACTGTTTTTCCTGTCCATGCATGGAGGGACGCACGAGAGGAGAAGCGCAGCTTATCAAAGGATGGGCCCAGGGGGATCATGCAGCGCGTCCAATCCTTCGGCTGTCAAGCAACCCAGGACTGAAACTTTGAAACTTCCCGGTGGGGAGTCCCTCAGCCAAAGAGACCAGTGAGCGGTCGGGCTCCTGGATAGAGCCGCTTCCTCCCGATGGGAGGCTCTCGGCTCAGACACCGGTCAGCAGGCCACCGCTACTTCCGGAAGTCGCACGGTGGAGGAGGCCGTTGCACTTCCGGTGACGCGAAAGCAGGGACAAAAGGTCGGCATGTGTTCCACGGTGGGATGCGGAGGTTCAGCGAGGTAGGCAACAGGCTGGTAACCTGGATCTCGTGGGGAACAGGGCATGTAGCAGCGCGATGGAGGATCCAGGCAAGATGGACCAGGACGGCGGGGTAAGTACCCTGTGTGCAGTCCCGTCCACATCACACAGACCCTAACTGTTTCCTCTCTTTGCGCTGTGCAGAATAATGGAACCCCAGCTACGCCCCTGCCTATGCCCAAACAATTTGGCTAAGCCTTTGTAAAGACTGGGTGATGCCCCATAAAACTCCTTGACACTTATGGCAGAACACGCTGTGAAACTTGTACCACCAGAGTTGTAAGGGATGAACAGCCATTCTTTCTGTCTGAGATGAGGTCCTCGATTCGGGAAGAGGTCCAGGCTTCTATATCCAACCTTTCTCGTCCGCAACCTCCCAGTCCAGGTCCTTGTGCTAAGAGGTCTAGGTGGGAGATGGAGCTGAACTCAGATGAGGAATCCCAACCCCTTGGGTCAGACCTGGAGGAAGAGGGCGAAGTATTAACAGAGTCAGGAACAGGGCAGAAGTTACCTGTATTCTTCTGAGGATATGGATGAGCTAGTCCAGGTTGTCGGAGATACAATGCAGGTGGAAGAGGTCCTAAAGCCACAGTCCAGACAGGACATGATGTTCGGGGGCCTCAGAGTGCAGGAGCAGAGTGTGTTCCCGATAAACGATCACATTCGTGCTATGGTGTTCGAGGAGTGGGAGGATGCTGAGAGGCGCTTGGTGTTGTCTCGGGACTAAGAGCCATCTACCCTTTGATCCTGAAGACATTATGATCTGGGAGGAGATCCCCAAGGTTGATGTGCCAGTTGCTAAGGTCGCCAGTAAGAAATTCATCCCATTTGAGGACTCTTCAAGTTTAAAGGACCCTATGGACAGAAAGGCAGATAATCACCTGAAACGGGCTGGAGAATCATCTGCGGCTTTGATCAAAACAAACATAGCCAGTACTTCAATTGCCAGGTCTATGCTTTTATGGATTGGGCAACTGGAGGAACATTTAACCAACAAGACCCCGAGAGAGGATATCATAGCCTCCCTCCCCCTGATTAAATCGACTACTGCTTTTTTGGCAAATACATCTGACGAATTGGTGAGATTCTCTGCTAGAAATAGCTCATTGTCCAATGCGGCCCATAGAGCTATATGGTTGAAAACCTGGTCGGAGGATATTGCCTCTAAAAACAAGCTATGCTCCACATTCCGTTCTCCGGGTTGAGGGTATTCGGGTCGGCATTGGATGACATTTTAGAGAAGGCTTTCGATGAAAAGAAGGTGTTCCAGGAAGACAGGTCTAGAAGGAACCAGTCCTTTTGGAAGGCAGGCCCCTCTCGGAAACAATCCAAGTACAAGAGTCAAGGGAAATCCAGTAGGGAATCCTACAACAGTTCCTACAGCAGAGGGGGAAAGAGTAAGGTTTACCTATTTGGGTCAAGCTCAAGACCTAGGAGGCAATGACACCATTTTGATCGGGGGGTGACTCAAATGCTTTGCAGCAAATTGGTACCAAATTACCCAGGATCGATGGGTTCTCAGGACCATAACAGAGGGATATGCAATAGAGTTTGCTGCTCCTCCCCCCCCAAAAGGTTTATCGCACCCCTTACCATGGCGGCAGATTTCCCTATGTTGGCAGACTTAAAAGAGCTCATCAACTCAGCTGTCATAGTCCCAGTTCCCCAGGCAGAGGCGGGTGAGGGTCACCACTCCTCTCTGTTCTCCATCATAAAACCATCAGGAGAGTCTCGTACTATAATAAACCTAAAGCCCTTAAACCTTCGAGTCAAATACAAGGGATTCAAGATGGAGTTGGTAAAATCTACAGTTCACCTTATAGACAGAGATGCCTTAATGTGCACCCTCAACCTGAAAACTGCTTACTACCAGGTTCCTGTTTACCCAGCGTCCCAAAAATACTTGAGGGTTGCGGTGAAGTTACCGGATCGAACCTGCCACTTCCAGTTTTGGCGCCTTCCATTTGGCCTGGCTTCAGCTCCGCGAGTTTTTACCAAGTTGGCATCAGAAGTGGTGGCCTAAATAAGGAACCAGGGGATTTTCATAGTACGGTACTTGGACGACTTCTTCCTGGTGGCAAGTTCGGCGGAAGAATTTCGTCGGCACAGAGAAGAGACCATAGCCATGATGGAATTCTTCTGTTGGATTATAAACAGACTGAAGTCAGATTTGATACCAGAGAGAAGGAAGATTTTCCTGGGTGTGTTGCTGGATTCCGGTTGCAGAACATCCTTCTTACCAGTAGAGAAACAGGAATCAGTGAAGAGCAGGGTCAGAGAGCTCCTGAGAAGTTGTGTCTCCATCGGGTCTGTAATGAAAGTTTTTGGCTTCATGACGGCTTGCATCTCCTGTGTCCGGTGGGCACAGTTCCACTCAAGAGCTCTGTCCTGTCAGTCTGGGATCGGCGTCAGTCCTCACTCGATGGAACAATGTCCTTATCCCCGGTGGAAAGAAGATCACTACTTTGATGGACTCAGCCAGAAAAACCTGAAGGTGGGAATCCCTCGGATCGACTCTCCATATGTCGTGATCACCAGGGACATCATCAAGTGGGGATGGGGAGCAAACCTGGAGGGAAGGATTTTTCAGGGCAGATGGCCATCAGATGAGCCTTATGTTCCAGGGGAAGAGATGCCCATCTCTGTCTGGACCAAAAAAACTGTGTTTTTTAGTGGCCATCACTACGGCAAAACGAGTAGGGGAGATTAAGGCCCCGTCTACTCGGGACCCATATCTTCGAATTTGGGAGGATCGTATAATCCTAAAATTAGACCCCGCCTTTTGTACCAAAGGTAGCATCATGTCAGAATTGAAACCAAAAAATCGTTATGCCTTCCTTTTGCAAGAATCCTTCAAATGAAAAGGAGCGGGCCCTTCACGCGTTAGACGTCAGTCAGGCAGTTTTGAATACCTAGGGGCCACTCGTAGTTGGAGGCAGGATGAAAACTTGTTCATCCTTTTTGGGGATAGAAATAAAGGAAAGAAAGCCTCTAAAGCCACCATCGCAAGATGGATTACTTTGGTAATTTCTTTAGCCTAAAGGGCCTGTCACACTAAGCGATATCTCTAGCAATATCGCTATAACTTGTGACGTTATAGCGATATCGCTGTGTGTGATACTTATCTACGACCCGCTCCCCCGCTGGTTATCGCTGATCGCGCGAGAACGGCCAGGACTGTTTCTCGTCGTCAGCTTCCTGTGGAGAAACGAGCGTGGACGCGGGCGGGAGGATGCAGGATCGCCTAGTGTGACAGGTAAGTAGCGACCCCCGTCCCCTGCTATGTCGCTGGTGAGATCTGCCTGTGTGGCAGCTCACTAGCGACCACTTAGCGATGCACCAGCGATCCTGACAGCGTCATATCGCTGGTCGGGATCGCTGGCGCATCGCTAAGTGTGACAGTACCTTAAGAGTCAGAAGGCATCAGCCTCCCTGAAGGTTTAAGAGCCCATTTGACTAGAGAAGTGTCAACTTCCTGGGTTGAGAGTCTCCGCAAGATAAATGTGTGTATACGCAGGGAAGCCGGAGGTGTCCCTGCAAGCATAATGGAGATGGGATTTCATAAAAACCCATTCACTATGCTGTAGCTGTAACTGTAACATCTGGCTGCTGCAGGTTGGACGCTACGGCTGTACTCCGTGTCCAATCCGCAGCGTTTACTGACCGTGGAAACATACCCTTACAGCAGTAACATTGCCATTATTTACAATGCATTAGAACACTGCACAATTACCTGCTCACATCACATTAGTAGTCTCCGCTGAGCTCATTAAAGGGGTTGTTACCATCAATCTGCAGGATCGTGGAGGGGTAAGAGGGGGGGGGTCTGACCACTAGGTCCTACACTTTTCATCTGATTGGGGGTCTTTTATACCAATTACAAAAAGGATCAGCGAGTCGTACTCCCAAACTCAGCGTCATTCACTCTACAGTATATGGGGCCGCCAGAAAAAGCTGAGTGCAGCCTCATAGAAAATGAATGTAGCAGCAGTTGAACATGTTCACTGCTCCATTCTAACGGAGATAAAAGTACTGTTCTGACGATTGGTACACGTCCCATAAGTCGGACCACCACCAAAAAGTTATCACCAAACCTAAGCGCCCGTGAACATAGCCGTATTTTAGGACCAATGGTATCCTATGGGTCTGTGCACATGTCCAATTTTTTCCTCAGAGGCGATCCGGGGAGGGGGGGAAATTGCAGTATGCCCAAGTCTAATCAGATATTCGGACCTTACTTGTCCACGCAAAGTAATGAGTCTGTGGAAACTGTTAGATGTTATCCGAGAGCAGTCCAAGTGCAATCTGATTTCCATGGACTGACAAAATGGAGAAATTGTTTTCTCCATCATCTGAATCAGATCAATCATGCAAAACTCACTCCGATTATAGTTTGATTTGCATGATTGACCAGATGCTCTTGGAGGAGAGAATACAGTCTGCACCTGCCTGAAAGACAACCACTTTAACCTGGCCTAGGCCAAAAAGAGTGTTGTGCTGGTGTGTGTTGTTATACAGCAGCATCTTCCTCATTAGATGTGCTGGGCTAGGTCCACACTGCATCGGGGCACTTTTCCCACAGTACAGTCATGGCCAAAAGTTTAGACAATGACACAAATATTAATTTTTACAAAGTCTACTGCTTCATTTTTTCTAATGGCAATTTGCATATACTCCAGAATGTTATAAAGAGTGATCAGTTTAACAGCAATTACTTGCAAAGTCAATATTTGCCTAGAAAAAGTCTTAGTTACTCACCGGTTAACAGTGTTTTTCGGAGTCCATGACAGCACCACCTGAGAGAGGGGATCCGCCCTTCAGGAACAGGAAACCTACAGATACAAAAGGGCGGCACCTCTCCCACGCATCAGTTGGATTACAGAGCACAAGAGGACCACAATGGTTAATAGCATAATTTATATACAATACTTTTACACAACTATTCCTTACCAGTGTACATACAAGAGGAAGAAGTGCACACCCAAATTAAACTAAAGGGAGGGAATATACGGGTGCTGTCATGGACTCCGAAAAACACCGTTAACCGGTGAGTAACTAAGACTTTATCGGTCGTCCATGACAGCACCACCTGAGAGAATTACAGAGAGTAAACCTATTTAGGGAGGGACTACAGCCTGCAGCACCCTTATACCAAAGGAGAGGTCTGTGGAAGCACCCAAGTCTAGCCTATAATGACTAAAAAAGGTGCTCGGAGAGGACCAAGTAGCCGCCTTACATATCTGGTCAATGGAAACTTCTGATCTCTCGGCCCACGAGGTCGCCATGGCTCTGGTGGAATGCGCCCTCAGCTTCCGGGGTGGCGACCTGCCCTTTGAGGTGTATGCTATTGAGATCGCTTCTCTAATCCACCTGGCTAGTGTATTTTTTGACGCTCTACAACCTTTCCTAGGGCCTTGATGGGAGACAAACAGGGCATTATCTTTTTTCCAGGGATCGGTAACTGCCAGATATTCTATGAGGCATTTCCTAACATCCAAGGTGTGAAGCTTCTTTTCCTTCTCATTAGCTGGATTAGGGAGAAAAGATGGAAGGACTATCTCCTGTGTCCTATGAAAGCTGGAAACTACCTTAGGTAAATATGCCGGATCAGGTCTGAGTATTACCCTATCGTCCTTGAACTGTAAATAAGGAGGACGTCTAGATAATGCCTGGATGTCGCTTACCCTACGAGCTGAGATTAGAGCTACCAGGAAGGCTACTTTGAGGGACAGGTTCTTTATGGAAGCTGATGAGATAGGTTCGAATGGGGCTTCTGTCATAGCCGTGAGGACTAGGTTCAAGTCCCACGGCATGAATCTATCTTTCGCTATTGGCCTGGATCTACCTGCTGCCTTAATGAATCTCCTGATCCAGTAATTACCCGCGATGTTGCAGCTAAAGAGGGCCCCCAAGGCTGATACTTGTACTTTAAGGGTACTAGTGGAGAGCCCCATATCCAGACCTTTCTGAAGAAACTCTAAGATTTGGTTTACAGATGCCAAACCGCCAGCGACCACTCCAGAGTTCTGCAGGAATTTTTTCCAAATTCTGACATAGATTTTGGTAGTGATGACTTTTCTACTTTTAAGTAGGGTGTTAATTAGGTCTGGGGAGAAGCCTTTTTCTCTCAGCAGTGTCCGTTCAAACTCCACACCGTCAGATGTAGGCCAGCCACCTGAGGATGGAACACTGGGCCCTGGGATAGAAGATCCAAGGACACTGACATGGTCCTGAGGCAAGAAAATCAAGCCCTCCTGGGCCAAAATGGAGCGATAACTATCACCCTTGCTCTGTCTCTCCTGATTTTCTTCATCACCAGGGGGAGTAGCGATAGGGGAGGGAAGGTGTACGATAGCCCGAAGTCCCACTTTATCAGAAAGGCATCTACCGCCAAGGGGTTCTCTCTGGGATTTAGGGAGCAAAATTGTTTTAATTTTCTGTTTTCCCTGGTAGCGAAGAGGTCTACCTCTGGTTGTCCCCACTTTTGTATAATCAGGTCGAAGATGGAGGTGTTTAGGGACCATTCTCCTTGTTTTAGTGGATTGCGGCTTAGGAAATCTGCTGTGATATTTTCCTTCTCTTTTATATGTAGAGCTGTTAAAAAGATTGAAAATGCTGCTCAGCTAGCCGGAACAATCGTTCTGCCACATTCATCAGGGGTTTGTGGTTGATATAAGCCACGGTGACCTGATTGTAGGAGAACACTCGCACATGATGGCCCTGTAGATACACAAGTAGCTCCTTAGCTGCCTGCTCTACTGCTGTCAACTCTTTCAGGTTAGATGACATTTCTATCTGATGATGCTCCCATGGGCCCTGGACTAGGATCTCCCCCATATGAGCCCCCCAACCGGTAGGGCTAGCATCCGTGGTGATTATGCAGGATATGTCATACTCCCAGGGGACCCCTTTGGATAAATTATCCTTGTCTAGCCACCACTCTAGGGACTCCCTTGTGTTTCGGAACAAGGTTAGCTGGCCCTCTAAGTAACCCTCGAGGATTCTTTGATGCCTTAAGACCTCGCCCTGCAGTTTTCTTGTATGAAACTGTGCCCACTGGACTGCCGGGATACAGGACGAGAGGGAACCCAGAAGGGACATGGCTTTCCTAAGGGACATGGTGGGGTTATTGCAAGCGTTCAGGACCTGATAGTGTAGGCGAACAAGCTTCTCCGGGGGCAGACGGCATTCCTGTTTCTCAGAATCTAGGATCAGGCCCAAGAATTGTTGGACTCTCACCGGCTGTAACTGAGACTTTTTTTTAATGTTAAGCAGCCATCCTAACCCCTCTAGGGCAGACATTGCCCTTTGTAGCTGTTCCAAACAATGTTTTGCTGTTTTCCCTACGATCAGGAAGTCATCTAAGTAGGGGATCACAAGAATGTCTGATTCACGTAGATGGGCCATAACTTCCGCTACTACTTTGGTAAACACACGGGGAGCGACTGCCACCCCAAAGGGGAGGGCCGCATATTGGAAATGTTGGACTGACCCATCCAGCTGAACCGCCACTCTGAGAAACCGCTGATGAGCTGCATGAATGGGAATATGGTAGTAAGCGTCCTTTAAATCTAACACCACCATAAAACAGTTTTGAAACAGCAATTTTATTGTTGATTTAATTGTCTCCATCTTAAACGGGCGTATGACCAGGAATTCGTTGAGGGATTTAAGATTTATTATAGTCCTAAAGGATCCGCCTGGTTTACGGACCAGGAACAGGGGGGAGTAAAACCCTTTCCCCGTTTCTCCCTCTGGGACCACCGTTAGGACCCTCTTGCGGCAGAGATCATGCACCTCGGACTCCAGGGAAGCTTGTTCTGGTGTGGAAGACCAGAGCGGGGTGACCTTAAATCGATTTTGGGGAACCCGGGCGAATTCTAGGTGTAGACCCGCAGCTATCACCCCCAGTATCCATTTGTTATTGGAAATCATGGACCAGGCTGGGTAGAAGGCAGCTAGTCTCCCCCCTACCGGAGCAACTAGTCATTGGGGCGGTTTTTTAGTGTCACGTGCTGGACCTTCTTGACGCCCCCCTCCTCTGAACATGAAACCTGTACCTCTCCTTCTTTTGTCATCCCATCTGCCCTGATCTCTGGACGGCCTTCTACGGAAATAGTCTTTCCTGGTAAAGGGACGTCTGTAAGAAGGATTCGGTAGACTGGGGAACTTCTTTTTATCATCCCCGGCTTTCTCTAAGAGTTCATCCAAGACTGGGCCAAACAGATATTCACCCTCACATGGAATGGAGCAGAGTCGTGATCTGGCCTGGATATCCCCCGGCCAGCATTTTAACCAAAGGGCCCTTCGAGCTGCGTTAGATAAACTCGCAGTTCTAGCTGCCATCCTCGCAGAGTCCGCTGAAGCATCAGCCAAAAAAGCTGCCGCACTTTGGATGATTGGCAGCGTTTTCCGGATAGATGCTCTTAAGACTCAGTCCTTTAGTTGGGAATCCAATTGGTCTAGCCAGACCATCATGGATCTGGCCGTGCATGTGGCAGCTATCGCTGGTCTTAGAGCACCTGCTGACATCTCCCATGTTCCCTTCAAAAAAAGAGTCCGCTTTCTTATCTAGCGGGTCTTTTAAGGAGGCCATGTCGTCGAAGAGTATGGAGGATTTTTTGGAGGCTTTGGCTACTGCCGCGTCCAGCTTAGGGGCCTTATCCCATCTGTTTACCACTGGGTCGTCAAACGGGTACCTCCGCTTGAAGGCAGGAGGTAAGGAGCCCCTTTTTTCAGGTCTCTTCCATTCCCTATCTATTAGGCTCTGGACCTTATCATTTAATGGGAAGGCCTTCCGCTTCCTGGGATCTAGACCTCCGAACATCACGTCCTGAGCTGCAAGTTCCGGTTTTGTCTCTGCTACCCCCATGGTGGACCTTATTGCTTTAACTAGCTTATCCATCTGGTCTAAGGGGAAGCAGAATCGACTCGAGTCTTCCTCCGAAGAAGACAAAGTGGAGGCCGGGGAATCTGAAGAGTCATCGATCTTTAGGGCGGTCGAGGACTCCGAACCTGAGAAACTAAATTCTCTTCCCCTAGAAGAATCCTTTTTAGATAGGGCCTTTATCTCTGTCCTGATTATGTCCCTCAGGCTTGTGGTGAAGTCCGGCGTTTCTTCCGCTACCTGTATGGACGGGGGAGAGTGTAAGGGCCTGTCAATCTACCCCTGGGCCAACGTCCCCTTCCACCCCTACCGTTTGTCTCACGCATGGCTGACACAACTTTTTAGGGTGGTCGTCCGCCAAGGGGCAACTACAGAGAGCACATTCCCTGTGCTTCTGTTTTCCCGTAGCTTTCTTCCCCTGTGAAAGAAACATAAGGGAATACTACATCAGGGTACATTCACGGAGATCTCTTACCCATGCAGATGAGGCAGGTACCGGATCACGGAGGGAGGCAGGAGGGTCCTTTAGCCTGGAGGAACTTCTTCTGCTGGCCACTCGCATGCGGTTTCACTGTGGCCTGTTTCTGTGGGTGCTCCTGCACCTCGTCCAGCTGCTCTATGGGGGCTTCTGTCGTATCCATCGCTGGGCCTTCAGAACCACCCCAGCAGCGTCACCTCCTGCCTTTTAAGGCCTCATTGTCCGGGTCAGCAGGGTTCTGGCGCGGCACCTCCCACCCGGGACCCCCCCGCGACCTCCCCCCCGCATGCTCCGGCCATCCCCCGCCCCGGGCACCGCCCAGTACCGTCGCGCACACGCGGCGCACGCAGGAAGCCAGCCGTCACCCAACTTCCGGTTTCGGCGTCCCCGGCCCCTGCCCCCTCCGCCGCGTCACTTCCGCCGCCCGTCTAAGGCCTGCGGGGAGCGCGCAGAGGGAGCAGGCACGGCGCCACCGGCTCAGGCATGGCCACAGCCCCCACGCGTGCCAGCCCGCGCCCGCCGACCGGGCGCCACCGCCGGCCCGGAGAAGAAGCCTGAGAGACCGGACCACAGGGAGAGCGCACCAGGAGGGGCCCGGGACATACATACCTCCTGGTGCCGGCATTATGGAGGCGGCTGTCCACCGGAACCTTGCTCCACCTGCTCTTACCACTGTCGTGGCGACCTGCCCGGCCCCACCGTGGTGCTTCCAGGGACCCGAGCTTGACCGAGGTAGGATACCCCCTCGCTACCTGGGTCGGTCAGCCGGCCTGGGAATCCCTCGGCGACTCCATGATGGATGATCTGAAGGAAGTCCCTTCCTCTAGGAACAGGAAACCAACTGATGCATGGGAGAGGTGCCGCCCTTTTGTATCTGTAGGTTTCCTGTTCCTGAAGGGCGGATCCCCTCTCTCAGGTGGTGCTGTCATGGACGACCGATAATTAACTTTATCCCCCAAAACACATTTCAACATCATTGCAGCCCTGCCTTAAAAGGACCAGCTAACATCGTTTCAGTGATTGCTCCATTAACACAGGTGTGGGTGTTGATGAGGACAGGGCTGGAGATCAATCTGTCATGATTAAGTAAGATTGACACCACTGGACACTTTAAAAGGAGGCTGGTGCTTGGCATCATTGTTTCTCTTCTGTTAACCATGGTTATCTCTAAAGAAACACGTGCAGTCATCATTGCACTGCACAAAAATGGCCTAACAGGGAAGAGTATCGCAGCTAGAAAGATTGCACCTCAGTCAACAATCTATCGCATCATCAAGAACTTCAAGGGGAGAGGTTCCCTTGTTGCCAAAAAGGCTCCAGGGCGCCCAAGAAAGACCAGCAAGCGCCAGGACCGTCTCTTAAAAGTGTTTCAGCTGCGGGATCGGGCTACCAGCAGTGCAGAGCTTGCTCAGGAATGGCAGCACGCAGGTGTGAGTGCATCTGCACGCACTGTGAGGCGGAGACTCTTGGAGCAAGGCCTGGTCTCAAGGAGGGCAGCAAAGAAGCCACTTCTCTCCAGAAAAAACATCATGGACAGACTGATATTCTGCAAGAGGTACAGGGAGTGGACTGCTGAGGACTGGGGTAAAGTGATTTTCTCTGATGAATCCCCTTTTCGATTGTTTGGGACATCTGGAAAACGGCTTATTCGGAGAAGACCAGGTGAGCGCTACAACCAGTCTTGTCTCATGCCAACTGTCAAGCATCCTGAAACCATTCATGTGTGGGGTGGCTTCTCAGCCAAGGGAATGGGCTCTCTCTCAGTCTTGCCTAAAAACACAGCCATGAATAAAGAATGGTACCAGAATGTCCTCCAAGAGCAACTTCTCCCAATCGTCCAAGAGCAGTTTGGCGATCAACAATGCCTTTTTCAACATAATGGAGCACCTTGCCATAAAGCAAAGGTGATAACTAAATGGCTCAGGGAACAAAACATAGAGATTTTGGGACCATGGCCTGGAAACTCCCCAGATCTTAATCCCATTGAGAACTTGTGGTCAATCACCAAGAGACGGGTGGACAAACAAAAACCTTCAAATTCAGACAAAATAAAAGCATTGATTTTGCAAGAATGGACTGCTATCAGTCAGGATTTGATCCAGAAGTTGATTGAGAGCATGCCAGGGAGGATTGCTGAGGTCCTGAAGAAGAAGGGTCAACACTGCAAATATTGACTTGCTGCATTAACTCATTCTGTCAATATAACCTTTTGTTCCTCATAATATGATTGCAATTATATTTCTGTATGTGATAAAAAAATCTGACAAACACACATAAAAACCAGAGGCCAGCAGATCATGTGAAAATATAATATTTGTGTCATTCTCTAAACTTTTGGCCATGACTGTATGTCTTGATATAAACTGTAATGTCACAATATGCGACTAATCGAGGTTTTTCGGCCTCCGTCTGTTTAACTGTGTGGGGACAAACAGTAGACTGAGTTTTCCTACTCAGAGGGCAACCAGAACACTAACACATGGTTTTCTTACAGGGGCTCGGCATCCATCATGCCAGTGCCTATTCTTAGGGGGGCCTGCACACGCTCTTAGGCTGGGTTCACACTTGCGTTTGGCTGGTCTGCGGACTTCTTCCTCTTAAGCTCCGCCTTCTTCCACATGCGTCCTGCGTACCTATCTTTAACCTTGGGTACGCAGGGACATGCATCGTGTGTGGATACGTCGTTTTGACGTGCCTGCCGACCGCACAAAAATGTAACATGTTGCGTCCGGCGGGCACATCAAAACGACGCATGTGGACGCATCCAACGCATGTCCCTGTGTACCCAATGTTAAAGATAGGTACGCAGGATGCATGCGGAAGTAGGCGGAGCTTAAGAGGAAGAAGTCCGCAGCCCTACGCAGACCAGCCAAACGCAAGTGTGAACCCGGCCTTAGGAGGGGGCACGCTCTTGGGGGGGGGGGGGGGCTTGTGCTCGCTCATGTCAGATCCACTGCGGAATTTCAAAATTTCAAAAATACACATGAACAAAATTGTGAATGTGAAGTGTGACACCGGCAGCAGGAGCAGACGACCACATACACTGAGGGCTCATCATGGCTCTGGGGAACTGGTCACTCGCTCACCCTACAGTACTGCACACTGCTACGTGCAAAACCTGACAGCTCTGGGAATAAGCAGAGCCAGGCGTCTGGTTGTCAGAAGCAGCACTCCATTCTGCAGTCACTGTGCACAGACATGGACACTGCTCTGTATTGGGGCAGAAGTCAGTGACGGCTCGGTGTCCTTACCTTGCCCAGGCAGATGTGACAGGTAATGGGCAGAGTTAGTGCCAGCGTTACGTTGTGTGCCATCCTCCTCAGTGCCCGCTCCTCCTCACTCCAGGTCACTTTCTCTTCCCTACACAAAGCGCTGCTACGGGTGGCAGCGGAGGCCACAATTATGCAGGCCGGAGAACGCGCGCTGCTTGGCGCCCTGCTGCCTTCTCCGCGGGCTTCGTCCTCGCTGCCTGCAGATGGGAGGTGTGAGGAGCTGTGTACAGTGTCACCGGCTGCACCGTCGGCTGTTCTGTGTGGGAGCCGGCAGCTCTCTGCCTGCACCTCTGTTTTGTCATGTCTGTTATTACTCCCATCATTGTGGTACATTCCAGAGTTTGCACATATACACTAGTAACTGTTATTTGTATCAAAACAAAAGGGGCATTCTGGCTAGAGAAGACTTCACACTCCAGCGTAATGAGGGGCTTCAGGCATAAGATGCCTGTTTTGACCTTAATGACCTGGCCATTTATTGCAATTCTGACCAGTGTCCCTTTATGAGGTAATAACTCAGGAACGCATCCTAGCGATTCTGAGATTGTTTCTTCGTGACATATTGGGCTTCATGTTAGTGGTAAATTTAGGTAATTTTTTGCGTTTATTTGTGAAAAAAACGGAAATTTGGCGAAAATTTTGAAAATTTCGCAATTTTCAAATTTTGAATTTTTATTCTGTTAAGCCAGACAGTTATGTGACACAAAATAGTTACTAAATAACATTTCCCACATATCTACTTTACATCAGCACAATTTAGGAAACAACTTTTTTTTTGTTAGGGAGTTATAAGGGGGTTAAAAGTTGACCAACGATTTCTCATTTTTACAACAAAATTTACAAAACCATTTTTTTTAGGGACCACCTCACATTTGAAGTCACTTTGAGAGGTCTATATGGCAGAAAATACCCAAAAGTTACACCATTCTAAAAACTGCACCCCTCAAGCTACTCAAAACTACATTCTAGAAGATTATTAACCCTTCAGGTGCTTCACAGGAAATGGACGTTTTATTTTTTCCAGCAAAAATATTCTTTTAGCATCATTTTTTTCATTTTCACATGGGCAACAGGATAAAATGGATCATAAAATTTGTTGGGCAATTTCTCCTGAGTACACCGATACCTCATATGTGGTCATAAACCACTGTTTGGGCGCACGGCAGGGCTCAGAAGGGAAGGAGCGCCATTTGACTTTTTGAATGGAAAATATGCTGGAATATTTAGCGTTTGCCATGTTGCGTTTGGAGAGCCACTGTGTGCCTAAACATTGGAACTCCCCCACAAGTGACCCCATTTTGGAAACTAGACCCTCCAAGGAACTTATCTAGATGCATAATGAGCAATTTGAACCCCCAGGTGCTTCACAAATTGATCCGTAAAAAAAAAAAAAAGTACTTTTAGTCACAAAAATGTTCTTTTAGCCTCAGATTTTCATTTTCACATGGGCAACAGGATAAAATGGATCCTAAAATTTGTTGGATAATTTCTCCTGAGTACACCGATACCTCATATGTGGTCATAAACCACTGTTTGGGCGCTCGGCAGGGCCCGGAAGGGAAGGAGCGCCATTTGACTTTTTGAGTGGAAAATTAGCTCCAATCGTTAGCGGACACCATGTCGCGTTTGGAGAGCCTCTGTGTGCCTAAACATTGGAGCTCCCCCACAAATGACACCATTTTGGAAACTAGACCCCCTAAGGAGCTTATCTAGATGTGTGGTGAGCACGTTGAACCCCTAATTGCTTCACAGAAGTGTATAACGCAGAACCGTGAAAATAAAAAATATTTTTTTTCCCTCAAAAAATGATTTTTAGCCCACTATTTTTTATTTTCACAAGTGTAATAAGATAAATTGGACCCCAAAAGTTGTTGTCCAGTTTGTCCTGAGTACGCTGGTACCACATATGTGGGGGGGACCACTGTTTGGGCACACGTTGGGGCTCGGAAGGGAAATAGTGACGATTTGAAATGTCGACTTGATGGAATGGTCTGCGGGCGTCATGTTACGTTTGCAGAGCCCCTGATGTACCTAAACAGTAGAAACCCCCAACAAGTGACCCCATTTTGGAAACTAGACCACCCAAGGAACTAATCTAGATGTGTGGTGAGGACGTTGAACCCCCAAGTACTTCACAGAAGTGTATAACGCAGAGCCGTGAAAATAAAAAATTTCTCCACAAAAATTATTTTTTTAGCCCCCAATTTTTAATTTTCCCAAGGGTAACAGGAGAAATTAGACCCCCAAAGTTCTTGTGCAGTTTTTCCTGAGTACGCTGATACCCCATATGTGGGGGTAAACCACTGTTTGGGCACACGTCGGGGCTCGGAATGGAGGCAGCACTGTTCGACTTTTTGAACGCAAAATTGGCTGGAATAAATGGTGGCGCCATGTCGTGTTTGGAGAGCACCTGATGTGCCTAAACAGTGGAAACCCCTCAATTCTATCTCCAACCCTAACCCCAACACAACCCTAACCCTAATCTCAACCCTAAACATAACCCCAACACACCCCTAACCCTAATACTAACTCTAACCCTAATCACAAACCTAACCCTAATCCCAACCCTAACCGTAGCCCTTGCCCTAACCCTAACCCTATTTCTAATCCTAATTGAAAAATAAAAATATTTTATTATTTGTCCCTATGGGGGGTGATAAGGGGGGCGGTGATTTACTTTTTTTTTATTTTGATCATTGTGAGAGTTTATCACAGTGATCAAAATAAAAAAAATGAATCTGCCTCCGGGAAATGCCGGCGGGCGCACTGCGCATGCGCCCGCCATTTTCCAAGATGGCGGCGCCCATAGACCGGAACGGCCGGACAGCGGGACACCGGGACGGCCAGGGGGGGTTAGTGAGTATCGGGGGTGGATCGGAAGTTGGGGGGAGCGGAGTGAAGGGGGCAGATTGTGACAGCTGTGGCCGATTGGCGCCGTCAGTCGGTGGCGGCGCCCGATCGGCGCCGTCAGTCGGCGGGGGGGGCTAACTTAGTGTCTCCAGCCATGTCCGATGCTATTTCAGCATCGGCCATGGCTGGATTGTAATATTTCATCAATTTTCATTGATGAAATATTACTATCGCTCTGATTGGCTGTTTCACTTTTATTAGCCAATCAGAGCGATTGTAGCCACGTGGGGGCGAAGCCACGCCCCCTGTGGTGAATAACAAAGCCCCCTGCATCTGCGGGTTGGGTGACCTTTCAGTGACCCCAGTCACCCAACCCGTAGAGGGGCTTTAAAGTCATGACGCCACACAGGCGTCATGGGTCATTTTGGCACGACTTTTCATGACGCCTGTGTGGCGTCAAAGGTCGTGAAGGAACTGTTACCTGAAATAAATGGCATTACTAACCGTCCGGCGCCGGCACGTAGCCGACGCTGCCGCGGTGATGCTCTGTATTCTCAGCGCAGTGACTGAACCCTCACCGCCCCATAACGGAGTCTGGAATTATTATCCCCGCATCTGCAGGTTAATAGTGTTTTTCCTGGTGACAGGTTCCCTTTAATGAATTTAGCGCATCTTATCTGTGGCGTGCACCTCCGTGCAGTCGGGGGCTGAAGTAACATTAAGGCTATGTGCACACGTTGCGGATTCTGCTGCGGATCCGCAGCGGATTTGGCCCTGCGGACCCGCAGCGGTTTCCGCAGCGGTGTACAGTACCATGTTAGCCTATGCAAAACAAAAACCGCTGTGCAGATGCTGCGGATTTTGCCGCGGATTATAATCCGCAGCATGTCAGTTGTTTGTGCTGAATCCGCAGCGGTTTCACACCTTATCCTTATGAGGTGTGAAACCGCAGGGCTAATCCGCAGATAAACCACAGGCATTTTGTCCTGCAGATTTCACCAAATCTGCGCGGAAAAACCCGCAGATCAAGCCGCAGCGTGTGCACATAGCCTTACGATGTAAGAAACGCCGTTTTCCATGACTCGCTCTGCCCCGACTCTTTCCCAGCTGCACTTATTGTGGTGGAGCAGATTGAAAGTGGCGTGAAAACATTTTGAGACTATTCAAAGTTTTCTGTCATAAACACTTTGATGCATCGGCCCCTTTGCCTTTTATCCCCCCGCAGAGCAGGGAACTGCAACATGGCCCCATTAGGCTTTGGGGAATTTTTGATGCTGCACAATTTCTGCCCCTATTAAGTAAATTAGATTACGGTACTTGCATTTTTTTATTCATTTTTTAAAATGCATTTCCACTTGCCACAATGAGTATTTGCTGAGTTTTTTTCACCTCAGTATCTGTAAGCCAAAACCAGGAGTGCAATAATAGGAGGAAAAGTATAATAGAAACACGTCACCACTTCTGCATTTATCACCCACTCCTGGTTTTGGCTTACAAATACTGAGGTAAAAAAAAAATCACCAAATACTGAATGTGTGAACATGGCCGACCTGCATTTTTGAGGTTATTGTGTCTTATTGGTTTGTCATATCTGCCTGTCACCGGATTTGGCAGATATGAGGTACCACAAAAGTAAATAAATGGAAAATCAGCTCACCCCTGAGGCGTAGTTCTAGTCCAGGATGAAAGCACAGGAATCCTGCTGCTGCACACCACTTAACAACTTGAAAAGTATGAAAATGGATCCAGCTCACACACCAGGGTGTTGATAAAAATCTTTCATTCAGCTTTATTTGGAAAAATTCTTTTTAAAATGATGCAACATCAATTAGGACGTCTCAGACAACATTGCAAATATAAAATAGGGGGTGATGTATGGAATGAACCATAAGCGTTTCGAACAAAAAAGTTCTTGAACACTGGTCACAGTGACCAGTGTTCAAGAAACCGGTCATAGACCCCGGATCCTTCTTGAGGATGACCCTGTTGAGCTGGTGCCCAGTTGCACTATTCTCCACCTGGGGCCCCTTACTGCCATAACAGCTTTATCCCCACAGCCGGCTGTTCGCTTCATCTGCTGCTTACACCTCGCCCTGGGCAAGCCTGCCCAGGCTCTGCTGTCTGATCAGGAAATGTCCTGACTATATCCCTGGCTCTGCACTCCCTGCCCTGTAACTCCTCTCAACTGCTAAACCCCTATGCTAACTAACACTTCTATCTATTCTATTCTCTATCTCTAATGTGCCCCCCCTCTATTCTAATACCCCCAATGGTCCTATACTATCTAAGATCCTATCCTAACCCTATGCCTATACACAGTACCTGACAGACACATGACATGACAGTACATAAACATTACATTTCACATTAACAATGAGGTGCCGCATGTAATTGTGTGAACAGTGTCCAGGGGAGAGTAGGCACATGAGGTTCCCCGCCACCTCCTTACAGTTCTTTGCTCTGTCCTCAGCAGGGCAGAGAAGTATGCCTGCCCAGGACCGTGATGCCGGGGTGCTTGTGTGGATGACGTAGGGACGAGTCATCCACATAAAGCAAGAAGGAGGACGGCGATCATTAGAAGATGGGAGGTGCCGGACCAAGAAGAGCGACACCTCTCGGACCAGACCACCCCACAGGTGAGTTTAATTAAAGGTATTTTTCTTATTTCAGGTTGAGTTGGGGGCAGATATATAGCATTATAGAATGCTGTGAATCAGGCCAGAAAGGTGATGGTATGTCTCATATCGGTCAAACCTGGTGACAGGTTCTCTATAAAGCTGCTTTGTTTTTGATACTTTGTGGTATTTGTCTTTAAGAAAACTTTATTGCCACAGTCATGTGTGTATTGCATATTTTTTATATGTTTCCACAGTGTAAAAGCACTAAAAATGTGTGTGTTTTTTACCTGTCGATTTTCTGCATCTAATGCATGTCTATCAGGAAAATGTGTACATACTACTTGTTAGCACCACGCCGAAGTCCTGCTCTGACAGGCAGGGTCTCCGGCGTGTCTCTTCACTCACCTATGCTGCACACAGTTCTTCCCTTACCCATGCTCTGTGTCACGGCACTGGCTCCTGCTCCTGCTTACCCCTCGGCACGCTCTGCCCGGCGTGCTCCTGCTTCTCAGCGCGCCCCCGCCCTCCGGCTCCCTCGACGTCGTGTGTGAGCACACAGCGTGCAGCCTCCTGGGTAATGTGACGCGCTAGCCCCGCCCCCAATATGGCGGCGCCCACCGCTACATATGGCCGGCGTCTGCTCTGGTAAGACGCCTGATTATCTCATGCAGTGACGCTGTCTGCTGCGGTGCTCACTGTATCCTCAGGCCCCCTCTCGTTCTCTGTCTGTGCTGTGTTAGTGTCTTGGTTCTCCCTAGTCCGCTGCCTGCTTGTTCTCAGTCTGCCTCTCCTGTACTCTGCCCTCCCAGTCTCCCTAGGGCTTTTCCCCTTTGTGCTGCTTCCTGCTCGCCCCTCTCCGTCTCGGTTGTCTGCCGTCTTACTCCTTGTTCATTGTTGTGCTTCTCTGCCTTTTCAGCCTCCAGTCCTGTGCTCCCCTGGTCCTCCGGTCCTGTACCCCACTGGGCCCCTGCCTTGCCCGCTGCTCCGCTTATCGTCCGCGTCTGTGCTTTCTGTCTATTGCCTCAGCCGTCCCTTTGGTTCCGGCAGTTGCAGCTCTATCCCCTGGAGGTCTGTCCCTAACACTCCCTGTATAGGGGGTGGTCCTCACCTGGGCACTCGCCTTCGGGGGCTCTGGAGTCGTGACCCAGAGGGTCCACTTTCAGGTGCATCTTTATTTTTCCTCTTCACCGTAACAGCATAATCAGGCCATGGACCCCCGCTGGAGCCACGGCCGCTCAGAAGGAGTTAGTTTTCCTTCGGGAGAATCAGACGCGCATGATGTCCTTCATGAAAACCATGTGCAAAAAAATCCCTGTTTGGGAGAGAAGAACAGACAATTCGCGGCGCCCTAAGTGCGTAAACACAATATTGTAGTCTTTAAAGGGTGCACAATTTTATGCACTCACCTGATAGAAGACTAATATAGCTTTGGATTATGTATCCTCAAAAATCCTTCCTTTTGGGATACTTGTCAGAAGACAGGGCTTGCAGCTTGCCTCGGGTGGATCCAAGTGAAAGAGCCAGGTTCAGGCTCACACAGGATGAGTAAATCAAGAAAAACACATCCAGCCCATAAACGGCAGCGCTTCCCAGGACTCACATCCAAAGATGATATTCCATATTTTTTTTATTTCAGCAACCCACTGATGTTGTCAAGGTTGGATCAATCAGTGGGTGTGTTCCTGAACTGTGTTTCTGAACTTGGTCCACACCCTAAATCACGTTTCTGAGACTGGGATAAAAGGTTGCTACTATATATAAGTGTAACTGAATTTTATACTATTAGGATTTGTACTGTGTTTTTATTTTACCTGATGAAGGATATACACTGTATCCGAAACGCGTTGTATCTCTTTTTTAACCTATGAAATAAAAAAAATATGGAATATCATCTTTGGATGTGAGTCCTGGAAAGCGCTGCCGTTTATGGGCTGGATGTGTTTTTCTTGATTCATGAAAACCATGGACTCACGTCTGTCCGCCCTCCAGTCCTCTGACCCTGGAAACGCCGCCCAGTTGGTGGGCTTGCAACAGGAATTGGCGCAGCAGCGAGACACCCAGTCGCATATTCTCAGCTACATGGCTTCGGTGGACGGTCGCTTGCTCGCCTTGCACTCGGCCGCATCCACTCCCCCAGCCGCTGGTTCCCATCCTCCTCCGCGGTTGGCCAAACCACCCCGATATAGCGGAGACGCCAAGTTGTGCCGGGGTTTTTTAAAATCAGTGCCGTCTCCATTTTGAATTGCTGCCCCAGCAGTACCCCACTGACTGAGCCAAAGTGGCCTTCATCATTTCTCATCTTGAGGAGGACACTTTGGCTTGGGTCAATCCGCTCTGGGAACGTGATGACCCAGTAGTTACTCAGCTTTCCATTTTTCTGGACACGTTTCGTCGAGTTTTCGACGAACCGGGCCGTTTAGCCTCCACCACTGAGACTTTATTTAACCTATGTCAAGGTTCTTTAACTGTGGGCCAGTATGCTATTCAGTTTAGGACTCTTTCCTCAGACTTAGGTTTGAATAATGAGGCCCTGGTGGGCGCCTTCTGGCGAGGTCTCTCAAGTCGTATAAAGGATGAGCTCGCTGGTCGTGACACCCCAACAGCTCTCAAGGATTTAATCTCGTTAGCTACACGAATTGACCTCCGCTTTCTAGAGCGTGCTAGGGAGAGAAGGGTCTCTCGTCCATTTTCTTCTGTCCGCAGGCCACCCAGTCCTCGACCTAGGAGTCTCCCTTCACCTCCGACACCCGAACCTATGCAGGTGGATCGCCTAAAGCTCTGACCAGCGTCGTAGGGAGAGGAGCCTCCATGGTCAGTGTTTCTACTGCGGTAGCGGTGCCCATCTTATTCGAGCTTGTCCGGAACGTCCGGAAAACTTCTCCGCCTAGGCCAGGTAAGAGAGGCCTCCCTAGGTGTATATGATACCTCTCTCCCACTCACTTTGTCCTCTTGCATGTTGGTGGGAAGCGGGCTTCTCTGGTGGCCTATGTGGACTCGGGTGCTGCCGGGAATTTTATTAGACTAGAGGAGGTTAATAAGTTTTCTGTTCCCGTGTGGGCCTTGCAAAAACCGCAAGTTCTCGCCTCCGTAGATGGTTGACCCCTGCTTGAGACAGTTACTTTAGTTACTCATGAGGTGGAGTTACAGGTAGGGGTGCTGCACAAGGAGAGGATTACGTTTTATGTCCTAGCAGGCATTTCTCACCCTACCCTGCTAGGTCTTCCCAGGCTGCGGCTCCACGAGCCCACCTTAGATTGGCATAATGGTAACGTTTTGCGCTGGGGGGAATCTTGTCGGGCTCGGTGTCTGCTGTCGGTGTGTCCCGTAGGTGTCCCCCGTCCTACCCTTGTCCCCCATGGATTGCCAGTGGTGTACCATGATTTTTTGGATGTTTTTGATAAGGAAGAGGCTGAGACTCTTTCTCCGCACCGTCCCTACGACTGCCCCATCGAGCTCGTTCCTGGTTCCATTCCGCCTCGTCGTAGGATTTATCCTCTCTCTCCGGCAAAGACCCAAGCCATGTCTGAATACATCCAGGACAACTTGGCCAGGGGCTTAATTCGGAAATCTTCGACCCCTGCAGGGGCAGGCTTTTTTTTTGTAAAAAAGAAGGATGGGTCCCTGCGCCCGTGCATCGATTATCGTGGCTTGAATCGTATCACGGTGAAGAATAAATATCCACTACTACTCATCTCTGAACTTTTTGATCGCTTGAAGGGGGCGCGTGTGTTCACCAAGCTTGATCTCCGAGGGGCCTATAATCTGGTTCGCATACGCTCCGGGGACGAGTGGAAGACTGCGTTTAACAAGCGTGATGGACACTATGAGTATTTGGTTATGCCCTTTGGGCTTTGCAACGCACCTGCAGTATTCCAAGAACTTGTTAATGATGTCTTTCGAGATCTCTACTCCTGTGTCGTAGTCTACCTCGACGACATCTTGGTCTTCTCTCCTGATCTGGCCACACATCGCCGAGACGTCCGCCAAGTCCTTCTACGTCTCAGAGAGAACCATCTCTTTGCCAAGTTGGAGAAATGCCTCTTTGAGCAAACTTCATTGCCTTTTCTTGGTTTCATCGTTTCGAACTCAGGACTAGAAATGGATCTTGAGAAGGTCTCGGCAGTTCTCAATTGGCCACGTCCCTCTGGAGTCAAGGCAATTCAGCGATTTTTGGGTTTTGCCAATTATTATAGGCAATTTATCCCTCATTTCTCTTCTTTGTCAAAACCCATCTCAGCTCTTGTCCGCAAAGGGGCCGATCCCAATCGTTGGCCCTCTGAAGCAGAGGCTGCCTTCGCGGACCTGAAGCAAGAATTCGCCAAGTCTCCGGTACTTCATCGCCTGGATGCCAGCAGGCCATTTATCCTCGAGGTGGACGCATCCTCGGTGGGAGCTGGAGCAGTTCTCCTGCAAAAATCCTCCTCGGGCCGCACTCTTACCTGCAGAAATCTTTTCTAAGGCCTTCTCCGCTCCCGAACGTAACTGTGCCGTTGGAGATAGAGAACTCTTGGCCATAAAATTGGCCCTTGAGGAGTGGCGCCATCTTCTCGAGGGTGCTCTCCATCCATTCATCATTTTTACGGATCATAAGAATTTGGCCTATCTTCAGTCCGCCCAGAGGCTCAACCCTCGACAGGCCAGATGGTCACTGTTTTTTGAAAGATTTGACTTTGAACTCCTCTTCCGACCCAGGGAGAAGAACATCAAGGCGGATGCTCTTTCACAGTCCTTCCTGTCCGTTGAAAAGGAGGAGGGTCCAAACCATCTCATTGACCCTGCCAAGATCCTTACCGTGGCTCCAGTAAGCCTGGTCTCTCCACCATCTGGTAAGACCTTTGTTCGGAGTGGAGATAGACTAAAAGTTCTACGCTGGAGTCACTCTTCAAGATTCTCTGGACATGCCGGAATTAACAAGACTCTCTCGCTTGTCTCCCACCATTACTGATGGCCCTCGCTTCACAAGGATGTTCAAGACTTCACTGTCTCCTGTCCTTCTTGCGCCCGGAACAAAGTTCCCCGGCATGCTCCTGCGCGACTCCTGCAGCCGTTACCAGTACCTGCAAACCCATGGACTCATATTGCCATGGATTTCGTCACTGACTTGCCTCCTTCGTCTCGATGTACTGTGATATTGGTGGTCGTGGATCGATTTTCCAAAATGGCGCACTTCATTGCTCTGCCTGGGTTACCTACCGCTCCCGAGTTGGCGAAGATCTTTTTGCTTCACATTTTTCGTCTTCATGGTTTTCCTCAACATATTGTCTCGGATCGAGGAGTCCAGTTTACCGCCCGTTTTTGGCAAGCTCTCTGCGGATTACTGAAGATAACACTGGATTTCTCCTCAGCCTATCACCCTCAGTCGAATGGTCAAGTCGAACGAGTCAACCAAGCCTTAACGTCATACCTTCGGCATTTTTCCAATGCTCATCAAGACGACTGGGTCTCTCTCCTTCCTTGGGTGGAATTCGCCTACAACAATCACCCAAGTGAAGCCTCCTCCAAATCTCCCTTTTTTGTGGTTTTTGGTCAACACCCCGGCATTCCTCTTCCTGTGTCCCCCACCTCGGGTGTGCCGGTAGCGGATTCCTTGTCCGTGGACTTCTCTCAGATTTGGAGGGAGACCAAAGTGGCTCTTGAAAGTGCCAGCCTCAGAATGAAACTGTATGCCGACAAGAGACGGCTAGACGTTTCCCCGTATCGCCCTGGGGATAAGGTTTGGTTAGCCTCCCGATATATCAGGTTGAAAATCCCCTTCTACAAGTTAGGTCCACGTTACATTGGTCCCTTCGAGGTCTTAAGCCAGATCAACAATGTGGCCTACAAGTTGAGATTACCCGCCTCACTAAAGATTCCCAACACCTTCCATGTGTCTCTCCTTAAACCAGCCGTGTTTAACCACTTTCATTCTGCACCTTCTCAAACCTCCCAACCATGTAACTCGGATAACACCTTTGAGGTGCGGGATATTTTGGCTAGGAAGACTGTTAGAGGAAGAACTCTGTTTTTGGTTGATTGGAAGGGCTTTGGTCCCGAGGAGAGATCATGGGAACCCCAGGAGAATATTGATGCTCCCTGCATCATGAGACGGTTCCTCTCCAACATTAGGAGGAGGGGGCACAAAGAGGGGGGTACTGTCACGGCACTGGCTCCTGCTTACCCCTCGGCGTGCTCTGCCCGGCGCGCTCCTGCTTCTCAGCGCGCCCCTGCGCCCGGCCTCCGGCTCCCTCCTGGGTAATGTGATGCGCTAGCCCCGCCCCCAATATGGTGGCTCCCACCGCTACATATGGCCGGCGTCTGCTCTGGTAAGACGCCTGATTATCTCATGCGGTGACGCTGTCTGCTGCAGTGCTCACTGTATTCTCAGGCCCCCTCTCATTCTTTGTCTGTGCTGTGTTAGTGTCTTGGTTCTCCCTAGTCCGCTGCCTGCTTGTTCTCAGTCTGCCTCTCTTGTACTCTGCCCTCCCAGTCTCCCCCCTTTGTGCTGCTTCCTGCTCGCCCCTCTCCGTCTCGGTTGTCTGCCGTCTTACTCCTTGTTCATTGTTGTGCTTCTCTGCCTTTTCAGCCTCCAGTCCTGAGCTCCCCTGGTCCTCCGGTCCTGTACGCCACTGGGCCCCTGCCTTGCCCGGTGCTCTGCTTATCGTCCACGTCTGTGCTTTCTGTCTATTGCCTCAGTCGTCCCTTTGGTTCCGGCAGTTGCGGCTCTATCCCCTGGAGGTCTGTCCCTAACACTCCCTTCGGGGGCTCTGGAGTCGTGACCCAGAGGGTCCACTTTCAGGTGCATCTTTATTTTTCCTCTTCACCGTAACACTCTGCATGCTTTGGGCCGATCCTCTAGCCATGTCCTTAGGGCGCGCTTGTGCGCTCCCGTCCTCTTAAAGGGCCAGCTCATGCACTTGCTCCTTACTCCCCAGCCAATGGCTGTGGAACATTATGTATATATCGCTTCCTCAACACTGAGCAACCTTCTTGCTTACAGTCTGTTGCGTAAGGTCGCATACCAGTGCAAATCCTGCTTCCTGCACTCAGAAGCAAATCCTGCATGCTGCACTCAGATGCAAATCCTGCCAGCTGCACGCTAAGGCTGGGTTCACATTGCGTTAGGGAGCAATGCGCTGACAGATCCATAACATAGCGGCACTAATGCTATGTGACGGACCCATTAACGCCGCCATTGCCTGCAATGAATGTAGCGCATCCCAACGCATGCCAAAATCGGCATGCGTTAGCAAGTATGCGTTGATTCATGATGCACCCTCGAACGCTGTATGCAGCGTTTTTGGGTGCTTTGGCAGTAACGCACAGCGGACGGACCCGTCCGCTGTGCATAAAACTGTATGGGCTAACGCATGGTACCTTAGCGCTACCATGCATTAACGCATACTGTTAGCGCTAGGTCACTAAAGATGTCAAAAATTACATCAGTGTTAGCGCATCCGTTTAACGGATCCGTTAAAAGGATGCCCTAACGCAATGTGATCCTAGCCTGAGTACAAATCCTGCTTGCTGCAGTCAAATGCAAATCCTGCCTTCTGCACTCTGACACAAACTCTGTCTGTTGCACTCAGATATGAACTTGATCAGCTGCACTCTGATACAAACTCTACCTGCTGTTCCATCCAGTCTGTCCTTCTGGGTCTAGCTGCTGCGCAACCGTTGGTCTGTCCTGGAGTGGCACCTGGCGTTCATCGGGAGCCAAGTCTAACCTCACCATCAGAGGCTCTAGTAGTGAACAGTGTGGTGTTCGCTTAGGTACGCTCCACCAGGCTCTCCACGGTCCGTGGCACAGTGGTTCCACAAACCACGTCCGTGACAATACTCACTGCACCCACAACAGAACTTGTATGTTGCAGATGTGAAACACCCTCTGCTGGTCAGTTTACTTGGAGTTAAATAAAAGCACAGTGGTCAGGAGATTTCTATAAATCACATCCACTTTTCTGGAACTGTTAGACGCTGCGAATTTGATGCAGCGAAAATAAACCGCTTTAGGAGCGCTGCTCTGCAGAGAAACTATAGGGGAGCTGATGGATTTCTCTGCCAACTTTACAGTAAATGGTACGTGAGCTTCAGCTAAAATAGGATGTACAGACACGTATTTACTGTGATTTTAGAGAATCAAGGCAAAAATCTGCAACACAATTGAATCATGTGAACACAGCCTAGCATTGGCTTTATATTTGACATTTTATGCAAAGGTTCCTAGGTGACATGACTTTACCGCGACAAAGAGGAGCCAGAAGACTGCAGCATCTGATTGCTCCTACTCCTGCGCTGAATAGAAGCACTTCAGCTTCATATTAAACAGTGTAAATTTCTTTTGGCAGTGCAGAGGTTAATCTGGCATGTTGAGAGCTCTGGGAGCTAGGGCTCTCAGCTGAGCACGGTTAGCCACTCCTATCCCCTGTATAATCTGGGTCCTGACTGACACACATCGTCAGAACTAGCTTATGCTGCATGGCTAGGAGGATAGGTGTTGGTGGTTATTTGAGTAGTACATTGATGGATTTATCTGTGACAGTTGCTTGATTTTTTGTGAGTGTGATAATTCCCTTTCTTCTCCTTTTTTGGTTTAACTCCATCCTTCACTCCCCAATGCATACCACTGTTGTATGTGAGTGTATATTTGTTTGACTGGTATTTTCCATTTCCCTTGTTCGTGTTACCTTGTTTGTCTGGTTGGAGTACTATGGTGCACTGCTACTACCCTCTTCCCTGGGTAGGGGGAGGGTACATACGAAGGGCGGATTCAGGAGATAAGGCAAGACACTTGGCCCCGGCATCTTCACTTTCCAAACTAACTCGGGGAACAGGGCGTGCTAGGGTGCCCCTAGCGTTAGGGACAGAGAAGGAGCTCCTGGTCTTGGGTCACCTGACAACATAGTCATGACACTAGGATTGTTTTTTCCAGCTAAGTTACTTTATGGTGGAGAAAAAAACAGCTTACAGATATCAGTGATTGTTCATATGGATGTGACTTAAAATAAATGTACCATCCTGAAAATATATGGCTTGGTATGTGCTGTGTAAAAAGGACTTATAACAATCCCATTCACAAAAAATACTGAGTGAACTATTGTAAGGAGGTGGCAGGTCCACTCAGTTGTGCCCTCTCCTCCTTCCGTATGACCCCCCATGCACTTTAAGCAATGTCAATGGTTTTGTACTAATGTATATATGTTGTTATGGTGTTCCTTTCTAATGTGCAGTGTCTGCCATGTATGTAATACACCTGGTAGAGGCAGGGATAGCAATAGTTTAAAGGGGGCTGGACCTGCAGCCACAAAGAGAGAGGAAGCTGCTGCTTCCTCAGAACTGCCTGGAACTCTGGCCAGGGAAGACATGCTTATCAGACGGGGCACTGCCAGACCCCCGGACGTGAGTGGTCTGTTACCCCTGTCTCCAGGGACTCAATTGGGGTCCCAAGGATCAAAGGACTGAAGATCACAACACGGGCCCTAGGACTCTGGAAGGGTCCCGCTTCTGAAGGCTGTAAAGAGCGGTGTCCACGCTGTGCAGTTATGAGGCAGTGACCCAAGCAAGACCAAAACAAAAAGGTTTTTAATGTCCAACAAAAACTCACTCAGTGCACAGCACGCTGTATCTTCCGGATCGCTGCCGGGTAAACAAAACGCCAGTCCAGGGCAGTTGCCGTGAGCAACGTATTGCCGGGTATGCAGTGAGGGTTGCCAGTACCTTTGGCTCCACTGGCCCTGTGTTAACTCACGTCGCTCTGCAGATCACCTGCTCTGTTTTCTCACCAGAGCAACACTGACTAAAACAACACTCCCAGCAGGTTTTTTTTTTTCCTTTTCCAACCTGTGGCCATAGGCCACTCATATGACCTGGGCTGGAGGAAACGGACCGGACACCACTACCTTCCTGCAGTCTGTTTCAAAAATAAAAGCCCATACCAGGTTTTCCTAAACAAACTCCTTGGTCCAAATAGCTTGACCAGGTTCAAACTTACTTTTATTCTGCCCTGCGAGTCACAGGTCCATTGCTGTGATCACAAGGCACTCCAGCGGATCTAATACATTTCAGAGCACATCCTGGGGGACACATAGCGACCCTCACATATGACACCGGTCACTGCCTCACAAGGGGTAATCCCGGCGTGTGGACTACTGTCTATCTGTGGCTGATACAGCTGATGTGGGTGCCGCTGCTGAGCATGTCAGGGAAAGGTCAGGAATCTAGTGCTGTATTCTTCTATTATTCTACTCCATCCCTGTTTAGTAAAAGTTATTCTCCCTGTTGGAGGTCAGCTGCCTTTCTGGAGTATTATTTGCCTGGACTGCTGTGACCAGAACAGAGAAGGTAATCTGTGGAGAAAGAACTGTGCTGGATCCGTCTGATTATATGCAAGGGATCGGGTGTGCTCGCTGATAGTGTGCTCAGTAGACTGTGCCTATGCACTGTATCTTTAAATGACCCAGCCACCACTACCCCCCCCCCGTGCCCTTGCTACATTATCACAGCATCAAAAACAGAAGAACCATACATAACTGGATCTTTCAGTGTTGTTTGGTTGCCCGAATCTCCCTGTGTCATACACGTTTGGCTGGAGAGGCAAGTAACTTTTATGCACAGTAAATTAAAACCATATTTTCAAGTAACTTTTCAGATTAAGCTGTCCTGTGTGTATATTTGGCCATTATGCGACATATCTCACTTATTCTTTGAATGCTCTTTCTCTCATTTGCATTTGTATCTCACTTAGTGAGAGGAGTGTCATGGATTGAACAGGGTTCTTGCCCTGCACTCACAGGGTTAAGTGTTCGTGGCCTCTTTCTGGATCTGGGAGGGGTATTTATACTCACTCTTTACCAGGGTTCTCTGTCAGCTATACTGTTGTTCTGGTGTGTCTGACCACTGGTGTGCATGTACTCTGTGTTGCTTGTTTGCTTCCCGTGTATGACCCGGTCTGTTCCCTCACTCTGTACTCCGTCTCTCGCTTTGGTACTATTGTCTTCTCCAGTTCTGACCTGGGAGGGGTATTTATACTCACTCTTTACCAGGGTTCTCTGTCAGCTATACTGTTGTTCTGGTGTGTCTGACCACTGGTGTGCATGTACTCTGTGTTGCTTGTTTGCTTCCCGTGTATGACCCGGTCTGTTCCCTCACTCTGTACTCCATCTCTCGCTTTGGTACTATTGTCTTCTCCAGTTCTGACCTGGGAGGGGTATTTATACTCACTCTTTACCAGGGTTCTCTGTCAGCTATACTGTTGTTCTGGTGTGTCTGACCACTGGTGTGCATGTACTCTGTGTTGCTTGTTTGCTTCCCGTGTATGACCCGGTCTGTTCCCTCACTCTGTACTCCGTCTCTCGCTTTGGTACTATTGTCTTCTCCAGTTCTGACCTGGGAGGGGTATTTATACTCACTCTTTACCAGGGTTCTCTGTCAGCTATACTGTTGTTCTGGTGTGTCTGACCACTGGTGTGCATGTACTCTGTGTTGCTTGTTTGCTTCCCGTGTATGACCCGGTCTGTTCCCTCACTCTGTACTCCGTCTCTCGCTTTGGTACTATTGTCTTCTCCAGTTCTGACCTCCTGGCTTGGCTATCGTTACTCCGTTACAGTTTGTCCCTATTGTACCGTCTATTGCCCGTTCTGGTTTTCTGATCTATTGCTATGTCCTAACTATCCATGAAAATATAAACCACTGATACACACCCATTACACATATAGGCAAATAAACCTTCATTGAGGATATATAAATAACCACGGAACCTCCACTACAATATAAATCCTACAAAGAACACGGAGATGTAACCCGCAAGTAAGGTAAAAAAGTCACTTTATTGTAACAGACTCTTTAGACAAAATGTACAAAATACAGACAAAAAACAAAATGCTCATGCAGGGCTCATATATGGTAACCGCTACTAACACCCTGTATATAACAGAATGGGTGATATGAAGTAAAGCAAAGAATCTCGAAGAGAGCCATTCATTACATAGTATACAGGCCCTCACTATGAGAAAACAGAGCTAACACACTCCAAATAGAAAGATTCAGTGTAGATAGATAAATATCTATCCAAAATAATAACACTATAATGAAAGGAGTCAAAATCATACCCATGTGTATCTGCAGGTGAACGCGGCACTAAGGAGAGCAGCCCCGACGCACGTTTCACGTGGGCTTCCTCGGGGGGCTGTTTTTGCAAAAAGCTGGGGATTTCGTTGTCCTTCTCCTCTGCCTACCACCCAGAGTCTAATGGACAGATGGAGTGTACGAACCAATCGCTGGAGCAGATTCTGAGATGCTTGGCCTCTTCCAGGCAGGAGGATTGGTGTGAGGTATTGTCCATGGCAGAGTTTGCATTCAACGGTCGTGTGAGTCAATCTACTGGGACGTCTCCCTTTCAGATCAACTATGGGTTTAACCCACATTTTGGAGAGTTTTCCCGCATGGATTCAGGTTGTCCTGGAGCTGAGGGTGCGACACAACGTCTTAGAATTCTTTGGATGGAGGTTCAGAGGAATATTTCCAAGGCCCAGGAAAACTATAAGCGGTTTACTGACAGGAGGAGGGGGCCAGGTTCAGCATTTGCAGTAGGGGAGAAGGTGTGGCTATCCACCTGCAATATCAAGCTTAAGATACCATCTATAAAGCTGGGCCCCAAGTTTATTGGCCCATACAAAGTTGTGGAGGTTGTTAACCCAGTAGCCTACCGACTGCAGCTGCCCATCTCCTTTAAAATTTCTGTTGTCTTCCACAGGTCCCTGTTAAAGCCTGTGGGGACGGTGAGAGAGGATCCCTCATCAAATGCTGTGTCAGTGCTGGTAGAGGGGCAGCTGGAGTATGAAGTAGGGCGCATTGTTGACTCTGATACACTGGAAGGGGTACTCTCTGGAGGATCGGTCATGGGTTCCGGTCAGTTCGGTCCTTGCCGATCATCTGGTGCGGGCTTTCCATGCCAGATATCCAGACAAGCCTGGGGGTCCAGTGGCCCCCCCGTTAAGAGGGGGGTACTGTCATGGTTTGAACAGGGTTCTTGCCCCGCACTCACAGGGTTAAGTGTTCGAGACCTCTTTCTGGATCTGGGAGGGGTATTTATACTCACTCTTTACCAGGGTTCTCTGTCAGCTATACTGTTGTTCTGGTGTGTCTGACCCCTGGTGTGCGTGTCTTCTGCATTGCTTGTTTGCTTCCCGTGTATAACCCGGTCTGTTCCCTCACTCTGTATTCCGTCTCTCACTTTGGTACTATTGTCTTCTCCGGTTCTGACCTCCTGGCTTGGCTATCGTTACTCCGTTACAGTTTGTCCCTATTGTACCGTCTATTGCCCATTCTGGTTTTCTGATCTATTGCTACGTCCTGACTATCCATTCTGTCTAACCCTTTGGTACTGTGTTGCTATCTTGTGCTTTGACCCTGGCTTCATCTGGTTTCTGTCTCTGTGTATGCCCCTTGGTAACATTGTCCTGTAGTTACCTTTCTAGGAGTTTCCCTGCAGCTCCTAGCCCTGTGGAGCTTAGGCCACGCCCCCAGCAGTCATGTGCTTCAGGTCCTGATACTCTGAAGCATGCATAGTCACCGCTGCTGCTCTGCTCCACAGGTATCTTTGAGCACTGTTTTTGTACTCAGGACACCTGCACTGGCTCAGTGAGCAAGTGCAGTGCGGGGCTCCTGACAAGGAGACTATCTGCTACAATGTTTCCCATACACAGCACTGCGTACGGAGAGGGATTCCTGCTCTTCATTCCTTAACATACAGAGAAGAGGACAGCAGATTATTGAGCAGTACTGAACTGTGTATATGTGAAGCCAGCACTGTAGTGAGGTAAAAGACTGGATTGAAAACTCAGCACCATCTTTCTGCTTATACCTCTGCCTGTTTTCTTAATCTCTTGTCTTCCCCCTTCCCTCTCCATTGACTATAATAGGAGGTGTAACCTAACACCTCACTCTGCTGGTTTGTGCTGTTTCTTCAGAGTAAATAATAAGTCCAGTAGACTGTAGTGATGTCCAGTCAGGCTCTTTTTGGTGATCTGGATCACTTTTCTCTGCTCACCAAAAAGAGCCGGCTCTTTGGGATCCTAACTGGATCCCTGTGAAATATGTGTTCACCGTAGGTGAACATACCTTTAAGATAAAATTAATGCAGTTCAAGCTCTGCCCACCCAAGACAAAAACCCCACATATTTTATTTGCAGCCAGCCAATTAAATTGATGGGCTGGGTTTGGATTGGGTAGTCGGGGTTTCGGCTGCTTTCTTTTTACATCCAAAGAGAGCCATTCAGAGAATTTATTGGCTGTCACTAGGGGTGCCAGCTCCCATCATTCCCACCAGGGAGACGGCTCTTTGTCTTAGATTGGTCGCAAACAACCCATCACTGTGAGACAGGAGGAAAGAAAATAGTGTCTAATTAGTGAGAAAGGAAGCAGCATTTTCTGATTTCTCTTACGTTGGATATTGATTGGCCTGTGGATTCCACTCACTGTTTTTTTACCTCTTTCTCTCCAGTAGTCACAACAGGGTCTTTTACACATTAAATTAAAGTCACCTGAGCCTGCCAATTTCAATGGGACTGGCCAAAGATGTGATGTGTATAGGGGTTCTCCAGACTTATGCGTGACTGATGATGGTGGGGAGATAAGGGTTGTAGAACATCCAACATTTTGTTCTCTGGGAGACAACCTTCTGTAGTTCTGCAGAGTCTTTCACCCCTCTCCAAACAGAGAGCACATGAATTCTCACGTGTATAGGGGAGTTGAGAAACATACTGCTAGCCACAGCTCTGATGTACAGGTACTTAGAGACTCATACTGTAAGGCTATGTGCACACAGTGCGCTTTTGCGGCTTTTTTTTCCCTCTCGGAAATGGGCCAAAAACTCTATGGAATCCTTATGCAAGCTAATTCAATGACAATCCTGAAGTGTTGTGCACATGATCACTAAATTTCCTTAAGTATTTGCAGTGTGTTTTTTTCTGCAGCATGTCAATTCTTTGTGCATTTCTGCAGCGTTTTTCACCCATTGACTTCAATTTAGTCAAACAAATCCGCAGCAAAAACGCAGGTATAAAAATGTTTGCGGATTTGCTGAGTTTTTGTTTTGCGTTTTACCAGCTTCCTATGGTCTATGCCACACTGTCATCTGTGTGACAGTGTGGGAAACACCGGTGAGGTGATTCTTATCGGCGGTAACGCAACTGCCGGTAAGACTGTCGGTCAGAGCACTGTGGGTCATGCTGTCAGATGTCAGCTTGATCCAGCAGCTGTGACTGTGACTCACAGCGGTGACAGGCGTTAAAAAGCTTAACGCAGGTCAGCAGCGTGGGCTGATGAGACTACTGCTCCCATCGGGCTGCGTCTGCTGTCACTGATAACAGTGACAGCAGGGGCCACTGATGGGAAACGTAATCTCATCTGCCGGCGCCTGTGTTCACAGTTGAATAAAAAAAGTAAAATAAGCACATGCATATTCACATAAAAATAAAAACTCATTATACTCATCTAACACCAAATCCCCGACACCTAGAAATAATGTAAAATAATAAACCAAATTACTGTATACTCACCTATCCGCAGTAGTCCATGTAATCCAGAGTGCCCTATGGCAATCTCACGTGTAGAACAGTCACATCGTGAGATGTGACCTCTCTATCCGGCAACCAGCGGTACACTGACAGGAGGTAATTGCTCCCGCAGTGTATTACTGAGCTGCCGTGAGAGTTCACCAAAGTTCATCAGCTTCGGTGATCTCCCTTATGACACCTCTGCTGCAGTGTATCGCCAGCTATCTTTGAGAGCAGTCACATCACTGATGTGACTGCTCTCATAGTAATTAGGATAATCGTGGGACATTATGGATTATCCTCTCGATGAACAGGTGGAATATTTATATGATAATGCCCAGTATCAGAGAACGAGACAAGGCGGTGACCATGGTCCAAAAACGCCTTGTGCATGGATTACCACTCCATATGCTAATCTTAAAAAGGAGAAAACGGAGTAACGGATACAAAATATATGCAAAAGTATAAATTTTATTAGTACTCACATCAAGTGCTGACAAGTATACAAGTTGACTAAAATAGGGGGGATAAGCCCCAATGATGCAACAATCAGGACAGACAAGGACAGGGTAAATAAAATGATACCAGTGCTCAAAATCTACATGGCACAACGTTCAGTCAGCCCATGGGCATTGCACATAACAGACATATGTCTAATGGTAAAAGATAGTCAAATATGGCATACTCAATTAAATGTGTATTGTACATAGTTGTACATGTCTAGAGCGCCAAAAAAAAAAAAAAAACCATCCAGAGGGGTCAATGTGCAAGTCCAATGGACACTGAACATAAATGAATCAATGACATGTGAAAGGATTCTTAAATAGTAAATAACATATGTATCAGCATATCAAAACTGCGCAATTGTGCCAGAGAGAACCCGGGAGACGACCCGCCCAGCGGTCCAAATGACCGAAGTGTGGAAACAAGTAAAGGCAGGCTGCTTACCGGGGAGCAGAGGAGGTGAAGGCCCATGCAACGACACCCGACGTACGTTTCGCGCCCGCCACAGGCGCTTTATCAAGGGAGTGTTGACTGAGGTGAACCACCATGTTTTTATGCAGAAAGACCTCCCACTTGAAAGCGGTCACATGGGGCAGGTCTACCAACCAAAGGCAGCGGACAGAGCATGCGCAGTGCAGCTCACTCAAACCAGGAAGTGATCAATAGTATGGTCACAAAAAAAAAAAAAATGGCGGGACAAAACCGCACTCATATAAAAACTAGATAGCATCGTTACCCTAGACGCCTGCGCAGTGTATTGCGTTGACAAAAAGTGTCAGAGCTCAATGAATGATAAAGATGTAATCAGACCATAATAGCGGCGCATACTCAGTGCAACACCTCAGTCCTCCAGGAAATGGGGCAGGCGTCACGCGTCAGGGAAAACAGAGGGAATTTAACCCCGTGTATAACCTGAGGCGGGCAGACGCCCAAACCCATATCGGAGCAACGGGTGAGCGCAGGTATGCGCACTAAGGTCACAGCATAAAGAATCAGGAGAGGAAAATTAAAAAAAAAAAAAAATAAAAAAAAAATAAATAATAAACCAAGGTCACGAAAACAGACCATGGAGGAAATACAGTAAAGATAGTGACATCAATCATAATTGGGGCAAACAATATAAACACATTATATGATAGTGTGTGCTACCAAAAATCCAGAGCACCAGTAAGGATTGTAAAGGCACACAATAAGATTGATGCAACAGTCCAGAGAATTTTTTTTTTTTTTTCCTTCTCTTTCCTTTTTCTTTTCTTTTTTTTCCCTTTTCCTTTTCTCTTTTTTCTCCTTTTTTTCCTTTTTTCCCCTTCCTTTTCCTTCCTTTCCTTCTCCCTTTCTTCCCTCTTTTTTTCTCTTCTTTTTATATAGTAATAGACGAGTGACCCGAACACGATGGAGTGTCCGCATTCTCCATAATATCAATATGCCGTGAAACGATGATGAAGGTAGATATTCTTTCCAGATCCAACAGATAATAAACGCAGGCGTGGGTACGGACATCCAGAATAGAGGGGTCCACACCACACAATGGTACCAGTGAGTCCACATGTAGCCAACACAGAAAACACAGGGAAACTAAAAAAAATATATAAAAAGACAAAAAGTTAAAATCATACAAACCGAACGTTGATAGGGCCTAAAAAAATAAAACAATGGTGAGTGCAGCGGAGACAGCAGAAGCTATAAAAATGAGGAGAAACTCAGAGATTCGTTAAGTCCTTTGGGGGTCATAGTATCCAGAGCGACGATCCACTTAGCCTCTCTCTGGGCCAACGCCTTTTTGTAATTTCCAGCTCGGATTCCCAAGTGTACACATTCAATACCTCTTACCATGAAGGACCCCGGGTCACAATCATGGGAGGATCTGAAGTGACGTGGGATGGTCTTAAGGGTAGTAGGATCGACCACTGTCTTGGCCGCCCGAATGTCCCTAACATGCTCACGAACTCTCACACGTAATTCTCTTGATGTGAGGCCCACATATATCAGTGGGCACCCACATGTCGCGTAGTATATGACATTAGTACTACTGCAGGAAATGTGTTGTTTGATGTGAAAATCTTTTTCACCATCGGAGGACTGAAAGGAGGAGCAGCGAAGGACATTCGGGCAGGCAACACAGTGGCCGCAGGGAAAACACCCCCGAGTTGGACCAGTAGATCCAAAGGGGTTCGTTGTCGTCGCGATGTAATGGCTCTTGACCAAAAAATCCCTCAAGTTTCTACATCTTCTTGAAGTCATCAGAGGACGATCACCGATAACCTGGCCCAGAGATGGCTCCGAGCCAAGAATTGCCCAGTGTTTGGCCAAAATGCTCCTCATGTGTTCCCATTCATGATTGAAGGTAGAGATGAAACGTATTGGGGCAGATCCACCTGACTTAGCAGATCTCCCAGTATTATCACGCCTCGGATAAAGCAAGTCCCTACGGGCAGTAGCCCTGGCTCTACTGTAACCCTTTCGTATGCTCCTGTTACTAAGCTAATAATATCAGACAGCAGTTGTCTGCCTAGCCTTTGCTGGTTTGATTTTATCGGGGGACCCTATGTCAATTGTTTTTGGGGTTACTTTATGATTGGGTCACCAAGGAGGAGAGCAAGCCCAAGCTAAGCCACAGAAAACCAGAGAGGTTGGTAACTAAGCAGATTGCAGACCCCTGATCCTATCCACACAACTAGCAGTAGCCGTGGAGCGTGACTACGATAATCCTAGATGCCTCGGCACAGCTGGAGAGCTAACTAAGCCTAAAGCAAGAAAGGGGAAATCTAAACTGCCCCAGACCCGAAAGGAATAGATAGCCCCCAAACATATTGTTGGTGAGACAACATGAAAACACCAACGCAGGTAGGAAAATAGACTGAGCAAACAATGGGGCCCACACTGACTAGACAGGACAGGAAAGGAAAGACACTGTCTGCAATCACGCAAAAAACGTTGCAAAAAGGTCCAACACGTCTGATGCA
Organism: Dendrobates tinctorius; assembly: GCF_039654945.1. NCBI lineage: Eukaryota > Metazoa > Chordata > Amphibia > Anura > Dendrobatidae > Dendrobates > Dendrobates tinctorius. Next base: position 53,250,363 of record NW_027361732.1, read on the forward strand.
AAAATACTGAAGTCGCACGACTTTGCCCACTATATCAGCACTCTGGTATATTCTGAAAGCAGAGCAAAAAGAGGCCAATCTAATAAGGGACAAAAACAAACTGGCACAAGCAGTAACATATGGATGGTGATTCAGCACAGCCCCAGCCGGAGCTGGCTGACCCACAAAAAACTGAAATAGACAAAGCCAGATGAAATATGAACAGAATAGCAAAAGAACACTTAGCTGAGCATGCAGGGACTGAGCTGGAAACTAAGACCTCAGGAGGCAGGAAAAAATCACCAGCAGGGATAGAAGGAGTCAGCTGTCTTAATTCCAGTCTGAAACCCCAGTGTAATGCTATCGAGAACTATGTCAGAGAGTGGACCCTCTGGATCGCGGATCCGGAGCCCCTGGGCCGAGCATGCCAGGTGAAGACCGACCCCTATACAGGGACCGTTTGGGGCAGGACCACAGAGGACGGAGGCGCGACAGCCGGAACCAAGAGGGACGGCTCCACGAACAAAAGGCCTGGGGAGGCAGCGGACAGATATACTAGCAGGGACAGGTGGCTCAGGGAAGCACACAATACGGAATGGCAGAGGAAGGATCAGGGCGAACTGGAGACAGGGAACGACCACAAGGAAAGAAAGGAAAGGAGAGCCTGGACAGACTGGGGAGAGCGAGGAGAACGACACAGAGGAAGGCAGGAAGGATAAGGCAGAGATTGGACTAGCTACAGGAGAACTGTAGGGGCCAGATTGCTACACAATCATCAGGCGTCCTCCTAACAGCGAGGACGCCTGAAATATACCAACCCCCGGAAGTGCGTGCCCCAGGCCAGCCCCTCAGCACCGCCCACCGCTGGAGAGAGAGGACGGGAGGAGGCGTGCGCGCGACAGAGAGCGGGAGCCAGGAGTCGCCGTGAGGGAGAGTGGACGACGGGCGCGAGCCCGGACGGGAGCGCGCAGGTAGGGAAATGCTGCGGTGCACGCTGCTACAGAAGGGGCATCGGCGGGCATAGCCGCCGATGTCACAGTACCCCTCTCCTTACGTCCTCCCTTACTGAGATTGGCAAAAAACTTTTTCAGAATCCGGGGAGCATTGACATTCTCCCGGGGCTCCCAGGACCGTTCCTCGGGACCAAAACCCACCCAATCGATAAGAAAAAGGGTCTTACCCCGGACTCTTTTCATTGCCAAGATGTCCTTGACCTCGAAGACGTTGTCCGAGATAACAGGTGAAGGAGGGACGATGGAAACTGGTTGGAACCGATTCAGAACTACGTGTTTCAAGAGCGAGACATGGAAAGCGTTGGGAACCCGGAGCGAAGCAGGCAACTTCAGTTTGTAAGCCACTTCATTAATGCGTCCAATCACTTCAAACGGCCCAATGTACCGAGGGCTCAGCTTATAAGAGGGAACTCTCAGACGGATATGTCGAGTTGAAAGCCAGACTTTGTCACCTGGATGGTACGGAGGCACGTCCTTCCGTCTTTTGTCTGCATGCTTCTTGATTCGGTTGTTGGCACCCTTGAGCGCGTCCCTGGTCTCTCTCCAAATCTGCAAGAATTCTTTAGCAAGAGAATCGGCTGCGGGTACTCCTGTAGACGTGGAGAAAGGTAACGGAATACCTGGGTTTTGACCGGTTACCACAAAAAAAGGTGACTTGGTGGTAGATTCGCTAGGATGATTGTTGTGCGAGAATTCAGCCCAAGGTAAGAGCGCGACCCAATTGTCCTGATGGGCGTTGGCGAAATGACGTAGGTAGGTGGTTAACACCTGATTAATTCGCTCCACTTGCCCGTTGGTCTGAGGATGGTATGCGGAGGAGAAGTCGAGAGATGTACCCATAAGCCGGCAGAGAGCCCTCCAGAAGCGGGAGGTGAACTGGACCCCCCGATCCGACAGAATCCGCTGAGGAAGACCATGCAGCCTGAAGACCTGGTGGATGAAGATCTCGGCCAACTTCGGGGCGGATGGAAGTCCCGGTAAGGGAATGAAGTGGGCCATTTTGGAAAAACGATCTGCTACGACTAAGATGGTGGTACATCCGGCTGAGCGGGGTAAATCAGTTACATAATCCATGGCGATCTGCTGCCAGGGGACCTCAGGAACTGGCAATGGATGAAGAAGACCGGCGGGCAAAGTCCTAGCCACCTTGTTCTGGGCACAGGTTGTGCACGAGGCAACATAGTCCATCACATCCTGGCGAAGCGTGGGCCACCAGTAATACCGAGACAGCAGCAAGAGAGTCTTTTTAGTCCCAACGTGTCCTGCAATTTTGGAGGAATGCCCCCAGCCCAACACCTCTGTACGTCTGTTTTGAGGGACGAAAGTCTTACCGGGTGGAGGAATAGCAAAATTCACAGGGGCCACGGTGATCATTTTAGTAGGCTCAATAATATGGGATGGGACTTCATCCCTCTCCGATGACTGTAATGACCTGGAAAGGGCATCGGCCTTGATGTTCCTATTACCAGGTCGAAAGTGAAGTTGGAAGTCATAGCGGGAGAAATACAGGGCCCACCTGGCTTGCCGGGCATTGAGTCTTTGGGCAGACTGCAGGTAAGCCAGGTTCTTGTGGTCAGTGAGGATGGTAAAGGGATGTACAGCCCCCTCGAGTAAATACCGCCATTCAGCCAAGGCCATCTTAATGGCCAGTAATTCTCGGTCTCCAATGGAGTAGTTGCACTCCGCAGGTGAGAAGACTTTAGAAAAGAAGCCGCAAGGAACCAACCGTCCGGATGAAGCCTGCTGGGACAGGACCGCTCCAGCTCCAGTGGAGGAGGCATCCACTTCCAGGACGAAGGGCCTGCTGGTCACAGGCCGATGCAAAATGGGTGCTGACGCAAAGGAACGTTTCAGGGCTAGGAAAGCGTTTTCAGCTTCAGGGGACCAACTGTTGGGCTTCATTCCCTTGCGGGTCAAGGCCGTGATGGGTTTGGTAACCGTAGAAAAATGAGGCACAAACTGACGGTAATAATTTGCGAACCCAAGAAACCGCTGGATGGCCTTAATCCCCACTGGACGGGGCCACTTGAGTACCGCACTGAGTTTTTCGGGATCCATCTTGAGGCCGGAATCGGTGACGACATATCCCAAGAAGGGCAGTGACGACTGCTCAAAAAGGCATTTCTCAATCTTGGCGTAGAGTTGGTTCTCTCGAAGGCGGTGCAAGACCAAGCGTACGCTTTTGCGATGGGAGGACAGGTCGGGCGAGAAAACGAGAATGTCGTCAAGATAGATGACCACACAGGAATAGAGTAGATCCCGGAATACCTCGTTGATGAATTCTTGAAACACAGCGGGAGCGTTACAGAGGCCGAAGGGCATAACTAGGTATTCATAATGCCCGTCACGGGTATTGAAGGCCGTTTTCCACTCATCCCCTGCACGGATCCGGACCAAATTGTAAGCTCCCCGCAGATCTAACTTCGTGAAGATCCGGGCTCCTCTCAGACGGTCAAAGAGCTCAGGAATCAACGGAAGGGGGTAACGATTTTTAACGGTGATATTGTTTAGACCCCGGTAATCAATGCAAGGCCGCAGTGATCCGTCTTTCTTCCGGACGAAGAAGAAACCCGCGCCAGCAGGAGAGGAGGACTTCCGGATAAACCCCTTGGACAGATTTTCTTGGATATATTCCGTCATGGCAGAGGTTTCGGCAGGAGAAAGAGGGTAAGTTCTACCTCTGGGAGGAACCGCTCCAGGAATCAGGTCGATGGGGCAGTCATAGGACCGGTGCGGGGGCAGGGAATCCGCCTCCTTCTTGCAGAAAACATCAGCGTAGGCGTGGTATGGAGCAGGAAGGCCGGGGAGGTCTGTTGGCCTAAGCTGAGGATGGGAACGAACCAGGGTACGTAAACAGCTAGCATGGCAGGTGTGCCCCCAGCGTAGGATCTCTCCGGAGCGCCAGTCGATGACTGGCTCATGCCGCCTAAGCCAAGGAAGTCCTAAGAGAATGGCATGGGATAATTGAGGCAGGACGTAGAAGGCAATCTTCTCAGAATGAAGTGCGCCAATTTGTAGCTCTACTTCAATGGTAACCGTGGTGATGAGCCCAGGAAGAGGTTTGCCATCGACGGAGGTGATTGCTCGAGGGTTACTTAAGACGACCACGGGAATCTGGAGTTTGTCAACCTCCTCCTGGCGGATGAAGTTGCCTGCTGCGCCCGAGTCCACATACGCCTCCACAGAGCCACGCCCCCGACCCGTAATAAGCAGAGCTGAAAGAGTAAGTGGGAGAGAGGGGGGCAGATCACCTAGGGGGCCCTCTCCTACCTGGCCTAGGCGGATGCGTTTCCCGGTCTCTCAGGACAAGTGCGTACGAAGTGATTGGCCCCTCCACAATATAGACAGAGTCCCTTAGTCATCCTCTCCTTACGCCGTTGTTCGGACAGCTTGATGCGATCCACCTGCATAGGCTCGGGGACAGTGTCACTAGGAAGGGCAACGGTGCGCGGAATGGGAGCTTGGTATAATCTAAAGGACCTCTTCTCCCTGGCTGACTCTCTAGCGCGTTCCTGAAAACGCAGGTCAATACGGGTAGCCAGGGAGATGAGATCTTCCAGGGTGGTAGGAAGGTCACGCCCGGCCAACTCGTCTTTGATTTTACTAGACAGGCCTCTCCAAAAAGCACCAACCAGGGCTTCGTTATTCCACCCCAGCTCCGAGGACAAGGTCCGGAAACGGATGGCGTATTGCCCTACAGTAAGGGACCCCTGGCAGAGGTTAAAAAGGGCCTCTGTAGAGGAAGCAAGGCGTCCGGGTTCATCAAAAACCTTACGGAATGTTTCCAAAAAACTCTGGATGTTAGTCACCACCGGGTCATCCCTCTCCCACAACGGATTCACCCAAGCCAGCGCCTCCCCCTCTAGATGGGAGATTATAAAGGCCACCTTAGCACGGTCCGTGGGGTATTGTTGGGGCAGAAGATCAAAGTGCAATCTGCACTGGTTTAAAAATCCCCTACACAATTTTGGGTCCCCACAGTACCTAGGCGGCTTACCAAGACGGGGAGGAGGGAAAGAGACAGCGTCCCGGGCTTGGTTAGAAACGGCCGCAGAGGACTGCAAAGAAAGCAGCCGATCATCCACGGACGCCATATACCCCAAAATGTGAGATTGCGCATCGCGCTGCTGTGCAAGCTCCTGCTGGAGACTGACTAAGAGAGGTGCATGCGCTGGATCAGCGGTTTGCAAGGCGGAGAGCCGGGTGTCCATGGACTTCATGAATGACATGATACGGGTCTGATTTTCTCTTAGGAAAAGCAGTTCCTTTTGAGTGGCCGCCGCGGCACCGGCGGGGTCCATGGCCTGATGATACTGTAATGCTATCGAGAACTATGTCAGAGAGTGGACCCTCTGGATCGCGGATCCGGAGCCCCTGGGCCGAGCACGCCAGGTGAAGACCGACCCCTATACAGGGACCGTTTGGGGCAGGACCACAGAGGACGGAGGCGCGACAGCCGGAACCAAGAGGGACGGCTCCACGAACAAAAGGCCTGGGGAGGCAGCGGACAGATATACTAGCAGGGACAGGTGGCTCAGGGAAGCACACAATACGGAATGGCAGAGGAAGGATCAGGGCGAACTGGTGACAGGGAACGACCACAAGGAAAGAAAGGAAAGGAGAGCCTGGACAGACTGGGGAGAGCGAGGAGAACGACACAGAGGAAGGCAGGAAGGATAAGGCAGAGATTGGACTAGCTACAGGAGAACTGTAGGGGCCAGATTGCTACACAATCATCAGGCGTCCTCCTAACAGCGAGGACGCCTGAAATATACCAACCCCCGGAAGTGCGTGCCCCAGGCCAGCCCCTCAGCGCCGCCCACCGCTGGAGAGAGAGGACGGGAGGAGGCGTGCGCGCGACAGAGAGCGGGAGCCAGGAGTCGCCGTGAGGGAGAGTGGACGACGGGCGCGAGCCCGGACGGGAGCGCGCAGGTAGGGAAATGCTGCGGTGCGCGCTGCTACAGAAGGGGCATCGGCGGGCATAGCCGCCGATGTCACACCCAGATCTCCAATCGTCGTCCTCATTATCAGGTGGCAAGCCTCTGTTAATCAGATCAGCTCCATTACCTCCAGTAACCACCAGAGGGAGCCCAGAAAGAGAACTCGCAACCCCTCCGCCAACCTGACCAGCTCCACCACCTTCAGCAGTAACCAGAGGTAGGCCAGAAAGCGAATTCACAACAGGTTACCCTGTAAACTAGCCAGTAAAGTCTAAGCAAACAGCTGTGAGCTGACACTAATAGCCTGGGAACCTTTAAGGCTATTTGCTCCTTCCCAGAATATTAACCTCTGCCGTCGGCTTTCCCTTTGCATGTTATTAAAATTACACGGGAGCCCACAGTAATTTTTTTTTTTCATTTTTTTTCTTTAAAATTAACAGTTGCTGTCTGGTGAGAGTCTATGTATATTCGTACATTCTCCTACATAGGCTGGTGACAATGTGTGTGTTTGTGTGTGTGTGTTTGTGTTTACTTAGCGGCCCAGAGCTAGGTGTCTATTACAGCTGCTGACACCAAGCCCTAATTCCATTTCCCTGATGCAACTGCATCAGCATGAAAAAGGTGGTGTTGAACCAAGAATTACATCACAAAACTTTAAAATTCTCTTTATTTAGCTCAAAAAAGCATTTACTGCTGTGCAAAAACCCATACAAAAACTCACATTTTTTTCAGCAGCGTTTTTCCTGCCAAGAAATGCAGAAACCTTGCAGAAATTTCTGCAAGCAAATACTCAATGTGCGCACGTAGCCTATGGCTATTTCCCCACGGTCCGTAATCGGCAGTTTGCTGCATCCAAAATGCAGCAGGCTTTTGAACGCAGGTGATTCTGCTTGTTTTCATTGAACTGTGCGGAATCATCACGTCCAATACTTTGGACAGGTGAAATTTATCTTGCGGAGACTCGCGTCTCTGCAAGATAAATTGACATGCTGCAGTCTGGAAAGACGCACCACATGTCTGTCTCCATGGGTGATCTGCGGGTGTCGGTGCACGCATAGTGTGCATGGGATTTCTTGAAATCCCATCCACTATGCTGTAACATCTGGCTGCCGCAGGTTGGACGCTGTGGATGTACGCAGCGTCCAACCAGCAATGTTTACTGACCGTGGAAACATACCCTAACTCTCTCCCCTTTCAGCCAATAATCCCACCCCTGTCTTTACTTGGTAGTCATAGCATTGCCCTTTCCTCCAGTAATCTGTGCAGAAGGAAAATCATGGAGGATGCCGATGTGTTTTATATTTTAGTGGTAGCTCATGAAGAAGGTTTTCATTAATCTATGCCAACATGTTTTAATTACATTCTTAATTTTTACCTGAAGGCAGAAGTCCAGACACATGCTAAATTAATTTTATTACCAGTCTTCCGTAGGTTTACTGTCAAAGAAATTAGCAGATGTACACATGTACAAGTAAAATGTGGTCTAACTTTAATTTATGACATTATTCATGCATGGAAATGAGGACGGGATGATAAAATTGTCGGTTTATAAGAGAGTGAAGAGGAATCTGATGCTTCGGAGCTGCTCACATATGTTATCTGCTCTTGTCATAAATACACAGTAAATAAGGTCTGCGGGTGGGTTTACAACCTGCTCCATGCCAAAAAAGCTTTAGGTCCAACTTATGTCTGTGAAATGGGTGGCCTGTCTCATTTGCACATTCTGCCTCTGTTTTCATACAAGAAGAGCAGCCTTAGTTAGCATAGCTTAAGGGAATCTGACACAACACAGGGAATGCTAATTACAGTAACCAACTGGCAATGATGCATCCAAAATTAAATGGTCTGTAACTGAGCAGATGAATTTTTATAGCCCCAAGTCCAAAAAAACAAGGAAATGTTCTTAAATTAAAGGGCATGCCTTAATAAGAGTGGAATTGTTACCCAGGATATTTTGTCCTTTAATGAACACAGATTACAAGATGTAATTTTCTAGCACAATTTCTTATGGGCTGATGAGTATTTATTCCCAATTAGCAGTGCAGCCAGAAAACTTGATCTATATAGACATGCACTTTGAATAGTAATGAGGCCTTACCTTAGTTAAGGTATCATTTTATAAAGACATGATATAGTGTGATCAATGATCAATCATAATGTCAAATTTCCAAAAATAAGATGCATTTTCAGTAGGTTGACGCAAGGTTATGTGTCTCATCTGGAGAGGTGGATCCTCCAGCCCTTTAGGAGAGCAACAGCCTCTTATTGTCGCGGACTGCGACCACGGACGGGGCCCAGCCGGCGCCTCCACGTCGATCGACCACGCCGGCGTGGGGCGAGTGCCCCAGGTGGGGACGGAATGTGGTCCCACTGGACCACAGGGGGGACCCGGGCCTACCCAGACTAGGGAAGAGTAGCGACCGGGGTCTGTGGCAGCTGAGCATGTGGACGAGGTAGCAGAACGACATGACAATGCACAACTTCAGGTATAGACATAAAGTTTACTTGAACAAGAACAAAGTACAAACACGAAACCTAATTATGCCAGGCTTCCGATTCCGCACATCAGGGAAGGGTACACGTCTCAGGATAACGGACGAAGGCAGGAGGACATCACGGGTTGATGCAGTCCACAGTTGTCTGGCACGGGCATACTAGGGCGGCCTCTCTCAGGCCTCAGGCGTAGCACAGGCTCAGCAGGAGAACATCAGACACCAACCTCAGACAGACTTCAGACGATGGCAGAGGACATCACGGGTTGATGCAGTCCAGGGTCATCTGGCACGGGCATATCAGGATGGCCTATCTCTCAGGCCTCAGGCATAGCACTGGCTCAGCAGGAGAACATCAGACATACACCCAGGACAGACGTCAGATGATGGCAGGAGTCATCTCGGGTTGATGCAGTCCAGGAACCTCTGGCACGGGCATACTAGTATGGCCTCTCTCTCAGGCCTCAGGCATAGCACAGGCTCAGCAGGAGAACATCAGACACCGATCCCAGAAGGACATCATCACTGGGTGTGCCTCAGGGCATTGGCGGAACATCGGCACACAGGCAGGGCATCAGGAACACGGACTGGACATCAGGAACACGGACTGGACATCAGGAACACGGACTCCGGACATCAGGCCGCAGTCATCAGGCTCCGGACCACTGGCAGCGATCCGCAGGCTCTTGACATTGGGCAGGAAAGCATAGGATCTGGACATCTGGCGGAGGACATCAGGCACAGCACATCTGGAGGAGGTCATCAGACACCGGACATCAGGCCGTGGCCATCAGACTCCGGACGAGAGGCCACGGTCATCAGGCTCTGGACATCTGGCTGTGACCTAGAAAGGAACCCAAGCGGTCTGGTGCAAACCCTGCCGGGTTGGATTGGAACAGCAAGGAGTCGCACCGAATAACCAGCTGACTACAGAGTAGCAGAAACTCAGCGGATACCCCGGACTCCTACTTCCAAGATGAACCCAGGTTAAATCACAGCAAGTCAGGTAGCAAAGAGTCATAGTCACTGGGCACAGGGTTCAAGACATGGAAAGACCTCAGGAACATCACACAGAGGACACAGTTCAGACAGGGTCAGGTAAAGGAGCAGGTCCAGGATTCAGGAAACAAGACACAACATAGACGGGCCTGGATATGCAGCCCCCAGGAAGGGCGATCTGGGTATTTTTGCCCCCCAGAGCAGGCGGAGAAACAAGACACAATTCAGACAGGGTAAGGTGCAGGAACAGATCCAGGATCAAGGATTCAGGAAACAAGACACAACATGGACAGGCCTGGATATGCAGCCTCCAGGAAAGGCGATCTGGGTATTTCTGCCCCCAGAGCAGGCGAAGATACAAGACACAGTTCACACAGGGACAAAGAGCAACAGCTCCCCCAGAACTGATCAGAATCAGAGCAGGAGCTAAACACACAAACTCACATGGCTACGTTCAGGAACTCAATGCAAAGCTCTGGCAATGCCCCACAAGGCAGGGAACTTTTATATAGCATCTGCCTCACAGCGATAGACTGGAACAGCAATTGTAGCACACACCCATTCCTCATAAAAGCAGGGGAGGTGTGGCTGTGCGCCCCTAAGCACAGCCAGACACTAATCAGCATTGCAAAGGACACCTGGTGAGAGCTGCAAGCCTTAACACACGTGGTAAGCCATACACAATGCAGAGGACTTATAAACCCAAGGATAGCTTTCCACAGCATCAGCCAGGGACCGCACCAGCGGGTGGTCATGCAGAGCAGCGGAGCCACACACGCATGTAGGGCTACGCAGAGGGGCAGGGAACTGAGCAGCATCCATAACGATAACAGACAACAGTATCCCGGCTAGTTAGGGGGAGAGGAGCAAAGGGTTAATGCAGAGACATGCAGAGTAACGCCGGGGAAACAAAGTACAAACCCAGCGGCGTTACACTTATGCATCTCAGACAGAAGGTGTTGGTGCAGCCAGGTGGGCCAATCGTGACAGGGCAGCCACTGGCATGGCAGACTTAGAGTCCACAAGGGATCAGGGTAGATTCAGCAATAAGAGACCAGTGCAATAGCGCTAAGTACAAAACAGGCATTAGGAGCAAAGTAGGTCCAACAAAGTAGCAGAGTTCTCTCTCTGAGTTACAGGGGTTACAGAGCTGAGTTGCAAAGGATATTCAGAGGCAGAGCTGGTCAGCGATTTAGCAGAACTGAATATGTTACAGAAGTTCACTATTGCAGACAGGGGCATAACTACCACGGTTGCAGCAGATGCTACTGCGACCGGGCCCAGGGGGAGTCAGAGGCCCAGCAGGTCAGAGCCATATGTCCCAACCATCCCAATTCTCACGGGACAGTCCTGTTTTTGACCCCCGCATCCCACCCGGGAGTCTTTTCTCCGCACTGCACTGAGCCGCCATGCCCCCCCATGCACCCCATCCTTTTCCTCCCGCAGAGACCCACCGCAGCCCCCCACAGCCTGCAATGACGTCACAATGCTTTTCTTTAACCCCTTCACTACTAAGGGTGGTTTGCACGTTAACTACCGGGCCAATTTTTACAATTCTGACCACTGTACCTTTATGAGGTCATAACTCTGGAACGCTTCTATGGATCCCGGTGATTCTGACATTGTTTTCTCGTGACATATTGTACTTCATGTTAGTGGTAAAATTGCATTCAAATAACTTGCGTTTATTTGTGAAAAAAACGGAAATTTGGCGAAAATTGTGAAAATTTCGCAATTTTCCAACTTTGAATTTTTATGCCCTTAAATCACAGCGATACGGCACACAAAAAACTTAATACATAACATTTCCCACATGTTTACTTTACATCAGCACAGTTTTGGAACCAAAATTTTTTTTTGTTAGGAAGTTATAAGGGTTAAAAATTGACCAGCGATTTCTCATTTTTGCAACACCATTTTATTTTTAGGGACCACTTCACATTTGAAGCCACTTTGAGGGGTCTATATGATAGAAAATACCCAAAAGTGACACCATTCTAAAAACTGCACCCCTTAAGGTGCTTAAAACCACATTCAAGAAGTTTATTAACCCTTTAGGGGCGTCACAGGAATTTTTTGAATATTAAAAAAAAAATGAACATTTAACTTTTTTTCACAAAAAAAATACTTCAGGTTCAATTTTCTTTATTTTACCAAGGGTAACAGGAGAAATTGGACTGCAAGACTTATTGTGCAATTTGTCCTGAGTACGCTGATACCTGATATGTGGGGGGGAACCACTGTTTTGGCGCATGGCAGAGCTCAGAATGGAAGGAGCGCCGTTTGACTTTTTCAATGCAAAATTGGCTGGAATTCAGATCGGACGCCATGTCACGTTTGGCGAGCCCCTGATGTACCTAAACAGTGGAAACCCCCCCAAGTGACCCCATTTTGGAAACTAGACCCCCCAAGGAACTTATCTAGATATGTGGTGAGAACTTTGAACCCACAAGGGCTTCACAGAAGTTTATAACGTACAGCGGTACAATTAAAAAATCATATTTTTTCCACAAAAATGATCTTTTCACCCCCAATTTTTATTTTTCCAAGGGTAACAGGACCCTAAAAGTTATTGTGCAATTTGTCCTGAGTACGCTGATACCCCATATGTGGGTGTAAATGACTATTTGGGCGCATAGCAGAGCTCGGAAGGGAAGCAGCGCCATTTGACGTTTTTGGCTAGAATTGAGATCGGACACCATGTCGCGATTGGAAAACCCCTGACGTACCAAAACAGTGGAAACCCCCCACAAATGACACCATTTTGGAATCTAGACCCCCCAAGGAACTTATCTAGATGTGTGGTGAGAACTTTGAACCCCCAAGGGCTTCACAGAAGTTTATAACGTACAGCAGTACAATTAAAAAATCATATTTTTTCCACAAAAATGATCTTTTCACCCTCAATTCTTATTTTTCCAAAAGTAACAGGACCCTAAAAGATATTGTGCAATTTATCCTGAGTACGCTGATACCCCACATGTGGGGGTAAACCACTATTTGGGCGTATGGCAGAGCTCGGAAGGGAAGCAGCGCCATTTGACGTTTTTGGCTGGAATTGAGATCGGACACCATGTCGCGTTAGGAAAGCCCCTGATGTACCAAAACAGTAGAAACCCCCCACAAATGACACCATTTTGGAAACTAGACCCCCCAAGGAACTTATCTAGATGTGTGGTGAGCACTTTGAACCCCCCAGTGCTTCACTGAAGTTTATAACGTCCGGGCGTGAAAATAAAAAAATTGTATTTTTTCCACAAACATGATCTTTTAGTCCCCATTTTTTTATTTTCCCAAGGGTAACAGGATATGTGGGAGAAAACTACTGTATGGGCACACGTCGGGGCTCGGAAGGGAAGTAGTGACGTTTTGGAATGCAGACTTTGATGGAATGGTCTGCGGGTGTCATGTTGCGTTTGGAGAGCCCCTGATGTACCTAAATAGTGGAAACCCCCCACAAGTGACCCCATTTTGGAAACTAGACCCCCTAATGAACTTATCTAGATGTGTGGTGAGCACTTTGAACCCCCCAGTGCTTCACAGAAGTTTATAACGACCGGGCGTGAAAATAAAAATATCGTATTTTTTCAACAAACATCATCTTTTAGTCCCCATTTTTTTTATTTTCCCAAGGGTAACAGGAGAAATTGGACCCCAAAAGTTGTTGTCCAATTTGTCCTGAGTACGCTGATACCTCATATGTGGGAGAAAACTACTGTATGGGCACACGTCGGGGCTCGGAAGGGAAGTAGTGACGTTTTGGAATGCAGACTTTGATGGATTGGTATGCGGGTGTCATATGCGTTTGGAGAGCCCCTAATGTACCTAAACTATTGAAACTCCCCACAAGTGACGCCATTTTGGAAACTAGACCCCCCACCGAGCTTATCTAGATGTGTGGAGAGCACTTTGAACCCCCAAGTGCTTCACAGAAGTTTATAACGCCTGGGCGTGAAAATAAAAAAAACATTTTTTTCCGCAAAATTATATTTTTGCCCCCAATTTTTTATTTTCCTAAGGGTAACAGGAGAAATTGGACCCCAAAAGTTGTTTTGTAATTTGTCCTGAGTAGGCTGATACCCTACATGTGGGGGTAAAACACTGTTTGGGCACATGGCAGAGCTTGGAAGGGAAGGAGCACCATTTGACTTTTTCAACGCAGAATTGGCTGGAATTGAGATCAGACGCCATGTTGCCTTTGGAGAGCACCTGATGTGCCCAAACAGTGGAAACCCCCAATTATAACTCCAACCCGAACCTCAACACACCCCTAACCCTAATCTGAGCCCTAGCCCTAGCCCTAACCCTAGCCCTAGCCCTAACCCTAACCCTAGCCCTAGCCCTAACCCTAACCCTAGCCCTAACCCTACCCTAACCCTAACCCTAACCCTAGCGGGAAAATGGAAATAAATACATTTTCTTTTAGTTTTATTATTTTTCCCTAACTAAGGGGGTGATAACGGGGGGTTTGATTTACGATTTATGGTGGTTTTTATGTTTGGCGGCTGTCGCACGCTAAAAGACGCTTTTTATTGTAAAAATAGTTTTTGCATCACCACATATTGTGAGCTATAATTTTTCCGTATTTTGACCCACCGAGTCATGTGAGGTCTTATTTTTTGCGGGACGAGTTGGCGTTTTTATTGGTACCATTTTCGGGCACGTGACATTTTTTGATCGCTTTTTATTCCGATTTTTGGGACGCAGAATGAACAAAAACCAGCGTTTCATGAATTTCTTTTGGGGGGTGCGTTTACACCGTTCCGCGTGCGGTAAAATTGATAACGCGTTTTTATTCTTCGGGTCAGTACGGTTACAGCGATACCTCATTTAGGTCGTTTTTTTATGTTTTGTCGGTTTTTTGCAATGAAAACTATTTTATATAAAAAATAATTATTTTTGTATCGCTTTATTCTGCGAGCTATAACTTTTTTATTTTTTTGCGGATGATGCTGTATGGTGGATCGTTTTTTGCGGGACAAGATGACGTTTTCAGCGGTACCATGCATATTTATATGCGTCTTTTTGATCGCGCGTTATTGCACTTTTTGTTCGGTGGTATGATAATAAATCATTATTTTTTGCTTCGTTTTTTATTTTTATTTTTTAAGGGGTTCGCTAAAGGGGTTAACTAATGGGACAGTTTTATAGGGCAGGTCATTACGGACGCGGCGATACCAAATATGTGTACTTTTATTGTTTTTGGTTTTTTTATTTTGAAAAAATGGATTTATTGGGGAATATTTTTTTTTTTTTTACTGATTTATTTAGCGATTTTTTTTTAATTATTTTTAACACTTTTTTTTTTTTTTTTTTTTTTACTTTATTACCTTGTCCCAGGTGGGACATCACTGTCCTGTGACAGATCGCTGATCTGTCACATCACAGATCACTGTGACAGATCAGCGATCTGTCACAGGCACTGCTGCAGACTTCCTCATGCCTGCGCTTTGCAGGCAGTGAGGAAGTCAGCTCCCTGCAGGCCCCCGTCGCCATCTTGGATCCGGGGGCCTGTAGGGAAAGAGCCCCCCGCAGCAGCGCTGCACATTGCGCTGCCGTGGGGGGCTCAGGGAAGCACGGAGGGAGCCCCCTCCCTGCCGATGCTTCCCTTTAACCCCCGGTACACCGCGATCGCGTTTGATCGCGGTGTGCAAGGGGTTAACGTGTCGGGGGCGGTCCGTGACTGCCCCTGACACATTGTGCCGGGTGTCAGCTATGATAATTAGCTGACACTCGGCCGCGATCAGCGGCGCTCACCACGTGGGCGCCGCTCATCGCGATGACGTAATATTCCGTCCATGGTAATTAGGTCCATGGTCACATGGACGGAATATTACGTCAATTGTAGGTAAGGGGTTAATGTGTGCACAGGGCCTGTGATGAGGTCACAGGAGGGGAGGAGTAAGGGGTCACATGAATGGGCCTGTGTCCGAAGCCCCTAATCATGTGACTCCTGCCTCCTCCCCTGCTGTGACCTCATCACAGGTCCTGTGCGCACAGCCCTCGGTGTATGCATGACTTTGCTGTGATGGTTGTCATGGTGCTGGATGAGGGCAGGGTAAGTTTATATGTGGGGTCAGGAGGGGTTTACAGTGTGGATGTAGCAGAGCTGTGTGTGTACAATTTTGGACAGAGCGGAGCCGTGTGTGTATGAGGTGTACGGAGTGGAGCCGTGTGTGTACGAGGTGTACGGAGCGGAGCCGTGTGTGAACGAGGTGTACGGAGCCGAGCCGTGTGTGTACAAGGTGTGCGGAGCGGAGTCGTGTGTGTATGAGGTGTGCGGAGTGGAGCCGTGTGTGCAAGAGGTGTACGGAGCGGAGTCATGTGTGTACGAGGTGTACGGAGCTGAGCCGTGTGTGTACGAGGTGTGCGGAGCGGAGCCGTGTGTGCAAAAGGTGTATGGAGTGGAGCCGTGTGTGCAAGAGGTGTACGGAGTGGAGCCACGTGTGTACGAGGTGTGCCAAGCCGAGCCGCGTGTGTACGAGGTGTGCCGAGCCGAGCCGCGTGTGTACGAGGTGTGCCGAGCCGAGCCGCGCCAAGCCGCGTGTGTACGAGGTGTGCTGAGCCACGTGTGTACGAGGTGGACGGAGCGGAGATGTGCGTGTATTTTGGCATGTGGGGCCCCCATTTGAAAATTCGCACCAGGGCCCATAACTTTGTAGTTACGCCACTGATTGCAGAGCTCGCAAAGTGATATAGCAGAGTTGACTAAGGGATGTAGCAGGGCTGAGTATGTAGTCCAGTAAAATTTTGCATAGCTATCTCAGTAATATAGAAGAGTTAGAATCCACAAGGGATCAGGGTAGACTCGGCAATACGAAACCAGTGTAATACTTCTAAGTGAAAAACAGAAGGTTCAGGAGCAAACCAGGTCTAACAAAGTAGCAGAGCTAACTCAGCATTGCGTTCCTGGACTAGCAGAGCTGAATTGCACAGGAGATTCAGAGGCAGAGCTGGCCAGTGATTTTGCAAAGCTGTCTTATTGATGTAATAGAGCTGAGTATGTTGCAATGTGGGCAGGGTTCTCTCTCCTCCTGTACCAGTCGTGACTTCTATTGTTTAAGATTATTGTACTCATTTTTATTATGTTTACCCTTTCTCACATGTAAAGCGCCATGGAACAAATAGTGCTGTAATAATAAATAATAATAATAATGTCCAATATTGCAGAGTTGGCATAATGATTTAGAAGAGTTGACTCATCGATGTAGCAGAGCTGAGAATTTAGCTGAGACCAATGTTGCAGAGCTGGCAAAACGATATAGCAGAGTTGACTCAGCATTATAGCAGATTTAAGTAGGCAGCAAAGTCATGTATCGCAGAACTGGCACATCGATGTCAGAGCTGACTAACCAGTGTAGCAAAGATAAGTATGCAGCTGATTTCAATATTGCAGAGCTAGCACAGTGATATAGCAGAGTTGACTCAGCGCTGCAGCAGAGATGAGTATGCAGCAAAATTAAATATTGCCAGACGTAGAGCCTGATTTGTTAAGAGAAACAGCTACATTTTTTTCACCACTTAAAGGGCTTGTCCACTACTAGGACAACACCTTCTCATACCCCCCCGTTTGGCCCCGATAAAATAAAAATGCCTGTGCTCACCTCCTGTGGTGGCACCGTTCCTATACTGTTGGCACTCGCTTTCCCCGGGGCTCATATGGTGCTGTATGACACTTGGTATCTGATGACCAATCAGCGCTGGAGTCACTGTCCCCCCCTTCAAACAAATTGACCATGAAGAGGAAGTCAGAGATGAGCTGCAGCCCGGGCTTCCGCTTCATGTTCAATTTGTCTCAAGGCAGAGACAGTGATGTCAGCGCTGATTGGATGCTGGGCATCACATGTCACAACAACCACACGGGAACCCTGGGGAGAGCAAGTCTGACACCACGGGAACGGCATCGGCACGGGAGATAAGTATAGGCATTTTCATTTTATTGGGGCCAAGCGTGGAGTATGAGAAGGGGTTGTGTTAGTAGTGGACAACTTCTTTAACGAAGAAAAAACAAAAACTAATGTATAAATGCTTGATATCTGCATACTTGTACTGACCTGGAGAATCATATTGCGAGGCTAGTTTTAACATTTACTTTACTTACTGGGTGCTTGCTGTAGTTTTGATAAAATCACTGAGTTATCAGCAGTAGATTACACAGGTCTGCAACTAAAAAGCTGTTTGATTATTTTCATCTAATTTCCATGTATTTTGGTGTGTGGAAAACAAAAAAAATATTGAAAAAAATCCTGGACGTCAGGATTTGCCACAAAATGCAAAATTCTCTTCAAATTTAGTAAATTTTTCTCAATTTTTGTTTTTTTTTTATCTTAGGGTTTTGAAAGTCAAAATTACTATTAATTAATGCACATCAATGCATTGAAGATATACATTGCCAAAAAAATATAACTTTGAAAGAAAAGAACTTGCAGAGTGAGCTAATGAAACCAGCATCAACATGTTGCAAGCTGAACGAGCGGGCTCTGACATGCCCGGGCTTGTTTCAATTGTTTTATCTTGGTTCTCGCCTGTTCACACTTCTTAATCTCAGTTTGTGTTAGCTCGTCATATTCAACCATGTTTCCCAAAATTAGCATTATGGCTCAGCCGAAGTGTATTAATTCACCTGACAGTTTCTGTTACATTTGTGGTGAATATACAGTGTTGAAGCAACAGCTGAATATTACAGACTTTGTGAAAAAAGTATACTTCACATATTTCAGAATAAAGCTTGGAGATCAAGATAAAGCTTGGGCGCCTCATAAAGTGTGCAAACGGTGTGTTGAGGACCTCCGAAATTGGTTCAAGGGTAAGAAAAAAGCTTTCCGTTATGGGATTCCTATGGTATGGCGAGAGGAAAAGAACCATAGTGACAATTGTTACTTTTGTTCATGCGATATGAAAGGGTATAATTCAAAATGGAAGCATTCCATGTCATACCCCAATTTTCACTCAGCAATTCGTCCCATCCCCCATGGCACAGATATACCAGTACCCAAGGCCCCTGCTACCTTGGAAGAGATAACTAGCTCCGATGCAGGTGGAGTCATACCTGAACCAGGTGTGAATCAAGTTCTGACTTTGAAGATGATACAAGACCAAAATTGTTTTCCCAGGAGGAGATGAATGATTTGGTAAGAGACTTGAATCTTCCCAAAGATGCAGCTGAGTTACTCGGATCAAGGCTCAAAAGCAAGAATTTATTGTTGCCAGGAGTGTCTTTTTCATGGTTCAGACATCGTGAAGATGAGTTCGTTCCTTACTTTGCCCAGGAAGATAAGTTGGTTTCTTGCATCGATGTCGAAGGTTTCATGGGTCAATTCAAAATCCAATATGATTCAGCGCAATGGCGTCTTTTTATAGATTCTTCAAAAAGAAGTCTCAAAGCAGTTTTACTCTACAACGGCGGTATTTATGCTTCCATCCCTGTAGGTCATTCCGTACACCTCAAGGAAACCTACGAGAACTTGGAATTGGTTCTTCGTAAACCTAAATATGAAGACCACGGTTGGCAAGTGTGTGGGGATTTGAAAGTCTTGTGCATGCTGCTCGGGCAACAAGCTGGGTATACCAAATACCCTTGTTTTCTCTGTCTATGGGACAATCGAGACCGACAAAATCACTGGACCAAGAAGAATTGGCAGCCGAGGGTGCTCACAGTTGGTGGAAAAAATGTCCTCTGAGAAACTTTGGTTCCTCCCCATAAAGTTCTTCTACCACCTCGCCACATCAAATTGGGATTGATGAAACAATTCATAAAATCACTTCCAAAAGATGGAGAATGCTTCAAATACTTGGTCACCAAGTTTCCAGGCCTCTCGGAGGCAAAATTGAAGGAAGGTGTGTTCGTCGGACCAGACATTAGAAGGCTTACAGCTGATCAAGAGTTTATCAATACCATGACGCATCCTCAAAAAGAAGGGTGGATTGCATTTAAAGAGGTCGTAGAGAAATTTTTAGGCAATAACAAAGACCCTGACTACAAAAAAATCGTCGGACAAATGCTGAAAGCATTTCAAGCTTTAGGTTGCCTGATGAGTTTGAAAGTGCATTTCCTCCATTCCCACCTTGACAACTTTCCTGAAAATTTGGGAGCTGTGAGTGAAGAGCAAGGTGAACGATTCTACCAGGACATTAAAGAGATGGAAAGAAGATACCAGGGAAGATGGAGCATTACAATGATGGCAGACTACTGTTGGACGCTTCTTAGAGACATTACAGATGCTACTCACAAGCGTAAATATACCAAGAGAAGCCTCACAGGGAAGAAGAATCGATTTTAGTGTGTGTTAGTGAGCTCATTGCAGTTAAAAAAATGATTTTCATGAAACATTTGTAATAAAAAATTATTTTATGAGTCTATTTTCATTTATTTTGAGGTATTGTCTTATTTAACATAGTTACTTAAATTGTCAGAAAACGTGATGTCCTATGACAAAACGGATGTCATTTTCGGATTCAGCGCACTCAAAAACATAAAGATTACGTGGAATAACCAAAACAGCTCTTGAAAAAATTTTTTTTGCAGACCTGTGTTATTTCTAAATGACTAGTAAATTTGCTCCCATCCTGACATTGTCAATTTTAGGGAAGACTTTACATATTTCGGCAAGATAATAAGAGACCACATACTGCACCCATCACAACAGCCTGGCTTCACATAAGAAGAGTTTGGGGGATAAACTGCCTGACTATGCACTAATACTTGTAGAAAAAAAAATGTTGCATTATAAAATAAAATATCTGGCAAAGAAGACCCAGGCCTGTTTGACAGCTAGAATATTACATCAGACAGAGAATGGGCAGATGTTTACAGATAAAAAAGATTGAGGGATGCCTCACAATGGTAGACATAGCCCTGTCCAACTGTTTTGGAGTGTGTTGTTGCCATCAATTTGTAAATGAGATAATTTTTTTCTAATGAAATGGAAAAATATCCAACTTTCCCTTTCTGATCTATGTTCTATTTTCTGTGGTGAATAAGATATTTTTCTCCAGCATTCAAACTTTTCTGTAATTGAAGATGTTATCTATATATACAGTATATAACATATATTTTGGGATAGATAGAGCTTTCTTCAGTTTGATGAATACCTGGGAGAAAGATAAGTGGGATAGGCTACAGCTTTAATGGAAGCTATCATATGACAAATACAGTCCTGGCCTAGTATGAGGCACACATACAATTTTTTTTTTCAATATATGCCATGAACAATAGAAAATTTAGTTCTTAAAATTACAGATTTGTTTTACATGTTTATATTTTCCAACAACTTTAAAATAGAATTAATCCAGGTTCAGTGAAACAGCCTGGGATACTAATTCAGAGGAATAATATCTTGACAAGTCAAGCTTACACGTCAGAAATAACAATCATGTAATAGACATTTTAGCACACCAAAGAATTAACGTTAGATACATCAAATTGCTCTCTGCTCATGCAATCATTCAAGTTATCTTTTTTATGTTACATGACAAGTTCGGAGCTAAATGATTTTAGCCTTAGGCCAACAGCTAAGTAACATTAGATGTGGAAAAGTGCACTTAAGCTTTGTAGATTTGCACAGAGCAATGTCCTGTTACATTTAATTTGATAATATGTTTTTTATTTTTTTCCCTAAAACTTCTCATCATATCTACTCAATTCTTATTCAGAATGCTCTGCCATTTCTGGTTTATCAGACAATAGTCTCAATTTATTACCCCGTTTTTATTATTTTCCCTCAATGACAGAGTAAGTAAAACTAACCTTTTCCAACATTTAGAGTTACATGTTTATTTTGTTCCTTACATGGAGTCTGTTGGCCCAAACCTACAGTATGAACTAAGCTTATTGCCTTGTAGGGGATATAGCCCCCCATAAAAATTGCATCTACTGGGCCGATTCATTGTGCACACCAGTATTAATGAATGGGCTCTCTGGAGTATGTCTAATTTTTAAGAGGCGCATGCCACTAAATGAATTGGGCACATCTGTTAACTGGCATGCGCCACTGTCAGTTGACAGGTGACTGTAGTCATACTTCATCCCACCCATACTCCATCCATATTGGAGTAGCTAGCCAAAACTGCTATGAAAACGCCAGAAATCACAATATTTTTGTGCATCCTCCGAGTTGCACAAAAATATTGTGACTTATTAAGGTGTTTCTGGCAAAAACACTTTGACCTCTTATTGTTCTAATTGTTGCCTCTATTTTGCAGAAACTAAACTTTAATCAAATATGTTAATTTGAGTACTTGGCGTACCCTTGATAAGGTCTAAATGCCCAGTGCACCATTGCACCAATTGGTTTTGCATACCTTTGCCTTCCTCACTGGTGATTGACCACTCAAGTACATGCTTCAGGCAAACCAGCACTGCCAAACATCAGTGAGGGAGATGGCAACATGTAAAATCAGAGGGTGTAACAAGCATTTAACCTCTTGGCCACACCAAAGTTACACTGAGCATCCTTATTAGCATATTAGGTTAATCTTCAGTTTCTGTGAAAAGGGAGAAAGCAGTTGAAGCACTAAGTGTGCTATAAAGGCTATGTCCACTTCAAAGCTATGTGGCTATGTACTTAGTTTATACTGTCAGTTTGGCCTAACAGAATCCCTTTATGCAAAAAAATTGTATAAAGCTGCTATCAGATGGGCATCAAGTGTATACATTTTAATGTTTGTGTTCTGGCATCAATGCCAAGTGTTCCCAAATTTCTACAAATTTTAAAACAAATAATGGAGAAATGTTGTAATTCAAGTTCTTGCACGGATTTCAATTAATATTTTTTCCTATTGAAACTTTAGTTAGAATAATAAATCGTTGTGTCTTATCTTTTTTATCACACTACACAGACAACCCTATAGGCCCTAATGACATCGCAGAGGGAGTCATCCACTCTTAAATAGCTGTGTCGTAAAAAGTCTAGGCCACTGAAATATCATTAGTGTCAAAACTAAAAATAAATTTGGTCTTTACTAAGGTTTTACATAAAATCACACACGTCAATTAGAAATTCTGTAAGTACGTGATTGGTGGGGGTCTGTTGGCTCTAACATTCTGCACTGTAAATGTACACATTTTGTAGGGAAAAATTAGTACATACATGTAAAATCAAGGAGAGTGTTAGCTAAGAAAGTCTTTACAATGCATTGGCATTTGTGGTTGGCTCTACTATATCTCTCTCATAACTCAATATACTGATAGATATATATATATATGAAAAGCTAATGGCATTTCTAGATAATGTAACTGAAAAGCGAAATGTAAATTCACACCTGCTAAAGTTCTTTCTTTCTTCAGATGATGCTTTAATGAATGCTAAGCCTGTCATTACAGCAACATAAAATATTAAATTGCTACAAATAGTAGTTTTGTTCTACTTGCAATGACCGCAATAATTCTAAGGCTACAAAAGCTAAATACATCAAATGTTTCTTAAAGTAAAGCATTACATATTAAATCCTCAATTAAATCCTATCCTAGAAATCATTTATTATTTGAACCAAATATTAAACACCAAATTGGAAATATTTTCAAATGTATAAAATAATAGGGCACTGAAGAAAGAAAACGTGTGTATAGATTATATACGCGCCCCTTGAGAAAGCAAATTGCTAAACGTAAGTTGGGGCACGGTCATTTAGTTAATTATTCAGGTAACTATTGTTTATGTTTTGGATATTGTCTTTATGTTTGTTACATTTACTGTGCTGACTATATTCATGTAGGATATAAACAGTTACATATGCATATACTTACTTACCTTGACTGAGTAGATAATACAGGGTGGGACATCTATATTGATTCACCTACATGGATACAACTAAATAAAATGGGAATGGTTGGTGATAAAGTGGATTGGTCATTTTGGGCCAGTTGAATGGCCACCAAGGTCTCTCGATCTGACTCCCTAGACTTTTATCTTTGGGGTCATCTGAAGGCAATTGTCTATGCTGTGAAGATATGAGATGTGCAGCATCTGAAACAACGGATATACTGGAAGCCCGTGCTAGCATTTCTTCTGCGGTGTTGCTATCAGTGTGTCAAGACTGGGAGAAGAGGGTTGCATTGACAATCCAACAAAATGGGCAGCACTTTGAACACATTTTATAAGTGGTCATAAACTTGTAAATAACTCATGAAAGAATAAAGTTATGTTAAAACCAAGCACACCATTGTTTTTCTTGTGAAATTCTCAATAAGTTTGATGTGTCACATGACCCTCTTCCCATTGGAAAAAATAAAGTTGGATCCAAAATGGCCAACTTCAAAATGGCCGCCATGGTCACCACCCACCTTGAAAAGTTTCCTCCTCCCATATACTAATGTGCCACAAACAGAAAGTTGTTATCACCCCATATCGATTTTTGTTTAGGTGGATCCATATAGATGGTCCACCCTGTACTACTAGAACCATGTATTATATAGCAGAATATTTTACATCTACTCTATCTGTATATTCATTTTTTGATGAGACTAGAGATGGGCGGATACCTGGATGTTCAGGTCCAGCGGGGTCATCCGAACAGTTACAAAAAGTTCTGGTTTGGGTACCAGAACAGTACCCAAACCCTGACCCCATTCACTTGAATAAGGGGCCCGAACATTGTGTTTGCCACGCTGTCATGTAAATGACGGCACAGCAAACATCGCTTCTGATCGGCAGTAAAATCATCACAACCGGTCAGACAGCTGCGGTTCCCTCAGTACAGCTGTAGTCTGAGGTATAAAGTTTACCTCCAGTCACTGATGTCAGCTGACACTGGGGAATGAGCTGTTGTGAGTGTAGCCTCTGACTAGCGATGATGTAATTGAGGTTACTGCCGGTCACTGAGGCTGCGTTCCCCCCAGACGGCAAATGAATGGCAGTGACCTCTGCACTGTCAGAAATTTCAGCAGGCAATACAAAGATGACAACAACCCCACAAATAAGAACCCCACTTGCCTCCACTACTGGGCAAGTGGGAAGAGCTGGGCAAAGCGCTAGAATTGGCACATCTAATAGATGTGCATTTTCTGCGCTGCGTTGGCTGCTATTCTTAGGCTATGTGCACACGCTGCGGATTGGTTTGCGGATTTGTATCTGCGGAACCGCAGGTAAAATGACCTGCGGATTGGCCTGCGGTTTTCCCCTGCGGTTTATCACCTCTACAATGGAGGAGATGGTAAACCACAGCAGAATCCGCAGAAAAGAAGTGACATGTCATTTCTTTCTGCGGATTCAAAACCGCAGCTTTTCTGCAGTTAAAAATCCGCAGCATGTGCACAGCAAATTGTTAGTCCCATAGGATAACATGCTACTGTACACTGTCTGCAGAACTGCTGCAGATCCGCAGTGGCCAAAACCGCAGCGGATCCGCAGCAAAAACCGCAGCGTGTGCACATAGCCTTAGGCTGACAGGTCAATATCCATGATCCCTTACCAGGGATGACATCAGTAAGGTTACCGCAGTTCACAGGTCGGCTCACACAAAGTTTACTGTGAGAACTGCAGTAACCTTAACCCCTTTCTGACATCGGACGTAATGATCATTACATCATCGCAATTTCCTGCAATCACGGGGGGTGCGGAGGCGATCGCCGCCAGGTGTCAGCTGATTCTAACAGCTGACACCCGGCACTACGTGCAGGAGTGGTCACAGACCACATCCGACACTTTAACCCCCGAAATACTGAGATCAAACAAGATTGCAGCATTCCGGAAGCCGGCAGAGGGCTGACAGCCCCTCTGATTTGGATCAGAGACCCTGCGGCGTGATGCAGGGTCCCGATCGTTGCCATGGTGACCCCATGTCATCATGATGACATCCGAGTCACCAGAGCTAGGAAACTTGTGCATGATCAGCAAGTCTCTCGGTCAGTGCAGCGCTGAATGCTTCTATGGCATGCAGATGCTGCATCATCTGCATACTATAGAAGTGATCAACCTGCAAAAAGTTATTGTCCCATAGTGGGACAAAGTAAGAAAAGTTGGAAAATAGTAAAAAACATTTTTTTAAATAATTGTAAAAATATTTAAAAAAAAAAGAAAAATAATAATAAAAAATATATATTCTACCTCTAAATAAATATTTGAATGAAAAAAATATCTAAACAATAAAAGTACACATATTTGGTATTGGCCCGTCCGCAACTACCCGACTTATAAAGCTGTCCCACTAGTTAACACCTTTAGTGAACACCATAAAAAAGGAAAAAAACAATGCTTTATCATCATACTGCCGAACAAAAAGTGGAATAACATGCGATCAAAAAGATGGATATAAATAAACATGGTACCGCTGAAAACTTAATCTTTTCCTGCAAAAGCAAGCCACCATACAACTCCATCAGCAAAAAATTAAAAAGTTATAGCTCTCAGAATAAAGTGATGCAAAATTTTTTTTCAATAAGAAACAGCAAGAGCGGCGAATGAGAGTATTCATCAGCCACTACCTGCTCTATAAATAAATAAATGAAAAAAATGGCATGGGTTCCCCTGTATTCTCTTTAACCAGCCAGGCAAGACTCACAGCTGGGGGCTGCAATCCTCAGCTGTCAGTTTCAGCAAGGTTGGTTATCAAGAATAGAGGGGTCCCCACGCTGTGTTTTTTAAATTATCTAAATAAATAATTTAATAAAAATGCGTGGGGTCCCCCACAATTTTGACAATCAGCCTTGCTAAAGCTCACAGCTGGGGGATGGTATTCTCAGGCTGGTAAGGGGCCATGGATATTGACCCCCCAGCCTAAAAATAGCAGCCCGCAGCTGCCCAGAAATGGCACATCTATAAGATGCGTCAATTCTGGAGCTTTGCCTGGCTCTTTCCACTTGCCCAGTAGTGGTTGCAAGTGGGGTTCATATTTGTGGGGTTGATGTCACCTTTGTATTATCTGGTGACATAAAGCCCCGAAATAATATGCCCCCATTACTAACCCCATAGTTACATTGTATAAAAACACACACCAACAATAAATTTCTTTAATTAAAAAACTGACAGACTCCTTTAATAATCTTAATTAAACCACACTTACAACCTCGCCTAATTCCACTGAAGCCCTTGTTCTCCTGTAATAAAATGAAAATAAAAAAACAACAATATACCATACGTGTCTCATTCTGTCCCACTGTCATGATCCAGGTTGGATATGACAGAGAAAATGCACAAGTAACCTTTTTTTCCTTTGGCTGTGTGTTTCAGTTCTAGTTTCCCCCCGGTAGCAATTTAGGATTATTGCACTGTTGTGTCTTTTGTTCAAATTTGCCCCCCGGTGGTGGTGAGCATCATTGCACTGGGTTACTTTGTGCATGTAATTATAAAACAGGTGTGATTGCTCTATAAAAGAGTGTCAAGTGTGGTAATCACGTTTGGTGATAGTCCTCAGTTACAAGCAACCCTGGGTGAAGGATGGAGCTGAAGGAGAGTCCCGGGCAGCTCAGTGAGAGTCCTGGAGTGGCAGCTATGGTGTCTGCGAGGAGGGCTGGCATGGCTTGGTGGAGTTGCAGCTATGGTGTCAGCAAGGAGTTCTTGCATGACTTGGTGGAGTGGCAGCTATGGTGTAGAGCTGCACTCATGATGCTGGACTCGATTGCTGGAAAGCTGGACTCAAGATTCTGGACTCTTTTGCTGGAAAGCTGGACTCATATGCTGAACTCTGTTTCTGGACAGCTGCATGCAGGTGGTGGACTCTGTTTGCTCCAAGGCTGCACTATGGTGTTGGATCCGGTCGGAGGAAAAGATTCACGCAGGTGGTGGGCTCTGTTGCTGGGAGCGTAAGCAACAGAGCAAAGCTAAGTGGTGTTTCCCTGTTTTGTCTCTTTTCCTTATGTGTGTTTTAGTGCAGTAGTGGAATTAGCTTCCGCACCGGCCATTACAGTAGAAAGGGGTAGGTGGAGGGCGAGCTAGGGTTTAAAGGTATCCTGAGCGGCGCCAGGTGCGAAACCGGCCTAGGGAACGTTAGGAGTGTAGAGACACTGACTCAGGGGAGTGCAGGAGATCTCCACTTCCCCGTTCCCTATCGCAGGGCCACCATTGTTATTGTTACCTAGGTTTTCCCTTTAATTTAAATTCGCCTTACTGGAGGCGAGGTTTCCAGACATACGTGTATTTCCAAAATTCGCCTGTTGGAAGCGGCGTATCCAGCTGCATGTTTTATTATTTTAATTCGCCCAACTGGAGGCGGTGCATCCATGGTCACGCGTGTCATCTAAATTCGCCCTGCTGGAGGCGCTGTGTCCAGCCGCACGTGGCCGTGACACCCACGCAGTAATCCATGTCTGGGGGATATTTAGTTTTCAACCTGAACGGTGCCAAGATGCGACCATCCAGGCTGAGAACCACTGGTGAATGAGCTGCAGGGAACGCAGCGTCAGTAACCAGGGGTGACCTCATAGAGATTACAAAGTAGAAAAAGAGAAAAGATAATGCGTAACTAAAATTTAACCTTTATTCCAATATCTAAAAATTACAATATCTAAAATAATACATACATCCACTGTGGATGTATATTGGGTCACAAATGATTTGTGAAGTGACCCACTGATTCCAATAGGTGAATCTATGTTGGAGATGTATAACTAATCAGGAGGGATTTTGACTATTGTCACTATAAACTAGTAGTCAATTATGTCCCCTAAAATTAGGTCAGGATATTGAAGGCAGAAAGAGCTTATCGGGTTTCAATAATTATACATATTCGCATAAGTGGCTCCTCTCTTATGATTAAAGGGAATCTGTCACCTCATTTTGACGCGGCATTTAAATGACTTGGGTGCGGTCTGATGGGCGGTGCTTTGGGTCCTTTCCTCCAACCCTCCTTGGCCGCATCCGCAATATTTCAGGGAATTTCCGTACTTGGCCTCCATATTACGCTCGTGTGCATTGTAATCTGGACTCGCGCACATGCAGTATGCTTTGCCCGACTGCGGGCAAAGTCGAAAAGTATTGGTGCGCATGCTCCGGTGAACTATGTCCCAGAAGTATTTAGCTGTGTCCAGATTGCATAGTGCACACGTGTAATATTCAGGCCAAGTACAGAAATTCCCTGAAATATTGCGGCCAGGTTTAGGGGCATTATTACAGCAATGGGGACATTATATCTGCATGGGGCCCAGCATGGAGGAAATTAATACAGAACAGGGACCACACTACAAGAAGGGGACAGAATGGAAGCCATTATTAAAGGACAGATACATTACTAAAAAATTAAGTCCTGGACAGGTAACATTATTGCAGTATAGGAGCCATTATTACAGGACAAGGGACGTTACTACATGATGGGGGACAATAATACAAGATAGGAGCCAAGATGGTGGACATTAATGCAGGATATGGGATATTACTAGAGGAAGGCGCCATAATAGTGACATTATTACAGTACAGGGGACATTAATACAAAATAGATGTCTGGATGGACGACATTGTTATAGTATGGGGACATTACAGGATTAGGGACATTTATACAGGATAGAGGCAAGGATAGAGGACATTATTTAAAGGGCCCATAGATATAATCAACATGCTGGTGGGAGCCTCAGTCCAAATTTTGTACTTGGGCTCATCTTTACATCACTAGTTAATAGTGGCTTTTGAACTACCTGTTTGAACGAATCAGGTGTTTACTCAGTTTTTAATATTGGAAAGTATCAAGCAATGAAAGTACGTGTAACTTCTTGAATGATACAAAAAAAATCAACTTATTAATCTATTAATAATATATGTACCTTAAGAATACATCAATGTTCACACTTTTCCTGTAATGATGCACCATTCACAGGGACAATGCCAGTTAGAATAGATCCCCGAGTGGTGCTGTACACCTATAACAGCTTCCATTCTTCTGAGGATCTATGGGAATTTTGCCCACTCATTTAGAAAGTTATTTGTGAGGTCAGACACTGATGGTGGACAAGAAGGCTTGGCTTTCAATCTTTGCTGTAGCTCATCTCAAAGGTGTACAATTGAATTGAAGTTGGACAGTGTTGTGCTCACGCCCTGACTGGAGGGCGTGAGCCAGGGGGTTGTGGCCCCATGGTTCCATAAACCAGACTACCCTGGAAGGGGCGTGACTAGGACAGCTGCCTTGGTTTTCACTGGAGCCTCTGATGGTGAGGTCAGGCTTGTGCGGCTGACAGCTGCCAGGTGCCACTCCAGGGTGGTGTCTGGATGTGGGTGCTGGTCCC
Source organism: Dendrobates tinctorius (assembly GCF_039654945.1). Classification (NCBI taxonomy): domain Eukaryota; kingdom Metazoa; phylum Chordata; class Amphibia; order Anura; family Dendrobatidae; genus Dendrobates; species Dendrobates tinctorius. Next base: position 53,279,932 of record NW_027361732.1, read on the forward strand.
ACTTGGGGAGATGGTGGCACGGCAGAGACACTGGCAGGTGGGCACAGCTGAGACACAGGGCAGGCACGGCTGAGACGCAGGGCAGGCTGGCTTGGCTGAGACACAGGGCAGGCTGGCACAGCTGAGACACAGGGAAGGCTGGCACAGCTGAGACACAGGGCAGGCTGTCACGGCTGAGACACAGTTCAGGCTGTCATGGCTGAGACACAGGTCAGGCTGGCACAGCTGAGACACAGGGAAGGCAGGCATGACTGAGACACAGGGCAAGCAGGCACGGCTGAGACACAGAACAGGTAGGCACAGCTGAGACACAGGGCAAGCAAGTATGGCTGAGACACAGGGCAAACAGGCACAGCTGAGGCACAAGGCAGGTAGGTGTGTAAGAAGGAACAGGTAGAGACCTGTTCACACCACAAGTGCTAGTGCTGGTGCAAACAGGAAAGAGTGGAGTATGACAAAACAGGTTTGGACCTATTCACACAGGATGAGCAGGTACAGGTGCTGACAGGAAAGAGTGGAGTATGACGGAACAGATTTGGACCTGTTCACACAGGAGGAGCAGGTACGGGTACTGATAGGACTGAGTGAAGTATGACGGAACAGGTTTAGACCTGTTCACAAAGGAGGAGAACTGCAAGGCTGTGGAGAAGAGTTGTAGAGCAGCGAGAGGTTCTGCAGCAACAGAACCAGAACCAAGCAGACCCACAATACAGAGCACTAGCAGAGCCTAAAGAGTACACAGCAGGCAGAGTCACAAGAGAGTGGAGCAAGAGCAGAGCCGCATGACTGCAAAAAAGAGTAGCAGAGCAGCAAGAAGTTCTGCAGCAGCAGAACCAGAACCAAGCAAAACCGCAAGAGTATGGAGCAAAGGCAGAGCCTAAGGAGTACAGAGCAGGCAGAGTTGCAAGAGAGCGGAGCACGAGCAGAGCCACAAGGCTGCAGAGCAGCAAGAGGTTCTGCAGCAGCAGAACCAGAACCAAGCTGAATCACAAGAGTATGGAGCAAAGGCAGAGCCTAAAGAGTACATAGCAGGCAGAGTTGCAAGAGAGCGGAGAACGAACAGAGCCGCAAGAGTGCGGAACACAAGCAGACAGGAGGACACAAAGAAAGTCACTGCAGGGAAAGAAGCCAACGACAAGGAGACAGACAAAGGTAGGACAGAGTTCAGACAGGGCAACAGTATGAGACAGGGCCAAGGACACAGGGACCAGAGTAAACACAGGTACAAAGCAAGGCAAGAACAAAGGCTCAGAGACCAGGATATTCTGCCTCAAGGAGGGCAGACAGAGAAAGAAACCAAGCAAAGCTAGGAGTAAAGCCTCCAGAGAAGGAGGAACACAGAGCAAGACCTGGCAGCTCAGTAGCAAGACACTGAGTTAATACATTGCACAGGCCAGGTTCCACTGGGTGAAGCTGCCCTAAATACTTGAGGGTTGAGGGCTCTTGGTAATTGTTCAGGGACACATTAGACAGATTCATCCTGACTCCATAAGAACCAGAGAGTTCAGGCAATGCCCCCCTATGCACACAGCCAGGAAACATGTACAGAGCAGATAGGAGACAAGCGGCGCAGATCATATAGCTGACAGCAGACAGAAATCACAGGAAGACCTGGAGCAGTGAGTAAGTTGGTGTGTGGGGGATGGGAGGCCATGCAGTGATGCCAGCAGGGTTGTTACAGACAGGGCTTCAAACACCTCGGCCAGGTGATCCAAATGGTCTTCGTAGGTCTTGGAGAAGACAATGACGTCATCTAGGTACAACAGAACTGTCTCGAAGTTCTTGTGTCCAAGGCAGCACTCCATTAACCTTTGGAACGTTTCTGGCGCGTTGCAAAGCCCAAACGGCATGTAGTTGAATTCCGAGAGGCCCATTAGTATTGCGAAGGCGGTCTTCTCTTTGTTTGCCTTTGCCACGGGAACCTGCCAATACCCACTGGTGAGATCCAAGGTAGAGAAATAGTTAGCGGTTTTCAGTGCAGCTAAGTGATTCCTCTATCCTAGGTAACCTATAGGTGTCCTTGTGGGTAATGCTGTTAATTCGTTTGTAGTCAACACACATCTTCATTGTACCATCTTCTTTCTAACAAGGACTAGTGGAGCTGCCCAGGGACTACAACTGTCTCTGATAACCCCAGCCTCCTTCATCTCTCTTAACATACTCTTGGCACATTGAAAGTGAGCTGGGGGTACAGGCCGGTACCTCTCTTTAATAGGCAGATGATTTCCAGTGGGGATATGATGTTGGACGCCTTTTACCTGCCCAAAGTCTAAAGGGTGTTTGCTGAATACCCGTTCAAACTCTTGGACTACTCGGTAAACCACATTCTTTTGGTGCGGAAGGGTGGAGTCAGTGCCTATGTGCAGCTGCTGACACCAATCCTCCAGCTGTTTTGCAGAGCCATTGTCCTCCCCCTGGTCGGATGAGACCAAGGGTTCTGCTGTCTGAATTGCGCTGTGATTGACAGTGAAAAGCTTAGCAACGGTGGCATACCATTGTAGTTTGGCATCCTGCTCCCCACAATTTAAGATGCGTACTGGCACCTTCCCCTTGCGGACATCAACTACCCCTCTGGCTGTCAGGACAGTGGGCCTACTAACGGAGTACACTGGTTCTACCAGGGCTTGGTAATTTCTCCCCCTGAGGCCCATGGCTGCCCAGCACCAAATTAACATTTCACTCCTTGGGGGTATTGCAATGGGGAATGAATCACTCACTCTGACACTGCCGACTTCTCCGCCAGATAGCTTTACCTGCTGTCTTTGCATCAGGGCCTTGATCTCCTTTTGCAGGACCTGTTGCTCACTGGAACCAGCAGTTTCGGCTACCTGTTGCAACAAAACAATAACCTCGGCAAGACAATTTTCTATCAAATTAGTACCTAAGGTCATTATTGGGTTACATACTCGCCGATCAATGTCTACAACTATCAGGCCTTGGGCTTTTAATTCTACTCACCCCATCTTAATGGTCACCTCCTTATACCCCACCTGTGGCAAAGACTGACCATTTCTGGCGACTACTGTCAGCTTATCATCTGGGCCACGAGTAATATCAGAGTCAGCCCAGTACCGTTTGTAAAGAATATATGGCATAGTCATCATCTGAGAGCCGGTGTCCAGTAAAGCGTTCATTGGGATGCTGTCAATGACAACTGGGAGGACCGGTCATCCTCCGATGTACTTTGTGGGCCTGGTCGTTCTACTCCTGGGGGTTGGCCATCTGCCCTGGGGTTGCTCGTTTAAATTGCAGAATCTTGCGATGTACCCCGCTTTGCTGCAGTGTCGGCAAATGGGTCGTCCGTCCTGGTTGTATCGATCGTTGTCTCTCCCTCTGATCGGTGGGATCCTCAATGGAGGTCTGAGGAAATGATGCCGCCTCCTGGTGGTATGTAATTGCTGGGCGCCTAGGGGTGCTGGGCGGCTGACATTTGGTTTGTGCAACACCCGGATAGCTCTATTTTTAAAGTATGCAAAGTTCAGGTCAGGGTTTTGTGGGCCATGATGCGCAGCTGTGTCCTGTGGATGCTGGACAGGAGTCCCTCAATAAATTGCTCCTTTAACAATCTGTCTCCATCCTGCACGCTGTCTGGGTCAATCTGCTTTACGGCCCGTAGCGCCTCCTGAAGGTTAAGAGCATAGTCCCATATACTGTCCTGCACCCTTTGTTTCCACCCAAAAAACCTAATTTCTTCTGCAGTGCGAGTGTCAAAGGTGCTCCTCAGCTTAGCCAGAACTCGCTTAGCAGTCTCTTTATCAGTGTCCTGCCAGGACTTTACTTCTCTTTGAGCTGCACCAGTTAACTTTCTAATGAGAATGTTTACTTTTTGGCTTTCAGACAGGGAGTATATTTCAAATAAACTGCACAGTCTCTCCTTGAAATCGCTCAGGATATGCGACTCCCCTGAGTATTGCGGTAGCCTGGCCGCTCCTGGTATATATGGCATTGATAACAGTCACCACATCTTGCTGTAGTCTGGGGGCTGCGGCTGCGCCGGCCGCCAGGTTCTGCTGTACTATGTGGGCTGCAGCAGCACCTGCCTCTGAATTTTGCGGCACCCTGGGGGCTATGGCTGTGTTCGCCGCTAGATCTCCATCTGCGCTGGGAATTTTCTCCCCCCATAGTAAATCTTAGCCCGGTTCTGAGTTTCAACTAGCTTACCAGGCTGTTGCTCCATCGGCTGGATGAATGGTGCATGCCAGAATTCTAGGCCTCAGCTTCCTGTTCTCTGCCAGCTGCTGTGTTGTGAGCTCTCTTGATCCGACTTTTGAGGCAAGGCTCCCTCTGGTGGATACTGCTGGTAGTGGTGCTGGTCAACATGATGTTAACCCAACAGCTGCAGAAGATAATTGGAGGAGTGATGGTAGTGACTGGGACTACATAAGCAAGCAGACTTCTCTCAGTGACTGCCGGTGATACTCCTTTCTTTGCTTACTGAGTATTTCTGTCTGCTGCCTGATCCTGCATTTTTTCAGCTAAGGCCGGTTTCACACTAGCGCTTTTTCAGCGCGCGCACGGCCGGGGGTAGCTCCGCCCCCGAGCCGGCTCTCAGCCCGGCGTGCCCGCCCCTTCCTTGTAGCGCCGCCTCCTAGCGGACAGCGGCGCCTGCGATCGGCGCACCCTATCTTTAGCATAGGGTGCGCCGATCGTGCGCAGGCCGTGCGCTAGTTGCGCTTTGACCTGCGCTGCGCACTTTTGACGGTGCGCCGTGCGCGCCAAAATCCGAAAAGTTTGATTTTGGCGCGCACGGCGCACCGTCAAAAGTGCGCAGCGCAGGTCAAAGCGCAACTAGCGCACGGCATGCGCACGATCGGCGCACCCTATGCTAAAGATAGGGTGCGCCGATCGCAGGCGCCGCTGTCCGCTAGGAGGCGGCGCTACAAGGAAGGGGCGGGCACGCCGGGCAGAGAGCCGGATCGGGGGCGGAGCTACCCCCGGCCGTGCGCGCGCTGAAAAAGCGCTAGTGTGAAACCGGCCTAAGTGTCATTTGCTACACCCTTTGCATCTGTTTTTGCCTTGCTGTCAGGGGTCAGCTTGCTCCCCCTGGGGCTGCTGGCTCCTGCCCTGTATTTTTGTATCTTGTGTTTGTTTGCTCAGTCCCCTGATGTATTAGCCTGTTGCTAGCTGCCAGTTCACACCTGACTGCTGATATAGTGGGGGCGAGGTTGTTCAAACCTCAGTATTTTTGTACATCAGTCATGTTGGAATTATTAGGGTTTTTGCGTGATTGCAGTCAGTGCCTTTTCTGTCCTGTCCTATCTAGTCAGTGTGGGCCCCATCATTTGCTCAGTCTATTTTCTGTTTGTGCTTCATCTTGTCTCACCAACAATATATGTTTGGGGGCTGTCTATTCCTTTGGGGATCTGTTCCGGGGCAGTTTAGATTTCACCTTTCTGTCTTTAGGCTTAGTTAGTCCTCCGGCTGTGACGAGGCATCTAGGGCAACGTAGGAACGCTCCACGGCTACCGCTAGTTGTGTTGTTAAGATCAGGGGTCTGCAATCCACTGAGTGACCAACCTCTCTGGTGTTCTGGTGGCATAGCCTATTGCGCTCTCCTCCTCGGTGACCCATTCATAAGAGAATCACCGGCCAAACTGTAGGTTCTAGGGTACTCAAAAGAAGGAAAGAATTGCAAAAAAAGGTGTCAGAATTTTTTATATATTTTTCCTCTTTTTTCTCTGGGACCGTAGGAGGATTTTTTCCTTAATGGAGACTAGGCAGTTGTCCAATCGAATTAAGCAGCTCGCTGCTGAAGTGCGGAGAATTTCTGCTTATCTCGCCCAATCATCTGTTGTAGAACCAAAGATCCCTACTCCTGATGCGTTTTTTCAAGCCCTGGGGTTATTGTATGATGAGCCTAATGCTATTGATCAAGCTGAGAAAACCTTATTGGCATTAAAACAGGGTCAAGATCATGCTGAGTTATATTGTCAAAAATTCCAAAAGTGGGCGGTCCTTACTAAATTGAATGATGATGCCCTAGCAGCTCTCTTTCGGAAAGGTCTGGCAGAAACTGTAAAGGATGTTATGGTGGGATTCCCTGTCCCTTCTGGTCTTGACGACTCTATGTCATTGACCATTCAAGTTGATCGACGTTTACGAGAACGTTACACTATGCGACAGGCGGTGCTGCCTTTCGAACAAACCTCTGAACCCATGCAATGTGATAGGATTTGGTCTAGGGCACAACGTCAAGAGTTAGAAGGTGCAATGAGTTATGCTTCTTTTGTGGAGATGCTTCTCATGCTATTTCAGCCTACCCTAAACAAGATAAACGTTTTGCTCACTCATTTGCGATGGGCAGTGTGCAGCCTAAGTTCCTTTTGGCTGTTACCTTGATCTTCTCCTTGTCTACATTTTCCGTTAAGGCATTTGTGGATTCAGGAGCAGCTTTGAATGTGATGGATTTTGAGTTCGCTAAGCGCTGTGGTTTTCCTATGGACCCCTATTCCTTTGAGGGGTATTGATGCTACCCCTTTGGCGGAGAATAAACTCCAGTTTTGGACCCAGGTGATTATGCGGGTCGCCCTGGACCACCAAGAGAATTGTACATTTTTGGTGTTGCGCAATTTACATGATATTATTGTACTAGGTTTTCCGTGGTTGCAGACCCATAATCCTGTGTCTATGGTTGAGTTGGGGTTGTCAATGTGCTCTTGGTGACACTCCTGTTTTTTCCACCTCTCCCCAGTCTCAAGATGTTCCTGACTATTTGGCTGATTTTTCTGATGTATTTAGTGAGAGTAAGTCCGCATCTTTGCTTCCTCATAGGAGTTATGATTGCGCAATTGAGTTGATGCCCGGGTGTAAATTTCCCAAAGGTCGGCTTTTCAACTTATCGGTACCTCAACATGATGCTATGCGATCTTATATCAAGGAGTCATTAGAGAAGGGTCATATAAGACCATCCTCTTCACCTTTAGGTGCTTTTTTTTTTGTGGCCAAGAAAGATAGCTCATTAAGGCCATGTATTGACTATCGCTCCCTAAATAAGATCACTGTTAAATATCAGTATCCGTTGCCCCTGATTTCTGATTTATTTTCCAGGGTCAAAAGTGCATGTTGGTTTACCAAACTTGACCTTAGCGGGGCGTATAATCTTATTCGCATCAAGCACGGAGATGAATGGAAGACGGCTTTTAATACTCTGGAGGGACATTTTGAGTACCTGGTGATGCCTTTTGGGCTCACTAATGCCCCTTCCGTCTTCCAATCTTTCATGAACGATATTTTCCGTGACTTTGTGGATAAGTTTTTGATCATTTATCTGGATGATATTTTGATTTTTTCCAGTGATTGGGATTCTCATGTGGAACATGTTCAGACTGTGTTCCGGATCTTGAGAGAAAATACTCTGTATGTTAAGGGATCAAAATGTCTCTTTGGTGTACAGAGGATTTCATTTTTGGGATTTATTTTGTCCCCATCTGCTATTGAAATGGACAAGGTACAGGCCATCTATGATTGGGTTCAGCCCACTTCTCTGAAGGCTCTTCAGAAGTTTTTGAGTTTTTCTAATTTCTATCGTAAATTTATAAGTAATTTTTCTGGTATTGTTAAAACACTGATGGATTTGACCAAAAAAGGCGCTGATGTGGTGAATTGGCCTCCAGAGGCAGTCTCGGCGTTTCAGGAGCTTAAGCGGAGATTCACTTCTGCGCCGGTTCTGCGGCAACCTGATCTTTCACTCCCATTTCAGGTGGAGGTAGATGCTTCTGAGATTGGTGCAGGAGCCGTTTTGTCTCAAAGGGATCCGGTAACCTCTAAGATGAATCCCTGTGCCTTTTTTTCTCGAAAATTTTCCCCATCTGAACGTAACTATGACGTGGGGAATCGAGAGTTGTTCGCCATGAAGTGGGCATTTGAAGAGTGGAGACATTGGTTGGAGGGAGCTAGACATCAAGTTGTGGTCCTTACCGACCACAAGAATTTGATTTATCTTGAATCAGCCAAGTGCTTCAATCCTAGACAAGCTAGGTGGGCCTTGTTTTTCATGCGGTTTAATTTTGTGGTCACCTTTCTTCCTGGCACTAAGAATGTTAAGGCGGATGCCCTTTCTAGGAGTTTCTTTGCGGATTCTCTTGATGTGACCGAGCCTACTACCATTCTGGGTGAGGGTGTGGTTCTTTCTGCCATTTCACCCAATTTGAGACTTGCCCTGGAGGAATTTCAGGAGGACAAGCCTGAACGATGCCCTGTGGGGAAATTGTATGTCACTGACCAGTGGAGGAAAAGAGTGATGGCTGAAATTCATTGCTCTGCGCTGGCTGGTCATCCGGTTATTTTTGGGTACCAGAGATTTGGTGAGTCAGTCTTTTTGGTGGCCTGTCTTATTTCGAGATGTCAGTAATTTTGTGCAGTCCTGTGGGACTTGTTCCAGGTCCAAGTCTGTTCTCGTTCTAGTGGTTTGTTGATGCCCCTGCTGGTGCCCAGCAGGCCATGGACCTATATTTCAATGGATTTTATTTCTGATCTCCCTGTCTCTCAGAGAATGACTGTTATCTGGGTGATTTGTGATAGATTTTCCAAGATGGTCCATCTTGTACCACTCCCGAAGTTGCCATCTTCTGAGTTGGTGCCCCTGTTTTTACAACAGGTGGTTCGTTTGCACGGGATTCCTGAGAACATTGTGTCAGACAGAGGAGTCCAGATTTTGGAGGGCCTTTTGTTCTAAACTGGGAATTCAGTTATCTTTCTCCTCTGCATTTCATCCTCAGACCAATGGACAAACTGAGAGAACAAACCAGACTTTGGAATCCTATTTGAGATGTTTTATATCTGCTGATCAGGATGACTGGGTCTCATTTCTGCCATTGACCGAATTCACTCTAAACAATAGAGCTAGTTCTGCCACTTTGATGTCTCCATTTTTCTGTAATTTTGTTTTTCATCCTCGTTTTTCTTCGGGGCAGGTGGAGGCTTCTGCTTGCCCAAGTGTGGATTCTGTGGTGGACAGAATGCAGCAGATTTGGGAACAAGTAGTGGACAAGTTGTCCCACTCTCAGGAAAAGGCCCAACGCTTTTCCAACCGGCATAGGACCTTTGGTCCCGGGTTCAAAGTGGGTGATATGGTTTGGTTGTCCTCAAAAAATATTCCGATGAAGGTTGCGTCTCCAAAATTCAAGACAAGGTTCATTGGACCTTATAAGATTTTGGAAATCCTTAACCCCGTTTTTTTCCATTTGGCTCTTCCAGGTACGTTCAAGATTCATGTTTTTCACAAATCTTTGTTGAAAAGGATTGTGGAGCCTGTAGTTCCTGTGGCGGTGCCCCCTGACCCTGTATTGGTTGAGGGTAATTTGGAGTATGAGGTAGAGAAAATATTGGACTCTCGTCTGGCTAGACGGAGACTCCAGTACTTGGTCAAGTGGAAAGCTTATGGCCAGGAGGATAATTCTTGGGTCTCTGCTTCCGATATTCACGATATTCCGACCAAGAGTTTGGTCTATGCTTTTCACCGGGCCCATCCTGATCGGCCTGGTGGTGTGGATGAGGGTTCTGTGACCCCTCCTCAAGGGGGGGTACTGTTGTGAGCTCTCTTGATCTGACTTTTGAGGCAAGGCTCCCTCTTGTGGATACTGCTGGTAGTGGTGCTGGTCAACATGATGCTAACCCAACAGCTGCAGAAGATAATTGGAGGAGTGATGGTTGTAACTGGGACTACATAAGTGAGCAGACTTATCTCAGTGACTGCCGGTGATACTCCTTTCTTTGCTTACTGAGGATTTCTGTCTGCTGCCTGATCCTGCATTTTTTCAGCTAAGTGTCATTTGCTAAACCCTTTGTATCTGTTTTTGCCTTGCTGTCAGGGGTCAGCTTGCTCCCCCTGGGGATGCTGGCTCCTGCCCTGTATTTTTGTATCTTGTGTTTGTTTGCTCAGTCCCCTGCTGTATTAGCCTGTTGCTAGCCGCCAGTTCACACCTGAGTGATGGTATAGTGGGGGCGAGGTTGTTCAAACCTCAGCATTTTTGTACATCAGTCATGTTGGAATTATTAGGGTTTTTACGTGGTTGCCTTTTCTGTCCTGTCCTATCTACTCAGTGTGGGCCCCATCATTTGCTCAGTCTATTTTCTGTCTGTGTTTGTGCTTCATCTTGTCTCACCGACAATATATGTTTGGGGGCTGTCTATTCCTTTGGGGATCTGCTCCGGGGCAGTTTAGATTTCACCTTTCTGTCTTTAGGCTTAGTTAGACCTCCGGCTGTGACGTGGCGTCTAGGGCAATGTAGGAATGCTCCATGGCTACTGCTAGTTGTGCTGTTAAGATCAGGGGTCTGCAATCCGCTGAGTGACCAACCTCTTTGGTGTTCTGGTGGCATAGCCTATTGCGCTCTCCTCCTCGGTGACCCATTCATAACACTGCTGTCTCCGTGTGCAGCACTTCTCTTTTCGCGCTCTCAGGCTCCACCCACGATGGTACACTCCTTCTCCTGCACGCCTCATGGCACTGTAATGATGGCAATCACACAGTTCAATACAGTCTATGGTACACAGTACTTGGCAATGCCGGGGTATGGATCCTGTTCGTGACGCCAAGTTGGATCGCCCTCCAGAGCAGTGGGGATACTCGGTGCCGGGCCGTTGTTCAAAGGGGATGTGTCACGGCAGCAGTGACCCTGTCCGTGGCCCTGGGCATCCAAGTAAAGGGATATTTATAAGGGAATAAAGTTTATAATAAAGTGTTCGTGACGCCACCTATGGTTTCTGGTCAGAGGTGGCCAGCGCTGCAGACCAGATCCTCTGGGACTGATGGTAATGCAGCTAAGTTGGTGCAGCTCTCCACAGGCAGAGCTTTGTCCCAGGGCAGTTGGTATGTAGATGTTAGAGGTAGTGATGATAGATGTAGCAGTGTTGGGTAGGTGATGCAGGAATAATTAGAGGACACAGCTGGGTACAGTTTCCTTTACCTTTTACTGAGCAATGCAGCTACACTCCAGGGCTCAGGTTACAGATGGTTCTGGAGTTGGTCTGCCTGAAAGCAATTTGGGAATTTCCTTATTCAGGTGGGTTGTGAGGCCCCTTACTAGCGCTATTCTCTGAGGTACTTGCTGCGGTAACCTCTCTTCAAGTTCCTCTCTCTATCTGCTACTTAGGTAGAACTCCACTCGCATGACAGGTAACTGTAGCCTGCTTCAGGGATCGCTCCTATCTGGCATCTCTGGCTCACACATGCTGCTGTGTCATTGAGTATCAGTTTGGGACAAGATATCTGCTGTCTTTTGTCCTCCGGATTCTGCTGCTGGGGCTTTAGTACCCACACAACCTTGAGATCAGGGGCCCGGTCTCTGGCACTCAAGCCTGGGGGTGAGCTCAGCTATAGCTCCTGTCCCCCAGCTCCTCTCTACATGTCCAGTCTCAACCCTGTTCAGGCACTAACTCTCACTAACTTCCTCTTCCTGACCAGAGAGAGCAGCTCCCCTGAAGTCAGGTTTAGAGCTCCCTCTGCTGGCCTGGAGCAGGAACTGTGTTGTATGCTGGAACTACCTGGTAAGGAGATTCATTCTTTGCTTCCAGGCATAACATCATTCCCCCCCTGGAGGGAGGCAAGGCTATTGTTGTAACTGAACTCCTAGGTTGCCAAACTCGGTTTTGGTGCTGATGGTAAAGTCAGAGAAGGTTTGGAACTATACAGTGAATGAGTCAACAGAGCATTGGCAGACTTTTTATGCTCTATTGGCCTAAGCACTTGGCAACTATGTTCTGTAACTTTATGTGGTCTGCAACATTGTGACTGAATTGCTGAGGTACCTAAACTCTTACTGTCAGGAACACCGCAATTAGCTTGATCACTGAGCCAGTGCGCGTGTCCTGAGTAAAGCGAACTGTGCTCAAAGATACCTGTGGAGCGGGCAGCAGCCGAGTAGGTGCGGACTTCAGAACAGCAGGACCAGAAGCATGTGACTGCTGGGGGCGTGGCCTAAACTCCAGAGAGCTAGGAGCTGCAAGAGAACTCCTAGCAGGGTAACTGCGAGACCAAGTTACCAAGGGGCATAGACAGGGAGGATAGTCAGGACTTAGCCAATGAGTCATACACAGAGATAGCTGCAAGGTACAAGAGGGGCGAGCAGAGAGTAGTCAGATAACTGGCAACGGGTCATACACAGAGAGAGTAGCGCAGTACAGAATCAACAGGCAAACTCACAATGGGGAACAGAACTGGGTCAGAACCATATAAGCAAGCCACAGCAACGAACAGGCACAGGCACACGGAGGTCACCACACTCGGCCAAAGGCAAAAGTATAACTGACAGGGATTGGAGCTTCCCAGGGGTTAAATAAGCTCTCCCAGAGCCAAAAAGAGGCCACAATCATTAACCTAAGGTGTGCAGGTCAAAACCTGCACTGAGCTCCAGACATTAACCTCTGACTTACAGCTCAAAAACCGGCACTGGGATCATGACAGTACCCCCCTCTCAACAGGGGGCCTCTGGACCCCTAGGCTTCCCCGGGTACTTGTCATGGAAAGCCCAAACCAGGCGATCTGCATGTACAGAGCGAGCAGGGACCCATGAGCGCTCCTCTGATCCATATCCCTTCCAGTGGACCAGATACTGCAAAGAGCGGCGCACCCGCCGAGAGTCCACAATATGTCCGACCTCATACTCCAATTGACCCTCCACCAGCACTGGAGGAACATCAGGCTCGGAGTCCTCTTTGACAGAACCTATGGATTTCAACAGAGATTTATGGAGCACATTGGATATTTTTAAGGAGGCAGCGAGACGCAACCTATATGCCACTGGATTGACTATCTCCATAATCTCGTATGGACCAATGAACTTTGGTCCCAACTTAGCTGATGGTATCTTTAAGGTGATGTTACGTGTGGAAAGCCAAACTTTCTCTCCCACCTGAAACATGTCTCCCGATGCTCTCTTTTTGTCAGCAAAATATTTGTACCTCCCCTGGGCCCGAGAGATATTACACTAGACTTCAGCCCAGAGGTTTTTTAACCATTGAACGGACCCCTCTACCCCTGGACAACCGGAATCCACCAGTGAAAACTCCCCAAAATGCGGATTAAACCCATAGTTAATCAGGAATGGGGACATGTTGGTGGACTGACTCACCCGGTTGTTAAAAGCGAATTCCGCCAACGGTAACGCATCACACCAATCCTCCTGTCTGGCGGAGGTCAGACACCTGAGAATTTGTTCCAGGGATTGATTGGTGCGTTCTGTCTGACCATTACTCTCCGGGTGATATGCCGACGAGAAGGAGAGTGAGATGCCCAATTTCATACAGAACGCCCTCCAAAATTTGGCAAACTGCACACCTCTGTCAGACACCACATTCAGTGGTACCCCATACAATCGGATCACATGCTGCACAAACAACCTTGACAATGTTTCTGCTGAGGGTAATGGTGCCAAGGGAATGAAATGGGCCTGTTTAGAAAACCTATCCACCACCACCCAGATTACGGTATTGCCCCTGGAAGGTGGAAGACCGGTAATAAAATCCATAGAAAGATGAGTCCATGGCCTATCAGGAATGGGTAAAGGTATGAGTTCCCCAGCCGGCCGGTTCTGCGAGCTTTTAGAACGGGCACACACACCACAAGCAGAAACATTTCTTGACATCGGACCTTAGTGAAGGCCTCCAAAAACCCCTGGCTACTGCCTCTCTAGTGGCCGTGATACCAGGATGAACACTCAGCCTAGACTCATGAAACTCCTGCAGATGTCTAGGCCGCAACAAGTCTGGAACAAACAATTTATCCCCTGGCCTGGTTGCCGGAGCTAGGACCTGAGCCCTTAGAATTTCTTGTTCCAACTCAGATGAGACCCCCGCCACTACCACCCCTGGGGGAAGAATGGAGGATGGCTGCTCGGGGGGAGACAGGGTAAAAACTTCTGGACAGGGCATCCGCTTTAACATTTTTGGACCCTGGTCGAAAAGTAATGGAGAACTGAAATCGTGAAAAAAAGTGACCAACGGGCTTGTCTAGGAGTAAGGCTCTTAGCAGGATCAAGGTATGCCAAATTTTTGTGATCCGTGACAACCGTGACAGGGTGAGCTGCCCCTTCCAAAAAGTGCCTCCATTCCTCAAACGCCAGCTTGACCGCAAGAAGTTCTCTATTGCCTACATCATAGTTTCTCTCGGCTGAAGAGAACTTCTTGGAGAAGAAGGCACAGGGTCAGAGATTGGTAAGGGTGGCCGGACCCTGGGACAGCACTGCCCCCACCCCTACTTCAGAAGCATCCACCTCCACAATGAATGGATTGGACGGGTCTGGTTGGACCAACACCGGGGCGGACATGAAACATTTCTTAATAGCTGAGAAGGACTCCTTGGCGAGTAAAGACCAATTTTTTACATCAGCGCCCTTCCTGGTAAGATCCGTGAGTGGTTTAACCACTTGTTAGAAACCTTTAATGAATCTCTGATAATAGTTCGCAAATCCTAAGAAGCGCTGGAGCCCCTTGAGATCTCGAGGCTGAACCCAGTCAGCGATCGCCAGCACCTTCTTAGGATCCATACAAAACCCCTCACAGGACACAATCAACCCCAAAAATGACAGTTCCTGTACAAAAAATGAACATTTTTCCAATTTAGCGAACAATTGGTTCTCCCTGAGTCTCTGGAGAACTGTCTGTAGATGTTGCAAGTGAGATTGGCTGTCCGGGGAATACACCAAAATGTCATCCAAATAAATAATAACAAAACGGCCTATCAGGTCAGAAAACACCACATTGATGAAATTCTGGAAAATAGCGGGCGCATTAGTTAACTGTTATGAATGGGTCACCGAGGAGAAAAAAAGCAAACAGCTAAGCCACAGAAAACCAGAGTGGTTGGTAACTATGCAGATTGCAGATCCCTGATCTTACCACACAACTAGCAGTAGCCCTGGAGCGTGCCTACGATGAACCTAGACGCCTCGTCACAGCCGGAGGACTACATAAGCCTAAAGCAAGAAAAGGGAAAACTGACTGCCCCAAAGCAGACCCCAAAGGAATAGATAGCCCCCACACATGTATTGATGGTGAAACAAGATGAAGGCACAAACACAGGCAGGAAACTAGGCTGAGCAAATGATGGGGCCCAAACTAACTAGACAGGAAAGGAAAGGGAAGACACTGTCTGCAACCTGCAAAAAACCCTACAAAAATAATGTCCAACACTTCTGATAGCAAAATTAACCCTGAGGTCACTAGACTTCTCCCACTATATCAGCACTCTGAAATATTCTGAGACAGAGCAAAAAGAGACCGAACTAGTAAGGGACAAAAAGCCAATTGGCAAAATACTGATAAATAATAGTGGAAATTCAGCTCAGCCCCCAGACGGGGCTGGCAGACCACACAAAAAACTGAATAGACCAACAAAATCAAGTGTGAACTTTAGCAGAAAAACTTAGCTTTAGATGACTGGAACAGAGCTGAAAACCAAGAACTGACAAGCCAGAAGGAATCACCAGCAACTGAATAGGGCGTCGGCTGTCTTAAATCCAATCTGAGAATCCTGGGATCCAATCGTCATCCTCATTCTCAGGTGGCAGATCTCCACCGATCTAACCAGCCGCACCACCTCCCGTCACCACCAGAGGGAGTCCAGAATGGGAACTCACAACTGGTGAACCCCTAGAATGAACTCACAACAGTACCCCCCTTGAGGAGGGGTCACAAACCCTCATCCACGCCACCAGGCCGATCAGGATGGACCCGGTGAAAAGCACGAACCAATCTATTGGCATGAATATCGGAGGCAGAGACCCAAGAATTATCCTCCTGACCATAACCCTTCCATTTGACCAAATACTGGAGTCTCCGTCTAACCAAACGAGAATCCAATATTTTCTGTACCTCATATTCCACATTGCCTTCGACCAACACAGGGTCAGGAGGTGCTGCCATAGGAACCACTGGCTCAACAAACCTCTTCAACAGAGATTTGTGAACTACGTTATGGATCTTGAACGTAACTGAAAGAGCCAATTGAAACGAAACAGGATTAAGAAATTCCTAAATCTTTTAAGGCCCAATAAATCTTGGCTTAAATTTAGGAGATGCAACCTTCATAGGAATACTCTTAGACAACAACCAAACCATATCACCCACTTTAAACCGGGGACCAATGGTCCTATGCTGGTTGGAAAATCGCTGGGCCTTTTCCTGAGTGAGTGACAACTTATCCACCACTTGGTCCCATATCTGCTGCATTCTCTTAACCACAGTGTCCACACCTGGGCAGGACGAAGATTCCACTTGCCCTGAAGAGAATCGAGGATGAAACCAAAATTACAGAAAAAGGGTGACATCAAAGTGGCAGAACTAGCTCTATTGTTCAGTGCAAATTCGGCCAAGGGCAAAAATGAGACCCAATCATCCTGATCAGCAGATATAAAACATCTCAAATAAGACTCCAAAGTCTGGTTTGTTCTCGCAGTCTGTCCATTGGTCTGGGGATGAAACGCGGAGGAGAAGGATAACTGAATTCCCAGAATGGAACAAAAGGCTTTCCAGAATCTGGAAACAAACTGGACTCCTCTGTCGGACACAATGTTCTCAGGAATCCCATGTAACTGAACCACCTGTTGTAAAAACAAGGGCACCAACTCAGCAGAAGATGGCAACTTTGGGAGTGGTACAAGATGGACCATGTTCGAAAATCTATCACAAATCACCCAGATAACAGTCATTCTCTGAGAGACAGGAAGATCAGAAATAAAATCCATTGAGATATGAGTCCATGGCCTCTTGGGCACCAGCAAGAGCATCAGCAACCCACTAGAACGAGAACAGGGTTTAGACCGAAAACACGTCCCACAGGACTGTACAAAATTCCTGACGTCACGAGATAAGGCAGGCCACCAAAAGGACCGACTCACCAAATCTCTGGTACCAAAAATACCTGGATGACCAGCCAATGCGGAGCAATGAATTTCAGACATCACTGTCTTTCTCCACTGGTCTGGAACATATAATTTTCCCATAGGGCAACGCTCAGGGTGCGTCTCAAATCGGGCAAAATGGCAGAAAGAACTACCCCCTCACCTAGGATGGTAGTAGGCTCGGTCACACCAAGAGAATCGGCAAAGAAACTCCTAGAAAGGGCGTCTGCCTTAACATTCTTAGTGCCCGGAAGAAAAGAGACCACAAAGTTAAAATGCGTGAAAAACAAGGCCCATCTAGCCTGTCTAGGATTCAAGCATTTGGACGACTCCAGATAAATCAAATTCTTGTGATCGGTGAGGACCACAACTTGATGTCTAGCTCCCTCCAACCAATGTCTCCACTCCTCAAATGCCCACTTCATGGCCAACAATTCCCGATTCCCCACGTCATAGTTGCGTTCAGATGGGGAGAACTTTTGAGAAAAGAAGGCACAGGGATTCATCTTAGAAGTCACAGGGTCTTTTTAGGGCAAAAAAGCTCCTGCACCAATCTCAGAAGCATCTACCTCCACCTGAAATGGAAGTGAGACATCAGGTTGCCGTAAAACTGGAGCTGAAGTAAATCTCTGCTTAAGCTCCTGAAATGCTGAGATAGCCTCAGGAGACCAATTCAGCACATCAGCGCCCTTCTTGGTCAGATCAGTCAGTGATTTGACAATACCAGAAAAATTACCTATAAATTTACGATAGAAATTAGCAAAACCCAAAAACTTCAGGAGGGACTTCAAAGAAGTAGGCTGAACCCAATCATAAATGGCCTGTACCTTGGCCGGTTCCATTTCTATAGTTGATGGAGATAAGATAAATCCCAAAAATGAAATCCTCTGTACACCAAAGAGGCATTTCGATCCCTTAACAAACAGGGAATTCTCCCTCAAAATCCAGAACACAGTCCGGGCGTGTTCCACATGAGAATCCCAATCACTAGAAAAGATCAAAATATCATCCAGATAGATGATCAAAAACTTATCCACAAAGTCACGGAAAATATCATTCATAAAGGACTGGAAGACAGAAGGGGCATTAGTGAGCCCAAAAAGAATCACCAGGTACTCAAAATGTCCCTCCGGAGTATTAAACAACGCCGTCTTCCATTCATCCCCGTGCTTGATGCGAATAAGATTATACGCCCCCCTGAGGTCAAGCTTAGTAAACCAGCAAGCACTCTTAACTCTGGAGACTAAATCAGACATCAAAGGTAACGGGTACTGATATTTAACCGTCATCTTGTTAAGGGAACGATAATCAATACACGGTCTTAATGAACCATCTTTCTTGGCCCCCAGAAAAAAAAACAGCACCTAAAGGTGACGAGGATGGTCTAATATGACCCTTCTCCAATGATTCCTTAATATAGGATCGCATAACATCATGTTCGGGTACTGATAAGTTGAAAAGCCGACCCTTGGGAAATTTACACCCAGGCATCAACTCAATTGCACAGTCATAACTCCTATGAGAAGGCAAAGACGCAGACTTGCTCTCACTAAATACATCAGAACAATCGGCTAGATAATCAGGAATATCATGAGACTGAGGAGAGGTGGAGAAAACAGGAGCGTCCCTAAGAACACACTGACAACCCCAACTCACCACAGACCCAGATTTCCAATCCAAAACTGGATTATGAGTTTGCAACCAAGGAAAACCCAGAACAATAGTATCATTCAAATTATGCAGCACCAAAAATTTACAATTTTCTTGGTGGTCTGGGGCAACCCGCATCATCACCTGGGTCCAAAACTGAGGTTTATTCTCCGCCAAAGGAGTAGCATCAATACCCCTCAAAGGAATAGGCGTCCGCAGAGGCGTCATGGAAAAACCACAACGTTTAGCAAAGTCCAAATCCATCAGATTCAACGCTGCTCCTGAATCCACAAAAGGCTTCGTGGAAAATGTGGATAAGGAGCAGATCAGAGTAATTGCCAAAATAAACTTAGGTTGTATACTGCCCACAGCAAATGTGTGTGCAAAACGTTTCTCTCGTTTTGGGCAGACAGAAATAATATGAGCGACGTCTCCACAGAAAAAACACAGCTTATTGCGCCTTCTAAACTCCTAATGTTGCGCCCCTAGACAAAACTCTATCACATTGCATAGGTTCAGACATATGTCCAAAAGGTGGCAACTCCTCTCGTGTAGTTTTGCGTTCACGTAAACGCCGATCAATTTGAATGGCTAATGACATAGAATCGTCAAGACCAGAGGGAACAGGAAATCCCACCATAGTATCTTTTACGGATTCTGACAAACCCTTCCGAAAGAGAGCTGCCAAGGCACCATCATTCCAGGTAGTAAGGACCGCCCACTTTTGGAATTTTTGACAGTATAACTCTGCAGAATCCTGACCCTGGTTCAATGCCAATAGGGCTTTCTCAGCTTGATCAATAGCATTAGGTTCATCATACAACAACCCCAAGGCTTGAAAAAATGCATCCACATTAGTCATATTAGGATCTTCAGGTGTCAAAGAAAACGCCCAATCCTGGGGATCGCCGCGCAGCAAAGAGATGACAATTTTAACCTGCTGCGCAGAGCTCCCCGATGAATTAGGCTTCAAGGCAAGAAATAATTTACAATTATTCTTAAAATTCAAAAATTTAGACCGATCCCCAAAAAACACATCAGGAGTAGGGATCCTTGGTTCAGCAGCATGTGAATGAGCGAGATAGGCGGAAATTCCCCGCACTTCAGCAGTGAGCTGCTCCACAAGATCAGACAATTGCTTAATCTCCATTACAAAAAAAAAATCCTCCTATGGCCCCAAAGAAAAAGAGGAAAAAATATACATATAAAAAAAAAAAATTCTGACACTTTTTTTTTTAACTATTCTTTCCTGCTTTTGAGTACCCTAGAATCTGCGGTATGGCTGGTGATTCTGTTATGAATGGGTCACCGAGGAGAAAAAAGCAAAACAGCTAAGCCACAGAAAACCAGAGTGGTTGGTAACTATGCAGATTGCAGATCCCTGATCTTACCACACAACTAGCAGTAGCCGTGGAGCGTGTCTACGATGAACCTAGACGCCTCGTCACGACTGGAGGACTACATAAGCCTAAAGCAAGAAAAGGGAAAACTACCTGCCCCAGAGCAGACCCCAAAGGAATAGATAGCCCCCACACATGTATTGACGGTGAAACAAGATGAAGGCACAAACACAGGCAGGAAAATAGGCTGAGCAAATGATGGGGCCCAAACTAACTAGACAGGAAAGGAAAGGGAAGACACTGCAACCTGCAAAAAACCCTACAAAAATAATGTCCAACACTTCTGATAGCAAAATTAACCCTGAAGTCACTAGACTTCTCCCACTATATCAGCACTCTGAAATATTCTGAGACAGAGCAAAAAGAGACCGAACTAGTAAGGGACAAAAAGCCAATTGGCAAAATACTGATAAATAAGAGTGGAAATTCAGCTCAGCCCCCAGACGGGGCTGGCAGACCACACAAAAAACTGAATAGACCAACAAAATCAAGTGTGAACATTAGCAGAAAAACTTAGCTTTAGATGACTGGAACAGAGCTGAAAACCAAGAGCTGACAAGCCAGAAGGAATCACCAGCAACTGAATAGGGCGTCGGCTGTCTTAAATCCAATCTGAGAATCCTGAGATCCAATCATCATCCTCATTCTCAGGTGGCAGATCTCCACCGATCAAACCAGCCGCACCACCTCCCGTCACCACCAGAGGGAGTCCAGAAGGGGAACTCACAACAGGTGAACCCGAGAATGAACTCACAACAGTTAACCCAAACGGCATTACCAGGTTTTCAAAGAGTCCTTCTGAGGTGAGGAACGCAGTTTTCCACTCGTCCCCTTCCCGAACCCTTATCAGATTATAGGCCCCCCGGAGATCTAACTTGGAGAACCACTGGGCCCCAGCTAACTGGTTACATAAGTCTGGGATGAGGGGATGCGGGTAAGTGTTCCTAACTGTTATCTTGTTCAGTTCCCGAAAGTCGAGGCACGGCCGCAAACCACCATCTTTCTTCACAAAGATGAATCCTGCTGCCACAGGTGACACAGAAGGCCTGATAAGCCCTTTGCAGAGACTCTCAGCTATGTACTCCTTCATGGCTTGGCGCTCAGGCCCAGATAAATTGAACAATCGAGCCTTAAGTAACTTGGCTCCGGGTACTAAATCAATGGCACAATCATAGGGTCTGCAGTTGTGGCCAAAAGTATTGACACCCCTGCAAGTCTGTCAGATAATACTCAGTTTCTTCCTGAAAATGATTACAAACACAAATTCTTTGGTATTATTATCTTCATTTAATTTATCTTAAATGAAAAAACACAAAAGAGAATGAAGAAAAAAGCAAAACATTGATCATTTCACACAAAACTCCAAAAATGGGCCAGACAAAAGTATTGGCACCCTCAGCCTAATACTTGGTTGCACAACCTTTAGCCAAAATAACTGCAACCAACCACTTCCGGTAACCATCAATGAGTTTCTTACAATGCTCTGCTGGAATTTTAGACCATTCTTCTTTGGCAAACTGCTCCAGGTCCCTGATATTAGAAGGGTGCCTTCTCCAAACTGCCATTTTTCGATCTCTCCACAGGTGTTCTATGGGATTCAGGTCTGGACTCATTGCTGGCCACCTTAGAAGTCTCCAGTGCTTTCTCTCAAACCATTTTCTAGTGCTTTTTGAAGTGTGTTTTCGGTCATTGTCCTGCTGGAAGACCCATGACCTCTGAGGGAGACCCAGCTTTCTCACACTGGGCCCTACATTATGCTGCAAAATTTGTTGGTAGTCTTCAGACTTCATACGCCATGCACACGGTCAAGCAGTCCAGTGCCAGAGGCAGCAAAGTAACCCCAAAACATCAGGGAACCTCCGCCATGTTTGACTGTAGGGACCGTGTTCTTTTCTTTGAATGCCTTTTTTTTTTCCTGTAAACTCTATGTTGATGCCTTTGCCCAAAAAGCTCTACTTTTGTCTCATCTGACCAGAGAACATTCTTCCAAAACGTTTTAGGCTTTTTCAGGTAAGTTTTGGCAAACTCCAGCCTGGCTTTTTTATGTCTCGGGGTAAGAAGTGGAGTCTTCCTGGGTCTCCTACCATATGGTCCCTTTTCATTCAGACGCCGATGGATAGTACGGGTTGACACTGTTGTATCCTCAGACTGCAGGGCAGCTTGAACTTGTTTGGATGTTAGTCAAGGTTCTTTATCCAACATCTGCACAATCTTGCGTTGAAATCTCTTGTCAATTTTTCTTTTCCGTCCACATCTAGGGAGGTTAGCCACAGTGCCATGGGCTTTAAACTTCTTGCTGACACTGCGCACGGTAGACACAGGAACATTCAGGTCTTTGGAGATGACTTGTAGCCTTGAGATTGCTCATGCTTCCTCACAATTTGGTTTCTCAAGTCCTCAGACAGTTCTTTGGTCTTCTTTCTTTTCTCCATGCTCAATGTGGTACACACAAGGACACAGGACAGAGATTGAGTCAACTTTAATCCATGTCAACTGGCTGCAAGTGTGATCTAGTTCTTGCCAACACCTGTTAGGTGCCTCAGGTAAGTTACAGGTACTGTTAATTACACAAATTAGAGAAGCATCACATGATTTTTTGAACAGTGCCAATACTTTTGTCCACCCTCTTTTTTATGTTTGGTGTGGAATTATATCCAATTTGGCTTTAAGACAATTATTTTTGTGTTTTTTCATTTAAGACAAATTAAATGAAGATAATAATACCAAAGAATTTGTGTTTGCAATCATTTTCAGGAAGAAATTGAGTATTATCTGATTGAATTGTAGGAGTGTCAATACTTTTGGCAACAACTGTATGTGGTGGCAGCGCCTCAGCCTCTCTTTCGGAAAAACGTCTTCGAAATCCTTCAGGTACTCTGGAATACCTTCCAGACTGACAGACGACACAGATACGGATTTAACAGCGTTAACAAGGTGTCCCAAGTTACCACATTTATCCTTGCATCCCCATTGAGTGATCTCCCCTGTAACCCAATCAGTGGTAGGATTATGGCGTTGAAGCCAAGGCATCCCCAGTACCAGTCCTGCAGGCAAGTTATCTAGCACAAGACAACTTAGTTTTTCCACATGAGTGGAACCCACTTTTAGAGAAAAAAATTCAGACCTGCAACAGATACCGTCCTGGGTAAGAGGGGACGTGTCAATTGCCACAAGTTTAGCAGGATCCTGAAGCCTGACTGTCCCTATCTTATTAAGAGTCATAATTTTGGTATCAATCAGGTCCACAGCAGAACCACAGTCAACAAAAGCAGTAGTCTGAACCGGACCATTACCAAGTTCAAGTTCCACCTGCAGCACTATTTTTTCACGTGAGGAAAATTGTACCTGAAGGTCTGGGTAGCCTCCTCAACTACTACTCAGACCTAGTTGTTTCCTGCCATCTTGGAGGATGACGGACAGGAGGGGCAGTCCTTCTTCCAGTGTTCAGATTCCCCACAATAGAAGCACAACTGCTTCTCCCGGCGGCGTCTTCTTTCCTTTTCCTCACAGGTGACAACGCTCACCTCCATAGCCACAGGAAGAGTCCGGGTCTCATCTCCACTGAAGAATAATGGTGTTTCCCGTTGCATAACGCCTCTAGCCCGTAGTCTGTGATTTATGCAAACCGCTTGCGTCATGGCATCCTCCAGGGAGTCAGGTGGAGGATGGAGTGCCAAGGCATCCTTGAGACGTTCACACAGGCCTCTATGGAACAGCCCCCGAAAGGCAGCATCACTCCAAGAAATCTTGGCTGCACAACGTCTGAATTCCGTACAGAACCATTTGGCCGAGTGCTCCCCCTGACAGACACTCATCACCTTGTCCTCAGCCAAACGCACTCTATCAGGCTCATCATAAATAAGCCCTAAGGCTTCAAAAAACGCATCCACAGACATTCTCTCCGGGGCAGAAGAGGAAAGCGAAAATGCCCAGGCTTGTGGGGAACCCCTAAGCAGGGACATAACCACCCCCACCCTCTGTTTCTCATCCCCAGAGGAGCGGGGTCTCAAAGAGAAAAAGAGCTTACAGCCCTCCTTAAATGCTCTGAATTCATCTTTGTTACCAGCAAACGTATCTGGCAATTTAATGGGGGATTCGGGTGGGACTAAAATGACATCTCTATTCCCCACCTGCTGAAAGCCTGTGGAAAACACCCCCTGAACTGAGTCCTCAACCCACCGTTGGGACTGAACCAGAGCTTGGTGTTCCAAAATAAGCTTCTGCAGCGACTGAGTCAAGCATTTCACCTGCTCAGATAAAGCACACATTGGGTCCATGCTGCAGAAGTGAGGAGAGAAAAAAAAATTCAAGGTCAGTTATAATGTCAGGAACACCGCACTGAGCTTGATCACTGAGCCAATGCACGTGTCCTGAGTAAAGCAAACTGTGCTCAAAGATACCTGTGGAGCGGGCAGCAGCCGAGTAGGTGTGGACTTCAGAACAGCAGGACCTGAAGCACGTGACTGCTTGGGGCGTGGCCTAAACTCCAGAGAGCTAGGAGCTGCAAGAGAACTCCTAGCAGGATAACTGCAAGTTACCAAGGGGCATAGATAGGGAGGATAGTCAGGACGTAGCCAATGAGTCATACACAGAGATAGCTGCAAGGTACAAGAGGGGCGAGCAGAGAGTCAGATAACAGGCAACGAGTCATACACAGAGAGGGTAGCGCAGTACAGAATCAACAGGCAAACTCACAACGGGGAACAGAACCGGGTCAGAACCATATAAACAAGCTATAGCAACGAACAGGCACAGGCACACGGAGGTCACCACACTCGGCCAAAGGCAAAAGTATAACTGACAGGGATTGGAGCTTCCCAGGGGTTTAAGACGCTCTCCCAGAACCAAAAAGAGGCCACAATCATTAACCCAAGGTGTGCAGGTCAAAACCTGCACTGAGCTCCAGACATTAACCCCCTGACGTGCAGCTCAAAAACCTGCACTGGGATCATGACACTTACACTTTTCAATAGCATCACTCACAGATGATTATGGAATATTTAGGAGTGAAGAAATTTGGTATCATATGACATACAGTAAATTCTGTGAGCTTTTAACGGAAACCTGTCACCCCCCAGGGCCTATTAAAGTAAAAGAGCCACCTTCAGCAGCACTAAGGCTGCATTCTGTCAACGTGGCTTATTATCCCTAGGAACGTTGAATTAAGGCCTTTTATAAATTGCCCACCATCCCTCTATTGCATCATGGAGGTATGTTCTCTCCCCCTGTCTCAACCACCTCACAGCCGTCCATCATCCCCCTCTTGCCTCCGTGTGCCGCCTCATCTGTTCCTCGTTATGTAACCAGCGCCTCATTACGTGAACGTAATACGTCGTAAAGAGGCAGAGGGAGATGGGGACAGGCACAGAGATCCTCACTGCACAGGCGCCAGAGTCCCAGCCCCGCAGTGTGAAAACATAACACACTGCGGGGCAGGATTTGGGGCTCTGCTACACGCAAGCGTGATATCCTTACATCACCTGATGTAAGTTCCCGGGCAGCGTGCAAGGCGCATGCCCAAGAAATGTTTGCAGAGCGCAGTTGCCGGTCACATAACGAGGAACAGAGGAGGCGGCACACGGAGGCAAGAGGGGAATGATGGACGGCTGTAAGGCAGTTGAGACAATGGCAGAAAACATACCTCCATGACGCAATAGAGGCATGGTGGGCAATTTATAAAAGTATTTATTTCAGCGTTCCTAGGGATAATAAACATAAGAGCCACCTTCACAGAATGCAGCGTTAGTGCTGCTGAAGGTGGCTCTTTTACTTTAATAGGTCCTGAGGGGGTAGGGCGGTGATAGGTTCCCTTTAAAGAAACCAACTTCTTCACAAAAGTTTGTAAAGAAAACTGCATGGGTTGGGTTTGGATTTCATAAATTTGTGGCACTGGGGCTCATGGAAAAACTTAAAATTCATTAAATTCATTGATTAAGAGGTGAATACAAATACTTTTGTGCAGAAAGTGTTTCATCCAAGTGGCTCAACATAATAGAAAAGTATAAAAGTAAATGAGGATAGAAGCGGTGTTGTAAAGAAATAAAATAGTACCATTTTAACATTTTTAGCATTTTTTTGTACTGGGAAAAAGTATTTGCATTGCAATCCTGTTGGGATGCGAATACTATGATTAAACCGTAATTATTCCAATGGCTGGACACATAAGCATGTAGTATCCATGTCACAAACAGTTCCAATACACAAGATTATATTTGGGCGAAAATAATATTCAGATCATCATCAGTTAAAACACGATTCTCAAAACTGGTTGGTTTAGTTGTCTTCTTTTAGCACACAGACATGGTTTATTAAATTTTCATATTCAATGTGAAAAAAGGTTACAGTGCTAATGTATAAAAAGGTTAGGACTGAGCGATACTGTGCATAAAGTTACAAAAATGAAAGCATGGAAACATAAGAGACATATTTGTGATACTAGATACAAGACTGAACTTTGTCTCTCTGGAGGAAAGGTGAAAATATAGAACATATACACACAGTAGCTTGTCCTCAGGAACACAGGAAATATAAACTAGAGCAAAGCAATAAGTATAATATGATCACTATAAAGACCAATGGAAAAACAAGAAAACACTTTTACTACTTACTTACAACTATATTTTGGAAATGAAAATTACATTAGTGTAATAAGGAGGAAACCACTTGTTAAGGCTGGCAAGAGTAATTGGGTGATGACTGCATTTTTAGGAGCCTTTCTTTCAAATTATTTTATGATTCAACTCATACTGACCAGTGTATTAAAATGCAGCTACCATGAAATGACACAATCATGTAACAGGATATGAAAGGGTTATTACCAAAATGTGAAGTTTTTCTTATTCAAACAACCAGGAGTAACTTACTGATCACTGAGTGTTTAAGGTAAAAAGTTATGAAATGTTCTCTTTAAAAAGCAATGATCATTTAGTAAGCAGAGGAGTAAAAAGGTTTGGTAAGCATTGGAAAGGATAAAGTTTCTCCATGTAGAGAACACCAAATTAGTGTAGGGAGACTTATAAGACTAGGAATTTAAATATGCAAATAACTTCTTCCGAGAAGAAAATTATATTGGACTCTAGTGTCAC
The DNA here is from genome assembly GCF_039654945.1 of Dendrobates tinctorius. Lineage (NCBI taxonomy): Eukaryota > Metazoa > Chordata > Amphibia > Anura > Dendrobatidae > Dendrobates > Dendrobates tinctorius. The sequence continues at coordinate 53,306,905 of NW_027361732.1, forward strand.
CTATTGGAAGTAACAATCCTAAAAGTCAATTTCGACCCTTTCAGAGTATTGCCACATTACTTACGGTAGGAAGCCAAACCAGAAACTCCACTTGCAGACACGTGTTTTGGGGGTTTTACAGCTCATCAGTGCAAATTTGTAACCTCTCTGAAGAGCCATTTGTATATTTAAATTCCTAGAAGGAGCATTGCATGGCCTATAAGTCTCCTTTAAACCAACTTGAAGCTCTCTATAAGGAGAAATTTTACCCTTTAGACTCCATGTCAAAGGCCTCTCACACAGCCAACCAGTTCTGCTTTGCATTGATAAAGGGCAAATCCCCCGAAATAAGTGTCTGTCAATGAAATTTCTGGTTTGGCTTCCTATTCTATGTCATGATGCAAGGACTATCATGAGTTTACCGCGACAGAGAGGAGCCTGAAGACCGCAGCATCTGTTTTCTTCTGCTTCTGCACTGTTTAGAAGCACTTCACTTTCGTATTGTCACGTGCCCCATCCTGTGTGACACGGGCAGCAGGCCGGTAACTACTACAACAGGACACGGCACGTGAAATTGTCCAGTGTGACGCGGCCCGCAGGCCGGTAACTAATACAACAAGACAAAGGGGATAGGGAAACATATACAGCGGAGGGCCCTGCGATAGGAAACAGGGGACGTGGAGACCTCCTGCACTCCCCTGAGACAGTGTCCCTAACACCTAACGTTCCCTATGCCGGTTCCGCACCGGGCGCCACTCAGGAACCTGTAGCTCTGGCACACCCTACACCTATCCCTTTCTAGGGAGCTGGGTGGCGCAGGCATTGGCCCCACCTCTGCACTAACACCAACAAGAGGAAAAGTGACAAACAGGGAAACACTTAGCTTTGCTCTGATGGACTTGCTCCTGGCAACAGAGACCAACACCTGAGTGCATCTTCCTACCACCGTGTCCAACACCTGGGTGCAGCTTTACAGCAACAGTGTCCAGCACTGAGTGCTGCCTTGGAGCAACAGAGTCCAGCACCTGAGTGCAGCTGTCCAGCCACCGGGTCCAGCAAACTGAGTGCAGCTCTCAGTAACAGAGTCCAGCAAACTGAGTGCAGCTCTACACCATAGCTGCCACTCCACCAAGCTTTGCAAGAATTCTTCACTCGCACCATAGCTGCCACTCCACCATGCTTTACACGAACTCCTCGCTGACACCATAGCTGCCACTCCAGGACTCTAAATGAGCCGCCCTGGACTCTCCTCCAGCTCCCCATCCATTTCCTTCCTTCACCCAGGATGGTTGGAAAGCCCAACAATAATATCACCAACGTCAGTGAGCACAACTGACACACCTTTATAGGGTAAACACACCTGTTAGTGATTCCCGTGCAATTACACTAACCACCACCGGGGGCAAACTATCTCTAGAAACACCAGTGCAATGACCATACTGGCCACCAGGGCAAAACTATCTCTAAGCACACCAGTGCAATGAACATACTGGCCACCGGGGGGCAAAACTATCTCTAAGCACAAAGCTTAGAGAGAAAAAAAAAGGTTACCAGTGCTTTCATCTGACATGATCCAGCATGGATCATGACACATTAAATGGTGCAGGTTTCTTTTAGCAGTACAGGGGTTAATGTGCTCAGTTGAGAACTCTTGGAAGCTTTCCTGCATTAAGGCTCCCAGCTGTTCACTGATGGCCACTCCCATCTACTATATATTCTGGGCCCTGAATAGCATTTATTGCCAAAGTTAGCTTATGCTACATGGTTAGGAGATGGTGGTTTGTGGTTGTGATTTGAGAAGGCATTTGGTGGTTTTATCTGAGACTGTTGCTAGGTTTTGGGTGTGTGCTAATTCCTCTCCTTCTCTTACTTTGGTTTTATCCCATCCTCCACTCCATGGTGTTTACCTCTGTTGTTTGTGTGAGTATATTTGTATGATTCGTATTTTCCTTTATCCCTGTTTGTATTACCTTGTTAGTCTGGTTGGTGTATTACGGTATGCTACTTCTCCCCTCTTCCCTAGGTGGGGGAAGGGTACAGACTGATAGCAGATTCAGGCACTAAGGCTTAGTATGTGGCTCTGGCATCTTCACCATGAGAAGTAATCCAGGGAATAGTGCTCGCTAGGGCACTCCTATTGTTAGGGACAGGCAGGGAAGGAGCCCCTGGTCCCTGAACACCCAACAACAGAGTTGGGACAAGGTCCTTTTAAAGCATCAAATATTACTGTACCTCTAAAAGTAAATAGAGTCCATGTTTTCTTCCTCTCTGAAAAAGCCATTTGCAGTGATAGGCAATAGAGTGCCCTCTCCCATCACTTGCATAAAGCAGCAAGCTCTTTGTGACAGATCGTTTACATACATAAAAACAGCATAGTATTCTAGCCTCATTTTAGACTGGACTAAAATAGGATTCTCTAGAGAAGCAATCACTAACCTTATTACCACAGATTAATGCCTGAAAAATTAGCCCTCTTTACCATTCCTTTAATGGTAGAAGAAAGAATCAATGCAATAAGGATGTACACACTTAATATATGAATGAGTATATAATTTTACTGATACCAAAGGAACACACATAAGAGTAATAAAATCACTTAAAACATGCAACAATAAAAAAACCATACCCCTGCCCAAATAGTGTATAACCAACTAGTACAACACATTGATATAATAATCAAAAGCAACCATGGAAATGAGTTGGAAATAACCAGATTCCATTTGCCCTCAATGAGCTCAATTAACCATGCACTGGAGGAGAGGTTGTATGGAGGCAGTGCCCAGTGACACTAGGGGTATAAAGAAGTCCAATAGGGCAAACACCTGAAAATAAAAATGAGAGTGACCAAAGCTACCAAGTAGCACCCAGTTTAGCATCATATTTGTTTATATATGCTTATGGCACTTTGATGCACCCCACTTCCTAATATTGTTTCTCTGTACCATTCCTGACTCAAAAAAATAAATTTTGTTCAAAATCAGGTAAAACATTCTATAATGTTATTCCAATGCTTCACTTTGGCTATGATATATTTACAGTTATGGAACACATATTTGAGTAGGCTGAAATCACTTTGCTTTCCTTACAGTAAAAGTGACAGGTCCCCATCTTGCATGTTTTGCACCTGTTACACAACAATAACCATTTGGGGATTGCCTGCCAGTCACTGTAATGCAGTAACCACCTTGGTAGTGGCATTAATGTTATTGACTGGCCGCATTACCTCAAAGGTTATAAATGGGCAGGTGTCACCATGCTTGGCTCACTGTCAACACAGCACAGCTCAGGGATAGTTGTGATTGGAGGGATCAGAGTCCTCAAGTGTTGATACTGGTGTTGATGCTGAACCATAATAGTAACAGTCCTTCTAAGGACTAATCCTATGCTTTGCTATTTGTATCAGATACATTCTGCATTTAGCCTAGGGACAGTTGCAGGAGCATGGAGAGTGGAAGAATACAGCCTCTAGGCACAGCTTAGAGCTTTGCATTGCATTGCTAATTATGCAGCTGCTGCACATGACCACATTCTTATTTTTTTTTTTTTTTTTTTGGGGCGCTGAAAAATTTTCTATATTGTCATCCATACAGTTTAACGTGCTTAGGGTTACATTACGTTGGTATATAAAACACCAAAAAAGTTACTTATTTTTTTTCTGGATTGAATTAGTCATCTATAAAGTTTAACGGGCTGAGTGTTGCATTATGGTGGTATAAAAAACTTCAAATAAACTAAACCTTTTTTCTGTGGATTCAATTTGTCATCCTTAGAGTTACCGTGGTTAGTGTTACATTATGGTGGCATGGATAACTGCTAAAAACCAGTCAATTTTTTTTCTGGATTCAATTAGTCATCTACAGAATTCAATGTGGTTAGTGTTACATTACGATGGAATATAAAACTCCCAAAACATTCAAAATTTTTTGTGGATTCAATTAGTCAATAATAGACACAGCTTAGTGTTACACTACGGGGTATATAAAACTTCAAAAAAAATCAACTTTTTTTTTGTGGATTCAATTAGTCATCCATAGAGTTTAACATAGTTAGTGTTACATTATGGTGGTATATAAAACTACAAAAAAAGTTCAATTTTTTCTGGATTCAATTAGTCATGCATACAGTTTAATGTGTTTAGTGTTATATTACGGTGGTGTATAAAACTGCCAAAAAAGGTTCAAATTTTTTTCTGGATTCAATTAGTCATCCGTACAGTTTAACGTGGTAAGTGTTACAATAAGGTTGTATATAAAACTAAAAAAAACTTTCAAAATGGTTTTGTGGTTTCAATTAGTCATTCATAGAGTTTAACGCACTGCTTAGTGTTGCATAATGGTGGTATATCAACCCCTTAGTGACCGGGTCATATTTTTTAAAATCTGACTATTGTCACTTAATGTAGTAATAACTCTGGAATGCTTCAACATATCCCATTGATTTTGAGACTGTTTTTTCATGACACATTGTACTTTATTATAATGGTAAATTTAGGTTGATATGTTTTGCATTTATTTGGAAAAATTTTACAAAAAATGTAAAAAATTTATTTGCAATTTTTAAAATTTGAATGATTATCCCTTTAATCCAAAAAGTCATACCACACAAAAAACATTAATAAATGACATTTCCCTCATGTCTGCTTTACATCAGCACCATTTGTAAAATGTTTTATTTTGTAGAAGGTTTTATAATGTAGCAGTAATTTTTCATTTTTTTAAGGAAATTTACAAAATGTATTTTTTTAGGGACCTGATCAAGTTTGAAGTGAATTTGGGGTCCTATATATTGAAACCCCGCCCAAAGTGATACAATTTTAAAATCCGCACCCCTCAGCATATTCAAAATTGTTTTTGGGTAGTTCATTATCCCTTCAGGTGCTTTTCAGGAATTAATGCAAAGTGGCATGACAGGAATGAAAGTTTATGTTTACCACCTAAATTTTGACAACTTCTGAACAGGACGCTATAGCTGGAAGATTTTAAGGCCATTATTTGGCTATGAATTGCCATGTCAAACATCAGGACCACACAATCAAGATCTCAGAATGCCGATTGGGTAAAAGAGGGAACTCTGTAAACCATCTAGGTGCCGTAGTCACTATTGACAGCAGCATTTAAAGGGTTAAACAACCATAATCGGTGCCAACACTGTTCGTGGCTGATGCAGCAAGGTGTCAGCTATAGTGTACAGGCGATGCTAGTCTCTTTCATCTCAGGTCACTAAAAAGACGTATTGGTGGTCACTAAGAGGTTAAACTCCAAAAAAAAGTTTTTTTTCTTGATTCAAATACTCATCCATACAGTTTAACGTATTCTGTGTAAAATTACAGTGGTTTAAAAATTTTAAAAACCGCATGGCCTTCTTCAGTTGACCAAAGTTTTGCATTTATTAAAATTTTTTTGTTTCAATTAATAAAGGAAACTTTGTTTCCAGACACCTAGCAATTAAAAAAATGCTTAAGTTGTGTGGTATGGGACAGGGAAGAGGAAGTGTTGATGATGGTGCACACAGACACCGAGGATGTGGGGCAGGTGCGACTGCGCCTGTTGCTGGAGCATAAGAAACACGCCCATGCATGTCACATATCTTCCTGTCCCACTTTCCAGGGCGGCATGGAACACCACTTCTCAAGCCACACCACTGTGAACAAGTGCTTGGTGGACAGCAGTCCAGTCTCACCAGCCAACAGTCTGGATCACCTAATCCTCACCCTGATTTTCCTTCCTCCCAACAAGTTGAGTCCCAGAAGACCAGTGATCCCACACTAGGACACTCCAAGGAGCTCTTTACAACATCATTTCTTGATTGTGGACTCTCACCCTGCATGTTTCAAGAGGGACAGGAGGAGGTGTTATGTAGTGTTGCACCAAATTTAGAGCAGCCACGGTCACAAGAAGATGACAGTGGGAAACGGTAATTTTTGTCTAAGGAGATAGATGATGAGACACAGTTGCCAATAAGTCATCTTGTTGTTAAGTCATCAAGTAATGAGGTAATGAGGATTAGGGTGCGATTGTGGAAGACGAGGTTGTGGATGTCAAAGTCACTGACCCAACAGCACTGAGGGGGAAAAACTGGCAGCACCAAAACAGGCAGGAACAGGCAAAGGGTTGACCAGAGGGAGAAGGCGGGCAACTGTTCTGCAGAGCACCGACACTCGTGAATTTCTCAATCAAAGAGTTAGGTGTTCCCCAGTCTGGGACTTTTTTTAAAGAGAGTGCTGAGACAAAAATGATCATATGCAACCTGTGCCATGCCAATATCATCAGGGGTCTGACCACTAAGAACCACCAGCATGATCAGGCACATGTCATCTAATGTCATTGCTGTTTAGTCTTATAGACATGGTGGATTTCCTCTGACTCATGGCGGTAGCTGTCCCTTGGTATTTGGTCCATAGCCGTCACTATTTAACCCGGTATGGCATCCCAGCCTTGCACCAGCACATGTCCAGGAGCATCACCCATGCCCTTACCAATGCAGTTACTTGGATTGTACACTTAACGACCTACACGTGGACAAGTGCTTGTGGCCAGAAACACTTCATTTCTTTGACGGCAAACTGGGTGAACCTTGTGGACCCTGGGGTCGAGTTCCACCCTGGCACAGCACATGTGCTACTGATGCTGAGGATTGCTGACCTTAATTCTATCATGGTTTCCTCTAGCTCCTACACCAGTTTCTGCACCCCCTCCTGTTCATCTTCTATCTCCCATTTATTATCTAAGAGCACATTGTCCATATCAGCTGGAAGCTCTGCAGCACTTCAAAAAGCTCTGCTGAAGCTAATTTGTCTAGGAGACAAACAGCACACTATTGCACAGGTATTGAAAGGCATAATGGACCAGACAGCTCTGTGGCTCTTGCCGCTGAACCTCAAATCAGGCATGGTCGTGTGTGATAATGGCCGTAACCTGGTGGCGGCTGTGAAGCTTCGTACACTCACACACATACCGTGCATGGCACACTTGCTAAACTTGGTGGTTCAGTGGTTTCTGAAAACTTACCCAGATTTGCCAGAGTACACCATGTATGTCATGTCCGCCATGTCTGCCCTGTCTGTTTTCTCTCAAGAACTACTGGAGCGATGTGCATGCGCATATCTTGTTTGCTATCCTGCTTGTTCCCTAGAGCAGTGTGCACACTCACCTCATGTCTGAGCTGCAGGATGCCTGCGTTTCTGCTCTGTCTTCTGTGATCTTCTCGTCATGTATAGAATCTCTGATCAGGTGTCCCTGTCTGGATCCTGCACTGTCTGGTTCTGCAATCATCTCGTCATGTCTGGAATGCTGATCATGTGACCTTTCCTAGGATCTTGCACTGTCTGGTTTGGTAATCATCTCGTCATGTCTAGAACTCTGATCATGTGACCTGTCTAGGTTTCAGCACTGATTCTGCAGTCGTCTCGTCATGTCTAGAACTCTGATCATGTGACCTGTCTAGGTTTCAGCACTGATTCTGCAGTCGTCTCGTCATGTCTGGAACTCCGATCATGTGACTACGCTCTGTTATCCTGTGGATCTGAACCTGGAAGTGCTCCCCTGGTCCAGACCTGGAAGAGGAGGTGCTATGCCCTATTTCAGGCTGCCCCTTCCTATGCTCTGGGCCTGAGTATTGTGTGGTGTCCCTGCATGGCTGCTTGGTCTGTGGGGCGCTCCCTCTATTCTGTGCCCTTGCACTCTGCTCTGTCGCGTGTCTCTGCACACGCTCCGTGCTCGTATTCCGTCTCTTGTCTCGTGCCTTGTCTAGTGTTTGTCCTTCGTGCCATGTTTTGTCTTTGCCCTGCTTTGCCTTGTAGTCCTTGTTTGCTCTGATTCTGTTCCGTGTTTCTGTCCTCGTGTCATGTCTCGCTCTGCTTTGTGGCTTCAGGTACCCTGCCTCAGTCTCTGTCGCTGGCGTGTCCTTACACGTGCAGGCCTCTGTCTCTGTCCCTGTCCCTGACGTGTCTCCTTACACGTGCAGGCCTCCGTCTCTGTACCCTCTCCCTGGCGTGTCTCTACACGTGCAGGCCTCGCTCTGTACCCTGTCTAGTCCCAAGGTCCTCCCTTGGCCCGGCTCTGGGCTTCGGCCTATGCTCCGCTGCTAGACTGTCCCTGTCCCTGGCGTGTCTCTACACGTGCAGGTCTCCGCTCTGAACCTCTCCCTGGTGTGTCTCTACACGTGCAGGCCTCGCTCTGTACCCTGTCTAGTCCAAAGGTCCTTCCTTGGCCCGGCTCTAGGCTTCGGCCTACGCTCCGCTGCTAGACTGTCCCTGTCCCTGGCATGCTCTCCGCATGCGCAGGTCTCTACCTCGTTCTTTGACTTGTCCCTGTTGTTTCGTACGCTCTTGCACATTTCGTACTAGGCTTTGCCATGCTGTCTCGCATGTGGCTCTGTCCTGTACCCTTTGCCTAGCCCTGCCTTGTGGCTCCGTGCCTCCGTGCACGTGCCTGGTCGCCTGTGCCTGCCTGGTGTGCCTCAGCCATGCCGCCTCTAGCCGTGCTCGCCTGTGTGCCCCAGCCGTGCCCCGTCCTGTGCTATAGTGGTCTGGCTGCGTGGCCCCACAGCGGTGCAGCCTCTAGTCATGCCTGCTTGCAACTGCCATCGTCAGTACCACCTGCCGGTGCTCCCAGCCATGGTCTCTGTGCTCTCTTGCATTCACGCTGGTTCTCGCACTGTGCCTTTTCGTGCTACTCTTGCACAAAGCCTTTGTCTCTTTTGCTCTTCTCTGACCCCTAGTTTGCCTGCCGGATTCCATAACCTGCCGACCGCTGCCAGAGGTCCGGACCTAGATGACTGCGGCCTGATGTCTGGAGCTGATGTCCGTAGCCAGATACCTGGACCCTGTCGGTCGATGCCAGCATTTGGATTCCGATGCCACCGTACCTTGTGTCTCTCCCTGGCATGCCCCTTAGCATGCGCAGGTCACCGTCCTGTGAACCTGACCCATCCCTGGCATGCCCCTTGGCATGCGCAGGCCACCGTTCTGTGAACCTGACCCGTCCCTGGCATGCCCCTTGGCATGCGCAGGCCACCGTCCTCTGAACCTGACCCGTCCCTGGCATGCCCCTTGGCATGCGCAAACCTCTGTCCTGTGAACCTGATCCTGGCGTGTCCGTTGACACACACCATGTCACTAACTCTATCTTGTTTCCTTGCATGGAACCCTGGCTGACTTCTGGATGTCCGGATCCTGCCGATCACCCTCTGAGCTACAGACCCTGATGCCCTGGTTGATCGTGGACTGTCGTCCGGAGTCCGAGGTCTGCGTACCATCTGCTCGTTCCATGCCTGGTCCTCGGCGTGCCATTGCACGCACCCTGTTCCACAAACTCTGTGTGTTCACATTTGCTCCTGTTGCACCCTGAAGAGTTCCTCAAGTCTGGGATCTCGGCATGCTCTTGCACGCACCTTGCCTTATGTTCTGTGTGTCCACGTTTTGCACCTGTTGTACCTGAAGTCTTCCTTAATGAAGTTTCTTTGAATTAATGACTTGTCTTGCCTTGTCTTGTTCCCTGAGCCGGCCGTCTGGTCCAGCTGCCGTGGTGGCTCACCCCCTTGGTCTTGCCCCTGACACTCCCTGTATAGGGGGTGGTTCTCATTAGGTCAGCTCGCCCTAGGTGGGTGGGTGCCACGGCCCAGAGGGTCCACTCTTTCTAAGAAGAACGACTCAGCGTAAGCTAACACTCGTCACAATGTAAGTGCCCTTTTCCGCAAGTCGGTTCTGGCAGTGCTGCAGCAGCACATGCAAGTGCCAGTTCACTGACTAGTGTGCTACGTGACCACATGCTGGAACGCCACACTGCACATGCTGGCAAGGCTTTGTGAGCAGCAGAGGCCAGTTGTCAATTAACAGCTCCAAAATGCCCGACGGTATTCTGGGCAGTATCCGCACATAACATCTGAAGAGTGGGCAAGGATGTCTGATATTTGTGCCATTCTCCAAGACTTTGAGGACTCCACAAAGACGGTGTGCGGCAATGATGCCATAATCAGCACAACAAGCCTACTTCTGTGCCTAGTTAAACAGTCGCTGCGCTCAATTATACATGCAGGCCAGGTGGAGATGGAGGAACACATGAGACATGGAGATACTATCCAGCCCAGCTTCATCTCATCTGCTCAGCGTGGATTGGAAAACAATGAGGAGGTGGAGGCCGAGGAGGAACAGGAGCTGGTTGCTAGCGTAATGCCACAGAGGCTTGTATCCACACAAGCTTTGTCCCGTCTCTCCAGCATGAATAAGTTGAGGGTAATGAGGAGGAATAGATGGAAGAGGAGATGGAGAGTAGTCATCATGGTGGAGACAGGAAAGTGTTGGATGTAGGGAGCTTGTCACATATGGCCAACTTTATGTACCACTGCCTTTCCTGTGACCCTCACATTACATCCATCTTGGCCAAAAAAGAGTGCTGGTTGTCCAATCTACTAGACTCTGGTTACAAGTAGAATCTTGCATCTCTCCTTCCTGAGGCGGAAAGGTCTTCTAAAATGGTGCTATACCAGAAGGCACTAGTGGAAAATATGGTGAAAAAATTCCCATCAGACAATACTAGGGGCAGAGGGCAAACTTCCTTAGCTAACCAAGGAGGAGAGGTGAGGAAGACACCTAGCAGATGGGGAGAGGGGAAGAGCAATGGGGATGTTGAAATCGCCCATGATGAGGGTAGGGATGTCACAGGAGAGAAAATGTGGAAGCCAAGTGGCATAACAATCCAGGAACTGATGGGAGGGGCCGGGAGGACGATATACCACCGCCACTCGCATGGAGAAGGGGATGTAGAGTCTGATGGCATGGACCTCAAAAGGGAAGACAAGTGAGGGTAGTTGAGGGATAACCTGAAAGGTACATTTTGGTGATAGGAGCAGACCAACGCCTCCACCTGCTCTATTGTCTGATCTTGGGGTATGAGAGAAGTGTAATTGTTTTTGCTCTCTCTCTTCTCGTTAATCAATCAAACTAAACTAAGACAGCAGGGCACAATAAAAGTTGGGCTCAGATAAACCAATGTACAGGCCTACATGCATCATAAACCACTTTGAAAAGTTTCTTGACCTCACAGCATAAGCGGACAAGCAGAGTAAGCTGAAAAAACTTTATACCAGATATAAGTTTGCATAGTTGAAAAGACATATGTAGCATTCAGGATTAACTTCTTGCTGACATTGAATGGAGTGGAGACACATAGGAGTTGATTCAGAGCAGAGTTTGAAAAAGCTAGTTACCTGTATGAAGAGAATAGAGATGCGTGTCACATTCATCCATGTTATAACTGTCTCATACTTCGATCAAATGTACTTCGATTAAATGTGCATAAATGCCCCCTGCATAAATGCTCCCCCAAAAATGCTTGGATTTCCCATTATACTCAATACTCAAAACGAGCATCCGAGCATTAGAAAGTGCTTGGTTTGAGTAACCAGCATCCGAGCATTTTAGTGCTTGCTCATCCCTAGTAAACACTATTTTAGGAAGTAGCAAGTCAGAAGGAATAGGTGTCCAGTAATAATAATTCCAATCTTCCAGTCTATCATTTTAAAAAAAAGAGTATTTCTCTAAAGACAGAGAAGTGAAAAATAAAGAAAATCTTATCAATCAAGTGCAGTACTGTATGCAAACAAACTAGAAAATCTTCTTTTTTTCCTTTGCTTTGTCAGAGTCATAATTTTTCCTTTCATATATCAACATAAATGCATAATTGCTATTTGCAGGTTGAGTTGTAGTTTTGAAATATACTACTCACATAAAAAATATTACAAGTGATGTGAAATGGTGATAAAAATGTAATTTTGTCATTGCTTTTTGGGCTTTGTTTTATAGTGTTAATTGTAGGGTAAAAATGGCATGATTTCCCAGATCAGTATGATTATAGTGATACTAAATGTATAGTTATTTTATTTTATTATTTTTATGGCATAAAAAACTCTGAAGTTTAAAAAGTAATAGTTTGTGTCACCATGACACGAGGTCCTTCTCCAAATCCACACAATCAACAGAGCGAGGGAAGTGTGAACAATCCCAAGACCTTTATTATAGGCAAAACTAAAAGGTCCATAAACAATCCACCACACTGAGGATAGAATAGTCCAGAACACGTATGCAGTTCAGTAACAGGATAAAATGTCCAGGGGATGAGAGTCCAAAAATCTAGCAGCCAGAGGATAAAAAGTCCATACGCTTCCCTTTCTCTCTGACGTGCTGTGTTCACACGATGCTCTCCACACAGGAACTGACTTCCCCCTCCTATCCTTTACAGCCCCCTCCCTATGTCCAGGAGTAGTCAGACGGGTTGGGGTGGTTTTCAGGCCTCCCATGCTTGACAAAGGTGCCTGGGGGATTAAAAAACTACAGGGGGTCATCAAGAGACATAGATTCAGTCAGGCTGCAGACATACAAGGCTACAAGAAAAACACTATGAAAATCCGTGAAATAGAAATATACACAAAATGATATCCACATGGCATATCACACCATCACACACCATTTTTGAGACCATTAGCTTTTTTATTTTGCCTGTGTGAGGACTTTTTTGTGCCTTAGCTGTTCATTCTACATTTTGATTGCTTTTATTGCATTGCAAAATATGTTTTTTTTTTATTTCTTTATTTTTCACTGGGAAGATGGAATTTGATTAGAATTTTTTAGGCTTTTTTTAAAATAGTTTTTACAACTTTTGTCTTAATTTGCATTTTTTTTTCTGTTAGTCAGTTTCACAGAAATATGAACATGGCAGCGGTGAGTGCACTCAGTAGACCCCTAGCTGCCATATCAACCCATTGACACCCAGCAATCATGTTGCAGAGAATGGGGGCCATGGGGGCCCAGAACAGATATTGCGCGTCTTAAATGCCATTGTTTGACATCAGCATTTAAGGTGTTAACAGCAGCAGTCAGAGCTAGCTGCTGTTAGAGGTGAATGCTAGCTGTGTTACACATCTATCATCTTCTTTGAGCCTGCTCTACACACAATGGCCCACTCCATGACGCCATGACAGGGCTAAAGTGGTATTCATTTTTGCTCACATTTTACCCCGTTGTTATGACTATTTGGTAGTTTTACCCAACCTAATTAAGGGCTATAATAATTTAAAAACTATCACATATTTTACTTATCCATTTGTCTAATAATACTGCATTATCTAATGCAATGTAAAAACTAAACAACCTTCAAAGAATATGTCTATTTTTCCTGCTTTTTTTTAAACTACTGGCTAGAAATCTGTTGATCTTTTATTTTTTTCCTCTCCTTTGAACAGCCAATTTTTTTTTCAAAAGCATTTCTTACAAGACATTTTGCAATCTTGATTGACACTTTTCACTTTGCCATTTAATTTAAAATTCCAAGTGGAGTGAAAAGTTTTTTGGGTTTTGTTTTTATGGCATTCTTTTTTTTTTTTTTTATATAAAAATGACTTGACAACATTATCCTTTAGGTCAGTACTATTATTTCAATACCAAACTTCTTGGGCGGTGCAATGAATAGAAAAACTGTAATTCTGGCATTTGCTTTTCTTTCCTTTATGACATTTACCATATGGATTAAAAATCTTATCTTTTGATCACTGTGACTGTTTATTTTTATTTTGGTAAAAAGGGGGTAATTTAACATTTTAGATTTTTAAAAACTTTTCCAAATTATTTTGTTACTTTTTATTTACTTTCTTTAGTTTGTTATGCAACGTGAATCTGTAATAATTTGAAATATTTCATTATATACTGCAATACTTTAGTTTTACATTAAATACTGACAGGCTGGGCTTCATAGAATTAAGGTAGCAGTGAAGCCCCCAACTGCGACATCTTGCTATTGCATTGTCAGGAGGCTGATGGGTGGTAGAATTGTAGGAAGGAAGACCGAACTGTGGGTACCTGCCCTGCGCCGGGTCCGGAACTTTTGGGGCTGTCTCTTCTGTTGTCCGGGGGAAAGCTTAAGGACCGGACCAGCCTTTGCCTCAGGAAGTAGGGGCATGGCTAAGCTGCTGGGGACTCAGCATGCGTGGAAGCAGTCAGACATGGCAGGAACAGACAGCGTGCAGCAGGGAGAAGCGCACGTTCCGTACCTCGGGTGCTGTAGCAGTGCAGGCCCACGCCCGAGCATCCCCGCTGGCATCTGCAGAGACTGTGAGCATATACTTGATGTGTGCCAGTTGGTCCCCGCAGGACAGGTTGCCAAACGCTCTGGGTCTGTTAATAGAGACAGGGTGAGTGACCGTGAACTGTTTCCTGACCTCCCGGTGTATGTTTACCGAGCCACGTTGGGCTCAGATAATGCTGTCGCCTGTACCCCTTCTGTCACATCAGCAAATGGACTGAGGACTCCGCGGAAGATACCAGAGACTAACCGCTTCCGCCGGGACCTGGACCATCGTCATCTACAGGACTTCACTGGTCCAACCCTGCGCCGGTCGATTCTGGCGCCTTCATTTGCTGCATGGTCCCTACTGCCTGAGGACTACCTGTTGGGATAAGCTACACCTTACTGAACTATACTGATGCTGCGTTCATTGTTTCTTTAAATCAGTATATCCTGCTCCTCCGAACTATCCGTTTTCCCTCCATTAACCTTTTAAGCTCCCTGTGCGGAGTATACCTTTTTTAATTAAAAGCACTAACCCTTGCTCTGTCTCCTGGCCGTCACTGAATCCCGCAACCTTCTCACAGAATGACCCCTTTGGAAGTCTTACATGCTGTTGTAAGAGACTGACAGTGGCATTTAAGTGGTTATAAAGCATTTAGGGGAGCTAGCTCTGTTTTCGCCTGTAAAAGGCAGGTTCTGGCTGTATAACACTGCTGTCATCCAACCATGAGCCTGCTGAAAACAGGCACACTGGACATTCAGTGCACATATCTGGCGGATGTTGAGAAGGGACTAAAAATCACTACAATCTAATATAGATAACAAATAGTGCCCTGTATATAATAATTGGAAATGTTTATTTTTTATTATATTTATTATATTTACAGCTCCCCATATGTGATATATGTATGGCAACTACCCAATTTTATTTACAGTAGTTTTAATCATTGTTTCTTGAAGATCATAGCAATTCGATATTACTTCTAGTAATGATCTGGACTTTCTTAGAAAAAAAATGTAGCTTGTATAATGGCTTCCAAAAGTATTGAGCCCCTTGGCTTTTTATCTATTTTGTTACTGTCATGGCCGCCATGTCTGCTATGCCGCATGTCCCCTGGAGCAGTGTGCATGCGCACTGGATTGTCATGCCTGCCATGTCTGGTATGCCGCACGACCCCTGGAGCAGTGTGCACGCGCACCGAACGATCATGCCCGTTATTTCTTATGCTGCAAGATCCCTGGAAGCAGTGTGCACATGCATCTCATGGCTGCCTGCCATTGCCAGTGCGTATGTGTGTCTTACCTCATGGCTACACGCCGTTGCTGTGTGACCAGTCGTCTCTGCTCTGCCTGCATCCTCTCTTTGATCCTGGAGACCCTGACCATGTGACCTTTCCTATGTTCCAGCACAGTCTGATCCAGCAATCCTCTCTATGGTCCTGGAGGACTCTACCATGTGGTCCTCTCTATGGTCTTGGAGGACTCGATCATGTGATCCTCTCTATGATCCTGGAGAATCTGAACCGGATGTCCTCTCCTGGTCCTGACCCGGAATTGCAGGTGCTAATGCGCTATTTCAGACCGCCCCTTCCTATGGTCGGGGCTTGAGTATTGTGTTGCTTCCCTGCTTGGCTGCTTGATCGCTCCCTGTATTCTGTGCCCCTGCACTCTGCCCTGTAGTGCTTCTCTGCACATGTGCTGTGCTTGTACTCTGCCTCTTGTCCCGTGCCTTGTCTTGTGTTGTCTCTCGTGCTGTGTTGGTCCTTGTTATTCTTTGACTTGTAGTCCTTCCTGTGTTCTCTGCCTTAGCCTGTTTTGCTATGTCTCGCCTTAACTATTCTTAGACTTGTAGTCCTTCCTCTGTTCTCTGCCTTGCCTGCTTCACCATGTCTGGCCTTTGCTATTCTGAGCCTTGAAGTACTTCCACGTTCTCTGTCTCTGTCTGGTTTTCCTTACTCTGCCCTATGGTGCTCTCCTGCACATTCCATGTATAGTCTCAAGGTTCTGCCTTGACCCGGCTCTGGGCTTTGGCTTACGCTCCGCTGCTAGACTCTGTCCTATGGTGCTCTCTAGCACATTTCCTGGCTAGTCTCAAGATTCTTCCTTGACCCGGCTCTGGGCTTCGGCCTACGCTCCGCTACTAGCCCTGTACTCTCTCTGACCCGGCTCTGTGCTGTCTACATTCCGCTCCTTGTTCTGTACTTTGAAAACAAAAAGCAAAAAACACAAATATCCTGAACTAAAAGTAAAAAATATACTGCAAATAATGCATAAAGGTAATAATAATAATAAGGGTATTTAGTAAACATAATTTTGATCAAAATAATGTACAAGCCATCCCGCCACGTCACGGCAAGCCTTGTGGGACAGTCCCTACTCTAGTATTTAAAACCTTTTCACTTGCCAAGTGGCGTGAATGTGAATAAGGGTCGAGCGGCTGAACCACTTGTAACAGCTTAGGCCAGACTGGATGGCTTTCCCAGCTCAGAAAGAGGGTGGTCACACCCATATATGCACTGAATGCACAATGAAATGAATAAAAAACAAATCTGAACTGAGAAAAGTAAGTTAATGTGTATGCACAATGTAAGTGCATATTAACACATGACCATTAACCAGAGAAAACAAAAAGCAAAAAACACAAATATCCTGAACTAAAAGTAAAAAATATACTGCAAATAATGCATAAAGGTAATAATAATAATAAGGGTATTTAGTAAACATAATTTTGATCAAAATAATGTACAAGCCATCCCGCCACGTCACGGCAACCCTTGTGGGACAGTCCCTACTCTAGTATTTAAAACCTTTTCACTTGCCAAGTGGCGTGAATGTGAATAAGGGTCGAGCGGCTGAACCACTTGTAACAGCTTAGGCCAGACTGGATGGCTTTCCCAGCTCAGAAAGAGGGCGGTCACACCCATATATGCACTGAATGCACAATGAAATGAATAAAAAACAAATCTGAACTGAGAAAAGTAAGTTAATGTGTATGCACAATGTAAGTGCATATTAACACATGACCATTAACCAGAGAAAACAAAAAGCAAAAAACACAAATATCCTGAACTAAAAGTAAAAAATATACTGCAAATAATGCATAAAGGTAATAATAATAATAAGGGTATTTAGTAAACATAATTTTGATCAAAATAATGTACAAGCCATCCCGCCACGTCACGGCAACCCTTGTGGGACAGTCCCTACTCTAGTATTTAAAACCTTTTCACTTGCCAAGTGGCGTGAATGTGAATAAGGGTCGAGCGGCTGAACCACTTGTAACAGCTTAGGCCAGACTGGATGGCTTTCCCAGCTCAGAAAGAGGGCGGTCACACCCATATATGCACTGAATGCACAATGAAATGAATAAAAAACAAATCTGAACTGAGAAAAGTAAGTTAATGTGTATGCACAATGTAAGTGCATATTAACACATGACCATTAACCAGAGAAAACAAAAAGCAAAAAACACAAATATCCTGAACTAAAAGTAAAAAATATACTGCAAATAATGCATAAAGGTAATAATAATAATAAGGGTATTTAGTAAACATAATTTTGATCAAAATAATGTACAAGCCATCCCGCCACGTCACGGCAACCCTTGTGGGACAGTCCCTACTCTAGTATTTAAAACCTTTTCACTTGCCAAGTGGCGTGAAAGTGAATAAGGGTCGAGCGGCTGAACCACTTGTAACAGCTTAGGCCAGACTGGATGGCTTTCCCAGCTCAGAAAGAGGGCGGTCACACCCATATATGCACTGAATGCACAATGAAATGAATAAAAAACAAATCTGAACTGAGAAAAGTAAGTTAATGTGTATGCACAATGTAAGTGCATATTAACACATGACCATTAACCAGAGAAAACAAAAAGCAAAAAACACAAATATCCTGAACTAAAAGTAAAAAATATACTGCAAATAATGCATAAAGGTAATAATAATAATAAGGGTATTTAGTAAACATAATTTTGATCAAGATAATGTACAAGCCATCCCGCCACGTCACGGCAACCCTTGTGCTTCTGAGCTGGGAAAGCCATCCAGTCTGGCCTAAGCTGTTACAAGTGGTTCAGCCGCTCGACCCTTATTCACATTCACGCCACTTGGCTAGTGAAAAGGTTTTAAATACTAGAGTAGGGACTGTCCCACAAGGGTTGCCGTGACGTGGCGGGATGGCTTGTACATTATTTTGATCAAAATTATGTTTACTAAATACCCTTATTATTATTATTACCTTTATGCATTATTTGCAGTATATTTTTTACTTTTAGTTCAGGATATTTGTGTTTTTTGCTTTTTGTTTTCTCTGGTTAATGGTCATGTGTTAATATGCACTTACATTGTGCATACACATTAACTTACTTTTCTCAGTTCAGATTTGTTTTTTATTTGTTTTTTATTTTTTTGTTCTGTACTTTGCCTAGCCTTGCCTTGTTTCTTGCCTTGCCTTGTTTCTTCGTGTGCCCTTTGCATGTGCCTAGCCTTCCCTAGCCTTCTGTTTGTGCCTCAGCCGTGCCCGCCCTAGCCGTGCCCGCCTGTTTGTGCCTCAGCCGTGCTCGTTGGCCAGTGACAGCTGTGTCGCCTGTTATGCCTCAGCCGGGTTCGCCTCAGTCTTGCCCGTCTGTCTGTGCCTCAGCCCGACCAGCTAACCAGTGCCTCAGCCGTGCTCTCTGTGCTTCCTTGCACCCACACTGTCTCTGCACTGTGCATTGCGTGCCCTCTTAGCACGTGCAGGCCATAGCCTGCTCCTTGGCATACCTCCCCGTGCGTCTCTAAAAGTACGCGCAGGTCTTGCCGTGTACCCTGTCATGCCCTCTTGCATGTACAGGCCCTAGCCTGAACCCTGTCATGCCCTCTTGCACGCACAGGCCCCAGCCCGAACCCTGGCATGTCTCCTAGCACACGCAGGCCCTTGCCTTAGCCTGAACCCTGGCTTGCCTCCTAGCACGCGCAGGCCCTTTCCTTAGCCTGAACCCTGGCGTGCCCCTCTACATGTGCAGGACATTAGCCTGAACCCTGGCGGCTCCTCTAGCGCACCCAGGACCTTGGACCTTGAACCCTGGAGTGTCCCTACACATGCACCATGTCTCGTACTTTGAACTTTGAACCCTGGCGTGTCCCCTACACACGCACCGTGTCTCGTACTTTGAACCCTGGCGTGTCCCCTACACACGCACCTTGCCTTGCACCTTTGCCATGGACCCTGGTGTGCCCCTAGCACGCACCCTGCCTGGAACTTTGCCTTGGACCTTGGCATGTTCCCTAACACGCACCATGTCTGGAGATTTGTCGTGCCTCCTTGCCTGAACCCTGGTTTGCCTGCCGGATGCCTGGAACCTGCTGATCGCTGCCAGAGATCATAAGCCTGACGACTGCGGCCTGATGTCCGGAGCTGATGTCCGCAGCCTGATGCCCTGATCATGTCGATCATTGCCAGCTGTCTGGAGTCCGATGCCATTGAGCCCTTGCCTGTACCCAGGTGTGCCACCTGGCACGTACCATGCCATGGCCCTTGGCGTGCCCTTGCACGCACCTTGCTGTGTTTTCCCTGTAATCACGTCTTGCACCTGATGTAACCCTGAGTTTGCCTTAATGAAGATACCTTGAATTCACGTCTTGTCTTGTCTTGTTTCCTGCACGTCCTTTGTCGTCGGTCTGGTTCTAGCAGTCGTGGTGGCTCACCCCCTTGGTCTTGCCCCTGACACTCCCTGTATAGGTCAGCTCGCCCTAGGTGGGTGGGTGCCACGACCCAGAGGGTCACTCTAAGGAAAACGACTCAACGTAAGCTGACTACGTCACAGTTACATTACAACATGTGTTGAAGTATTTTTATAATCTGATTTGTGTGTGCACATCAGCACTAAGTAGTCTAAGTTGGTGAAGTGAAGTGAAAAACTATAGGCATAAATTAAAGGGAATATCTGGGACTTAAAAAAAAGTGCCTAAGCACTAACAGGCAGATAGATGTTATTTACCTGCCTCTTGTGCCTGGCACCATTCTCCACCACCACAGAGCAGTCACAGACTTCCACTGATGTCACGTCAACAGTGGCAGTTTGTCTTCCTATTGACAGGGCTGGACTATTGGTGACAAGCTAATTGACAGCTGGCTATCAGCTGTCTAATTGGAGAAAGCCAGCTGTCAATAAGCATGATGGGGTGCAGAGTGTACATTAATGAAAAAAAATGAAGTTTTTTGAATTTACCAAATGGCTGCAATGAACCAAAGAAGAAAATTTTAAAGGGGTGTGAATACTTTCCGTACCCACTGTATCTGTCCATACGACTACTATAAGCCATACACTCCAATGCATAGAAGTGGTCTTTATGGATGAGTGGGCAGAAAAAAGCCTTTACTTACACGCAGAAATTGTAAGGCTCGTTTTGAGTTTGCTAATAGACATATGGGAAACTCCCAAAATGTATGGAGGAAGGTGCTGTTGTCTCATGAGACCAAAATTGAACTTTTTGGCTACCAAGGTAAATGCTATGTCTGGCTCCAAATCAACACAGCTCATCACCCCAAGAACATCACCACAGTTAAATGCTGTGGAGATGTTTTTCAGCAGCAGGGACAGGGAAAATTGTCTGAGTCGAGAGGAAGATGGATGATATGAAATACAGGGATATTCTTGAGCAAAAGGTGCTTTAGTCTGTCAGTGATTTGAGACTGGGACAGTTGTTCACTTTCCAACAAGACAATGAACCAAAGCATACTGCTGAAGAAACATTGGAGTTGTTTAAGGGGAAACATGTAAATTTTTGGAGTGTCCTAGTCAAAGCCCAGACCTCAGTCCAGTTGAGAATGTGTGGTCAGACTTAAAGATTGCTGTTCACCAGAGGAAACCATCTAACTTGAAGGAGGTGGAGTGGTTTTGCCTTGAGGAATGAGCAAAAATCTCAGTGGCAAGATGTAAAAACTTATAGAGTCCAAGCAAAGAAAAATCAGCTGACAACATGTCAGTCCCAGGATGCACGTTCCAAGTCCAATGACCCAATTGGACATCAAGCGATACAAAAAATAGAAAGGAACAGCATCCAGTTCAGGTGATGAAAAAGAAAAAAGCCTTTATTCCACCATGATACGTTTCGACCGCAGTTGGTCTTTATCAAATTTACACAAAGCATAAAATGGCAGCCTTATATAGTGTGGTGGCACATGCACACCAATCACAAACAAGGTACTGTCCAATTTACATAATTACAAAAAACATACAAAATATACAATAATATATACATAAATAAATGCAATATAAATATATCAATTTAAGAAAAAATGCCAATAACCTAGAAATATGTTTGTGCAGAATCATCCCCATAATTAATTACAAAGCAATCAAATTATGGCATCACGATTGCTATAGTGACTGCACTCCAATCCAATTTTCCGACCCATGACGGACGCATACACAGAAGCCCCTGACCAATAGGTGGATATGTAAACAATGGCTTTCCATAAATCAGCTACATTTATCGCAAGTACTCACACTACCGCAGTGAGCCCGGAACACGCCATCATTAATTACTTCCCCGCCAGCTGACAAGCATGTTGAAATCCTAATCACTATACAAAGCAATCATTTAATTAAATCCTAGCACCTAATTAGACCAGGGACAAAACTATAAATACAAAATATATATCGCAAGACATCCAAGTAGGGAACAGAGGGTATGGGGAATAATCCCACAACCATACAAAAAGCATGTATATAATATCAACAATCTTTCAGATTCTAGATCCCCATATCCTCAGGTCCTTCCTCAGTGCCAATTTCCTATACTTGAAAGAAGCAGAAGAAAAAAAAATTAAATATTAAAAACAATCCACTGATCGGATGCCACTATCTAACAGCAGGAGGGGTCAAGTCACACAAATTTGTAAATTATAATCAATATTAAGTCCCCTGTATTGCAACATGCCCAACCTAGAGATCCATCTCATCTCCTTCCTCTTCAAAATCTTCAATCTGTCTACTCCCCTCCTCTGTAAAGGAACACTATAACCCTAAATCTAAGTTGGTTAACAGAATATCTATACTCACAAAAGTGTTGAGGTACCGGTGAATCAAGTAATTTAGTCCTAATGGTGCTATTATGTTTGCTGCTGTGTGCTTTGACCTCCACAAGCACATAGATAACAAAGCTTGAAGTACAGGTGTATCTCTCCTTTATTGAGAACTACTTACCAGTATGCGGGTGATGAAAATAATCACCTTTTCACATATTTCCACAACATGCACAACCCAGATAGGCAATAATCCCCTGTCTGGGAGGGCATAATGTCCTTTGTGTAGATTTATATAAACAGCTCCCCACATCCGACTTCACAAGTTTGTCCCTAAAATTGTACCCACGTCTATATGATAGAATAGGCTAAGAGGCAAATTCAGATACCTGTGGTATGCCTTCATGATGTAATTTCCAACTTCTGCTTTTTTCAGGTATAGGAAATTGGCACCGGGGAGCAACCTGAGAATATGGGGATCTAAATTCTGGAATCTGTTGATTTTATATACGTGCTTTTTTCTATGGTTGTTGGTGGACCCAGGGAACTATAGGCCGCTGAGTCTGACATCTATACAAGGAAAGATCTTTGAACAAATTATTAAACAACATATATGTAAGTACCTGGATAAGAATGAAGTGATTATCCAGAGTCAGCATGGGTTTGTAACTAATAAGTCATGTCAAACTAAATTTCCTTCTATGACAGAATCACTGACTTGGTGGATCAGGGAAATGCTGTAGATATAGTATATCTTGACTTCAGCAAAGCATTTGACAAAGTGTCTCACAACATGCTTATTGAAAAAATGACTAAGTATGGAATGGACAAGTCAACTGTTAGGTGGATTAATAACTGGCTTAGTGATCGGACCCAAAGTGTTGTTGTATATGGCTGCACATCCAGTTGGAAGAATATCTCAAGTGGGGTACCACAGGGTTCTGTCCTAGGTCCTGTATTGTTCAACATCTTTATCAATGATTTAGATGAAGGAATTGAGGGTACACTGATTAAATTTGCTGATGACACAAAATTAGGAGGGATAGCTAATATTAGAGAAGAGGGAGAGACGACTCAAAAAGATATAAATAAAGTGGAGCAGTGGGCAGCAACTAACAGAATGTTTTTTAACAGGGAAAAATGCAAACTACTACCTCTGGGCAATAAAAATCAAGAAAGCATATACAGAATGTGAGGAATAGGACTAAGCAACAGCATATGTGAAAAAGACTTGGGTATACTAATAGATCATAAACTGAACATGAGTCAACAGTGTGATGCAGCAGCAAAAAGGCAAATGCAATTCTGGGATGTTTTAACTGAAGCACACAGTCTAGATCGCATGAAGTCATTATTGCCCTCTACTCCTCTTTGGTCAGACCTTATCTGGAATACTGTGTCCAGTTTTGGGCGCCACATTTTAAAAAAGACATCAACAAACTGGAGCAAGTTCAGAGAAGAGCGACCAGAATGGTGAGCGGTCTGCAAACCATGTCCTATGAGGAACGGTTACAGGATTTGGGAATGTTTAGCTTGCAAAAAAGAAGACAGAGAGGAGACTTAATAGCTGTCTACAAATATGTCAAGGGCTGTCACATTGTAGAAGGTTCACCTTTATTCTCATTTGCACAAGGGAAGACTAGAAGTAATGGGATGAAACTGAATGGGAGGAGACACAGATTAGATATTAGAAAAAACTTTTTGACAGTTAGGGTGATCAATGAGTGGAACAGGTTGCCATGAGAGGTGGTGACTTTTCCTTCCATGGAAGTCTTCAAACAGAGGCTGGACAGACATCTGTCTGGGATGATTTGGTGAATCCTGCTTTGAGCAGGGGGTTGGACCAAAAACTCAGGAGGTCCCTTCCAACTCTACCATTCTATGATTCTATGATTATTCCCCATACCCTCTGTTCCCTCCCTCAATGTCATGTGATATATGTTTTGTATTTATAGTATTGTCCCTGATCTAATTAGGTGCTAGGAATTAATTAAATGTTTTCTTTGTATAGAGAGTGATTAGGATTTCAACAAGTGGTCATATGAATAACAACACTATAGCTCTTAAGTTAATAATTTAGCTAGGTTTGGACACTAGCAGTTAATTTTTCTTCACTCTGAGTGTATCATTGTTGCCATGGATATGGCTAGACACCATCGCTCCTCTGCATTCAGCTGGCAACGTTGTGAGAGCGCGCACTGTGTCGAGGACCTGTGGATGTGGTCATGTGAATTGGTCACGTGATTGTACACCCAGGTCATTGATCTGGTACGCTGATGCAAGCTGGTGCCTGTCAGGTGGCGGTGAAGCAGTTAATGATGGCGTGTTCCGGGTTCACTGTTTAGTGTGAGTACTTGCGATTAATGTAGCTGATTTATGGAATGCCAATGTTTATATATGCACCTATTGGTCAGGGACTTCTGTGTATGTGTCCGTCATGGGTCAGAAGATTGGATTGGAGTGCAGTCACTATAACAACCGTGATATCATAATTTGATTGGTTTGTAATTAATTATGGGGCGGATTCTGCACAAACATATTTCTAGGTTATTGATGTTTTTTCTTAAATTAATATGATATTTAAATCGCATTTGTTAATGTATATATTATTGTGTATTTTGTGATTTTGTGTATGTTTTTTGCATTGATGTAAATTGGGCAGTACCTTGTTTGTGATTGGTGTGCACGTACCACCACACTATATGAGACTGACATTTTATGCTTTGTGTATACTTAAGAAAACCCAATTGTGGTCGAAACGTCGTATCATTGGCGGAAAAAAGGCTTTTTTCTTCTTCATCACCTGGACTGGATGTTGTTCATTTCTATGCTACGTTCACACGTAGCGGAACTCTCACGGAAATTACCGCAAGAATTCCGAATTCCATTCCGCGGGAAAATCGCATTTTAAATTCCCGTAATTTTCCCACGGTAAAACTAGCTTTTTTCAAGCGTTATTAGCTTGCAGAATTGCTAGTGTTTTCCAAGCGATCTGTAGCATCGTTTGAAGAACTGATTGACAGGTTGGTCACACTCATCAAACATAGTGTTTGACGAGTGTGACCAACTTTTTACTATTGAGGCTGCCTATGCGGCATCAATAGTAAAAGATAGGATGTAAAAAAAAAATATATTGTTATTCTTACCTTCCGTCGTCGCCTCTCTCCACGCTCCTGGTCCCAGTAATCCTTTGCGAGAATTACCGCAATGACGTCCGTTCTCGCGGGATCGCGACGTCTCGCGGTCATTCGTGAATGACTTCGCGATCCCGCGAGAATGGACGTCATTGCTCGCAAAGGATTACTGGGACCGGGAGCGTGGAGAAAGGCGGGAAGGCTGCGCAGGACGTCGGAAGGTGAGAATAACAATATTTTTTATTTTAAATTCAATTTTTTACAGGGATATGGTACCCAAAGCCCAGAGGACAGTCTCCTCTCCTCCGGACTGTGGGTACCATCCGCAAATGTTCTGCTTACGTTTCGCATGGTGTGCACAGCCACATGCGGAAAGTAAGCAGAACAATGCATTCCTATGGGTGCAGGATCGCCGCGATTCCGCTAAATTAATGAGCATGCTGCGTTTTTTACCACGAAGCGATTCCGCCGCAGTAAAAACAGCAGCATTAGCACAGCATTGCGGAATCCCATAGGAATGCATGGGATGTTTATTTTTCGCGGCAAAATCGCATGGTTAAAACCGCCGCGATAAAACCGCCACGTGTGAACATAGCCCTATTGTTTGTAAAAATTTATAGAGACTTATCCAAAGCAACTTGCAGCTGTAATTGCTGCAAAGGAGGCTCTACAAAGTACTGATTTTAGAGGGATGAATAGTTATGCACACTGAAGTTTTCAGTTATTTTGTCCTATTTGTTGTTTGCTTCACAATGAAAAAGAAAACAAAATGTTCACAATTGTAGGTATGTTCTTTGCATGAACTAAAGCAAACCCTAAAATAAAATTCAGATTGTGACATAGCAAAGCATTAAAAAATGCAAATGGGAGGTGAATACATTTGCAAACCACCAGTGGCTTACAGATTTTTTTAGATTTCAGATTGGATTTCCTATTACATCCAAAATTGTTAAATAAATAATTTATTTTAAAGACTTTGTAAGTTAGAAAAATCTGTGAATGACTCTGAATTCAAGTGCACTTGTTCAGTATTTGTCAGTATTTTACATCAGTATTTGTAAGCGAAAATCAGGAGAGGAACAATCAGAGGAAAAGTATTATAGAAACACATCACCATTTCTGTATTTATCACCCACTCCTGGTTTTAGCTTACCAATGCCAATGTAAAATACTGACCAAATACTGAACGTGTAAATGTGGCCTAACAGTTCTGTGTTAATCCCTTTTATGCTCATGTCATTCCACTCGTACACTTCCCAGATGTGCAATGTATTTCTGTTTATATAAGTATATTTATACCTAGCTATTATTTCTTCCCTAGGGTGTGATTTTTTTTCTAAACTAAATAATCCCAATCTCTATTATCTTTTTTTGATGACACATGTATATGTAACACAATTAGTCAATGATCACCAACAACGTAAAGACAAGTCAGAAGAATATGTAATGTATCTCCAAGAAGTCAGTATTTCATTAGTATTCCGTAGCATTAAACCATTTCTATAGAAATAAACAAGCTTAGCAAACTGCACATATTATGCATCGGAGACAAAAAAAAAATATTGACTTGCTGTTCTTAGGTGAACTCTTTATTTTCACCTGCCAAGTGCTTATTGATCTTCCGATATTTATGTGCTACATATTGTCATCATGCTCAATTTCAGAGAAAATGGGCAGAAACAAAAACGGAGTTTGTTTACATATAACGTTACAAAGCAAGTATTCTCAAGAAAAAGAAATAAAGCACAGTGGACAGCCAAGGTGAAATTATAAAAGAAGCGAAGGAAAAATGATTTCATAATTAAATTATAGAAAAGATTGTGGAAGGGAATATTACTTTTACAAATACAGCCCTTGCCTCTGACCAAAAACTGCTCATCCCAGCCATATAACACCTTAGATGCTATAGCCACTGTAGACTGTGGCATTTCAGGGGGTCAGCCTATGGCAGAAAACAATTGTATGGTAACAAAAAAGACAACGTCTTAGTGCCATGTTCAAAACAGACTGTATTGCTATAAGATCAACTATAGGTTCATCAGTGTTATCTCCTGTATCTCTTATAGCTGAAATAAAGCTTCACAATAGTCATAACAATTTCCCCGAAAGTCCCAGAAGTCCTGGCTATGCCTATTAAATGCCTATATCATTCTCAAACACTGTGTCCTTTGTGCGCTATAAACGAGTAGCTTTATACTTGCAGGATAAAAGTATTGTCACTAACTAGAATGATATTTCTAGTCATTCCTCCTCCTTCACCTTCTATGGTGCTAGTAGGGTCCTGTGTCAAAGATATTTAATGAGAACTGGATGCCATTAGAAATGGTCCTAAACTAATGTAATTCATAGCTAGCTGAGGAGATACAGATATACAGTGGGGCAAAAAAGTATTTAGTCAGTCAGCAATAGTGCAAGTTCCACCACTTAAAAAGATGAGAGGCGTCTGTAATTTACATCATAGGTAGACCTCAACTATGGGAGACAAACTGAGAAAAAAAAAATCCAGAAAATCACATTGTCTGTTTTTTTTTCATTTTATTTGCATATTATGGTGGAAAATAAGTATTTGGTCAGAAACAAGCAATCAAGATTTCTGGCTCTCACAGACCTGTAACTTCTTCTTTAAGAGTCTCCTCTTTCCTCCACTCATTACCTGTAGTAATGGCACCTGTTTAAACTTGTTATCAGTATAAAAAGACACCTGTGCACACCCTCAAACAGTCTGACTCCAAACTCCACTATGGTGAAGACCAAAGAGCTGTCAAAGGACACCAGAAACAAAATTGTAGCCCTGCACCAGGCTGGGAAGACTGAATCTGCAATAGCCAACCAGCTTGGAGTGAAGAAATCAACTGTGGGAGCAATAATTAGAAAATGGAAGACATACAAGACCACTGATAATCTCCCTCGATCTGGTGCTCCACGCAAAATCCCACCCCGTGGGGTCAGAATGATCACAAGAACGGTGAGCAAAAATCCCAGAACCACGCGGGGGGACCTAGTGAATGAACTGCAGAGAGCTGGGACCAATGTAACAAGGCCTACCATAAGTAACACACTACGCCACCATGGACTCAGATCCTGCAGTGCCAGACGTGTCCCACTGCTTAAGCCTGTACATGTCCGGGCCCGTCTGAAGTTTGCTAGAGAGCATTTGGATGATCCAGAGGAGTTTTGGGAGAATGTCCTATGGTCTGATGAAACCAAACTGGAACTGTTTGGTAGAAACACAACTTGTCGTGTTTGGAGGAAAAAGAATACTGAGTTGCATCCATCAAACACCATACCTACTGTAAAGCATGGTGGTGGAAACATCATGCTTTGGGGCTGTTTCTCTGCAAAGGGGCCAGGACGACTGATCCGGGTACATGAAAGAATGAATGGGGCCATGTATCGTGAGATTTTGAGTGCAAACCTCCTTCCATCAGCAAGGGCATTGAATATGAAACGTGGCTGGGTCTTTCAACATGACAATGATCCAAAGCACACCGCCAGGGCAACGAAGGAGTGGCTTCGTAAGAAGCATTTCAAGGTCCTGGAGTGGCCTAGCCAGTCTCCAGATCTCAACCCTATAGAAAACCTTTGGAGGGAGTTGAAATTCCGTGTTGCCAAGCGAAAAGCCAAAAACATCACTGCTCTAGAGGAGATCTGCATGGAGGAATGGGCCAACATACCAACAACAGTGTGTGGCAACCTTGTGAAGACTTACAGAAAACGTTTGACCTCTGTCATTGCCAACAAAGGATATATCACAAAGTATTGAGATGAAATTTTGTTTCTGACCAAATACTTATTTTCCACCATAATATGCAAATAAAATGAAAAAAAAAACAGACAATGTGATTTTCTGGATTTTTTTTTCTCAGTTTGTCTCCCATAGTTGAGGTCTACCTATGATGTAAATTACAGACGCCTCTCATCTTTTTAAGTGGTGGAACTTGCACTATTGCTGACTGACTAAATACTTTTTTGCCCCACTGTATATATATATATATATATATATATGTAGTGTCGGTAGTGGGCCGAGCTGGGGGATGATAGGGGGTGGTCCCACTTCTTACAGCGCAGAGATGATAACAGAGACACGATGGAGGCAGATTCTGGGTGCAACAGGTCCAAGTTTATTCACGCTGGCCGTCCGACTGACGGCACACCTCGCGGCCCTCCGTTTCCAGAGCCGCTTCTCACACCGTACACTAGGGACGTGTCTGCACACACCGTCCCTTCCTTTACTGTCGACGCTCCTGACAGGTCCGTCACTGTGGCCGCCTTAGGCCCGTAAACCAACAGCGCTTCTGCTCAGTCGTCGTGTTACATACGGTGTCCTTCACCCAGAGCCTCGTCTCTGCTGCGGTCCTTTCCTGTCAGGACTACCCCCCTGACGTTTCCTCTCCTCAGTCCCCTTGGTCGGATTCTCCTCAGGGCACACAGACTGGCGTAGTCCTCCTGTCACCTGAGCTCCCCCTGGGGACTGGAATCTTCTGGAACCCTCCCTCAGAATTTATAGCTCACCCGGTTCCTTGAAACTGTCACTCCAACTGTCACCACGCCCCCCATGACCAACGGTTTCTAAAGCCCTAAGCTGCTGTAAAGTCCTTTGCTCACACTCCTCCCTGCCATCTAATGTCCACCCAAGGTACTGCACGTCCACTACACTTTCCTAGCTGTTTCCCCACTGTAATAACTGACACCTACCTACACTGTGCATCCCTTTCCTTCTTCTTCAGACTAGTCCGTCCGTCCGTCAGGTCACCTTCCCTACACTCCCCCTTCCTTTGTCCATTGTCATCCTCGACAATCGTCATCCCTGCCTTCGTCGTTCTGAAGCTACACCTACATCCTGTTGTCGGACCAGCTGTTGAGCCAAACCCACTATCTGCAGGGGCCGAACCATACTGGGAGCACTATGCTCTGAGCAGCCTACTGCTACTCACCAGCGCGCACGCCACATGACAACGTCTTTCACATTGGGCAAGGTACACCCGTATTCTCTCTACGGCGTGTATCTTTCCCCTACTCTCCCCTTCTGTTACCTTTCACTATTCGGTACGCCATGATCGAGGTCTCTTACCTTCCAGATCATTACCGGCGCCCGCCTTTCCTACTTTCAGGGGTGTCCGTGGTGTTGGGGACCTGACCTAGGACGGCTGTCTTTCTCACGTCTTCCCACTCATTTTCCTTCTTTCAATTACATGTCATGGTCGGCGTCCCGGTCTCCCAGACCTCAACTCTTAGATCCCTACCGGATCTCACACTTTCCTTTGGTCCCGCAGACCTTCCCTTAACCCGGACCTGTTGCATTTTACTTTGGCATATCATACAATAAACAACTTTATAATAGCACAAGTACCCATTTTTATATTATTTTTTTTTCATTTTCTTTTGCTTTAAAACTCAACGTTCAACAATAAACATCGCCAGTACTCCTTTTCCCTCCCCCTTCCTTGGACATGAACACTCCCTCTTGTCTTCGTATCCCCGTTCTGTCAAGTTTCCAAATCAGTAAAATAACATCCTGTAAGAGGAACATTCTAAAAAAAAAACAGCTTAATCACATAAAACATTTTTTTTTTTAAAACTAGAACTGTTCTTTCAGACTCTGACAGTCCAGGCCATCTCCTGATGGCTGGTAGCAAGGGGCCCACAGCCGTGGAACTCCTGGGGTGAAGGGAGTGTCCAATACAGTCCTCTTTACGGGGGTTCGCGTTCCTCAGGTACCGCCAGTACCGCCACCGCATAATACCCGCAGGGGCAGTATTCTTTATAATAAGAGACAAAGTCCCCTATTTCCAGGGCACCGCCGTGGCATATGGAGGCTACGTTCACGTATACCTTCTGGCCAGTCTGATCACGTATGAAACCATACCCCCGGTCCACATTGGTGTACACCAGCCGCCCCCGGGATCTTTCCACCGCCATGCCAGCCTCCCCTTTTGAATGAAGCAGGCTCCATACCTCCTGCTCTCGAACCTTCTTTTGTTTTACCACCTCCGCAACCCAAACGGAGGGTACCGCGCCAGTCCCAGAGTCCGGTGGGCGGGACCTTGCCGAGAAAGGGCGCGGGGCAGAGGCGGCCGATGATATCTGTGGCCCAGCAGCCGCTGGGGCCGGGTAGCGGATGGGAGCAGCCGTGATTCCGGAGGGCTGGTCCACAGGGCCCGTTAAACAGACCCCAGCCGGTTCCAATACTGGCATTACCGCGGCCGCAGGGTAGGCCGCATCCACAACTTCCAGCAAAGCCGGAGTAACGGCCGGTTCGGGTGATGAGTCTGACACCGGCCGAGGGAGCGCAACCGCGCCTTCTGTAAATAAGCTCCGCCCTGGTGACTCCGGGCGGGAAGGCTCGGGGACGGGAGCGAGGGCCTTGCTCAATTCCGCGTACAGCTTAGGGCCCTCCGCAGCCGGGCCTTCCGATACACTGGAGGCTGCGTGTTGTGGCAAAATGATAGGGGCCGCTTGTGAAGCTGCCGGCAGGGCCAGGGGAACTCTCACCTTCCCCGGCGCCGCGGCCTCCGTCACACCACCGCACGGCTCATCCCGCAGCCTCCGCTCTCCAACTTGCTGCTCAGCGGGCCTAGCTTCCAGACTCAGGGGCTCCGCGGGGAGACTCTCCGCCGGTATCAATGGCGGCCGCTCCTTCTGGCTCTGCACGGGCTCCGCACAGACTCCTCTTCTTGCCCATGGACCCGAAGATGACGTCTTCTGTCTCAGCTCGTTCTCCTGCCGCCACTGCCATTCTAGGCGGCCAATGCCCCGACACCCGCAGCGTCTCATACCGTCCGGTGGGCAGCAATCGAATGGCGCCAAACAGCCGCTCCCAGGCTTTTCTTCGGTGTCACTCCCTCTGTGGGGTGGGGCGCTGGCAGGCCTCTCCACCCACCTGTCAGGGTCCAATATATGGAAACGTCGGCCTCCGGGCACATACTGCTGTCCACGGGGGTACGTTGGAGGGGGTCCCAGTCCATTCAACACGACTGCAAACACCCGGACCTCTCCCCTGCGCTGTAGTAATGCCGCCATCTTGCGCAGCTCCTGATACCGCCCCGGATCTTCGGTCAGCACCCCGGAGTCACCACAGTGCTCCCAATTTGTAATCCACAGGTAAGCCAATTGTAATCCACAGGTATTAACAATCCAAGCAGCACAGTCCAAGTCCTTTTCCATTCTTTAAGGCAGGTCTGCCGCAGAAGATGATGTATTAGCGGCGGCGATCCTGCCGACTACGCCAAATGTAGTGTCGGTAGTGGGCCGAGCTGGGGGATGATAGGGGGTGGTCCCACTTCTTACCGCGCAGAGATGATAACAGAGACACGATGGAGGCAGATTCTGGGTGCAACAGGTCCAAGTTTATTCACGCTGGCCGTCCGACTGACGGCACACCTCGCGGCCCTCCGTTTCCAGAGCCGCTTCTCACACCGTACACTAGGGACGTGTCTGCACACACCGTCCCTTCCTTTACTGTCGACGCTCCTGACAGGTCCGTCACTGTGGCCGCCTTAGGCCCGTAAACCAACAGCGCTTCTGCTCAGTCGTCGTGTTACATACGGTGTCCTTCACCTAGAGCCTCGTCTCTGCTGCGGTCCTTTCCTGTCAGGACCACCCCCCTGACATTTCCTCTCCTCAGTCCCCTTGGTCGGATTCTCCTCAGGGCACACAGACTGGCGTAGTCCTCCTGTCACCTGAGCTCCCCCTGGGGACTGGAATCTTCTGGAACCCTCCCTCAGAATTTATAGCTCACCCGGTTCCTTGAAACTGTCACTCCAACTGTCACCACGCCCCCATGACCAACGGTTTCTAAAGCCCTAAGCTGCTGTAAAGTCCTTTGCTCACACTCCTCCCTGCCATCTAATGTCCACCCAAGGTACTGCACGTCCACTACACTTTCCTAGCTGTTTCCCCACTGTAATAACTGACACCTACCTACACTGTGCATCCCTTTCCTTCTTCTTCAGACTAGTCCGTCCGTCCGTCAGGTCACCTTCCCTACATATATACAGTGCAGACCAAAAGTTTGGACACACCTTCTCATTCAAAGAGTTTTCTTTATTTTCATGACTATGAAAATTGTAGATTCACTCTGACTGCATCAAAACTGTGAATTAACACATGTGGAATTGTGTAATTAACAATAAAGTGTGAAACAACTGAAAATATGTCTTATATTCTACGTTCTTCAAAGTAGCCACCTTTTGCTTTGATTACTGCTTTGCACACTCTTGGCATTCTCTTGATGAGCTTCAAGAGGTAGTCACCGGAAATGGTCTTCCAACAGTTTTGAAGGAATTCCCAGAGATGCTTAGCACTTGTTGAGCCTTTTGCCTTCACTCTGCGGTCCAGCTCACCCCAAACCATCTCGATTAGGTTCAGGTCTGGTGACTGTGGAGGCCGGGTCATCTGGCGTAGCACCCCATCACTCTCCTTCTTGGTCAAATAGCCCTTACACAGCCTGGAGGTGTGTTTGGGGTCATTGTCCTGTTGAAAAATAAATGATGGTCCAACTAAACGCAAACCGGATGGAATAGCATGCCGCTGCAAGATGCTGTGGTAGCCATGCTGCTTCAGTATGCCTTCAATTTTGAATAAATCCCCAACAGTGTCACCAGCAAACCACCCCCACACCATCACACCTCCTCCACCATGCTTCACAGTGGGAACCAGGCATGTAGAGTCCATCCATTCACCTTTTCTGCGTCGCACAGAGACACGGTGGTTAGAACCAAAGATCTCAAATTTGGACACATAAGACCAAACCACAGATTTCCACTTGTCTAATGTCCATTCCTTGTGTTCTTTAGCCCAAACATGTCCCTTCTGCTTATTGCCTGTCCTTAGCAGTGGTTTCCTAGTAGCGATTTTACCATGAAGGCCTGCTGCACAAAGTCTCCTCTTAAATGTTGTTGTAGAGATGTGTCTGCTGCTAGAACTCTGTGTGGCATTGACCTGGTCTCTTATCTGAGCTGCTGTTAACCTGCAATTTATGAGGCTGGTTACTCAGATGAACTTATCTTCCGCAGCAGAGGTGACTCTTGGTCTTCCTTTCCTGCGGTGGTCCTCATGTGAGCCAGTTTCTTTGTAGCGCTTGATGGTTTTTGCTACTGCACTTGGAGACACTTTCAAAGTTTTCCCAATTTTTTGGACTGACTGACCTTCGTTTCTTAAAGCAATGATGGCTACTCGTTTTTCTTTACTTAGCTGCTTTTTTCTTGCCATAATACAAATTCTAACAGTCTATTCAGTAGGACTATCAGCTGTGTATCCACCAGACTTCTGCACAGCACAACTGATGGTCCCAACCCCATTTATAAGGTAAGAAATCCCACTTATTAAACCTGACAGGGCACACCTGTGAAGTGAAAACCATTTCTGGTGACTACCTCTTGAAGCTCCTCAAGAGAATGCCAAGAGTGTGCAAAGTAGTAATCAAAGCAAAAGGTGGCTACTTTAAAGAACCTAGAATATAAGACATACAGTGTTTTCAGTTGTTTCACACTTTTTTGTTAATTATATAATTCCACATGTGTTAATTCATAGTTTTGATGCCTTCAGAGTGAATCTACAATTTTCATAGTCATGAAAATAAAGAAAACTCTTTAAATGAGAAGGTGTGTCCAAACTTTTGGTCTATACTGTATATACAGTATATATATATATATATATATATATCTCTAACCAATTCAATGATCATCTCTGTACTTGCTTCTACTCCACTGCAGTAAGACTTCAGTCTATGCGCTGTGCGTAATCAAGTATCTACCAGGGTTGCTAACTTGACTTTTAATTTTTTTTCTGGAAAAGTAATAAAAAATCATGGTCAGACAATAATTTTTATGGATACATCGAAAATCCATAATAAATCATTAAGATTATAACTGATATTTGTCTACAGTCAATAATTCTGATAAGAAGTCATTAGCTGCATGCACTGTAAAATGTAAAATGATGATAATTACAGTCAAAATATTCCTCCTAAGTTTCTTCAGGCTCAAATAAATCATGGACTCCTTACATTTTTTTTACGGACAGGGCAAAAAGTGGCCAATTTTTACAGACTGTCCTGGGATTTCTGGTCGCTTGTTAATTCTGGTGTCTACTGTGGGAGTCCTTTGTAATATTCACTTACCGTAAGAGTTTAGAGGATCCATTACATCACAGACTAGAGACCTTTTGCACCATTCAAAGGTGGCACAAGGCTGGCTGAGTAATGGGACAGTACTCCAGAAATATAGAAAACTGGACCCAATTTCAACAACCTACTTATTAAAAAGTAGTAAATTATTATCATGTGTATAAATTATCATGTGTCTTCAGACCACTTAGCTAGCGTCGACCTTGTGCCTTGAAGGAGGTCCATCAATGGTGCGGCAATCATGGCGAACCGTGGGATAAAGCACCGGTAGTAACCCAGAATTCCAAGAAATACTCTCACTTGCTTCTTAGATAGTGGTTGTGGCCATTTCTGGATTGTCTCAATCTTGTTTATTGTTTAACTACTGCTTTATTTTTATTTATTATTATTATTATTATTATATAATACAGGATCAGAAATTCTACCAGCTTTGAATTAAGTATACTGATTAAATCTATTCTTATGTTAGGCATGGAGCTTGTTGTGTAATATGGCACAAACCAGCACCCCAATCTTACAAAGACAAAATGAATAAATAA
This sequence comes from Dendrobates tinctorius, assembly GCF_039654945.1. Classification (NCBI taxonomy): domain Eukaryota; kingdom Metazoa; phylum Chordata; class Amphibia; order Anura; family Dendrobatidae; genus Dendrobates; species Dendrobates tinctorius. The sequence goes on from NW_027361732.1 coordinate 53,342,750, forward strand.
ATGTGAGATAACAGCAAGTTTATACTTTTATTGTTGAAAAAAAATATTTTCTGCAGTTTTGCAAAGTTTTATAAAACAAGTTCATGGAGATGCTTCAGTGGAAACCTTGTTGCTGCCTTTGCATGTAGTTTTTATTGACTGGGTTTTTGTAATGGTAAGTCACAGGAGGAAAAAACTGGCAAAGCCATGATGGACAGGACAAGGACATAGCTATAGGGGGTGAATTGGCAGTAGTTGCATCGGAGACCTGGTGCCTTAGGGGGACCAAAGGCATGTCTGCCACATTAGAAAACCCTGAACTATAAATGGCACATTGTAGATGATGGTGCAGATACATATTTGGCATTGGGTCCCAGCAGGAGCTTCAGGTTATTCCCTTGAGTCAGTACATAAGTAGCTTTATAGTCTGGTGGTAGAGAGAACAATTTGACATTTTGTTTAGAATAAGGAACCGGTGATTTATCTGTATAATATGAGTAATGCTGAGTTTTGTGACATTTTCTGTCTATTTATTATATTATGGTCATCTTCTGTCTTCAGCTTATGCCAATTACACACTGGAAGAACAACGCTGATAGCTGGCATACTGCATGAATCTGCTCTCCTATTTTTAAGGTGGAGGTCAAAGAGCATGCTGGCTGTTGGGATGTCTTAAAATATTCATTGAAATTTTATGTGTATTTTCAGAAAATCATCTTAAAGGGGTTGTCCACTACTAGGCAAACCCAGATAAATCAATTCAGAACCCCAATTAAAATAAAAACAGTGAATAGGCACATCATACAGTTCGGCCATCCCAGTGATGTTGGCCCTGTTCCCAAATAGTGACCATACATTATTATGTCATGTGTAGTCTGCAGCCACTGTGTGGATGCAACTCATCAATATTCAGTAAGGGCAAATGTCTGTTCTGACAAAGTAATAAAGAATGCAGTTAAACTGTGGCCGCTCATTACCTGCAGTCTGCAGGAGATAGGACCTCATGTCACACCTCACTGACATCTCTCGAACAACGCTGCCATAGGAAGTGAGTATTCACTGTTTTTATTTTAAGTTGGGCTCCTGAATTTTTTAAGCTTGGGTTTGCCATGAGGGAAAAAAACCCTTTAGTACACCATAAACAAAGAAAAAAAATATTTAGTGCCTGATGTTCATCCTGAAGCTAAAATGGAATTCTTCAGATGAAGAGCCACCTACACGTAGCCATGAAGATAAGGCACTGCAAGCAAGAGAGTTGTGTGAGAGTTCAATAGATCTACATACATTTTACCTAAAACATCACATTTTCACACAAGACCTAAAAGTAGATAAATAGAATCAAATAAAACAAATGAGCTAAATATATTAGACTGATAGGCAATATCTCATGTCTGTGAGTTGCAAAATAATGTAAACCTTTAGTATTAGCAGATAATATGAAGAAATTAAAATCTGGTGTTTTCAATCAATGGGATGACAATCATATATGAGTAGTTGTCAGTTATAATCACACACAGCTCTGCAGTGAGATCATGAGAGCAGAGATCAGCTATTACACATCTATCTCACTGGTAACTCTACCTTCATGTAAAATAAGCTCTGGGTCAGACTCTCAAGCAGATAAGCATCCACCCCATGGCCTTGAAAAGTTCATTTACATATAAGAAAGACATGAATTTTTTTGGAATAAGACATTGCATTGCAGATATAAAGGTATCATTTTATTCAGCCTCCTATGTCCTATAGGCTTAGAATGAATGATTTTACTGACAGAAGCACCCGTTCATGATCTTAGTCATATCCATATGTACTGGTTGGAAAGGACTTCCAGACCTAGGACATATGGATACGTCATGGCAAGCGCGTCACAAGATCTGTGTGAGAAAGATCGGCATCAGCTGTTCAGCAAAGATGAGAGCTGACACACAGTTTTCACTATCAGGAGTGGTGCACACACCACTTCTGGATGTTTAACCCCCTAAATCATCACAGCATGTGGAAAGCGAGAGTGTGGGGACTCAATCTATGATCAGAGCCCACGCAACATTGCAAAGGCTCGATTGTTGCCATGGTGACTCAAGGTCATCATGACGACATCCGGGTCACCAGGCTACAGCAAGCTTGTTAGACCATGCATATTTTATTTATTTTTTCATTTTTTCATTTTCACATTTCACTTTTGTGGGAAAAATTAGATTTTTTTGTTTTTACGGCTCAATGTTATAAAATTTTGTGAGGCACCTGGGGGTTCAAGGTGTAAGAAAAAGTTCTATTGAGAGCTGGAAGAGTCGGGAAGAAGTTCTACAGACGATCTCTTATCAAGCTGAGGTTGAAGGTTTATTCGGAGATACACGGCAAAACAGATACAGAATAACAGAGGAGTTGGAATATGCGGGCAAAAACAGGAATTCAGACAGGCAAAGATTCGCTAGGAGGTCTAGCGGTGATAAGGCTCTGTGCCCTGGCCATGGTGAGGCACAGTGGCATGATGGCGATGGAATGGCCCCGATCAACAGTAACAGGGGCTTCTTATACATTACCAGAACAAAGAAAGCTGCATTTTGCCGCAGAGGGCGTTAACATTATAATTCTAAGGCGTTTTCATGGTAATCTACAGAAACGTGGTTTAGAAAAGAGGATATAATGACATAATACGAAGATATTAATTAACATTTCTTCAAGCAACACTAAAACCCATAAGTCATTGGTATCTATGGCTATTGTCCTAAAATCTTATCATTGTCTCCAGTCTAGGTCCCTAAATTCTTACATCCTGACATTTTAACTACTCTACTCTTCGCTACCACACTATCACGTATAAGCATACTGACCATATATTTGGTAACCTGTGACCCTATTGATTGATCCAATCTTCCTCTACGCACATCGGCTGAGGTTGCTAGGAGACATGATCTCATTTTCCATCCTCCATTTAATACATTTTATCAGCTCTTTTGTAAAAGTTGAATCTTCTCTAACTTTCAACAAAATGGCTGCTAGAGACAACATGGCCGCTCAGTATATTATGACTGACCATTCTCTTACAAGTCCCCCTCTTGTACTCTATCCGGAGTACAACATACAGTACTGTAATATTCATGGGTGAATTACTGAAAATAAGAATATTGAGGTAATTCAGCACTTTATGCACGTGTGTGTGTAAGGCAAATGTCCCTAAAAATAGAATAAACACATAATAAAAAAATAATTCAAATAGTCCCGAAAAAATAAGTTGCACAAATAGTCCCGAAAAAATAAGTTGCACAATAGTCAATTCTTTTGGTCTTGTCAATTCTTTTGGTCTTTTTCTTCTCATTCTTTGTCTTCTGGATTTTCCTTATCTTCTCCCCCTCTCACACTATCAGAGTCCCACTGTATAGGGTGAAACATCTTCTCCTGATCATCCAATAGGTTCATGGTCCCAGGAGTCGAATATGAAAATCTTCAGCGGACCTGGAGAAAATAGAAAAAAAAGAGTGGAGTATCAGTCCTTACCAGAAATTTCAGTAAAATAATTAAGAAGTCTACACTGATTGATATGAACCATTTTAATCACCTTTTTAGCTTGAAAATTTGAGCAAAGACTTAACCATTGTTGTTGGGATGTAAAGCACTAGTCTATCATTAACCCGTTTGTAGTACAAGCACTCCCCCTCAATGGGCAGGGACTCAAGGGAATTGAACAGAGATTAGTCTCCATCCTTCTCCTGTGCTTTTACGAGATCTTGAAGAGAAGAATAAACAAGGGGGGGCTCTCGGGTTTTTTTTAGTAACTGCAGCGATGACTTCTTGGGGATATTTGTCCTCGCCTGTGAGTGCAGCTTCCCTGGCTGCGTGATCTACATATGCATTGCCAAGGTTGTGGGGGTCAGGAATCAACCTCTGGTGTCCTTTGATTTTACAGAAGGACCATAATTTTGGGAATTCTTTACCCCGTTGCTCAATTTGTTTTAGAATGTCTGCATGCTGCAAGGGCTTGTTCTGAGAATCAACCATCCCCCTAAGGGCCCATACATTAAGATATAGAGTGAGTGACGACACGACATATGCGCTATCACTGAAGATATTCATTGGCTCTGGACACACGAGAATGACCTGTAGAGCTGCTTCCAACTCAGCTCTTTGAGCGGAGAAATGACCTGGGAGTTTATACTGCAGCAGCAATGGCTTAGCTGGAAACCACACAGCGAAGCCTGTGACGTAATGCCCCTCATGCCAATAGCGAGGTCCGTCAATATAGGCACAGGGGATTCCCTCTTGAAAGTCTGCTCGGAAGGGAGAGGGAGTAACATTAGCCTGTTCAATTTGACAATCGTGACTTTTTCCTGCATATTGCATCATCTGGGCTAAGTGATATTTCTCACCCACTTCGATTTGTAAGTCTCTAGTCTCAAAATCAATGATCCATTGGGCCATTCTCTGTGAATTAATCCCTGAAGCTTTTCCCTTCAGCAAAGTTTTTAAAGTGACATGTGGGGTCTGTAGAATTAAGGGAGCAAATCCCACTATATGCTTCACTTGATTCATAGTCCAGTGCACGCCCAGTAGGTGCTTCATGCACTGAGTGAATCCTTTTTCCACGGGAGTAAGCAACCTAGAATAATAACCTAAGGCATACAACTGACTAGATACCTCTGGGCTTTCTTTGGGCCATTTTTGTAGGAGCACTGAAGAAATAGAGATATCACCAGTGTGAGTCTGAATGTAGAAAGGCTGGGAAGGGTCAGGGTTAATCAATGCAGCAGCTGCCGTAAGGGCGTGCTTCAATCCCTCAAAAGCCTGTAAAGCGGTTCCCTCTACATTAACAAGGTCAAAGTCATTATCAACATTTTTCAATAAATCATACAGTGGTTTAGCCAAATAAGCAAAATCTTCAATGAATTCTCTGGAAAAATTAATAAGACCCAAACATTTTCTGAGTTCAGTAATGTTAATTGGTATGGGGACAGCCTGAATAGCTTTAACCCTATCATGCATGGGCTTCTTTCCTTCTGCTGAGACAGACACACCCAGAAATTTAACCTCTGATTTCATCAATTGTACTTTATCTAGACTCATTTTGAGTCCTGCATTTTGTAAAGCCTGACAAACATTTTCAAGGGTTTCTCTGTGTTCACCTTCATCGACAGTTTGAATCAATAAATCATCCACATTCTGTAAGACTTTGTCTCCGTAACCAAGGAATTCTAACATCTGAGCTAATGCCTGATGGAAAAACACAGGAGAACTGTGAAATCCCATGGGCAGCCGCGTGAACAAGTATTGCACATTTTCAAAAGTGAATGCGAAGCGGAGTGCAGATTCAGGTGTTAGGGGTACTGAGAAAAAGCCATTTGCAATATCCAAACAAGAAAATACTTTACAATCACTCCTCAGCTGCGACATAACTTCAGGGACAGATGCAACAAGGTGAGCCGCTGAGGGAGTGTACTTATTTACAAGTCTCAGGTCTACCACCATTCGAAAACTGCCATCTTCCTTTTTTACAGGTAGAATAGGACTGTTACATGGAGAATTACCTTTCACAGCAACACCTTGTTTCTCCAATTCACTGACTGCAACCCTTATGTAAGGGATTGCGTCCTCCGGAATACGGTACTGACGCTGGAAAGGTGGCAGTTTTTCACCATCAATTTTAACCTGAGTTTGCATTAACCCACAATCAGTTTTCTTTGAGATCCACAATTCAGGGAACTTTTGCTTCAATTCATTCTTTAAAGCATCATTGTCAGCATTTTCAACATTTTCACCAGTACATACTCCGAAACTAGCAATGGGTAATTTATGACTCTCCTCCTCCTCCTCCACAGGGACAATTACAGAACAGATAGTGGCTTCTTTGTTCCGCCACAAGACTTTGTTACATAAATCAACAACAATTCCCATTGCTCCCAAAACATCAGTTCCCAAAATAGTGTACCGTAACTGTGGGTTTACCCAAAAAGCGCATCGAAGACCCCTTTGCTTCGATCCCCTGTGTCCTGAAATCTCAGGTTCACTGGACAACTTTTTTACTGCTTGAATACAGGAGCCCCCAAATTCTACCCAAAATGGTAGTCTCAGGCAGTCCAGGGGGTGACTGCAATTTGTGTCTTTTTTACTGAAACTGAGGCTCCTGTATCGATGAGGATGTCCTCCCAAGGCAGCCCCTCTATTCTCCCTCTGACATAAGGTCTACCGTCCCTGCCCAGGGAAAGGGGGGCAAGGAGGGTAAGGGGAACAGGGGGAGCACTCCATCAATCAGTGTTACCTGCCGTGGGAAGCCCGAAAAATCCATCATCCCCATCTGGACACTGCTTCCGTCCAACAGCTGCCACCTCCGACCCAAAGAGATCCCTAGTCAGGGTCCGGTCCCCATGTTCCCGTAGCTCCTTAATCAGCGGAGCATAGGGACGAGGAGGAGTGACCCCTCCCTGAATAGCATGGACTTCCGGGCGCGGATGAGTGAAAGCTATTGGGGAGGGAGCAGGAGCAGAAGGCTCCTGTGAGACTGGGTTAACCATTTGAAGAACGTTGTACTGCTGATACTGCCTAGGGTCATTCACTGCTGGATACGGAGGTCTAACTCCGAAAGGTGGTCTAGAGAACTCCCGGATCTGTTGGGGGTTAAATGGTGCCCGGGGTTCTCGGGGAACAATCCCTGGCACAAGGCTGGGACAAAAACATCTAACATGTCCCAGATGTCCACAAAAATAACACAAGGGAGGACCTCTCATGGGATCCCGTGGGGGCTCTGCTGAATGGGACCTGCCCATTCTCGGCAGCTGGCCGTACCCCCCCCGGAACTCCTGGCCTCCCGGAATCAGCAGATACACCCCGAGGAGAATGGCACGCAAAAACATTAGACTCATCACCCTTCACCTCGGACTGCATCGTCCTAGCAAAATACTCCCTTACCTTCCTCCCAATTAGGCAAATTTTTAATAAATTTAAGATGGATCAGGAACATTTGGCCAGGGATTTTTTTCTCGGGGTAGAAGCAGCATCACACCTAACCTAGGGTCTGCATGTGCTGGAGCTGTCGGGACAATATATTTTTCCTCAACTGTGTCTGCATAAGCTGGAGCTGTTGGGACACTATATCTTGTTATGTACTACTTTACTCATTCTCCTAACTCTTCTCCATTCTACAACTGTATTTACATCAGCACTGTGTCTTGAAGCTGCAGTGTCCATCTGTGACATAACTATTCTCTGAGCTGCTGCTGCTGCTCGCACCCCTCCTCTCTGTGCTTCCGTGCTAGCTCCAGCATCTCACTCAGCTTTTCTGATCTCTCCCTATACGCTGCCCCTCCCCGGGTGATCATGTTAACATATTGTTGTGTAGACTATTTATCAAGAGCCTGATCAAAGGTTATGACTGTCTTACACAAAGCCACTACTTGGCTATTAGCTTAACCTAGTGAATTCTTTCTATCCAGTTCCCTGTTCTCGGTGGTAAACCAACGCATACAATTTAACCACGTGGTTTCCACATTAACCCCCTCCAGCTGGGGTGTGCCAGCATATTTCTCTGTCTGCTTCCGTAACCACTCCATATTTACAGTGGTCTACAAGGACGAGTTTTACTCTGTCCTAGTATCAACAAATGCAATTTAAGCAAAGTTAGATACTCACACCTCTCAGATGGAAGACCTCGCTGCAGCTGTTTGGGGTCGACCAGATATCAAAAGAGGTGCAGCCGTGATTCCAGCCTCACTCGTTATGCTTGCCAAGCGTCTCCCCACGCCCTTTTAAAGCTTCTTGCTACCCGGCACAACAAATTCTCACGTCCTTGTAGATAGCTTCTTCTTAGTTACTCATCTTTTTATAGTCTTTTTCTTTGTCTGTGGTTTTATTATAAAAAAATCGGGCAGGCGGTTTCAGAGCGATCACGAGAGGTTCTCCTTCAGGCTGGCTTCCTTTGACCGGTTTAACGTATGGCCACACGCGTTTCTTTTATTTTTTCTCTTTCTCTTCCCACCTCCAAGCCCTCATCTGCAGCTTCTTCCGGTGGTTCTTCTGGAGGCAGCTCTCCGGAGCCGCTCCTCCTGGCTGGCTCGCCACTTGTAAGAAAAAGTTCTATTGAGAGCTGGAAGAGTCGGGAAGAAGTTCCACAGACGATCTCTTATCAAGCTGAGGTTGAAGGTTTATTCGGAGATACACGGCAAAACAGATACAGAATAACAGAGGAGTTGGAATATGCGGGTAAAAACAGGAATTCAGACAGGCAGAGATTCGCTAGGAGGTCTAGCGGTGATAAGGCTCTGTGCCCTGGTCATGGTGAGGCACAGTGGCATGATGGCAATGGAATGGCCCCGATCGACAGTAACAGGGGCTTCTTATACATTACCAGAACAAAGAAAGCTGCATTTTGCCGCAGAGGGCGTTAACATTATAATTCTAAGGCGTTTTCATGGTAATCTACAGAAACGTGGTTTAGAAAAGAGAATATAATGACATAATACGAAGATATTAATTAACATTTCTTCAAGCAACACTAAAACCCATAAGTCATTGGTATCTATGGCTACTGTCCTAAAATCTTATCATTGTCTCCAGTCTAGGTCCCTAAATTCTTACATCCTGACATTTTAACTACTCTACTCTTCGCTACCACACTATCACGTATAAGCATACTGACCATATATTTGGTAACCTGTGACCCTATTGATTGATCCAATCTTCCTCTACGCACATCGGCTGAGGTTGCTAAGAGACATGATCTCATTTTCCATCCTCCATTTAATACATTTTATCAGCTCTTTTGTAAAAGTTGAATCTTCTCTAACTTTCAACAAAATGGCTGCTAGTGACAACATGGCCGCTCAGTATATTATGACTGACCATTCTCTTACACAAGGTACTCACTAAATGTCTAGATAAATTCCATGAGGGGTCTAGTTTCCAAAATGGGGTCACTTGTGGGGGATTTCCACTCTTTAGGCACATCAGGAGCTCTCCAAACTTGCCATGGCTTATGCTACCAATTACAACTAATTTTGCGTTCCAAAAAGTCAAAAGGTGCTCCTTCATTTGAGCCCTGCTGTGTGCCGAAACAGTAGTTTCCCCTACATATGGGGTATCGGTGTACTCAGGAGAAATTGCACAACAAACTGCATGGCCAATTTTCTCCTGTTATCCTTGTGAAAAAGCTAAATTTGGGGCAAAACCAAACATTTTTGAAGGAATAATTTACAGTATTTTTCATTGTCACAGTTCAACGTTGTAAAATTCTATGAAGAACCAGGGTGTTCAAAGTGCTCAACATACATCTATATAAATTCTTTGAGGGGTCATGGTTCCAAAATGGTATTACTTATGGGGGTTTCCACTGTTTAGGCACATCAGGGGCTCTCCAAACGTAACATGGCATTCGCTCTAGATTTCAGCAATTTTTGTATTCAAAAAGTCAAGTGGTGCTCCTTCCTGTCTGAGCCCTGCCATGGGTCTAAACTGTGATTTTCCCCCACATTTGAGGTATCAGTGTACTCAGGAGAAGTTGCACAACACATTTTGGGGGCTAAATTTAAACTTTTTTGAAAAAAGTAAATGTTCATTTTTTCCTTCCACTTTGCTTTAATACCTTTGAAGTACCAAAAGGATTAATAAATGTATTGAATGTGGTTTTGAGGACTTTGAGGGATGTATTTTTTAGAATGGTGTCACTTTTGGGTATTTTCTGTCATGTAGGCCCCCAAAGTCATTTTTAATGTGATGTGGTTCCTAAAAAAAAGAAAAAAGGTTTTGTAAATTTGGTTGACATTTCTGATCAATTTTTAACCCTTCTAACCTCCTAACAAAAAATATTTCAAAAATGATGCAGGCGTAAAGTAGATATGAGGTAAGTGTTATTTATGAATTATTTTGCTTGACATAACTCTCTGGTTTAAGGGCACAAAAATTAAAAGTTTGAAAATATTATCAATATTTTTGCCAAATTTCCGATATTTTCACAAATAAAAGCAAGTCATATTGAACAAAATGTAGCACTATCATGAAGTACAATATGCTGTAAAAAAAATCTCTGAATCACTAGGATCTGTTGAAGCATTCCAGAGTTATTACCACAGAAAGTGACATTTGTCAGAAATGTACAATTTGGCCTGGTGAGGAAGGTGAAAACAGGTTTGGGGGGTGAATGTTCATGAGTCCGCCTTAAGGAGCACACTGAAGAATGATGGGCATGTCAGGATTGAAAGAAGAATGCCACAGCTCTCCAAAAATAACATTGTTGTTGGTCTGCAGTTTACTAAAAATGACCTAAAAAGGCCAGGAGGCTGTAGGAAAAATATTTAGTGAATCTATGAGAACAAAATAAAACTTTCTGTTTTAATCTCTTAGTGGGCGAGCCAATTTTAACCTTAAAGGGTTGTCCACTACTAGGACAACCCCTTCTTAAACTAAATGTTTGGCCCTGACAAAATAATAAAGCCTATACTCACCTCCCGTGCCAGCTCCATTCCAGTGGTGTCGACACTCGCTGTCCTGGGGCTGTGATGTGGCAAAATGACACGTGATGCCCGGCACCCAATCAGCACTGGCATCACTGTCTCCTCCTTCAGACAAACTGAACATGAAGAGAAAGTTCATGTGTCACAAAAACGCATCACAACCCCAGGGAGAGTGAGTGCCGACACTACTGGGGCACGGGAGGTGAATATAGGCTTTATTATTTTATTGGGGCCAATCATTTAGTTTAAGAAGAGGTCCTAGTAGTGGACAACCCCTTTAATGACCAGTGTCACTTCATGTGGTAATAACTCTGGAATGCTTCAATGCACCCAGTGCTACTGAAACTGTTTTTTCATGAAACATTGTACTTTAATTAGGTGAAGATTTTGAAAATTTGCAATTTTCATAGTTTCAATCCTTATATTATATTCTTAAACCAGTTAGCCGTGTGCTATAAATTATTAACAAGTACAATGTCTCATATGTCTACTTTATATCTGCATCATTTTTCAAACATCATTTTATTTTGTTAGGATGTTAGAAGGGTTAAAAGTTTATTAGCAATTTCTAAATGTTTTAATAAATGTACAGGAAAGATGTATATCTTTGCACCGTGTTAGCCTGTAGATAGAAAAATATTCAGAGTTGAGAGTCCTCAGTGGTTGATACCTTTTAATGGCTAACTGAAAAGATGGTAGCAAATAGCAAATTGCAAGCTTTCGAGACTACTCAGGTCTCTTCATCACGCATTGACTAATACAAAATCTGAAGAATCACATATTTATGCACAACACAGCATAGAAAAAATGCAATAGATAAGACAAGTGATGTGAAGCAGAACTATCATTATGAGGGAGTGATAGACAGTTATGGTAATAAATATTGGACCAGTTCATAGATAAGTTCGGGGTCTGGTAATATGTTATGATGCCCCCACAAGGTCTTAGGAGCAAATTCCTTAATTGATGTAAAAAGACATAAATCCATGTGACACATTCATTCCTGCACTTAGAATGTCAAAGATAGCCATTAAAAGGTATCAACCACTGAGGACTCTCAATTGTGAATATTTTAAAAAATGTACAAATTCTTTTTCTTTAGGGATCTATTCAAATGGACTTTACGGATTCTAGATATTGGAACAAAATTGCAACCCTCAAATACTTCAAAATGGTGGTCAACTTTTTAACCCTTTAAGTACTATACAGGAATGAATACAAAGTTGAATGAAAAAAATTCTATCTTTTATTCTGAAATGTTGCTATAGCCTCAATTATTTCACTTTTGCAAGGAATAGCACAAAAAAGTGGACCACACAATTTAAACAGTTGACAGGGCTTGAAAAGGAAGGAGAATCATTTGAATTTTGGAACTCAAATTTGACTGAAAAAGATTGTGGGCACATGTCATATTTGCACTGCCTCTAAGGCTCCCAAACAGAAAAAAAAACACGTGACTCCATTTTAGAAACTGCATCCCTCAAGGATTTTATCCAGGTGTATAGTGAGCATTTTGAACTCCCAGGTACTATACAGAATTTGATAACATTGTCTCGTCATATAGTAAATTTTCATTTTTTTGCTTTAGCCTCAAATTTTTAAAGATCTGTAAGAAAAAATCCACATAAATGATATGGTACAATAGAAATATGAAATAACAATTACAACTGGTAATCCACTCAATGTGCATGTATATAAAGCCTCCTAAATGCTACATATGAGTGTGTTCTGCAAAGCATCCATATAAACACTTGTCTAGAGATGGGAGGACCCCCGGATGTTCAGGTTCAACTGAACAGATAAAAAAAATTCGGGTACCAGAACAGTATCTGGACCCACTTGAATGGGAGGGCCCAAACATCCACTGCTTCTGGTCAGTGGTAAAATCAATACTGCCGGTCAGGCAGCCGTTGTTCCCACGCTGTAGCAGACGTCATGCTAAGTTTGAAGAGCCACTGATGTGCCTAAACAATGGAAACCTGACACAAGTGACCTTTTTTTGGAAACTAGACCTCTCAAGGAATTTGTCTAGAGATATGGTGAGTGCCTTGAACCTCCTGGTGCTTGACAAAATTTTATAACATTTAGCCGTGAAAATAAAAAATAACATTTTTCCCACAAAAATGTTGTTTTAGCCCCATTTTTATTTTCACAAGGGTAACAAGAGAAAATGGACAGTGTAATTTATTGTGCAATTTCTCCTGAGTATGCCCGTACCCCATATGTTGGGGAAAACTACTGTTTGGGCACACAGCAGAACTCAGAAGGGAATTAGCAACATTTGACTTTTGGAGTGCAAAACTGTTTGGAATAGATAACAGATGCCATGTTGCTTTTGCAGAGGCCCTGATGTGCCTAAACAGTGGAAACCCTCCACTAATGATCTCATTTTAAATACTATACTATTCAAGGAAGTTATTTAGAAGTGTGGCGAGCAGCTTGAACTCACAGGTGTTTTAAAGAATTTTAAAACATTGGACTGTGAAGGTTAAAAATTATGCTTTTTCCCCAGAAATGTTGTTTTAGCCCCAAATTTTTCATTTTCATAAGGATAACAGGAGAAACGGACCCCTAATTGTGTTGTGCAATTTCTCCTGAGTACACTGATGCCCCATATGTTATGGAAAACTACTGTTTGAGCGCACAGCAGGGCTCTGAAGCGAAGGAGCACCATGCAACTTTTGGAACAGGAAATTAGCTGGAATCAGTATTGGATGCAATGCTACGTTTGGAGAGCCCTTGATATGCTTAAACATTATAATCCCCACAATTGACCCCATTTTTGAAATTAGACCCCTCATGGAATGTATCTAGATGTGTGGTGAGCACCTTGATCTCCCACGCTTCACAAAATTTTATAACGATATGCCATCAAAATAAAAAAAATCACATTTTTTCCACAAAAGCCCCACATTTTTCATTTTCATAAGTGTAACAGGAGAATATGGACCTCAAAATGTGTTGTGCATGTTCTCCTCTGAGTACACTGATATCCCATATGTGATGAAAAACTACTGTTTGGGCGCACGGCAGGTGTCACGCACAGTGTAGAAAAGACTAAGTGTAACACGAAGGGATAAGTGGAAAGGAACCCAACACTAGGGAAGCGGAGAGTGAAGACCCCTAAGCAGATCTAAGGTCACCTTGTCTGCCCTAAGCATCCCCATATAGGTTCTGCACCTATCGCTGAGCAGGATACCTAACCCCTGCCTGACCCTGGTGATGAGCCCTGTATAGGGAAGGACAGGATAGCACTAGTCAATCCCCACTACCACTAAAGATAGATAAGATACACAAACAAGGGGGACACATCTTGAGTAGACTCAGAGAGAAATGCAGATGTCATCCAAACACCAAAGAGGAAAATAGCTGACTGCTATAGCTCCAAGCCTCAAGAGGGAAATGGAAATATCATCAGCCACTCCCAGCAACAAGCTGAATTATAAACACCCAGTCCAGGTGTGTCAACTGTAGCCGAGGCAAGGTTGCCACTGGTTCCTATAGTCAGAAGGACCAGGAAGACATCTGCAAAGCAAACTGCTGAGACCTTCTGCAGTCACATGCAGAGTGATGATCTGCAGCCTTTAAAACACCCGTGACAGCAGGGCATAGAAAAGAAGGAGCACAATTTGACCTTTTGAGTGCAAAATTGTCTGGAATAGATAGTGGGCACCGTGATGCATTTGAAGAATCCCTGATGTGCCTAAACAGTGGAAATCCCCAACAAGTGACCACATTTTAGAAACTACACCTCCCAGGTATTTCACAGAATTGTATAACATTGGGCTGTGAAAATGAAAAGTTACATTTTTTGCACTAAAATGTTGCTGTTTTGAATTTTTCAATAGGGCTAAATGGAGAAAATGGACCTCAAACTTTCCCCATATGTGGACAAAAACGATTTTTTAGGCACAGTGCAAAGCTCTGAAGGGAAGGAGTGCCATATTGTAATGCCCAGTACATTGTAGTACCCAGTACATTTTGTCCAGCTCATGCTTCTGGAGACAGGCACCTCGTAAAATAAGTGGGCTCTCCTCACTACAGTAGTGCCAAACGTGGACGCTAACTGTTGATTAGGCACACTGTGGGGCTCAAAAGGAGGGGGGATTTGGATTTGGGAGCTCAGGTTTTACTGGGTTTCTAATGGTGGGAGCCATGTCACTTTTCCAGAGCCTTTGTGCTACCAGTAATGTAAACACCCCTTAAATTTCTGTTAAAACATGATGAGCCTGAGTGAGGATTTGATTTGATTTTTGGTGGTTTGTGTAGCTTTTATTGGTGGCATTTTGGATCATATTTATCCTGTGCTCTACGCTGAGCACTTACATTGGGGTTTCTGTCTAAATCTACAAAATATGTGAATCAGATGAAATAGATCCATTCTCTAGTGAAGCAGAATATCCAATTGACCTGATTGCAAGCAATACCACAAAACACCGTAAAAATTAGAATATATATAATAATATGATAATTATTAGATAGAAAATCTAAATAAAATAATAAAATTACTATTTCTAACGTGTTAAATGGGTGCTTATGGAAGAAAGGCTGACCATTCGAGAAAAACTGAATACCGAACCAAAGAAAACCCCGAAATTATGGTCAGGAAAGAGATAGTATGCTAAAATTAATAAATCATAAAATATAATTAAAATACCTTTATTAAACAATAGTGGTACATATTAATAATAAAATACAAAAGCATTGTGTGCTCATATTATTAGAAATATATATATACCTGTATAGGTTGTTAGTGAAACTACAGCAGTCCTCATATATAAAAGACACAATTTCTGCCTACATATATATTGCCTTGTATAAAGTGACATTAAGTGTAAAGGGCCAAATAGACCATGTATGGACCAAACAGATCAAGGAAGCATTATGCCATAAAATACATGTTGCTTTATTGAAATACATATAAAAAACATAGACATGATAAAAAGAGATGGGTATATCACAAATACATATGTGCTGATCAGATGTAAAAAGTGTACACCAGAGATAAAGTATCAAACAATCATAACAAAATACATCCAGTATGGAGCATAGGGGATGCACTGGACATAAACAGTCATGAGCAGATAGACCATGGTCTACTGCAATATTGGTAATACCTGACAGAGATACTGTAAAGGCATCCAAAACTGCAGGATAATATGGATGTATAATCAAAAACACTTATCCTAAAGTAAGAGAGAGGCTCTCGGCAGACTATGTGAAGTGTCACCAAAGTAAGTGCATGACACTGCTACATTAGCAGTAGCACAAAAAGCATATAATAATGAGGTACTAATAATGTATATTACTTTGCTGAGATAACAGTGACACTAGGCAATAGTGTTCCAATAGCCCACACAATCATGGGATAAATACATATAATGCAGCCAAAATGGTGAACATGAAAATGAAAAAAGAGAGAGACTCATTCAAATGTATATGAGTATACTGCCAGGCTCATGCCCAACACTGTCTAAATGTTGGGGCAAAAGATAATGCACTCAGAATAGAGTGCCATCAGAAAGATACAATGAACAACACGTATGTGCACATGGTATATATATGCCCCTATTCAGAGTGTATAGCAACAGTCCCTAAGTAAAAAAGCACATATGACCTGTGATACCGCGGTCCCCGATGCGTGTTTCACCTTAGCTTTGTCCTTACCTCCCAGGACGAAGCTAAGGCGAAACGCGCGTCGGGGACCGCGGTATCACAGTTCATATGTGCTTTTTTACTTAGGGGCTGTTGCTATACACTCTGAATAGGGGCATATATATACCATGTGCACATACGTGTTGTTCATTGTACCTTTCTGATGGCACTCTATTCAGAGTGCATTATCTTTTGCCCCCACATTTAGACAGTGTTGGGCATGAGCCTGGCAGTATACTCATATACATTTGAATGAGTCTCTCTCTTTTTTCATTTTCATGTTCACCATTTTGGCTGCATTATATGTATTTATCCCATGATTGTGTGGGCTATTGGAACACTATTGCCTAGTGTCACTGTTATCTCAGCAAAGTAATATACATTATTAGTACCTCATTATTATATGCTTTTTGTGCTACTGCTAATGTAGCAGTGTCATGCACTTACTTTGGTGACACTTCACATAGTCTGCCGAGAGCCTCTCTCTTACTTTAGGATAAGTGTTTTTGATTATACATCCATATTATCTTGCAGTTTTGGATGCCTTTACAGTATCTCTGTCAGGTATTACCATTATTGCAGTAGACCATGGTCTATCTGCTCATGACTGTTTATGTCCGGCGCATCCCCTATGCTCCATACTGGATGTATTTTGTTATGATTGTTTGATACTTTATCTCTGGTGTACACTTTTTACATCTGATCAGCACATATGTATTTGTGATATCCACTGATATACCCATCTCTTTTTATCATGTCTATGTTTTTTCTATGTACTTCAATAAAGCAACATGTATTTTATGGCATAATGCTTCCTTGATCTGTTTGGTGTATACATTCGTTGGGAAGTGCCATGTTTGTTCAGGCCCTAATTGTGGATATAGACCATGTATGGGCTCAAAAAAAAAAAAAGTGACACGTGCACTAAAAACAAAAAAATATAATCTTTTAAACAGTGTAACAACTAAACCAACAGTAATAAGGTTTGTGTACTATTATATAAAGTGGTTAAACCTACTCAAATAAATGAATAAACCCAAATCCAAATCCAAATGAATGGAAATATTAAAATACTTTATTAAGTTCTGTTTTTTAAAATCAAGGAAAAAGGAAGAAACCAGCTACAATAGACATATATAATACCATAAAAACATGGCGTTCACACAATGGACATAAGGGCAAATCTCATACAATTTGTTATCATACAATCCTCATAGAATGAAAGATAAAGTCCAGTGCAAATAGACAGATAAATCTGAATAAAAGTGCATAACAAATGTAAACAGGATTATATATACCAGTGATAAGGTGCCCAGTAAATCTCCAGCTCCAACGCACGTTTCGCCTGATGTGGCTTTCTCAAGGACTCCTGATTTATCTGTCTATTTGCACTGCAGTTTATGTTTCATTCTATGAAGATTGTATGATAACAAATTGTATGAGATTTGTCCTTATGTCCATTGTGTGAACGCCATGTTTTTATGGTATTATATATGTCTATTGTAGCTGGTTTCTTCCTTTTTCCTTGTTTTTAAAAAACAGAACTTAATAAAGTATTTTAATATTTCCTTCATTTGTATTTGGATTTGGGTTTATTCATTTATTTAAGTAGGTTTAACAAGTTGTATTATGAATATCCCACATAGATCATTGGGTGGGTTATCCCACTAAGTTGTTGGTATAACTATTATATAAAGTGCAAAGTGCTAAGTGCAAACCAGCAGGGAGGTGAAAAAGGACAATGGAGGTATATACCTTTAAGGACCACCAGTAGATGAGCAACACAGCCCCGACGCACGTTTCGGAATAAATCCTTCATCAGGATTTATTTGTTTCCGAATACACAAACCTTATTACTGTTGGTTTAGTTGTTACACTGTTTAAAAGATTATATTTTTTTGTTTTTAGTGCACGTGTCACTTTTTTTTTTTTTTTGAGCTCATACATGGTCTATTTGGCCCTTTACACATAATGTCACTTTATACAAGGCAATATATGAGAGAAATTGTGTCTTTTATAAATGAGGACCGCTGTAGTTTCACTAACAACCTATATAGGTATATATATTTCTAATAATACGAGCGCACAATGCTTTTGTATTTTATTATTAATATGTACCATTATTGTTTAATAAAGGTATTTTAATTATATTTTATGATTTATTATTTTTTATTTATTTTAACATACTATCTCTTTCCTGACCATAATTTCGGGGTTTTCTTTGGTTCGGTATTCTCTAATGAAGCATCAGAATTACCCTGGAGTTCCATAAAAGTAAATGTTTATAAAAACTGATCTATCATGCATGCACTTTACTTTTGTATATATAACTGATGTAATAAGGTAAAACAGCTTTGAATAAAGTAAAAAAAAATGCATTCTTTCTAATAGAGTTAAATGAGTAAATTATACATCCAAGATTTTTCATCACACAAATGTCATTTTTGGTTTTGATTACATTTATCCATATTATTATGTCAGTTGTGTGCCCACAATAACTTAATGAACATGGTCAAATACCTTAGTAAAGAAATCAGAAAGTTATCTGACATTTTGAATTTCAAAAATTGGCATAAAATAATGACAACCTAGCACTGTATTCAATCTATCATAGATTTATTAATTAGATCATGTGTCCTGTTGATGAGTGAGGTTGCATTCACACATCCACTGTACATGTCTGTGTGCTGTCCGTCGGTTAAATAAGCATCACATGGCTCCATACAGTTTTGTTGATGTATACACACATCTGTTTTATGTACGGAACCATGAGACTCAAATCATGTCCTGTTCTCATTCTTTGATTAGACTTGACCCCTAAAGTCTATGGGGATCGGTATAAATAAGATGAAACACTGATGACATACTTTGTGCTCCAGTGTTCCATCTGTGTATTAACTGTTTTTAACTGATCTATTACTAAGGATGAATGGATAAAAAAAAGTTCAGTCTACCTGGTTCAGATTTTATTGTATTTGTACAAACAATTGAACTTAATTTTAGGATATCATAATATTACTAAAAAGGTACTTATGTATTTAGAAAACATTGTATCATAGTGTTATTATGTTTGCATCTGTACTAAACAACAATGTAAAAAAAAAAAGTAGAAGTCACAATAAAGTATGTAAATGATTTCTACAATCCAAGTGCACATGCTGCAGTCAGTATTTGTGAACATATGTACTGCTATCTAATTTCCTCAGCTTTATATTCCTGTATATATTTCACAATACTCCAGACACTGTGCGTTACGGTTTAGTCTTCTTCAACATACGAAGTTCATTTAATTAAAAAAGTCCTAATTTATTTTGATCATTGAAAGGAACAAACTAAATTGGATGCAATATATTCCTATGTTACTGGTTTCCCCTTTATTTTACCGAGTCCCTGATGTTCACAACATATAATTTGCAAAACATATTGCTTCAATACTTACAATAAGAGAGGTAGCCCAGCTGTGGGAGGGAAAGGACAGCAGTATCTGATATTACCATAATAATCTGCCTAAGGTCCCATGAGCCCTCTGGTGTATACTATTCTCTATACTGCAGGCCGCAGCTGGAGAACATTCTCTTGACATGTATGCCAACCTTTGCCTGCAGGCAAAAAGGAAAAAATGGCAGAAAAGTAATCATGAAAATAAAAAATCTTGTCAACTGTGTTCAGCAGTAGCATTCATATTTCTTTTTTTTCCCTTTCACGCGAGCGTACACTGTGCTAACAATACCAAATGTAAGTGTAAATGCACTTTGTGTACATTTAAGCAGGATCATATATGGTCTCGGGAAGCTTAAATATCTGAAATTGATAAATGTACGGTGCTATAAGCCGCTTGTCAGTGTTATGATAGGTTTATTTGCCTTCATTTTCACCACTCAGATTCTTACCACGAGAAAACAGGAAAGAAAAATGCAAATGAAAGGACTAGCAAGAAAGGGCACAGGGCAATGTAAAAATAACCTAAGCCTGCCACATTGTCAGACAGTAGATCCTTTACCCATTAGCAAATTGTGCACATACGCAGAAAACATGTTTGAAGTCGCACATTTTGTGGTGTTTTAGCGAAGGAAATGTGTTTAACAAGAAACAGGTCAATGTAATATGACAATATGCAACTCAATATAGAGGGAAGGAAAGCCCAGTGGAAGCCAAGGTAATGGTAGGTGGTAAACATGGAGCAATAAATGTCATGTAAGAAGCAATTTCATTCAACACAATTATGAGACTTGTAAATAAATTATACTGCACACAGACAGCGCTCGCTTGCCTATAAGCAGCCTTTTTTCATCCATGCATGATCAGATTTGTACCTGAATATGAACTAGGAGGCCAGACGGATTGTAATGCTGGTTGTAAACGTTTAGTCTTGTATCTCACCTCAAAGCTTCACCTGTGGCCCATAGCCCGGCACCAGTCCACACACTTTATACGCTGAAGACATAACTTAGTGATACTGAAGTTTCTTACCTCTGGCTGGGACCATCTGTGGATTCATGGACAGTTCATAAAATAGGGCACTTTAACACAAAAAGTAAAAGTAGCGATGTGTCTGTGATTATTTTAAATGAATGTGTCATTAGAAAATGACTTACTGATTGATATTATATATATAAAAAACTTCCTTCTCACTCCCACTGGGGGTGGTCTTCTTTGTCTTTCCTCATTCTCGGTTCCTCTACCAGAGGCCTGGGAGTTTGAGGGTTTTGCGCAGGATCTTAGTTTCCAGCATTGCGCTTTTCTGGACAGATAGTTCAGATGTTGCTCCTGGGATCTGTTGTAGCCATCTGTTATAGTAGCATTTCGTCAGATCCAGGTTTTCTTGCCTTGTCCATGTATGGTTTGTTCCAGTAGCCAATTTATAATCAGATTGCCCTGGTTCCTCGACATCTGATGTGGACCTTGTTAATCCGGGCGACATGAGAGCTGGTATGACTCTCTTTGTTGGCAGCCTCATTGTTATCGCTTTCAGGAAAGATCACTGTTTAGTAATTATCTAATTATCATTAAAGGCAGGATATTAATGACAAAATGGTGTTTTTACAGATCACAGCAAATGCTATTAAAACTTTCACAACTTTTGACATACATGTCCCTGACTTTGATGCAGGCTTACACATTGAGCCTGCATCTTTCCCTGCATATGATGGCTGATTTAATCAGCCATCATGCGCCTTTAACAGCCATTGGTGGAGAGTCTCACGAAAAACGTGCCCTCATACTGCTATATTGATGTAAAAATAAAAAAGCTATGGCTCTTGGAAGAAGGGGAGAAAAAACTAAAATGAAAAAACAGAAAATCAGTAGATGAAAGGGTTAAAAAGAATATGTAATTAGGGTCAACCCATAGGAAGCTGAATAAACTGATACATTAATATCTGCGGTCCCATATTTTATTCCAGGGACATCCACATTTTTCTTATCTGAAAATGAGCTGTTCTAGGCTAAGGGCCGGACACTGATCTACATGAGAATCTGTCTCCATAGATTATTTTAAATATAAATATTAAATATATTAAATAAATATTAAATGTAAATAAAAATCTTTGATGCCATAATCACCCCAATCCTCCTGTACGGCAGTGAAGTCTGGGGCCCTCACACATACCCAGACTGGTCAAAGTGGGATTCCAGTCCAACAGAAATATTCCACCTGGAATTCTGTAAACACCTTCTCCAAGTCCATCGGAGCACCACTAACAGTGCCTGTCAGGCTGAGCTGGGCAGATTTCCACTGCACCTAGCCGTCCTGAAGAGGGCGCTGTCCTTCCAGGCTCACCTACAGAGTAGCAACCCAAGCTCCCATCACCATAAAGCCATGCTACATATAGGTGGTCTCCACAAACCAGGACCCCTGGAACAGCTCACCCAAACCCAATCTGATCGAACTTTCAACCATAGGAAGCTGACAAAAGCCAGAATCAGGAAGATGGTAGACGAGGGGCAGGAGAGGTACATAAGTGACTGGAAGAACAAGATCAGCAGTTCTCAGAAACTGACCATGTACCAGAGTCTACAGAGAGACTACAGACTGGCTCCATATCTGGAGAAACTCTCGGACCCCAGAGACCAACAGATCCTGAGCCGGTAAAGACTCAGTGCCCACAATCTGGCCATCGAGGTCGGCCAGCACAAACAGAGCTACAAGCCCAGGGTAAACAGACTGTGCCTACACTGTGACCTGGAGGCCCTGGAGGATGAGACCCACTTCCTGCTACACTGCACCAAGTACTCAGCAGTGAGGGACACTCACCTCAGGAGACTATCCAATCTATTCCCGGATTTCAGCTCCATGAAGGAGGAAGAGAAAACATATCCTGCTGGGGGAAGAAGAAAGCGCGGTAGAGATACCAGCGTAATATGTGAGCACATGCCATAGGGTGCGAGAAAGACAACCATGATGTGCCATGGGCTTCCTAAGCCCCCACCCTCTACCCCATCCATCGTTCCTTCAGTGCCCACCCATTATCCCCACCGTCCCTACTCCCTATTCCCTACTGCACACATGTTTTGGCAAAACTAATGTTTATTTGGTCCTGCCAATAAAGCTTCTTTGAATTGAATTGAATATAAAGGGGCATTACCAGTGTGATGAGTAATGGCCGCTCTCTGCTGTCCTAATCTCACTATAGCTGTGTGTGATTATAAGGTTGGAGTCACACTGCCAAATTTCTTGTGCAATAACTGCATCGCACTGCATGGCCTGGCCGGCACCTCTCCTGACCTGAGCATGACAACATGATGGATTACTACGCAGTTGTCAAGGTCAGGAGAGCTGACAGCCAGTGCGAGTTTTACGATGTGATTCTCGCACGAGAAATACGGCAGTGTGTCTCTGCCCTAACTGACACATCTGCAGGTTCCTCTCAGCTTCAGCTTCCAGCTCACAGGCAGACAGGGTTGCAATATTGTTGCAATACAGCAAAGATGTGAGAGTTGCAGCTGCTAATCTGTTTGCAGGGAGACAAAGGTCAGTTCTCCCTTTCTGTGCCAGTTACATGTCTCACACTGGTAACTCCCACATTCATTTAAAATACGCTCTGGAGGCAGATTCTCATGCAGATCAGCTCATTTACATATTATTTCTCTGGAATAAGACATCAGATCGCAGATATGAAGATATCATTTTATTCAGCTTCCTATGACCTACATGCTCGTATAGATGGCTTAGGAGGGTTGATCCTACTGACAGGTTCCCTTTAACTGCCAAGATCCGAGCTTTCTTCAATCTTGGCAGTTGTGGCAAAAGTGCAGTTATGCATAACAGCCATAATTTAGCTGGTTATCTGACACTTCTCCTACACCAACTACCTAATGTCTCTCTATCACTATTCTGAGCTGTAAACATCAATGACTTATAATGTTATGGTTTCTCAAGATTTTCCATTGTGGCAGTAAAAAAGTTGTCCAAAGAAACAAAACAGGTTGGCAAATTTATTATTATAGTACAAATGATAATACCCCATGCAAAAACTTTACTGAAGTCACAGACATGGGATTTTCCAGTTGCACAGTGTGATTTCCATTTGTCTTTTTGACATGATTTATTATTACCATAAGAGATATACAGAAACCAGAACATGTTAGAATTAAATAATATTTAAGACAATTCATTTTGATGTAGTCTTTGAAAATCACCATACTTCACTTATACAAGTGAACTCAGCGGGGCTGTGCACGTCCAGTCAGAATCTAGACAG
Source organism: Dendrobates tinctorius (assembly GCF_039654945.1). NCBI lineage: Eukaryota > Metazoa > Chordata > Amphibia > Anura > Dendrobatidae > Dendrobates > Dendrobates tinctorius. Next base: position 53,366,517 of record NW_027361732.1, read on the forward strand.
ATGCATACAAATTGCATGCTTGCAGTCACATAACTATCTGCTCTTGCCGGTGACACTGGAGAATGCTAACAGTGTGTACACTGCACGCTGTGAGGATTCAGAAGTGTATAGTCACATAGAGCGTCTGCAGACTTTTGACAGAAAATCAAATAACCCCTTTTAATGCAGGTTCTAAAGTTCTGCAATTGTAACAGAGACTCCAGGGATTATATACTTTCTTAACTGATGGTCCTGCTTATGACTACTGCACATAAGGACAAGAAATGGTCTTTATTCTCTGGTTCACAGATAAATGTACTTACAGATTCAGTACATTAAATACACTGCTTAACATTGAAAGTGCAACACCAATAAGGAAATTCAAGGAATGAGGGAAATCACAGGATATATATATATATATACAGGTGCATCTCACAAAATTAAAATATCATCAAAAAGTTAATTTATTTCAGTTCTTCGATACAAAAAGTGAAACTCATATTATATAGAGTCATTACAAACAGAGTGATCTACTTAAGTGTTTATTTCTGTTAATCTTGATGATTATGGCTTACAGCCAATGAAAACCCAAAAGTCATTATGTCAGTAAATTAGAAAACGTTATAACACCAGCTTGAAAAATGATTTTAAAGTTTGAAATGTTGGCCTACTGAAATGTATGTTCAGTAAATGCACTCAATACTTGGTCGGGGCTCCTTTTGCATCAATGTGGCGTGGCATGGAGGCGATCAGCCTGTGGCACTGCTGAGGTGTTATGGAAGCCCAGGTTGCTTTGATAGCAGCCTTCAGCTCATCTGCATTGTTGGGTCAGGTGTCTCTCATCTTCCTCTTTACAATACCCCATATTTAAAAATAGAAAACACAGTAGTTTGTCTATAAATGGCTTCACCCAATCACTAACCATGAGTAGAGAAAAAGTTTTTGTGTTATCATTCATATTCTCTGAAAAAAGGCCAAAAAAGTAAAAATTCTGCTGGGGTATGTAAACTTTTTAGCACAACTGTATATACCAGTAGTCAGTATCCGTGGCTCCTGTGACTCCAACATATGTTTCACTTCATGGCTTTTGGCAAGGAGTATAGATTCCTCCTAGTTTCTGTTTTTGGCTCTTTGGTTTTCCCTCATTCTCTTTGTTTTTAATGTCATGATTCAATAAAATTATATATTTTATTTATATTCAAATGTTTGCATATACCATTTATTGATCACAACATAAAGAGTAATTCATTGTTTACAATGCCATTAATTAGTATTTTGTAGCATAACCTCTTGTTTTAATTACTGCACCACAATGATGGGGCACTGCAGGCACTAGGGTATTCAAGACATCCTGAGGGATCTTGCTCCATTCCATTTGCAAATCTGAAAACAAATCTTCTTTATTGCTATGGTTACGGGCACCAACTCATTGCCCTAACTCATCCCGAATGTGCTCTATAGGGTTTAAATCAGGTGATTGGCTTGGCCATTGCAACAGACAAACATTTTTCTTTTCCACCCAATTTCATGACTAAATTGGATGTGTACTTAGGGTCATTGTCTTGCTGGAATTTCAAGCCCTTGTCTATTTTGGTTTTACCATGTGGCAGCATTACAGTCTCTGGTATATCCTTCTACATGGTAGCGCTCATATTTACATCAATTCTATGCAGAAGGCCAATGGCAGATGCAGAGAAGCAGCCCCAAACAATGACAATGCCCCCACCATGTTTCAGTTAGGGGGCAGCTCTTCCCTCTGAGCCATTCAGCTCGCTGGACAGTTCCTTGCTAAACCAGATACTAGTAATTGTGTGGCTCCTGATTGACTCCATCCTGAGTTCCTGATTGGCTCCACCCTGACTTCCAGATTGGCTCAACCTTGTGATCTCCTGATTGAACACCCTACTTAAACCTGACACTGCAGTTTCTTCCTTGCGAGATTATTGAGCTCCCAGCCTTTAGTGTAGCTTCTTCTGACAGGCTGCTTATCCTCAAGGTCCTACTCCTGCTCCACATACTGACGTTTGGCATTATCCTGACTACATTAACTGCTTATCCTGCCAACTATACTGCTGCTTCGTGTACCGACCACTTGCTATATTCTGACTATGATTTCTGCTTATCCTCAAGATCCTACTGCTGCTCTGGGTACTGACCTTTGGCTATATCCTGACTAAATTACCTGCATATCCTCCCAGCAACACTGCTGCTCTGTGTACTGGCCTGTGGCTATATCCTGATGATGCTACCTGCCAGTGCTGCCCCTAATGTTGCAATATCACTACTCCATCTTAGGACAGCCAATAACAAAATAATCTTGCACCCGAAATGGAGTCTCTTGCAGCTCAACTGAGGCAACAAGTTGCTGAACCTCAGAATTTAGATTCCACATAACCAAGCAAAAAAATTTTTCTAAGTTGCAAATACAATTTTTGGGTCAGCAAAAGGAATTTATTGAGTTACAGAGGCAACTCCTGGATTTGCGCATTTCAGGCTCAGGATCAAACGCATGCATGATGCTGCCCGCAAAATGTAGTAGGGATCATTATCATTATCATGAATTCCTTAATCAATGTTGTATCTATTTCCAGATGCAACCTTCTTTTCCGTTTACCAGTTATAGGAAAAAGGTTCTTTTCATCATTAATCTCCTGACTGATGAAGCTCTTGCATGTGCTTCACCTTATGTGGAAAAGAATTCTGATCACCTAAATGACTTAGTTTCCTTCATCACTGCTATGGATCAAGTATTTGATAACCCATATTGCTGTGCTACAGCTGAAATTAAGTTGCATAACCTACATCAAGGGTGGCGTTCTGTAGCTGAATATTCCTCCGAATTATGCCACTTGGTGGCAGACACCACATGGAATTTAGCTGCCCAGAGGAGACAATTTCGACGAGCATTATCAGAGCTGATTAAGGATGAACTTGAAGGGGCCAAGATCAAGATCCCTGATAATATAGAAGACTTTATTTAATTATACAATAATTTATTACGAATTGATCAGAGACTCACTGAATGAAGAAAGTAAAGACTGCGATTATTTGGAAACACCCTTAACTACTCTTTTACTCAATCAGCCTTAAAACACAAACAGGAACTGGAAAGTGGGTGAGAATCTATGAAAATTGATGTTATCCATAAACCTCTCTCTGCAGTAGAGAAGGAGAGGCAACGTACGGAAAATTTATGCCTTTATTGTGGGGGTACTGTACATTTTGCCATCAACTGTTCTAATAAAAGGACCATAGCTTTCATAAACAGCAAAACTGAAATCGATTTAGGTCTTTTTGAATGGCCAGATCTGGTTTTACAGACCATCTCATCTGTAATGCATGATAAAGGCAAAGAGCAATCATCATCATTTCATTTTGTGATTGACATACAGGTCAGAATTGGGAGCCAAAAATACAATGCTCTGCCATGTCAGGTTTTGATGCAGGAGGAAATTTTATGGACTTTCAATTTACACTTGATAATAACATAGCAAGTAGGAATAAAAATACATGCCAATCGATATGGAAATTGTGGATGGATCACCTTTATCTTCTGGATCTGTTACAAGACGATTGAACTTGAAATCTGTATTGAACCAAATCATTATGAAGCTATTAGTTTCTATCTTATTTTCTCTCCAAAATTTCCAGTTATTCTAGAAATTCCTTGGTTTTCAATCCATAACCTATCAACTGGGCTTCGAAGATCATTACCTTTTCCTCTGAGTACTGTAAGAACGATTGCCATGCAAATTTATCTATGCTTAAACAAATTCAATAGCCAACATTTCTCATCATAATTATGAAAAACTACCACCTCAGGACCAGCAGTTCAGTGAGGTCTGCAGTAAGAAGAAAGCCGATCAACTGACTCCACATCGTTCTTGCAACTGTCCCATTGAATTGATTCCTGGAGTATCCATTCCATTTGGGTGAATTTAGAATCTTTCTGAACCAGAATTGAAAGTACTAAAGGAATACCTGAATGAAAATTTAGAGAAAGGCTTCATTCAACCTTATTCTTCGCCAGCTGGAGCGCCCTTGGTTTTTGGAGAAAAGAAGGACTCAACCATGCGGCCATGTATTGATTACGGAGAAATAAATAAGATTACCCTTAAAAATCGCTACCCACTCTCCTTAATTCTTGAGTTGCTGTTTTCTGCCAAGATTTTTACCAAACTTGATCTAACTTATAATCTCATACACATCTGCCCAGGAGATGAGTATAAAGCTGCCTTTAGAACTATATATGGACATTTTGAATACCTTGTTATGGCTTTTGGCCTTAGCAACATCCCTGCCACCTTTCAGTACTTCATTAATTATATTTTTCAAGATTTCTTGGATCAATTTTTTTGTTGTTTATCTCAATGACATTCTTATATTTTCAGATACTTTGGAGGAGCATTGCAGGCATGTCCAGTTAGTCCTGAAACATCTACAGGAGAATCAGCTCTATATCAAACTCAAAAAATGTGAATTTGAACAAAGCAGGACTCAATATCATCTCCCCAGGAGGTCTGAGCATGGATCCCGGTAAAATCACAGTGGTAGTTGACTGGCCTACCCCAATATAAAAGACGGCAAGCACTTTATACTATTTGCAAATTTCTACAGATTTATTATAAACTTTTCAAGAATCATTTTACCAATTACTTCACTCACAAAGAAAACCAAAGTGTTTTCCTGTTCCCCAGTGGCACAGGTGTCTGTTGACAAATTAAAGACTCTTTTTACATCTGCACTATTACTAGTCCATCCAAATCCTGAACTGCCGTTTGTTGTCAGAGTAGATGCCTCCGACTGTGCAGTGGGAGCCTCTTTATCACAGTGAGTTGGGGACAAGATGCAGTTTCATCCATGTGCATTCCTTTCTTATACTATGTCATCTGCAGAAAAGAATTATGACATTAGAAAAAAAGAACTTTTGGCTATTAAAGTCGCCTTCTCATAGTGGAGACATCTTTTGGAAGAGGCCAATCATCCGGTGACTTTTCTCACTGACTACAAAAATTTAGAATTCATCCATACAGCTAAAAGGCTGTCTGCAAGACAAGATGTTGGGCCTTATTTTTCTCCAGGTTTAATTTTATAATTTCTTATCAGCCTGGTTCAAGAAACGCCAAGGATGATGCTCTGTCCAGGATATTTACTGAACCTCAGGAGAACTCTTACACTGACTGTAGCATTTTAACCCCAAAATTTTTTTGGGGAAAACAGGACATCAAAGAATTTTTAGCAAAGATTAAAAATGGATACCAAATTGACTTTTTTCTTAGCCATACTTCTAAAGACGTTGATCTTTCCTTTAAGGAGGGGTTTTGGATGCAGAGCCATCAAATATACATTCCTGAATCTGCTCAAATTGAAGACCTCAAACTTGTCCATGATTTTAAACTTGTAAGACACCATGAAGTCATGAAAACAGAAGAACTACTGCTTCATTCTTTTTGATGGCCTTAGGCTGTGTTCACATTGCGTTAAGGGCAATGTGCTGACAGGATCCATTACATATCGGCACTGACACTATGTAATGGATGCGTAAACGCACCCATTGCCCGCAATAACAGTAGCGCATCCGAACGCGTGCCAAAATTGGAATGCGTTAGCGATGATGCGTAACTTCATGACACACCATCGAATGCGGTCTGCAGCGTTCGGGGGTGCATCGGGTCTAGTGCACAGTGAACGGACGCGTTCGCTGTGCTTAGACCTGTATGGGCTAACGCATGGTTGTGCATGGTAATGAACTGCTACCTGTCAGGACTCTAATGTCAGGACCCTGTCAGCATCGGCAAACTGCCACGCAGAGCAGGGTGACTTACCCACACTATGGGAGAGCTCGGGGTCCAATACTGTAGTGATGGTTCAAGCAGACAGGACCTGCAGCACTGAAAATAGTAAGGAGTCCCAGGACCTACGATCATGTGACTGCAGGTGGTGGGGCTTAGCGTCTTACTGCTGCAGATGATGTAATGTACCTACTGCAGGGCAACTGTTGTAGAGGAGAGGAAAACGCAGGTCAGACAAGCAAGGGTCGTACATGGAGAGGGCTGTGCGGTACCAGAGGCACCAGCAGAGAATAGTCAAGTCACAGGCAGAGGGTCATACACAGAGAGGTAGCGCAGTACAAGAGGGACAGGCAGAACTCATAACAGGGACAGAACCTGATCAAAACCAAACAAGCAACAAGTTATCAGGCACAAGGCACACATACGCACGAGGTCAACTAACTCAGCCAAGGGCAGGAGTATAACTGACACCGGACCTAGGTCGATTGAGCATTAAATAGCCGCCCTCTGCCAGAGAGAGGCAGAAACAATTAACCCCTGTCTGACCAGGACGGGCCAAAGACAAACCCCATCCTGGATCATGACACTACCATGCGTTAGCGCATACGTTAGCGCTCAAGCACAAAAGATGTCAAAATTGACACCAGCTTTAGCGCATCCATTTAACGGATCCATTAAATGGATGCCCCTAACGCAGTGTGAACCTAGCCTAATTGTAGGAAGGATGTGTGAAAATATGTTTCCTCCTGTTTAGCATATGCATGGAACGAGACTCCACGATCATCACTTCTAGGACTCCTTCAACCTCTTCCAATTCCATCCAGGCCCCGGGATCAATCTCAATTCATCTATCTACCTACTTCTAAAGAAATGACTGTTATTCTTGTTGTGGTGGATCGGCTCACAACGATAGTCCCTTTTATTCCAACTAAAGGGATTCCTACAGCTGAATAAACCATAGAATCAGTGGTCAAAGCGATATAGTGGTTAGCACTGCTGCCTTGCAGCGCAGGGGTCCTGGGTTCAAATTCCACCAAGGACAACATCTGCAAGGAGTTTGCATGTTCTCCCCGTGTTTGCGTGTGTTTCCTCCTGGTACTCCGGTTTCCTCCTACATTCCAAAGACATACTGATAGGGAACTTAGATTGTGAGCCCCACTGGGGACAGTGCCAATAATGTCTGTAAAGCTCTGTGGAATTAATAGCGCTATATAAGCGAATAAAATAAATATATAAATATTTAGGCTGCATGGAATTCCTGACAATGTCATTTCTGATGGAGGTGTTCAGTTCACAGAAAAATTTTGGAAACGCTTCTGTACAGCTTTAGGAGTTACTGTAAATTTTTCTACTGCCTTCCACTCACAATCCAATGGCCACACTGAAAATCTAACCAAACTCTTGAACAATTCCTGGCTGTTTTATTTCTTACCTACAGGATGACTGGGTGAACTATTTACGAACCGTAGAATTTAACTCCAAGCACAGTTCTAATTTCCAAAGCATATTTTTTGCTAACTATGGCTTGCATCGGGTATTTATTCCTAATATTCCATTGAATACTTTGGTTCCTGCTGTTACTGACAGACTTACAAAGTTGCGGAAAGCTCAGGAAGAACTAATTGAGATGTTATAAAAGGCCCAAAAAGATTACAAAGAAACAGCAGATAAACATCGCAAAGCCCCTTCTACTCTTCAGGTTGGTGACAAGGTTTGGCTTTCTACAATAAATCTGAAAACGAACGTACCATCTTCTAAATTTGGTCAAAAATTCATAAGATCTTTTCAAATTTCTTCATAAATTAACCCAGTTTCTTTCTATTTAAAAATTCCTAACAGCCTGAAAATACATTCGATATTCCATGTATCCTTGCTCAAACCATTCAGAGAGTATAAGTTTTCATGAAAAACTCAGCCACCTCCTAAACCAGAAAAACTCCATGGTGAATAAGAGAATATTGTGGATAAAATTCTGGACTACTGAAGATTTAGGGGAAGATTGCAATATTTGATGCAATGGAGGGGTTATGGACCAGAAGATAATTCATGGGAGCCGGAGGGCAACGTGCATACACCCAGACTTACAAGAGACATCCAGAGAAGCCAATGCCTGAGATGTTCAGAGGCCATCCTGGAAGGAAAGGAGTTCTTTCCTCTGAGCTATTCAGCTCCCTGGACAGTTCCTTGCTAAACTACTTACTAGTGCCTGTGTGTTTCCTGGTTTACTTCATCCTGAGATCCTGATTGGCTTAACCCTGTGATCTCCTGATTGAACACCCTACTTAAACCTGGCACTGCACTTCCTTTTGAGCTTGAGCTCCCAGCCTTTAGTCTAACTTCTTCCCATCTGCTGCTTATCCTCAAGATCCTACTGCTGCTCTGTGTATTGACCACTGGGTATATCCAGACTGCATTACCTGCTTATCCTCCCAACTATGCTGCTGCTCCATGTACAACCTCTGGCTATATCATGACTATGATTCCTGCTTATCCTCAAGATCCTACTGCTGCTCCATGTACCGACCTCTGGCTATATCCTGACTATGTTACCTGCTTAATCTTCCAACTGCACTGCTACTCCGTGTACCAATCTCTGGCTATATACTGACGATGCTACCTGCTGATGCTGCCCCTAGTGGTTGAAATTTCACTACTCCAACTCGGGTTAGTCCATAACAAATAAGCTTCCTGACATCTGGTGATATCTTTGGCTTTGTCTTTGCCATGTTTTAAACCAAAAACACACAAAGAAAAAAAGAATCTTAGGCAAAATTCGACTACCCATGACAAAATATGCAAAACATTTGGCCCAGCAAATGTTGAAAACTAACACATAAAGGGATGAAACAATGTCAAATACAATGTTCATCCTTGTAGCTGACAACATTTTTCTTCCAGTTTACTAAAATCACCAGAAAAATGGCATCACAACAACCGGACAGAGGTAATTGCACTTAAATAAAAAAGCAAAACTTTTGGTTGCTACTGTATATAGAAATGCTAAGTCCTACATCTGGGCAAGATAAATTAAAGCATATACAAAAGAAGAGGAATAGGGCTAAGCAACAGCACATGTGAAAAAGACTTGGGTATACTACTAGATCACAGACTGAACATGAGTCAACAGCGTGATGCAGCGGAAAGGCAAACACAATTCTGGCTTGCATTAACAGTTTCAATCACATAAAGTAATTATCCCCCTCTGCTCTTTTTTGGTCAAATCTCATCTTGAATACTTTGTCCAGTTCTGGGCACCACAGTTTAAAATAGACATGAACAAACTTGAGCAAGTTCAGTGAAGAGTGACCAGAATGGTGATGAGTCTGCAAACAATGTCCTATGAGGAACGGTTAGGGGATTTGGGAATGTTTGGCTTGCAAATGAGAACACTGAGAGGAGATTTAATAGCTGTCTACAAATATCTCAAGGGCTATCACACTGTAGAGGGATCAGCTTTATTCTCATTTGCACACGGAAATATTAGAAGCAATGGGATTAAACTAAATGGGAGGAGACACAGATTAGATATTAGAAAAAACTTTTTGACAGTAAGGGTGATTAACAAGTTGAATAGGCTGCCATGAGAGGTGGTGAGTTTTCCATCAACTGAAGTTTTTAAACAGAGGCTGGACAAACATCTGTCTGGGCAAATTTAGTGAATCTTGCATTGAGCAGGGGGTTGGACCAGATGACCCAGGAGGTCCCTTCCAACTCTACCATTCTGTGATTCTTTGTGTATATACCGTATATACTCATGTATAAGCCGATCCGAGTGTAAGCCAAGGCACTTAATTTTGCTACAAAATACAGGGAAAACTTATTGACTCGAGTATAAGCCAGGCATGCATTGTCTCTTCATCCCTATTCTTGTATGCATAGCTCCTCATCCCCATCCTTGTATGTATGGCTCCTTATTCCGATCCCTGTCTGCATGGCCCCTTATTGCCGTCCTTGTCTGCATGGATCTTTATTCCCATCCTTGTCTGCATGGCTCCTTATTCCCATCCTTGTCTGCATGGCTCTTTATTCCTGTCCTTGTCTGCATGGCTCTTTATTCCCATCCTTGTCTGCATAGCTCCTTATTCCCATCCTTGTCTGCATGGCTCCTTATCCTTGCATGCATGGTTCCGCATCCCTATCCTTGTATGCGTGGCCCCCATGAGAAAAGCATAAAAAAAACCATCCTACTTACCTTCCCTGCGTACCCTCGCAGCATCTTGTTCCGGTCCCAGCAGCTCCTGCAGCCGAGCAATCACATGTCCCCGCTCATTAAGGGACTGAATATTCACCTCTCTCCACGCCTATGGGAGTGAAGAGAGGTGAATATTCATAACTCTTATGTAGCCGGCAGCTGCAGCTGTAACTTTTTAAATAATTAAATTGCATTTTATTGCATGAATTAAGTATTTGATCACCTACCAACCAGCAAGAATTCTGGCTCTCACAGACCTGTTAGTTTTTCTTTAAGAAGCCCTCCTACTCTGTAATAATTGCACCTGTTTGAACTTATTATTTGTATAAAAGACATCTGTCTACAACTCAGTCAATTTCACTCCAATCTATCTACCATAGCCAAGACCAAAGAGCTAAAGAGCTGTAAGGACACCATGGACGAAATTGTAGACCTGCACAAAGCTGGGATGGGCTACAGGACAATAGACAAACAGCTTGGAGAGAAGGCAAGAACTGCTGGCACAGTTATTAGAAAATGGAAGAAACACGAGATGACTGTCAATCTTCCTCGGTCTGGGGCTCCATGCAAGATCTTGCCTTGTGGGGCAAAAAGGATTCTGACAAAGGTTAGGAATCAACCCAGAACTACATGGGAGGACCTGGTCAATGACTCGAAGAGAGCTGGGACTTACAATCAAATATGATGGAGGGTCAAATATGTTTTGGGGTTACTTTCCTGTCTTTGGCAAGGCATCATGAAATCTGAAGATTACTAAAGGATTTTCGGTCACAATGTAGTGCACAGTGTCAGAAAGCTGGGTTTGCCTTCTGGGTCATGGGTCTTTCAGTAGGACAATGACCCCAAGCATATTTCTTGAACCACCCACAAATGGATGGAAACAAATCGCTGGAGAGTATGGAAGTGGCCACTAATGAGTTTGGATTTAAATTCCATTGAATACCTGTGGAGAGATCTTAACATTGCTGTTGGGAGAAGGCACCCTTCAAATATTAGAGATTTGGAGCAATTTGCAAAAGAAGAGGGGTCCATAATTCCAGTTGAGAGATGTAAGACGCTTGTTGATGGTTACAGAAAGTAATTGATTGCAGTTATTTATACCAAAAGGTGTTCTTCTAAATGTTAAGTTTTGTCTGGACTATTTTGGGGATTTTGTATGAAATTATGTCCAATTAGTTTTTTTTCCTGTTTTTTTGTGTTTATAACAAAACACATGTAACTGGGATGATTTTCTGGGAGAAATACTTCCAATTTCAAGGGTGCAAACACTTCCAGCCATAACTATAGTTGCCCACACACATTAGATGATTAGCCAATCATCTGACTTTAATCTTGTGAATTTAAATTTATATATAGCATAAAGAGAGTTAAAGTGGTGATAGGTCATCAATAAGCTTTACTTTACCTTACAGAATGCTGGGATTCTCAACATTTTCTAGCATGAATGGGCTCCATTGCTAGAAAACGACCGTGGCTACTTTAGAATTTTTCTAAATCCATGGAACTGATTGCCATATATGAATTTGGAAGCAATTTTATTTTGGTGCAATAAACATCTTCCTCATGGGGTTTTGCATTGCTCTGAGTAAACATGTTAGGTTTTAGGCTGAACTTGATGAACTTATGTCTTGTTTCAACCTTAAAGAGGTTGTCCACTACTTTTACATTGATGCCCGCCGGCTGGAAGTACTTACTTGTGGAGCATGGCCATCTACTTGTAGTGACCGCTAAGGGATATTACACATCTGTCTCCTATTTAATTTAATAGGAGGCAGATATGCAGTAACAAGCCCCTATCATTGCAAGTGGACGCTGCCGGCACCGATAACAGTTGATCAGCGGGGATGCCGAGTGCCGGACCCCAACCGATCAAACATTAATGCCCAACCTTTTAAAACTATGAAAACACTCTCAATCTGGCATTTTCAGGTAAGTCAGCCAATCAGCGGGATTTAACACGTGTCAACTGGAAGTGCATCACAAATCCCGCCCATTAATGCCCCTGTCACTTGATCGTGGGGCACCGTTGGTTTGTCATGACATCTGGGAATCTGTAGATGCCACCCTTGCCTGTCATTACGAGATTGTGATTTTTACTATACATAGCAGTGATGAAGTACTGCTATGTATAGCATAGACGATCGGACGATCGCAGATTCATGTCTCCTAATGAGCCTATTTAATACAGTAAAAAGTGACAAAAAAAGTTTTTAAATTCATGAAAAAAATACAAAAATACAAAAGTTCAATTCACACCCTTTGCCCAGTTTTAAAGTAAAACAATTAAAAAATACACGTTTGGTTTTGCAGCATTAAGAAATGTCCAATCTATCAAGATGTAAACTAAATTAATCAGATCACGTAATGGTGTCACGAGAAAAGAATAGAAACTTCACATTCTTTTTTTCTGCCACAATATTGCAATACATTGCAATAAAAGGTGATCAAAACATTGCATCTACTCCAAAACGGTATCAATAAAAGCGTCTTCTCAGGGGACAAAAAATAAGCCATCACATAGCACTAGATCCAGAATAATGAAAACTAATGTCTCGGAAAAACTTTTTTTTCATACAAATTTCGGATTTTTTTCACCACTTAAGTAAAAAATAAAACATACATATTTGGTATATGCGTACTCTCGTACTGACTAGTGTAATTATATTGCCGGGTCAGTTTTACCATATCGTGAACATGATAAATAGAAGAAAATAACAAAACAATTGAGGAAATGCACTTTATTTTTCAATTTTAGTGCACTTGGATTTTTTCCCCATTTTCCAGCACACTTTGTGGTAAAATTAATGGTGTCATTCAAAAGTACAAATTGGCCTGCAAATAACAAGCCCGCCTATGGCTATACTGACAGAACAATAAAAAAGTTATAGCTCTTGGAAGAAGGGAAGGAAATATAAAAAAATGGAAACAAAAACCTGTTAGCACGATTATGTAATGTACAGTAAAGACATGGCTGTAATGATGCTGTATTACAGATTAAATTGATGCCTTTAGTGAAGGAATCCACTTTGTTGTTTTTGTTTAATCACCATATGAAGTTTTCTAATTAGATTTTGGTGCACAGGGGCCGGACTGTTTGCTGGGTCTTCTCCTTCTGTCTGTGATTCCCTGCCTCTCTGCCTGCCTCCTATGTTTGAAGAAGAGATTTCAAACAGAATAGGCAGGTCACTGAAGAAGGAGTGATCTCTTATTCACAGACTGAAGGCAGGCGGAGGGGTAGGGAATCACAGACAGAAGAAGACCCAGTGTACAGTCCAGCCCCTGTGCACAGAAATCTAATAACCAAAAAACATCAAATAGTGATTATAGAAGAACAATAAAGTGGATTTTTTTCACCAAAGGTATTAATTTAATCAGTACTCCAGCCTACTGTTTACATCAGATTTTTAATATTACTGTTTTTTCTTTAAAGATTTGCTATTTTTTTATATCTTTATTAAACAACATAATCGATAATTTTGTAATTGTCACTCTGGACATTGTTTTTTTTTTTAGTCCAATTTGCTGCACATTCAGGAAGAGGTTACAACAGTTTCTCATCAGAGGCATTATTAAAATGACTGATAACAACTAACACAGCTAATAACACAGGAACCACCAATCACAATAGGGATCTCACAGGTTCCCCCGGTACCCCCCCTTCACATTAACTGACATTTGCACACACTCATTAGATGGTTCAATATAAAAGATAGGGTGAAAGTCTGTTCATTGCTGCTAATGTACATGTGTTGTTTTCTGAAACAACAAGAAGTTAGAGTCTACAAAAGTCCCAAAGTCCAATGTGAAAATTGCAAAATGTATACAGTATATATTTTATCATGATATGTAAAAACAATATGTACACATGCACCTGTTCAGACTAGATCTTGGTGTTTCAGACAGTTTTCTTGTTATTTATATGCTAGGCTTTCTGATGGAGCACTCCGTCCTTCACCATGTGGTGATTTTAATTACATCTAATCACATTGAGGTCTGACGGACCCATATATGTAGGCTTTGCTGAGGGAGGTGTCCACATTCACCCATGCATGCAGATATTAGCCTTAGGTAAGTGTTTACACTGGACAGGCAGGTCAGGGACCACTCTGATACATGAGATTACCTTGACGATGGTGGATGTGCTCACATTATTTGGCCAAATTTTGTGCGAAGCGTCTCATGTGTATTTTTCCTAAATTTCTAAAGCCATTTTGCTATTCATGTTTCACATATTTCACATTGATATGATTGAGTGCAACCAGTTTCCTATTTTGATATGTTAGCTGTTTTTTGGTATGCATCTGTTCGGACTAGTTCTTGGTGTTTCAGTCAGTTTCCTTGTTATTTACATGTACACAAAGACATGATTCGATCAATATTTTCGACTTACATATTCCGATTATGCTTTAGATGTGACAACCATGGTCCTTCCTTCTTTCTATTTCTTTTTGCCACCAATAAACAATTCTATAAAAAGGAATTAACAGAAACCCAGAATTTGTAATGGAAGAATATAACCAATATGAGTACAGAAATACAAGACAGCAATGTACTGATAGATCTGTTCCAAACAGCAAGAAAAATGCTAAAAATGAAAAAGAAAAAAATGTACTACAAAATGGTAGTAAGTAATTCTGTTTTCTGCATCCTCTGTAGGTATTACAATGAAAGACATGGTGTTCCCGTCCCATTGATTTTCCCACTGACAGACTTCCAGTTTTCCTTATGTACGGTACAAAAACCACAGGGTCACTATCTGCATTAATTCTGAACAATGCTTCTTACTTATATGAGAAGATACTGAGGGAATATTCCTAACTACATAAAAAACAACATTCAGACCTATAACTAGGGGATAATTATGTGAAATACGTTTTTGTCTAATACAGAAGCAACTTTTGACATCTAAGCAGCACTGTACATCAGTAAATGGGCAAATTTCTATTCACTATTCCCAACTACAATGATGTTCCAACCCAAACCCCCTAGTGATGTTCTACCTCACGCAGTGTTGTGGATGCAATTATATTAATATCACCCACAGTTCTAGGAAAAGCTGCTTCCTGTTCTAAAAGTACTAGCTGACTAGCCTAAATATTCTAACTCGAGGAATGCAAGTTAAAGGTTATGAAAGTTTTTTTTAAAAAAAGACTGTTTTTCATGAAATGGTGTCCTTATTGTGCGGGTTGTGGTTAACTCAGTTCCACTGACAAAACACCTCTATAACACACTCCCTCTCCAGTGTGTAATAGTATCTCATGGTGAGGGTTCATCTGAAGTATATGAAGTAGGTTCAGGAGCTGGGCCCTCTCCATACAGATTAGGGCCTTTTGGCTAAGATCAAGTGTAGCATCTTTCGTAAAGGTGGCTCTGGACAAGCCACCTTAGTAGGTTTATACAATGCACACTGGCTTTGGGGCGCTTGTTAGTGCACAAAATAATTCATATAGTCATCAGGTGAAAAGCAAATCTACGCCATTGGGCTGAGTAAGTTTGAAAGCTCAAGGTGCGAAATGCCCCAGGGGTGGTGACCTTGGAGTGCCTTAATTCACTGGGCCTGGGAAACCCACGGATTTTGGCACATTTGCACTGCACTTCATTCTCATTTTTTTAAGCACACACCCTTAATTAAGGATTCTGGCTAGGAAAGGAGAATTTGTAAGTTCCTGATGGAAGGTCCTGACAGTATTATGCTGTGAAAACTTTAACTTTTTAAAATTAATTTTCACTGCTGTGTCTTCATTTTTCACTTCACTGTTTTGTACTTGTCACTTGGATTTGTCGGATGCGATTCCCTTGTGGATTATGGATATGGATAGGTCTAAGTAGGGGTGGCCATCAGCTTCCAATCTCCCCTAACCCAATGTCTCTCCTCTTTTGCGAGGGAAGTCAACAGTTTACGTTTCACAGTTCTTTCTTGGGTGGAAGCCTGGGCAGAGCAGGGAGCAAGACTGAGGTTCCTTTGGCTTCGTCTAGTGGATACTACTTGTCCCTGATGCTCACTGTGGCCTTTTGGGATGGGGAATGTTTTTGTGGACCCTTTTCTGTGAGAGAGGTTTTTAAGTGACTAGCATCCAAGTGCACTTTCAAGAGGTTTCAAACAAAAAAAAAATGAGGTGCTGGTTGTGTTATACAGCTGCCACTTGCCTGAACAGCAGCGAATGGAGATAGCTCCAATCACTGCTATTTAACAATTTAAATACTTAGCTATAAATGCAAACAAACAATCATATGTTCAAGTCTCCCAGAGGTACTAAAAACATTGTGAAAATGAATGAAACATAATTATTTAAAACATTTAAAAAAGCATAGAAGTTTAAATCACCTCTTTTTACCCCTCAGAAAATAAACAAAATTAAATAAACATATTTAGTAACACCTCTTAGTCTGCATATTTTTATACTTTAAAGTATAAAATCATTTAACTCATATGTCAATACTGTATAGAAAAGAAATCAAAACAATCAAAATTGCCAATTTTTGATGATCACCACATCTTTCCCAAAAAATTCAGTACAAAATGATCAAAACATCATTTGTCTCCTATAGCAGCACAAATAAAAACTACATCTCTGTATGCAATATATATATATATATATATATATATATATAAATATATATATATGTACACAGTATATATACAGTGGGGCAAAAAAGTATTTAGTCAGTCAGCAATAATGCAAGTTCCACCACTTAAAAAGATGAGAGGCGTCTGTAATTTACATCATAGGTAGACCTCAACTATGGGAGACAAACTGAGAAAAAAACATCCAGAAAATCACATTGTCTGTTTTTTTTTCATTTTATTTGCATATTATGGTGGAAAATAAGTATTTGGTCAGAAACAAGCAATCAAGATTTCTGGCTCTCACAGACCTGTAACTTCTTCTTTAAGAGTCTCCTCTTTCCTCCACTCATTACCTGTAGTAATGGCACCTGTTTAAACTTGTTATCAGTATAAAAAGACACCTGTGCACACCCTCAAACAGTCTGACTCCAAACTCCACTATGGTGAAGACCAAAGAGCTGTCAAAGGACACCAGAAACAAAATTGTAGCCCTGCACCAGGCTGGGAAGACTGAATCTGCAATAGCCAACCAGCTTGGAGTGAAGAAATCAACTGTGGGAGCAATAATTAGAAAATGGAAGACATACAAGACCACTGATAATCTCCCTCGATCTGGTGCTCCACGCAAAATCCCACCCCGTGGGGTCAGAATGATCACAAGAACGGTGAGCAAAAATCCCAGAACCACGCGGGGGGACCTAGTGAATGAACTGCAGAGAGCTGGGACCAATGTAACAAGGCCTACCATAAGTAACACACTACGCCACCATGGACTCAGATCCTGCAGTGCCAGACATGTCCCACTGCTTAAGCCTGTACATGTCCGGTCCCGTCTGAAGTTTGCTAGAGAGCATTTGGATGATCCAGAGGAGTTTTGGGAGAATGTCCTATGGTCTGATGAAACCAAACTGGAACTGTTTGGTAGAAACACAACTTGTCGTGTTTGGAGGAAAAAGAATACTGAGTTGCATCCATCAAACACCATACCTACTGTAAAGCATGGTGGTGGAAACATCATGCTTTGGGGCTGTTTCTCTGCAAAGGGGCCAGGACGACTGATCTGGGTACATGAAAGAATGAATGGGGCCATGTATCGTGAGATTTTGAGTGCAAACCTCCTTCCATCAGCAAGGGCATTGAAGAAGAAACATGGCTGGGTCTTTCAACATGACAATGATCCAAAGCACACCGCCAGGGCAATGAAGGAGTGGCTTCGTAAGAAGAATTTCAAGGTCCTGGAGTGGCCTAGCCAGTCTCCAGATCTCAACCCTATAGAAAACCTTTGGAGGGAGTTGAAAGTCCGTGTTGCCAAGCGAAAAGCCAAAAACATCACTGCTCTAGAGGAGATCTGCATGGAGGAATGGGCCAACATACCAACAACAGTGTGTGGCAACCTTGTGAAGACTTACAGAAAACGTTTCACCTCTGTCATTGCCAACAAAGGATATATCACAAAGTATTGAGATGAAATTTTGTTTCTGACCAAATACTTATTTTCCACCATAATATGCAAATAAAATGAAAAAAAAACAGACAATGTGATTTTCTGGATTTTTTTTTCTCAGTTTGTCTCCCATAGTTGAGGTCTACCTATGATGTAAATTACAGACGCCTCTCATCTTTTTAAGTGGTGGAACTTGCACTATTGCTGACTGACTAAATACTTTTTTGCCCCACTGTATATATATATATATATATATATATATAGATATATATATATATACTGGATATCGCTTTAAGGCCAGGATCACACTAACCGACGCAAAATACGGTCAGTATTTTACATGCGTAATACGGATGACAGACCCCTAAATAGTGCTCCGTATGTCATCCGTAATGAAGGTGTGGTCGCGTATTTTGTGCATGTAAGCATCCGTATGTAATCCGTATGGCATCCGTATGGCGAGATTTTATCGCAGGCTTGCAAAATGGACATATAATGGAGCCCTATGACAGGGTTTCTAACAGAAACCAAAGAATAGATATAGACACATAGAATGCATATATATACATGCATTCTATGTGTCTATATCTATTCTTTCACTTCTTTATTAAACCTGTCAGTGTGAGTTTACTGTATAGCGCACTGAATTGCCGGCTTTGCTAAAAGACACTGGGTGCGTATTTCTCGCAAGTCACATGTGTGGTCCGTCTGTAATCCGTATTTTTTGCGCACCCATAGACTTGCATTGGCGTACTACGGCCGTAGTACGCTGACAATCGCAGCATGCTGCGATTGGCACGGAGCGTAGAATACGGATGAGAAATACACGGCTGTTGAGAGCAAACCCATAGAGAATCATTTGTCCGTGTCTAATGCGTGCTTTTAGCGCCTCTCACTCGGCCGTATTCCTCGCCAGTGTGACCCCGGCCTAATAGTACTGACCTGAAGAGTTAGGCTGGAGTCACACTAACCTGCGCAAAATACGGTCCGTAGTTTACTTGCGTAATACGGATGAATGACCACTAAATAGTGCTCCGTAGGTCATCCGTAAGCAAGGTGCGGTCGCGTATTTTGCGCATGTGTGCATCCGTATGTAATCCGTGTGGCATCCGTATGCAATCCGTATGGCGAGATTTTCTTGCAGCCTTGCAAAATGGACATTTAACGGTTTTCAGGCCTGCAAACAATTTAAATTATTAGCCTGCACCCTATTTAGACAATCAGAAACAGGTGGATGCCTACATTCTGTACATTTGTCACCTTGCTTTCACGAGGTGTGTTGGTGTTCTTTGTGCAGCATGGCAGAGGGTCTGCGATTCAATACAACTGAGCAGGTTCTCTTTACCTGGCTTTTGTCACGGCGCTTTGGGCAACCATACCCAGTGATAGTGGATCCGCGGAGGAGGAGACGCATGTGGGTCCATCCACTTTTGAGGCAACGACTCACAAGAGGGCATTTTCACCGCCTCTATTCTTCTCTGCGGGAGCATCCGGAGAAATTTTACCAGTACTGTTGCATGAGCATTGCCACATTTGATCGTTTTTGTCACGGCGCTTTGGGCAACCATACCCAGTGATAGTGGATCCGCGGAGGAGGAGACGCATGTGGGTCCATCCACTTTTGAGGCAACGACTCACAAGAGGGCATTTTCACCACCTCTATTCTTCTCTGCGGGAGCATCCGGAGAAATTTTACCAGTACTGTTGCATGAGCATTGCCACATTTGATCGACGTTGGAGACAGTGCGCCCTGGGATAACCTTTCAGGACACAAGGATGCGCAAAGCCATATCTGCAAAGGAGCGACTTCTACTCACAATACGGTATGTACTACCCAACCACATTCTCTAGATTCCTAATGTATGTGCTAAATTATGTTTTTTGGCCTTCTTGGACAAAGTTGAATGCCATCATCTTACTCCAAATATGAATCACCTGACACAGCAGAATGTTACATCTAATATGTCCAGCATATCACTTAGTCATTGTGCCGCCAAATATGTGTGTGTTCTTCTCTATCATTTCCTAACAAGTTTGGTCGGCATGTAACTGATTTTTTTTTACTTTAGCCATTCTAAACTTTACTATTTCTGTTGTTCTACAGCTTCCTGTCCACTGGCCTGTCTTATGCCGCCCTCCACCATGAGTTTCTCATAGGAAAATCAACCATTTCAGGCATAGTGAGGTCTACATGTGCACAAATCTGGACAAGACTCCATCAAGTGGTCATGCCCGAGCCCAGGATGGAAGACTGGTTAAGAATATCAAGGGAGTTTGAGGAGGACTGCCAGTTTCCAAATTGTATTGGGGCCCTGGATGGCAAACATATCAGGGTGCGTAAGCTGCCTAACTCAGGCTCCCAATTCTTCAATTATAAACAATACTTTTCTGTTGTATTGTCGGCTCTGGTAGACCCTCAATACAAGTTTATAATTGTTGACATTGGGGCCTATGGAAGGACGGGAGACTCTAGAGTCTTCAATACTTCCATAATGGCTCGGCGGCTACGCACCAACCAGTTGGATCTACCACCACCACGCCAGCTACCAGGCTCCCCCGAACAATCAGTCCCTTATGTCCTTGTGGCAGATGAGGCCTTTCAGTTATCGCGCAATGTCATGAGGCCATATCCCCGGCGCAACCTTGACCACAGGCGCAGAATTTTTAACTTGCGCCTATCACGTGCTAGGCGACTGGTGGAGTGTTCCTTTGGGATTCTTTCTGCCAAATGGTGAGTACTCCAGTCTGCCATTCAGTTGAGTGAGCAAAATGTGAATGAAGTTGTGAAAGCCTGTGTTGTTCTGCATAACTTCACCAGGATACATGATTGCTCCTCCTCTGATGGTGTTGTGTTGTGCGTAGGCCGGACAATGTGCGCAGGGTGAGACCACCTATGAACCCTCAACGTAGACCGCTCTCTGGACTCAAAGTGCGTGATATTTTCACTAATTATTTTATCTCACCTGAGGGGGCAACTTCTTGGCAAGAGCATGCTGTGTCTATGTTATAATTTGTTGCTTTAAGTGTGTCAAAATATATATTACTCAAGCCTTTATGATTCTATGAGTGTTTCAGTGCATTGGTTGGTGTCTGTTAGTATGTTGTGAGGGATTGTGAAAAATCACACAGAGACGTTAAGTAGAGTAGACAAATATTTAGTTTTGCCTTTTTTTTTTTTTTTTTTACCCTTAAAGGCAAACATAATTTTGCCATAAGACAAATTTGGCAATGGCCAAAATGACCCTTTGTGCCTTCTTTAACTTGTTGTAAAATGAACATTACAGAACAAAATAGCCACAAACATTAGGCCAAAAAAACATTGCTGCATCACTAGATTAACCTAGATTTGCCAACAAAAGGTGAGCTCCATCACCAAAATAAAGGCAACGACATAACACTCACATTTCCACATAATGTTAGCCAAACATAGAAAGATTCCACCATGACAGGCAAGGCTACCTCACAGCTTTCACACAGATATTACCTGTCTGTAAACCAGACAATATTTAAGCATGCTATACCGGAAAGGATGAAAATACAAAACTCACTTGTTAAGACATAGAGAAAGCGGGTTATTCTGAATGCTTGTCGCCTAGAAATTTTGGACTAGAGATTGCTAACAAAAAAGGTGACTACTTAACTAAGGCGTGCACGCCTTTCCTATGCGTTACCAAGTGAGTAGTGTATTTTCATCCTTTCAGTTTACAGCATAGCGCATTTAAAGAATCTCTTTTCTACACACATGTAATATCTGTGTGAAAGGCGTGAGGTAGCGTTGCCTGTCATGATGGATTGTTTCATATGTTTGGAAAACATTGTTTAAAAATGTGAATGTTAAATTATGTTATAAATGTTGGTGAAGGAGAACACCTGTTTTTACATTTAGTTAGATTAGGAGCACCAGTTACATCTGACTGGACATCTCCAACCATCAGAATCATAAATCCTCATATGTTGGGGAAGGGGAACATGGAACAACAGCCTGTGGGTGCTGCTGGACATTGTGGCCAACATCGCCCTGTGTGGGGCCATACTGTTGCCCATGATGCTGGAATTGTCCAGCCTCCTGGGACTGTTGGGGATACTGGCCAGAGTACTGATGATGGTGAGGGGCTTCTTGTTGGCTCTGGTAGGCCCGTGGCTCATACCCACCAAGATAGCCAGATCGTCCCCAACCAGGTTGGGACCAGCCTCCAACACTGGGTGGGTACAAGTGGCCATATTGGTGGGGTTGGCTTGAGGAAGACATTTGGTGCTGCGGTATAGACGGTTGGGTAGGGGGAGGAAGGGGTTGAGGTGTTGGCCCACGTATTAGGGGCTGTTCAGACCCTGCTTGAGCAAGCATCTGTGTAGATGGTCTCATGCGCATTAAATTTCGTGGTGAGAGCTGCCACCTCTCCAGAAATTCAAAAACCTCATATGGGGTATTGGGGGGGGTGCTTGCATCAAGTAGGATCTGAATACATCCCCTAATACGGAGCCTGACCTCACGGGTAAGGGCACGAAGATAAAGGGTGAGGCTACGTGCATAGGCCTCCTCACCATCATCTGTTGTTACTCTGGACAAATAATTTAGCACCCCTGTGTCCACATTGGTCCTGCTCTCTTGAAGAGTGACCTGGCGCCTTCTTCTTGTTCGCCGTGATGCTACAGCAGCCTGTGGGGAGGACCTGATCTGGGCAGTTGGGCTGCTGCTCAAGTTGCCCGACTCTTCCAGGATGGGTGAGGTGGCAGCAGCAGACCGTCCTGGTGGTGTGGTGTGTAGGGCAGCCATTGTGTGGTCTTGTGATGCCTCATCTTCAGCCATCCTTCTTGTAGGGGGAGAAGATGGGCCAGCCACCTCATCCCCTACAGGATCTATAATGGACTCTGCCTCTGAGGCCGTTCCTCGATCCGTAAGGTTGGATTGAGTTCTGTTATGAAATAGAACAGAGGCAAAAATACATCAATATTTTTGTCCCTGTAAAGTATTTGTGTAATGTATTTGTGTAATGTGGTGTGAGTTATGTACTTACAGTCTCAGATCCAGAATTGGGGCGAGGAAGTTCAGCCGGTCATAGTAGATATATTTTCGCTTCACATGCCCAGCATCCCCACTCCTGGACCGCTGCTGGCGTTCCCGGCGGAACTGGTCCCGGATGCTTCGCCAGCATTTCATCACATCTTCCACTGCAATGTGACAGGAAAGACTGTCAAAATCACATATTTGAGAGGTCACATTTTCTAACAGTAGTCTAGGCATGGGGCCTTCTGGGGTGTGCTTTCTACCCATGGTGGCATATGTAATTGGGCCGATACACAGGGTCTCATTAGCTACACTGAAACTAATTTTATTGGCTAGGAGGATGAGGAGCTTGTGGCCTAACCCCTAATTATGGCTGTGTGAAGTCACGTGTCACATCCAAATGTAACGGCCTCATGAGGCTAATAAAATTACATGCCCAGGAAGGGGGGTGCTGATTGTAGAATCATTTTTAAGCACTCGCTAAGGTTAATGATGTTTTTATGGTTGCACTTACGAATTTTATGCTGCTCATCACGTGGTCTGTCACCAAAGTCATGGTACATCTGGCGACAGATGCGCCTCCATGACGCCTCCTTTCTTGTCCGGTTCGCATAATTTGCATCGCGTGGGTCCCATATTTCGGGACGCTCCTGCACCAGCACAATGAGCATCTCAACATTAATATATGTGGACGCCATGCTGCTGCTGTACTCCGTGGAGGCGTACTTCCTGGATGTCTGGAGCGCTTTTTGAGCTCATTTGCATGTCTAGGCTTCCTGATGATGGATTGGCCCATTTCCTGTCACCAGCCAAAAGACCTGCGTATTGCTCGCAGGTCACACGTGTGTTCCGTGTGTAATCCGTATTTTTTGCGCACCCATTAACTTGCATTGGCGTACTACGGGCGTAGTACGCTGACAATCGCAGCATGCTGCGATTGGCACGGAGCGTAGGATACGGAGGAGAAATATACGCCTGGTGCGAGTGACCCCACTGAAAATCATTTGTCCGTGTGTAATGCGTGTTTTTTGCGCCTCTCACGCGCCCGTATTCCTCGCCAGTGTGACTCCGGCCTTACAATGCCAAGTAATGTATAATGAATTATGTAAAGCCATTCTGTAAAAAAAGAAACAAAAGAAAAACAATGATGGATAGTGAAACCCAAACATTAATGCATATCTTTCACCATGTCACCTCACTTGGAGTTTTTTTTTCATGTTTAAATACTATATAAAAAGAAGAGAAAAAGTATAGACGAAACATAGGGGGATCACCACAAAATACTACATGAAAAAACAAGCTTTATTAGGTACAAAACCACACAAAACAATTTAAAAACATTAAAAGGTCACACTAGTGACATATACAATAACAAATGGGCTTATAATAAAGCCCTAACCTACAACCTATCACACATGTGTGCCAGACAATATATATAAATATGTATGTCGATAACTGTACACTATAAACAGCATACCATCAAGCAATGATACAACAGGGTAGAAAAAGGGTTAATTTGAAAGCACAGTTGAAATACTTGTTAAATAACTGTCACAATAACATGTATTATCCCCGATTGCAGAGGGCAGGTGCTAATCTGAGATGCAATCTGTCCCATGTAATATGTGACAGAACAACCCCTCTCAATTGAATACCCCTGACCGGTATGAATATGGTTCATAAAAAAGACATACAGCAGCTTGCAAGATTTGCACGTAAATACATGCCCACAAACCTATACATACTACCACAAAGCCAAAATGAACAAATAGTATGGTAGCTTAAATAAGAAAAGTAGCTCAGAATGAGCCCCTATAGAGAGAGGTATAGCAAATTGAGCACCATGGCTAGTTTATAAAAAGCATGGACAAACCGCCCAAAAAAACACATGGTGGTAGGTGAGGTAAAAAGAGGATACCCAATGCGTGTCGCCACTCGTGGTGGCTTTGTCAGGGGTAGTCACACTCAAGGTGTTGCGCCTATATATAGTAGCACTTAAACAAGAAAATAAGTTGCAGCTGTGCTGCTTTTACGCGAGAAACATAGGAGCCATCAGACCGGAGGATCCTCCATGATGAGAGATGCAGTACTACCAGGGGCGGCGTATAAGACCAGTTAGTACGCTTGCGCAAGATACAAGGACGAATAAGAATCGCCAAACCAGGGGAGTCGTTGGTGACGCAAGTCATTCAGTTGCCATGGATAGCGCGTTAACAAACTCAATGCGCCTGCGCAATATGAGCACTGTCCCACATATCTCTGCAGCGGAAGCTCACCTGGCAAAACAGGAAGCTTACTCAGTTGCCATGGTCAGCGCATAGACGCACTCCATGCGCCTGCGCAGTATGGGCACAATCCCACATACCTCCACAGCGAAGGCTCACCCGGCGGTAAAGGAGGCTTCCACCAATTACCAAGGGCGGCACGTTTAATGAAGTACATGCGACTGCACAGTATAAGCACAGTCCCACATATCGCTAAAGCAAAAGCTCACCCGACAATACAGTTAGCTTACGTCATCAATAGTGATGCGTTAGCAAAGCAGGGGGCATGTGTCAAATGTCAGAAATACGCATGTGTTAATGACACATGTAGTATATTCAATACAGGGCACAAATGCCGCAAACAGACACATACACCCAGACTGAACCGTTCATTGATGTGCAAAAAAATGTTGATGATGGTAAACACACAAACCCCCCCACCATTCACAATGAGTGGAGTGGCATGATGTGCTGATAGCACAAAAGGCCAAACATTAATAAGTAACGCAGGCCACCCTGTTGCCATGGCAACATATCAATAAGAGGAAAAGCCCATGTATAAAATGAATAAAGGGCAACTTTGATTGCCCAACCGGAAATAGACACCTACGTGCCATATGATGTGAAGAACACACAGATGTAAAGGCTTGTAAAATAAGCCAGCACATTAAAGTAATACCACTAATATCAGGCCTTCCCCGCATAAATAGTAGGCTTACAAATAATTGGATAGGAAAATGGCAATATAAGCTTAATTTATATACTGAATACAATATCCGTTTTAATAACTTGCCCTACTGTGTATAGCACATAAGATAGAAAGTACAGTGACCTATAATAATGATGCAAAGCTTAAGATGAGTATACACAGGAAAAGTATATATGTTGATTATAATGTAGTCCATACCCTTATCCCATCCAACAAGGCAGACCCAATAGAAGCCAATAGCCCATGATGGTATTGTCAGGAAAACCGCACTGCGCTTGCTCACTGAGCCAATTCACGTGTCCTGAGTACAAAAACAGTGCTCAAAGATACCTGTGGAGCGGGCAGCAGCGGTGACGATGCATGCTCCAGGACCTGAAGCATGTGACTGCTGGGGGTGTGGCCTAAGCTCCACAGAGCTAGGAGCTGCAGGGAAACTCCTAGAAAGGTAACTACAGGACAATGTTACCAAGGGGCATAGACAGAGACAGAAACCAGATCAAGCCGCGTCAAAGCACGAGATAGCAGGACAGTACCAAAGGGTTAGACAGAGTGAATAGTCAGGACGTAGCAATAGATCAGAAAACCAGAACGGGCAATGAACGGTACAATAGGGACAAGCTGCAACGGAGTAACAATAGCCAAGCCAGGAGGTCAGAACTGGAGAAGACAATAGTACCAAAATGAGAGACGGAGTACAAAGTGAGGGAACAGGCCGGGTCATACACGGGAATCAAACAAGCAATGCAGAATACACGCACACCAGGGGGGTCGGTCAGACACACAGCCAGAATAACAGTATAGCTGACAGAGAATGCTAGTCTGGAGTGAGTATAAATACTCCTCCCAGATCCAAAGAGAGGCCGGCAAAAGTTAACCCTGTGAGAACAGGACATTAACCATGTCCTAACCATGACAGTTCCCCCCTCTTAATGGGGGGCCACTGGACCCCCAGGTTTCTCAGGGTATCCGGCATGAAAAGCCCGCACCAGTCGATAAGCGTGCACCGAACTGGCCAGAACCCATGACCGATCCTCCACAGAATATCCCTTCCAATGAATAAGGTACTGAAGTCTCCGGCGCACCCACTGTGAATCAATGATGCGCCCTACCTCGTACTCCAGTTGACCGTCTACCAACACTGATGGAGCCACAGATGAGGGATCTTCTCTAACTGTCCCCTCAGGTTTTAATAGGGACCTGTTGAAGACGTTAGATATTTTGAAGGAGGTTGGGCAACTGTAATCTGTATGCCACCGGGTTGATCACCTCTACAATCTTGTATGGCCGATAAATTTTGGGCCCAATTTCTTAGAGGGTATTTTAAGTTTGATGTTATGGGTGGACAACCAGACTTTTTCCCCCCACTGTTAACGCAGGACCCAACCCCCTCCTACTGTCCGCAAAATGCTTATACTTCTTCTGGGCTTTGGAGATGTACTTGGGAGGCTGGACAACCTCCTTGATTGTTGCCCAGACTCAGTTGTTTCTCTGATGGTTTCTCTGAAGAAGGGCTGGAGGGGCAATTCCTTTTCCAATGTCCAGAGGTTCAACAGTAAAAGCATAGTAGGTTGTCTCTACGGTGCCTTCTCGCTTTCTCCTTAATCGAGACTGACCCAACCTCCATGGGCTCAGATACAGGTGCAGTGTCACACAATTTGGGGTACAAGGGAGACTCTTGTTGCATCATTCCTCTAGCACGGAGTCTCCAGTCCATACGGACTGCCTGCATCATGGCATCCTCCAGGGTATCAGGGGGAGGATGTAATGCCAGAGCATCCTGCAGATGGTCAGACAGGCCCCTGCGGAACAACCCCCTCAGGGTGGCTTCATTCCAGGATACTTCGGCGGTCCAACGTCTAAACTCTGAGCAGAGCCATTCAGCAGAGTGCCTTCCCTGTGTCACACTCATCACCATATCCTCTGCCAGACGCAGTCTATCAGGCTCATCATAAATGTGCCCCAGAGCCTCAAAGAGCAAATTCACAGACATACGTTCAGGAGCAGAGGAAGAGAGAGAGAAAGCCCATGCCTGTGGAGCCCCCCCGAAGTAGAGAAATGACGACCCCCACCCCCTGGAACTCATCCCCGGAGGAGCGGGGCTTCAGAGAAAAAAAAAGCTTGCATTATTCTCTGAACGACCTGAACTCCCTTTTATCCCCTGAGAAAGGGTCTGGCAATTTGACCGGAGATTCGGGGATTCCAATGACACATCTCTATCCCCAGCACTAGAAGCCCCTGCAGTGACAGCCCCCTGCACAGTATCCACCAAATGTTGCTGGGCATGAGCCATCATGCGCTGTTCCACATTAAGTTTGTGGAACATTTGGGTCAGGTGCTTGACCTGATCAGCTAAAGCTTGTATGGGATCCATGAGGATAACACGCTTTTTTTTTTCTTCAGAGAAAAAAAAACTGAAATGGTCAGCTATAATGTCAGGAACACCGCACTGCACTTGCTCACTAAGCTAGTGCGCATGTCCTGAGTACAAAAACAGTGCTCAAAGATACCTGTGGAGCGGGCAGCAGCGGTGACGATGCATGCTCCAGGAGCTGAAGCACGTGACTGCTGGGGGCGTGGCCTAAGCTCCACAGAGCTAGGAGCTGCAGGGAAACTCCTAGAAAGGTAACTACAAGACAATGTTACCAAGGGGCATAGACAGAGACAGAAACCAGATCAAGGCAGGTCAAAGCACAAGATAGCAGGACAGTACCAAAGGGTTAGACAGAGCGAATAGTCAGGACATAGCAATAGATCAGAAAACCAGAACGGGCAATGGATGGTACAATAGGGACAAGCTGCGACGGAGTAACAATAGCCAAGCCAGGAGGCTTATAAAACCCCATAAATAAAAGTTCTTCGTTTAACCCAGATGGGGTCAAACTGTTGAGGTTGTAAATCCATTTGGATTCCCGTCTCAAAAGTTCAAGGGTGATATTACCCCCCTGATGTCCGGATAAACAGTTTCAAGTCCCAAAACTTTGATTCCTCTGAACTGACACTTGTGCATGGACAAAAAATGCGTGGCAACAGAAGTAATTGTCTTTCCTTTTTTTTTGTCTTTCCTGGCCGTAATGATATTAGAAAAATGCTGTTGTATCCTTTTTCTGAGCTCCTGTGTAGTCTGTCCCACATAAATCCGTGGACATGGGCAAATCAATGCGTACACCAAATTCCGTGATTTACAATTGAAAAAGGATTTAGAAACAATCTGAAACGGAAAGATAGAGAAAGTGAAAACATTGCAACTAGTAGTAAAAGGGCAGATATTACAGCCCTCACATGGGTATGTACCCTGTAGGCTCGTGCCTCAATCTCGTGGTGGGTCGTTTAAAGTGACTATGACTAAGACAATCCTTCAAACTTTTGGCTCCTCTAGCCACCAAACTGGGCTGTGCAGATATGGGGCTTAAGTCTGGGCTCACTGAGCAAAATGCCCCAGTGCTTGGATAAAATGCCATGAATATCTCACCATTGGTCGTTGTAAACTGTAACAACACCCAATGGTTTGGGCGGCCTTGCTGCCCGAGGTTGCAAAAGCTGTCCCCTATCCACCTCCTTAGCAGCCACAAATGCCCGTGAGATTACCTTGTTTGGGTAGCCTCTACTCTTAAAACATTGAGTAAGATCCTTAGCGTGTTCCAAAAAATCTTCCTGTGTGCTACAATTTCTCTTCAAGCGGAAGAACTGTCCCTTAGGGATGCCAGATTTTAAATGCAGTGGATGGAAACTTGAAAACTGCAGTAGATTGTTCGTAGCAGTAGGTTTGCGATGGAGGGTGGTAGATATACGAGAATCATTGAAAAACAACTTGAGATCCAAGAATTCAACCATAGTATCAACATATATACTTTTCCTGCGTATACTCATCTTATGCTTTGCATCACTATTATAGGTCACTGTACTTTCTATCTTATGTGCTATACACAGTAGGGCAAGTTATTAAAACGGATATTGTATTCAGTATATAAATGAAGCTTATATTGCCATTTTCCTATCCAATTATTTGTGAGCCTTTTATTTATGCGGGGAAGGCCTGATATTAGTGGTATTACTTTAATGTGCTAGCTTACTTTGCAAGCCTTTATATCTGTGTGTTCTTCACATCATATGGCATGCATGTAGGTGTCTATTTCCGGTTGGGCAATCAAAGTTGCCCTTTATTCATTTTATACATGTGTAAGGTACACCTGGGGTGGACCCGCTAGACCGTGGCAACGAACCTCCCGGGGGCGAGCTGACCAGGTGGACCACCCCCTATACAGGGAGCGTTTGGGGCAAGCCCGCGGGTAACTATTACCACGGCAGCTGGTACCCTGGAGAGTAACGACAGACAGACAGCTAGAGCCGAGTTGGGGGTACAGGACTGACGGTACCGGCCTGGAGACACAGGACAGGCGGGCACGACTGGGAGACACAGGACAGGCGGGCACGGCTGGGAGACACAGGACAGGCGGGCACGGCTGGGAGACACAGGACAGGCGGGCACGGCTTGGAGACACAGGACAGGCGGGCACGGCTGGGAGACACAGGACAGGTGGGCACGGCTGGGAGACACAGGACCTAGGAGAGAGGAAAAATAGAGAGGTGAACGAACAACGGATGGACAGGACACGATAGCGTGCATAGAGGGTGGCCAGAATCACTAGGGAAAAGCAGTGATACTCAGGCACCGCTGGCAGGAAGAGGCGGCCAGATATAGGGGCTAGTAGGAGGACTTCCGGGTCGTGACCTAAAGTGGAGGAGGAGCAGGCGCGCGTCCTCAGGAGGAGGAGGAGGAGGAGGAGCGCGCATGCCCAGGTACAGTATGTGCGCGCGCCCGCCGAGCAGGAGGGGCGGGGGCGTGCACCCGGCGCGGTCCGGAAGACCGGACGAAGGGGACCGCCGGACAGAGAAGAGGAGCCGGGGAGGACCGAGGACGCCGGCGCAGAGGGAAGCAGGATGCCGTAGGAAGGGTAAGCTGCGGCCGGGAGGAGGCAGAGAGAGGAGCGCGCGGCAGCCGCCGCGTGATAGTACCCCCCTCCTTACGCGCCCCCCTCCGCAGTCCGGAAAAGAATTTGGTCAAGATTCGAGGGGCCTGGATGTTCTCTTGGGGCTCCCAGGACCTCTCCTCGGGACCAAAGCCCTTCCAATCAACCAAGAAAAAGGTTCTCCCCTTTTGCTTCCTCATGGCCAAAATATCTTTAACCTCAAATACATCGTCTGCGGAGACAGGCGGAGGTGAGTGAGGGGCCTTAGAAAGGAAACGATTGAAGACGACTGGTTTTAGCAAGGACACATGAAAGGCATTAGGGATACGGAGAGAGGCAGGAAGCCGTAGTTTATAGGAGACATCATTAATACGGGACAAGATCTCAAAAGGTCCAATATAACGGGGACCTAGTTTATGAGAAGGGACCTTGAGGCGAATAAACTTGGAGGCCAGCCAAACTTTATCACCAGGGTGATATGGCGGAGCATCCAGGCGTCTTTTGTCGGCGTGTCTCTTAACTCTGTTACGTACCAACTCGAGAGCGGTCTTGGTCTCCTGCCAGATCCTGGAGAATTCCCCGGTCAGAAGGTCAGCCGCCGGTACACCCGAGGCAGGAGGAACCGGTAGAGGTACACCAGGATGTTGTCCATAGACGATAAAGAAAGGGGACTTGCCTGAAGACTCGCTGGCGTGGTTATTATAGGCGAACTCAGCCCACGGGAGAAGTTCAGCCCAGTCGTTCTGGTGGACATTGGAAAAATGCCGGAGGTAGTTCACCAAGCACTGATTTGTCTGTTCGGCCTGACCGTTGGACTGGGGGTGGTAAGATGAGGAGAAGTCGAGAGTGACATCCATTGATCTGCATAGGGCTCTCCAGAAGCGAGAGGTAAATTGGACTCCTCTGTCAGAAACAATATGTTGGGGCAGTCCATGAAGACGGAAGATGTGCTGAACAAAGATCTTCGCCAAGGCTGGGGCTGATGGTAAGCCGGAAAGGGGAACGAAGTGTGCCATCTTAGAAAACCTATCAACCACCACTAGGACGACTGTACAGTTGGCAGAGTGGGGTAGGTCCGTAATAAAGTCCATGGCAATGTGTTGCCAGGGGGACGAGGGTATAGGAAGCGGGTGTAGAAGCCCAGAAGGCAGCTGCCTAGGCACCTTGATCTTGGCACAGGAGAGACAGGAGGCGACGAAATCCCGGACATCCTGGGGAAGAGTCGGCCACCAGTAGTAGCGGGATACCAGGTGAAGTGTCTTCTTAATCCCGAGATGGCCAGCCAGCTTGGAAGCATGTCCCCAGTGAAGGATTCGTCCTCGGTCCTTCTCCGGCACAAAAGTCTTACCAGGTGGAGGTGAGAGAAGAGAGAGTGGTGCCACCGTGATGAGCCGGGATGGATCCAAGATATGCGTGGGTTCTTCTTCGACATCTGCGGGAAGGAAGGACCTGGACAAGGCGTCAGCTTTGAGGTTCTTGTTGCCTGGGCGAAAATGTAGATCAAAATCGAATCGAGCGAAGAACAGAGACCACCTGGCCTG
This sequence comes from Dendrobates tinctorius, assembly GCF_039654945.1. NCBI lineage: Eukaryota > Metazoa > Chordata > Amphibia > Anura > Dendrobatidae > Dendrobates > Dendrobates tinctorius. The sequence continues at coordinate 53,398,978 of NW_027361732.1, forward strand.
GCGTGGGTTGAGTCTCTGCGCAGACCGAAGATAAGCTAGATTCTTATGATCTGTGAAGATTGTGAAGGGATGTGCGGCGCCCTCCAATAAGTATCTCCACTCTTCTAGAGCTAACTTGATGGCCAGCAGTTCTCGGTCCCCTATGGAATAATTCCGCTCTGAGGTGGAAAAGGACTTGGAAAAGAAGCCGCACGTGACGAGTTTACCGGAAGAAGATTTTTGAGACAAAACCGCTCCGGCTCCAGTTGCTGATGCATCCACTTCGAGGACGAACGGTTTGTTGACCTCAGGACGATGGAGTACGGAAGCCGTGGTAAAAGCTCGTTTTAGAGATAGGAAGGCCTCCTCTGCTTCAGGGGTCCAGACGTGCTGGTTGGCTCCTTTACGAATCAAAGATGAGATAGAGCCGGCCAATGAGGAAAAACGAGGGATGAACTGCCGATAATAATTTGCGAAGCCGAGAAATCGCTGAACGGCTTTCACCCCTTGGGGACGTGGCCAGTTGAGCACGGCAGACACCTTCACCGGATCCATACGCAGGCCGAAGTCGGAGATGATATATCCCAAAAATGGAAGGGAGGACTGTTCAAAGACGCACTTCTCCAATTTGGCGTACAGGCGATTCTCCCTCAATCGGAACAGCACTCGGCGGACATCTCTTCTGTGGGTGGACAGATCGGGAGAGAAGATCAGGATATCGTCAAGGTATACAACCACACTGGAGTACAGAAGGTCTCGGAAGATGTCGTTCACGAATTCTTGAAAAACTGCGGGAGCGTTGCACAACCCGAAGGGCATGACGAGGTACTCGTAGTGTCCATCCCTGGTGTTGAAGGCGGTCTTCCATTCATCTCCGGAGCGAATACGGACGAGATTATAGGCTCCACGGAGATCCAATTTAGAGAAGATTCGCGCACCTCGCAGCCGGTCGAACAGCTCGGGGATGAGAGGCAGAGGATATCTGTTCTTGATGGTAATCTGGTTAAGACCTCGATAGTCAATACAGGGGTGGAGAGACCCGTCCTTTTTCTTAACAAAAAAGAAGCCAGCCCCAGCGGGAGAAGAAGACTTTCGGATGAAGCCTTTGGCCAAATTCTCTTGTACATATTCAGACATGGCCTGGGACTCGAGTGGACTCAACGGATAGATTCGCCCCCGGGGCGGAGTCGAGCCGGGTACAAGCTTGATGGGGCAATCATATTGCCGGTGTGGTGGAAGAGCCTCTGCCTCTTTCTTATCAAAGACATCTGAAAAAGCCCAATAGGCCGAGGGCAAATCCGCAGGACCCGAGACAGGAGACGAGCATTTGAGGGGTTGTACTGGACGAAGGCATCTAGTCTGGCAAACGCAGCCCCAGCGAAGGATGTCTCCGGTCCGCCAATCTAGGACAGGTTCATGCATCCTCAACCACGGAAGGCCCAGGAGCAAGGTGTGGGATAGAGACGGCAGCACGAAGAAGGTTATTCTCTCACGGTGCAGGATCCCGATCTGTAATTCCAGCTCTTCAGTGACCAACGTTACGGTCTCGCGCAAGGGAATCCCGTCGACTGAGGCTAACTGCCGGGGAACCTCCAAGGACCTAACAGGTATCCCCAATCTCTTCACCGCCTCGAGTTGGATGAAATTACCAGCAGCCCCTGAGTCAATATAGGCTAGCTCCGAGAAACGTTTGGATCCCTGGATAAACAAAACAGGAAGGGTCAAAGGTAGAGAGGTGTCGAAGGCACCTAGGGAGGCCTCTCTTACCTGTCCTAGGCGGAGGAGTTTCCCGGCCTCACAGGGCAGGAACGTAGAAGGTGGGAGGCACTGCCACAATAGAGACAGAGACCATGAGTGAGTCTCTCCTGGCGGCGTAGCTCTGCGGGCCTGAGTCGGTCAACCTGCATGGGTTCAGGGGCTGACGCCGAGGTGGAAGGCCGAGCGCGGGGAGGACTGCGCATCGGAGGAGAGAACCGAGTGGGTCTTCTCTCCCTGACGGCCTCGCGGGAACGCTCTCGGAAACGCAGGTCAATTCGCGTTGCCAGCGAGATGAGATCTTCCAAAGACGTAGGTGTATCCCTGCCTGCCAACTCATCTTTGATTCGGGGCGACAAGCCACGCCAAAAAGCCCCTACTAAAGCCTCATTGTTCCATCCTAGTTCAGAAGACAACGTACGGAACTGGATGGCGTACTGTCCCACAGAGAGAGCACCCTGGCGAAGGCAAAATAAGGACTCGGTAGCGGAGACCAGACGCCCGGGCTCATCAAAGACCTTGCGGAATGTCTCCAAGAAGGTTGCGAGCTGGGAGACTATCGGGTCATCTCGCTCCCACAAAGGATTCACCCAAGCCAATGCCTCACCCTCTAAGTGGGAAATCATAAAGGCCACCTTGGCCCGGTCGGAGGGATACTGCAGGGGAGCCAGCTCGAAGTGCAACTGGCACTGGTTAATGAACCCCCGACAGAGCTTGGGATCCCCACTATAGCGTGGGGGTTTAGCCAAGCGGGGCGAGGACTGGGAAGCTGCCGCAGGCACAGGGACAGCGGCCGCCGTCTGTAGAGCTAGAAGGCGGTTATCTACAGAGGCTATGTAGTTTAAAATATGGGCCTGGGTGTCGCGCTGCTGAGCAAGCTCCTGCTGTAAGCCGGAGATTTGGGAGGCAATCCCCGGATCGGAGGTTTGCAGAGATGAAAGTCTGGACTCCATAGACTTGAGGAACGACATGATCCTCGCCTGATTCTCACGAAGGAACAAAAGTTCCTTTTGGGTCGGGGTACCAGCGGAATCCATGGCCTGAGTATTCTGTAAGGTACACCTGGGGTGGACCCGCTAGACCGTGGCAACGAACCTCCCGGGGGCGAGCTGACCAGGTGGACCACCCCCTATACAGGGAGCGTTTGGGGCAAGCCCGCGGGTAACTATTACCACGGCAGCTGGTACCCTGGAGAGTAACGACAGACAGACAGCTAGAGCCGAGTTGGGGGTACAGGACTGACGGTACCGGCCTGGAGACACAGGACAGGCGGGCACGGCTGGGAGACACAGGACAGGCGGGCACGGCTGGGAGACACAGGACAGACGGGCACGGCTGGGAGACACAGGACAGGCGGGCACGGCTTGGAGACACAGGACAGGCGGGCACGGCTGGGAGACACAGGACAGGTGGGCACGGCTGGGAGACACAGGACCTAGGAGAGAGGAAAAATAGAGAGGTGAACGAACAACGGATGGACAGGACGCGATAGCGTGCATAGAGGGCGGCCAGAATCACTAGGGAAAAGCAGTGATACTCAGGCACCGCTGGCAGGAAGAGGCGGCCAGATATAGGGGCTAGTAGGAGGACTTCCGGGTCGTGACCTAAAGTGGAGGAGGAGCAGGCGCGCGTCCTCAGGAGGAGGAGGAGGAGGAGGAGGAGCGCGCGTGCCCAGGTACAGTATGTGCGCGCGCCCGCCGAGCAGGAGGGGCGGGGGCGTGCACCCGGCGCGGTCCGGAAGACCGGACGAAGGGGACCGCCGGACAGAGAAGAGGAGCCGGGGAGGACCGAGGACGCCGGCGCAGAGGGAAGCAGGATGCCGGAGGAAGGGTAAGCTGCGGCCGGGAGGAGGCAGAGAGAGGAGCGCGCGGCAGCCGCCGCGTGACAACATGGGCTTTTCCTCTTATTGTCTGGCACACGTTTGTGATAGGTTGTAGGTTAGGGCTTTATTATGAGCCCATTTTTTATTGTATATGTCACTAGTGTGACCTTTTTCATGTTTTTTAATTGTTTTGTACCTAATAAAGCTTGTATTTTCATGTAGTATTTTGTGGTGATCCCCCTATGTTTGGCCTATACTTTTTCTCTTCTTTTTATATGGGTTAAGATTTTATAGGCTGGGGTTGGGATCCTACTATTATATGTCCTGTGGTGCCCCCTCAATTTGCAATTATTCATGTTTAAGTACATTATGTGGAAAAATTCAAGGTGTTATTTAAAATGACAACTCATCCCTGAAAAAACAAGCTGTGTTAACAAAACAATAGAAAAGTTATGGTTCTTGGAAAATGCTTGTATTATAAAGTGATTACCGCATATACTCATGTATAAGCCGACCCCCCTAATTTTGCCACAAAAAACTGGAAAAACTTATTGACTCGAGTATAAGCCGAGGCTGGGAAATGCAATATGCTCCATATTAATACTGTATATGCCCCATATAATGCTGCACATAGGTTAATGGTGGCCAATAACATGCTACATATTAATATATACCCCATATAATAATGCTGCACAAAGGTTATTGGTGGCCCATAACATGCTCCATATTAATATATATGCCCCATATAATAATGCTGCACAAAGGTTATTTGTGGCCCATAACATGCTCCATATTAATATATATACCCCATATAATGCTGCGCAAAGGTTATTGGTGCCCCATATAATAATGCTGCTGCTGTGATTTAAAAAAAAAAATATTGACATACTCACCTCTCCTTATGGCATGGCTGGCTCACTCTCCCCCAGTGCTACTCACCCTCCTGGCATCTGCATATCCGGCTCTGCTACATCTATATCCCGGCATCTGTATCTCCCTTCCTGTCTTCTTCCGGTGCGGTCACATGGTACCGCTCATTAAAGTCTGGATCCTGCTAAGTATCATCAGGCGTATGTTCGCCCTGCAATTTGCACGCAGGATTTGAGACTAGTTAGTATATGGGTGCTATACACTCACCAGCTGCTGATATCAGTGAGGAACCCCCTGCACTTAACACTTTAGTGTGACATCGTGCCACTGGATGTGTCTGTTTTCTTTATCACTATAATATTTTTTGATCATTTTCTGCACTCTGCACTTTTACAAAGATCGAACATTGTATGTGGGTATTCACTAATTTTTATCATTACATTATACAATGCGTCACACTGCTCCATTCTAAGTATTGGCACCTTGCACTTTATATATAATTTTGTTATATATATATTTTTTTGTTTTCATTTTAATTTGATTACCTCAGAAAAATGCGTTGCAATGTTCTATTTTAAGTGCACTTTACACATTTTTTATATATATACATTTTTTGTTTTTTTTTAATTTGGTTACCCATTGTGATACTCTATTGTATTATTTCTTTGTCCAAAAAATATTTGTTATACTTTCTATAAATTGAATGCAGTTTGTGCATGTACTTATTGGGACCTATATGGTAGATTATATTTGCGTGGGCCTCTATTGAACTAATATTGTGTATATTTTAAAATTTGGTTGCGGTGTGCTTGTAATTTATCTAGTGTTATTTTACTACCTATTGTCAAATAAAATTAACTTTTATATGCTATTATGTTGCACATCCTTTTATTCATATATTTGATTTTTTTAAAAAAATTTTTATATATACATTTTTTCATCTTGTCAGGTTTTTGTTGTTCAATTTTACCACAGCGGAATGGAGAAAAAAAAAACAAAAAAAAACAATTCCTGAATTGCTGGTTTTTGTTCATTCTGTCTCCACAAATATCAGAATAGAAAGCGATCAAAAAACGTTAAGTGCCCGAAAATGGTACCAATAAAAATGTCAGCTCGTCCCACAAAACAAGCCCACAAATGACTCTGTCATAGGTCTCAAAATACAGCAATGGAAACATTTCTTTCAAAAAATTCTTCCAAAAAAAGCGTCTTTTAGTGTGTGACAGAAGCTATACGTAAAAAAAGAGTATAAATCTGGTATCACTGTAATCGCATCAATCCAAGGAATAAAGTCGCCTAATCACTAATACCGCAACGGCGTGAAAAATAAAACCAATTCTTCACCTTTTGTGGATTTGTTCATTCTGCCTCCCAAAGGTGATCACAGTGGTCCTCCCCACATATGGGGTATCAGCGTACTCAGGACAAATTGCACAACAAATTTGGGGGTCTAATTTCTCCTGCTACCCTTGCAAAAATAAAAATTTGGGGGCAAAAAAAATCATTTTTGTGGAAAAAAATATGATTTTTTTATTTTCACGGCTCTACGTTATAAACTTCTGTGAAGCACTTGGGGGTTCAAAGTGCTCACTACACATCTAGATAAGCTCCTTGGGGTCTAGTTTCCAAAATGGGGTCACTTGAGGGGGTTTCTACTGTTTGGGCACATCAGGAGCGCTCCAAATGCCACATGGTGTCCAATCTTAATTCCAGCCAATTTTGCGTTGAAAAAGTCAAACGGCGCTCCTTCCCTTTCGAGCTCTGCCATGCACCCACAGAGTGGTTTACCCCCACATATGGGGTATCAGCGTTCTCAGAACAAATTGCACAATAACTTTTGCGGTCCTGTTACCCTTGGGAAAATAAAAATAGGGGGTGAAAAGATCATTTTTGTGGAAAAAATATGATTTTTTAATTTTACAGCTCTACGTTATATCCTTCTCTGAAGCCCTTGGGGTTTCAAAGTGCTCACCACACATTTAGATAAGTTCCTTTGAGGGTCTAGTTTCCAAAATGGAGTCACTTATGGGGGTTTCCACTGTTTAGGTACATCAGGGGCTCTTCAAATGCGACTTGGCGTCCACTCGATTCCAGCCAATTTGGCATTCATTCAAAATCTTAAATGATGCTCCTTCCTGTCTGAGCAGTGCCTTGCGGTCTTCCTCCATACGTGGGGTATCGGTGTACTCAGGAGAAATTACACAGCAAATATTATGGTTCAATTTCTCCTGATACCCTAGACAAACTAAAAAAAATTGTGTCCAAAGAAAAATTTTGTCGAAAAAAAGTTAAATGTTCATTTTTCCCTTCTACATTGATTCAATTCTTGTGAAGTACCTAAAGGGTTTATAAACTTTTTGAATGTGGTTTTCAGCACCTTGAGAGGTGCAGTTTTTAGAATGTTATCACTTTTGGGTATTTTCTGTTATATTGACCCCCAAACTCACTTCAAATGTGAGGTGGTCCCTAAAAAAATGGTTTTGTTAAGTTTGTAGGAAAAATGTTAAATTGCTGGTCAACTTTTAACCCTTATAACTTCTTAACAAAAAAAAATGTTGGTTCCAAAATTGTGCTGAGGTAAAGTAGACATGTGGGAAATGTTACTTATTAACTATGTTTTGTGACATATCTATCTGATTTAAGGGCATGCAAATTAAAAATGTGAAAACTGCAAAATTTTACATTTCTTTGCCATATTTCTGCTTTTTCAAAAATAAACGCAAGTCATATCGAAGAAATTTTTACCACTAACATGAAGTACAATATGTCATGACAAAACAATATCAGAATCAGCGTGATCCGTTGAAGCGTTCCAGAGTTATAAGCACATAAAGTGGCCCGATTTCAAAATTAAGGCCTGGTCATTAACCTGCAAAATGGCTTGGTCCTTAATGGGTTAATAAAGAATGATCCTAAAAGTTGGAGTGCACCTTAGATACCATTTAATGGCTAGGGGTGTATTGAGATTTGAGACTCAAAGCAAAATTTCATCTTTTGGAATGCATTCTAAAGGTGTCCTGTATCTTTTTTTAGATCAAGTCCATTCATTACAGAAGAGTCAGTTGCGTTCAGAAGACATGCATCAAAATCCGTATTTACTTTATTACATTGTGTTGCTGAGCTATCACCCTATGCATTGAAACCTGTGAAATTCAGTTTGAACATTTACGGAAAGAATATGCTGTGGATTTAAAATGTAATTTACCATGTCATTTACTGTACCATGCGTGAATATTTTTCAAAGCATGTGAGTGAGATTTGTTGAAATCTTCCCCACTTTGCTGCTAATATTATGAACTGCCTATTATATACAGTACCCTCAATTTTTTTCTTTACAGAACAACGAGCTTTTTCTCACTATCTATTATAGCTGATATTTTATTTTCATTTATCTTATTTAAAGATTTAATGAACATTGCCAGAGACAAGATTTTTTTACATTCTGTTTAAAGCAGTTTGTTCACTCAGATCAAAGCTAAGCAAAACAGAGAAAAATTAATGTTTAGGGACACCAATTTACATCACACCCCGTGAGGTGCAAGAAGAAGATTCAAGGCAGGACTTGTCTAGAAAGAGACTCCCCGCCAGACTATTCCTGCCCATATAATAGCGCTATATGATTCACAGTTCACAAGTTGCAATTTAATTTGAGTACTTTCTCCTGAGGTCTGAGGGGTAACATCTCTCCTTGTGGAGAGTAACATGCCTGACATTCCTCTGTAAGGAGAGGTTCAGGCCAAAAAGTACTCCTGTGGGAAATTAAATATGCAAACTGCATATTCAGATAGGAAGATGACTTGAACTCTAGTGTCACCTATTGTAAGTAGCAATCCTACAAGTCAACATCAACCCATTAAACAGCCTGGTTATATGGCTTAGTATAAAAGCCAAACCAGAATCTTAATTTGCAGACAAGTGTTTCGGGCTGTTGCCGCTCCTCAGAACAAAACATGAAATCTGATTTGGCTGTATGAGAGACCTCTGACTGGGGACTTTAAAAGGTCAATATTTACTTTTAATATTTCTTCTTCCAATAGGTGGTACTCTAAAGTTCAAGTCCTGTTCCTCTCTAAAGAGGTAATTTGCATATTCAGTTTCCCAGAGTAATATTGGATGGCCTATAAGTCTCCTAACACGTGCATGTGAGGCATGTCACTCTCCAAAAGGAGAGACATTGCACCTTAGAAACCAGTGAGAAGCTTCTCATACAGCCAATTCTGATCTTATGCTTTGCACAGAGGAGGGGCAACAACCTGAAACATGCATCTGCAAATTGAGATTAAAGGGTGGAATGTTTAAAGGGTTAGGATTGACTTTTAGGATTGCTACTTCAAGAGGAGGCAATTTGCATGCTTTCTTATGAGCACTAGTGAAACTGAATTCCCACTGTTACAGTAGATGGTTTGGCTTTTAGTTTGACTGCCTGATTCTTCTGATGCCGCTATAGGAGTGGACAGTGCTAACGAAGGGGACATGTAAATAAACAAGCTAACGCCATGAGGACTGTGCCGGGAAAAGGTTCAAGGGTTTGCTCATAATTCCTAAGGTTTTTTTGCAAATAGGATTACTGAATCAGACCTCTAAATTTCTTCAGAAACTGAAGCAAAATGTGTTTTTATCATTGTTCAAAAATGTATTTTTCTCAGCATTTTTCAATGTACATATCTAATAATTCAAGACAGCTCTGCAACTATTTTCAGATCCAAATAGATACCCTACTTGTCATTTTCACTTTTCATATTTGCTATGTCTACATTTTAACGTGAAGGAGAAAAATAATCAATTATTTGCCTATAGGCTGTAAGTGCTAAAAACATGATCCCCTGCAGAAGTGGAAAGATTATTTTCATCCTTGACATCTCCTAATGTGATTGCAAAGTGCATTTAATAAAACATAAAATTACATAAAAACAGGGAAAGTCTCAAAATGAAAAAATACATTTGTTCAAACTAAAGTAATTGAACTTGAAGTATAATTTCCTTTAAAATTAGCAGATTTAGGCTTGAGCAAAAACTGCTGCCCATTGTGACAGACTGTAAACAACCGCATGGAATCATTGAGTCATGACAAGGCAGATGCTTGGCATATTGCGAGTCTATTAAATGGCACTTGGTGGTGTATTGTATCAGACATCACTGACAGATCTATGAAAAGTCACCTACATCCACTGTAATTGTATCACAATGTAGAAAACACCACTGATATACCCTGTGTAGGAATTATGAAAGAATGTTCGGAGGCCATCCTAATGGAAGCGCTATTTATAAGCTTTCAAAATATTTTCCTTGCACTGAATTTCCAGGTGGTATTTCACGCTGTGCTGTTCCAAAATACATTATGTGCCATGAAAGTGGCAATATACAGCAGAGAATATATCCAGCACCGCTGTACAATGATGTTTTAGAAGGGAAAAAGTACAACTAATCACACATTGTATAATACAACTCTGACCAAGGACTATCTGGAACTTTTCTATTGCTGGGCATTCAGATAAATTTCTGCTACAATACTATTTCATTTGTACCCTCTAAAACCTGAGCATAAGTCACAAAGGGGCATAGTTATTATTCAGAAGTAAAAAAAATTGAGGGTCCCAAAACTTTTGAAGGTAGCGTGCTATAAACTGTCCCAAAAACTGTTGAAGGTGGCATGGCACACTATTTTGCATGTGATTATGCAAATTATTGTCATGTCACTGAATTGGTACTGGTTTTGGGTGTGCTCAAGCTGCTTGGTCAGGAGAGCACTGATGATCCCTGGCTTCCTGCTTTGCCAGTGACAGTGCCCTCTTGAAGATTGAGAATTCAGAGAAGCAGTATGGTCACGCCGCTGGCCTGAACTGAGTACTCTCCCAATTTGTTAGAAGGAGTAGCCTTGCCCTACCATTAATTATCATCTCTCTGTCACTTTACAATGTACACAGAAAGCTGTTGTGTAGCCGGACTGTTATACCAAGACCAACAACTGAGCTCTGCAGCATTGACTACACCAATAATAATGGCCAAATCCTCAACACCGGCTGAAATGTTGCCACAAACTTGCAGGGAGCCTCCACCATGTTTCACAGATATCTGCAGACCTACTACAATTTTTGGGCACCCGTTCCTATATTTTTGTACATAGTTTGGTCACATGGCCTTGTTGCTATGTGGCTTTTTAGCCACATTTCTTCTATGTTGTCCACTTCTAGCCAAACAGTAGATGGGTATAGCTGGGTCTCACTGGTTACTGCCTGTTCTGGGCATTTTCCAGTTTTGAAGGGGAAATAACCATGGTGTGTCTTTCATGTGCTGCACTAAGTTTCCTTGGCCAGCCACTGCATCTATGGTCCTCAAAGTTGCCGTTTCAGGAGTCCTCAATCCTGAGATGTACAAGCAGATACTTATCCATTATGCAATACCATCCAGTGAGTCTGCCTAGAATTACATGAACAGTCAGAAGGATTTCCATCCACAAAATATTTGTGGTGAATTCTCCAAGATTATGAGAACAACCTTTGTGACTAGCTCCTTCAGAATCTGAATGCAAGTGCAAAGGGTGATGATCACACCAAATATTGATTTGATTTGATCTTTTGTTCAATTACTTTGCATTTGTTAATTGGTAAAAAAATAATCTATTTTGAAAGCATTCTTACTTTACAGCACTTTTTCCACTCCTGGAAAAAATACGCTTTGTGTCACTGTCTTGTTGGAAGGTGAACCTCTGTCTAAGTCTCAAATCACTGACGAACTGAAACAAGTTTTGCTCAAGAATATCCTTGTATTTCGCACCATCCATCTTCCCCTTGATTTGGGCCATTCTCCCTGTCCCTGCTGCCGAAAATCATCCCCACAGCATGATGCTGCCACCACCATATTTCACTGTGTGGATGGTGTTCTTGGAGTGATGAGCTGTATTGGTTTATTGCCAGACATAGCATTTACCTTTGTAGGCAAACACTTCAATTTTGGTTCCATCTTACCACAGCACCTTCCAACATACATTTGAGGAGTCTCCCACATGTCTTTTGGCAAACTCAAAGCAAGTCTTACAATTTTTGTGTGTAAGTGAAGGCTTTTTTCTGCTCACTCTTCCAGAAATGCCACCTCTATGTAGTGAACGGTCTATTGTTGTCATATGGACAGATACTCCAGTCTCTGTGTGGGAACTCTGCAGTAGAGATGAGCAAACGTATTTGGAAAATGTTCACCAATCTTAAATTCAGCACGAATGTAGTACATTTGAATTCGTGTTCGCTTTCACAAGCATTTTTACTCAGTCAGTAAAAGTCGGTCACAGTTTGGTAAATCATCGCGTTTCCACTAATGCTTTTGCATGACATTGGCTAAGATAGTGCTGCTGTATGATAAGCAGGGGGAGGTGTGTTTGATGAGGGAAGAGGGTATGGAGATGTTAAAGGAACGTCTGAAGAGATTACAGGAGCGACGCACCCTTTTTTCACTTAATTTTATCTGTGTTGATTTTGGCAACCAATCAGGGAGCAGAACCCATCCACAACATCAGGACACAAGGTCTTCTGTGATTGGTTGCTGAAGTCACATGTCCTGGGCCATATAAAAAGTGGACATCATGTTTTGCTGGTGCCATTTACGCTGTGTCACAGTGCAGAGAGGTCGCTCCTGCGCTAGTGCTGGTGCTTAAAGTGAACTTGTCGATAAAATAGATAGCATCCTGTCCTGTGTGAAATCGATCTTCCAGCATCTAAGTAGATTGTGCAAAAATTTTGTGGCAGTCTCTGGTAGCCCCATTTCCTACTCCAAAACATTTGTGCTTAAACTGTGTTTCAGTGGTAAATCAGAAGGCCAGATTTCCACTTAAAAATCATTAGGCTTAATATAGTGTTGGAGCCACGAGGCCCAATTTGCTACTCCAAATAGTTTGTGCTAAAACAGTGTTTCAGTGGCAAATCAGAAGGCCAGATTTCCACATAAAAATCATTAGGCTTAATACATTGGTGCAGCCATGAGGCCCTATTAGCTACTCCAAATCGTTTGTGCTAAAACTGTGTTTCAGTGGCAAATAAGAAGCCATATTTCCATTTAAAAATCATTAGGCCTAATAAAATGGTGTAGCCACCAGACCCAATTTGCTACTCCAAATCCTTTGTGCTAAAGCTGTCTTTCAGTGGCAAATCAGAAGACCAGATATCCACGTCAAAATAGTTAGGCCTAAAATGGTGCAGCCATTTAGCCCACATAGCTAGTCCAAATTGTTTGTGCTAAAACTGTGTTTCAGTGGCAAATCAGAAGGCCAGATTTCCACTTAAAAATCCTTAGGTATAACACTGTTATTCAGGCACACTATCTAAGAAAATAAATTGTGATTGTTCATTTAGTTACAGGTGACTAACAGCTGTGGGCCTAAGATTGTGAAAAAGCAGGGTACAAGAGGGGAAGGCTACTTATAACATGAGTGGGAAAAAGCAAGGTCGTGTTGGAAGGGGGAATAGGTTTGGTGTTCGATGTTTAAGTGGGTCAGGTGCTAATGTGAATGAAAGCTCAATTGATCAAACACTCGTCCTATCCAAAGACCATTGACATCTTGTCACGCGGCGGCTGCCGCGCACTCCTCTCTTTGCCTCCTCCCGGCCGCAGCTTACCCATCCTCCGGTGTCCTGCTCCCCTCTGCGCCGGCGGCCGCGGTCTTCTCCGCGGTCCTCCCCGGCTCCTCTTCTCCGTCCAGCGCTCTCCTCCGTCCGGTCTTCCGGACCACGCCGGGTGCACGCTCCCGCCCCTCCTGCTCGGCGGGCGCGCGCACATACTGTGCCTGGGCACGCGCGTGCCTCCTCCTCCTCCTGAGGACGCGCGCCTGCTCCTCCTCCACTTTAGGTCACGACCCGGAAGTCCTCCTACTAGCCCCTATATCTGGCCGCCTCTTCCTGCCAGCGGTGCCTGAGTATCACTGCTTTTCCCTAGTGATTCTGGCCGCCCTCTATGCACGCTATCGCGTCCTGTCCATCCGTTGCTCGTTCACCTCTCCATTTTCCTCTCTCCTAGGTCCTGTGTCTCCAAGCCGTGCCCGCCTGTCCTGTGTCTCCCAGCCGTGCCCGCCTGTCCTGTGTCTCCCAGCCGTGCCCACCTGTCCTGTGTCTCCAAGCCGTGCCCGCCTGTTCTGTGTCTCCCAGCCGTGCCCGCCTGTCCTGTGTCTTCCAGCAGTGCCCGCCTGTCCTGTGTCTCCAGGCCGGTACCGTCAGTCCTGTATCCCCAACTCGGCTCTAGCTGTCTGTCTGTCGTTACTTCCCAGGGTACCAGCTGCCGTGGTAATAGTTACCCGCGGGCTTGCCCCAAACGCTCCCTGTATAGGGGGTGGTCCACCTGGTCAGCTCGCCCCCGGGAGGTTCGTTGCCACGGTCTAGCGGGTCCACCCCAGGTGTACCTCACAGAATACTCAGGCCATGGATCCCGCTGGTACCCCGACCCCGACCCAAAAGGAACTTTTGTTCCTTCGTGAGAATCAGGCGAGGATCATGTCGTTCCTCAAGTCAATGGAGTCCAGACTTTCATCTCTGCAAACCTCCGATCCGGGGATTGCCTCCCAAATCTCCGGCTTACAGCAGGAGCTTGCTCAGCAGCGCGACACCCAGGCCCATATTTTGAACTACATAGCCTCTGTAGATAACCGCCTTCTAGCTCTACAGACGGCGGCCGCTGTCCCTGCGCCCGCGGCAGCTTCTCAGTCCTCGCCTCGCTTGGCCAAACCCCCACGCTATAGTGGAGATCCCAAACTCTGTCGGGGGTTCATTAACCAGTGCCAGTTGCACTTCGAGCTGGCATCCCTGCAGTATCCCTCCGACCGGGCCAAGGTGGCCTTTATGATTTCCCACTTAGAGGGTGAGGCATTGGCTTGGGTGAATCCTTTGTGGGAGCGAGATGACCCGATAGTCTCCCAGCTCGCAACCTTCTTGGAGACATTTCGTAAGGTCTTTGATGAACCCGGCCGTCTGGTCTCCGCCACCGAGTCCTTATTTTGCCTTCGCCAGGGTGCTCTCTCTGTGGGACAGTACGCCATCCAGTTCCGTACGTTGTCTTCTGAACTAGGATGGAACAATGAGGCTCTAGTAGGGGCTTTTTGGCGTGGCTTGTCGCCCCGAATCAAAGATGAGTTGGCAGGCAGGGATACACCTACGTCTTTGGAAGATCTCATCTCGCTGGCAACGCGAATTGACCTGCGTTTCCGGGAGCGTTCCCGCGAGGTCGCCAGGGAGAGAAGACCCACTCGGTTTTCTCCTCCGACACGCAGTCCTCCCCGCTCTCGGCCTTCCACCTCGGCATCAGCCCCTGAACCTATGCAGGTTGACCGACTCAGGCTCGCAGAGCTACGCCGCCAGGAGAGACTCACTCATGGCCTTTGTCTCTATTGTGGCAGTGCTTCCCACCTTCTACGTTCCTGCCCTGTGAGGCCGGGAAACTCCTCCGCCTAGGACAGGTAAGAGAGGCCTCCCTAGGTGCCTTCGACACCTCTCTACCTTTGACCCTTCCTGTTTTGTTTATCCAGGGATCCAAACGTTTCTCGGAGTTAGCCTATATTGACTCAGGGGCTGCTGGTAATTTTATCCAACTCGAGGCGGTGAAGAGATTGGGGATACCTGTTAGGTCCTTGGAGGTTCCCCGGCAGTTAGCTTCAGTCGACGGCATTCCCTTGCGCGAGACCGTTACGCTGGTCACTGAAGAGCTGGAATTACAGATCGGGGTCCTGCACCGTGAGAGAATAGCCTTCTTCGTGCTGCCGTCTCTATCCCACACCTTGCTCCTGGGTCTTCCGTGGTTGAGGATGCATGAACCTGTCCTGGATTGGCGGACCGGAGACATTCTTCGCTGGGGCTGCGTTTGCCAGACTAGATGTCTTCGTCCAGTACAACCCCTCAAATGCTCGTCTCCTGTCTCGGGCCCTGCGGATTTGCCCTCGGCCTATTGGGCTTTTTCGGATGTCTTTGATAAGAAAGAGGCAGAGGTTCTTCCACCGCACCGGCAATATGATTGCCCCATCGAGCTTGTACCCGGCTCGACTCCGCCCCGGGGGCGAATCTATCCGTTGAGTCCACTCGAGTCCCAGGCCATGTCTGAATATGTACAAGAGAATTTGGCCAAAGGCTTCATCCGAAAGTCATCTTCTCCCGCTGGGGCTGGCTTCTTTTTTGTCAAGAAGAAGGACGGGTCTCTCCGCCCCTGTATTGACTATCGAGGTCTTAACCAGATTACCATCAAGAACAGATATCCTCTACCTCTCATCCCCGAGCTGTTCGACCGGCTACGAGGGGCGCGAATCTTTTCTAAATTGGATCTCCGTGGAGCCTATAATCTCGTCCGTATTCGCTCCGGAGATGAATGGAAGACCGCCTTCAACACCAGGGATGGACACTACGAGTACCTCGTCATGCCCTTCGGGTTGTGCAACGCCCCCGCAGTCTTTCAAGAATTTGTGAATGACATTTTCCGAGACCTTCTGTACTCCAGTGTGGTTGTGTACCTTGACGATATCCTGGTCTTCTCTCCCGATCTGTCCCCCCACAGAAGAGATGTCCGCCGAGTACTGTTCCGATTGAGGGAGAATCGCCTGTACGCCAAATTGGAGAAGTGCGCCTTTGAACAGTCCTCCCTTCCATTTCTGGGCTATATCATCTCCGACTCCGGCCTGCGTATGGATCCGGTGAAGGTGTCTGCCGTGCTCAACTGGCCACGTCCCCAAGGGGTGAAAGCCGTTCAGCGATTTCTCGGCTTCGCAAGTTATTATCGGCAGTTCATCCCTCATTTTTCCTCATTGGCCGGCTCTATCTCATCTTTGATTCGTAAAGGAGCCAACCCGCACGTCTGGACCCCTGAAGCAGAGGAGGCCTTCCTATCTCTGAAACGAGCATTTGCCACGGCTCCCATACTCCATCGTCCTGAGGTCAACAAACCGTTCGTCCTCGAAGTGGATGCATCAGCAACTGGAGCTGGAGCGGTTTTGTCTCAAAAATCTTCCTCAGGTAGGCTCGTTACGTGCGGCTTCTTTTCCAAGTCCTTCTCCACCCCAGAGCGGAATTATTCCATTGGGGACCGAGAACTGCTGGCCATCAAGTTAGCTCTAGAGGAGTGGAGATACTTATTGGAGGGCGCCGCACATCCCTTCACAATCTTCACAGACCATAAGAATCTAGCTTATCTTCGGTCTGCACAGAGACTCAACCCACACCAGGCCAGGTGGTCTCTGTTCTTCACTCGATTCGATTTTGACCTGCATTTTCGCCCAGGCAACAAGAACCTCAAAGCTGACGCCTTGTCCAGGTCCTTCCTTCCCGCAGATGTCGAAGAGGAACCCACGCATATTTTGGATCCATCCCGGCTCATCACGGTGGCACCACTTTCTCTTCTCTCACCTCCACCTGGCAAGACTTTTGTGCCGGAGAAGGACCGAGGACGAATCCTCCACTGGGGACATGCTTCCAAGCTGGCTGGCCATCTCGGGCTTAAGAAGACACTTCTCCTGGTGTCCCGCTACTACTGGTGGCCGACTCTTCCCCAGGATGTCCGGGATTTCGTCGCCTCCTGTCTCTCCTGTGCCAAGATCAAGGTGCCTAGGCAGCTGCCTTCTGGTCTTCTACACCCGCTTCCAGTACCCTCGTCCCCTTGGCAACACATTGCCATGGACTTTATTACGGACCTGCCCCACTCTGCCAACTGTACTGTCGTCCTAGTGGTGGTTGATAGGTTTTCTAAGATGGCACACTTCGTTCCTCTTTCCGGCTTGCCATCGGCCCCAGCCTTGGCGAAGATTTTCGTTCAGCACATCTTCCGTCTTCATGGACTGCCCCAACATATTGTTTCTGACAGAGGAGTCCAATTCACCTCTCGCTTCTGGAGAGCCCTATGCAGATCAATGGATATCACTCTCGACTTCTCCTCATCTTACCACCCCCAGTCCAACGGTCAGGCCGAACGGACAAATCAGTGCTTGGTGAACTACCTCCGGCATTTTTCCAATGTCCACCAGAACGACTGGGCTGAACTTCTCCCGTGGGCTGAGTTCGCCTATAATAACCACGTCAGTGAGTCTTTGGGCAAGTCCCCTTTCTTTGTCGTCTACGGGCAACATCCTGGTGTACCTCTTCCGGTTCCCCCTGCCTCGGGTGTACCGGCGGCTGACCTTCTGACCGGGGAATTCTCCAGGATCTGGCAGGAGACCAAGGCCGCTCTCGAGTTGGTACGTAACAGAGTTAAGAGACACGCCAAAAAAAGACGCCTGGATGCTCCGCCATATCACCCTGGTGATAAAGTTTGGCTGGCCTCCAAGTTTATTCGCCTCAAGATCCCTTCCCATAAACTGGGTCCCCGTTATATTGGACCTTTTGATGTCTTGTCCCGTATTAATGATGTCTCCTACAAACTACGGCTTCCTGCCTCTCTCCGTATCCCTAATGCCTTTCATGTGTCCTTGCTAAAACCAGTCATCTTCAATCGTTTCCTTTCTAAGGCCCCTCACTCGCCTCCGCCTGTCTCCGCAGACGATGTATTTGAGGTTAAAGATATTTTGGCCATGAGGAAGCAAAAGGGGAGAACCTTTTTTTTGGTTGATTGGAAGGGCTTTGGTCCCGAGGAGAGGTCCTGGGAGCCCCAAGAGAACATCCAGGCCCCTCGAATCTTGGCTAAGTTTTTTTCCGGACTGCGGAGGGAGGCGCGTAAGGAGGGGGGTACTGTCACGCGGCGGCTGCCGCACACTCCTCTCTTTGCCTCCTCCCGGCCGCAGCTTACCCATCCTCCGGTGTCCTGCTCCCCTCTGCGCCGGCGGCCGCGGTCTTCTCCGCGGTCCTCCCCGGCTCCTCTTCTCCATCCGGCGCTCTCCTCCGTCCGGTCTTCCGGACCACGCCGGGTGCACGCTCCCGCCCCTCCTGCTCGGCGGGCGCGCGCACATACTGTGCCTGGGCACGCGCGCGCCTCCTCCTCCTCCTCCTCCTGAGGACGCGCGCCTGCTCCTCCTCCACTTTAGGTCACGACCCGGAAGTCCTCCTACTAGCCCCTATATCTGGCCGCCTCTTCCTGCCAGCGGTGCCTGAGTATCACTGCTTTTCCCTAGTGATTCTGGCCGCCCTCTATGCACGCTATCGCGTCCTGTCCATCCGTTGCTCGTTCACCTCTCCATTTTCCTCTCTCCTAGGTCCTGTGTCTCCAAGCCGTGCCCGCCTGTCCTGTGTCTCCCAGCCGTGCCCGCCTGTCCTGTGTCTCCCAGCCGTGCCCGCCTGTCCTGTGTCTCCAAGCCGTGCCCGCCTGTTCTGTGTCTCCCAGCCGTGCCCGCCTGTCCTGTGTCTCCAGGCCGGTACCGTCAGTCCTGTATCCCCAACTCGGCTCTAGCTGTCTGTATGTCGTTACTTCCCAGGGTGCAAGCTGCCGTGGTAATAGTTACCCGCGGGCTTGCCCCAAACGCTCCCTGTATAGGGGGTGGTCCACCTGGTCAGCTCGCCCCCGGGAGGTTCGTTGCCACGGTCTAGCGGGTCCACCCCAGGTGTACCTCACACATCTGTTACTGCCCGGTCTATTTGACTCCCTTTCTTTGGCAGTTGCACAGCAGTACGCATTTTAGATGATGCTCAGAAACAGCATGTGCTCCAGTGGATGTCAAGCGCTGCATCAAATGGCCTCTCCTCTTCTTCCTCCACCTTTAAATCACACACAGTGCAATCCTCAGAGGTGGCACCCTAATTACCCTTTGATTCCCCCAGCTTCAAAAATTCCCAAATGACCAAATGACTGTCGGAAATCTCAGATAGGCCATCCTGAAGAGCTGTTCACACATTCTATTCCATGGGCATCAGATGTCTGCTCCCAAGAATCACAGAATCCAGAGGAGGATAGCATCGGCTCTGATGCCCAAAATGTTTTCATGTAGGATCTGGGGCTGGATGAAGTAAGGTCCGAGCAGAATCCAGACCCTCGTCATCAGACGTTAACTAACAGGGGTGGAGGTGATCCTGATTAGACTCAGATACCAGAGGCAAACCTGGAGTATACTGTAGTGTCAGAGCAGGAAGAGGAGGAGGGTGACTCTCAAGGTGAGAAGTGTGAAAACAGAGGATGACCATGAGGTTGTAGATCCCACTTGGTGTGAACCCAGAGGTACATAGCTGAGTAGCAATCTGTTGGCCACGGAAATGCTGCCTTTCCGCCTGGTAGATACAGAAGGTTTTTGAAAGTTGATGGCCGTTGCAGTCCCCCATTACCAGTTGCCCAGTTGCTATTACTTCTCTATGAAAGCTTTGCCCATGCTACACCAGCATGTCACAGACAACATCACCTATTTCCTGAATAAATCTATGTCTGCCAGGGTGCATTTCACCACTGAGACCGGGATGAGCAAACATGAGTAGGGGAGTTGCATCTCGCTGACTGAGCACTGGGTGACTCTGGTGGCTGTTGGGGCAGGTGGTCAAGGGGATGCTCCACAAGTCTTTGAATCCCCAAGGCTTGCAGAACAAACCTCTGTATCTTAAAGTTCCTCTACTGCTTCTGCCTCCTCCACCTCCTGTAGGGCCTCCAGCTGTGCCATCAACCTCTCCCTTAATCAGACATGTGTTCCAACAGTGCAGATAGAATCTATCCCTCCTCCGTACTGTGTAGCCATGGCTCACCACAATCAGACATTGTTTAAATTAATATGCCTTGGAGATCACAGTCACACAGCTCAAGAGTTGGGGACAGGTATCCAGGCCGAGTTAGAGCAATGGCTGTCTCCACTAAACCTGGAGCCAGGCAAGGCCTTGTACAATAACGGTGCAAACCTGGCTGCAGCCCTAAATGTTTAAACAGGTTGTAATGTAAGAAATTAGATAAAATGCCAAGGGGGTGAATACTTTTTCAAGCCACAGACACACAGGCAGTATCAGCCTTGCATGGAGCAGGCTTAGTTTTTGAGCCCAATCTACACACATTGGTATGTTGTAAATATACATTGTGTTCCTGGTAGGGGATAAAATATTCAGCCTAGAAATTTTAACAGGTAAAAACATTATTGGGATCTTTGCCAAAGCACATAGTTTAAAGAGTACACTGAATGGGAGTTGAGCTTCAGTACCTGAGATTGGTCACAACACACAGTACAGAGCCGTACTGTTCTGGTTCTATACACTGTATACAGTCATGTACAAAAGAGTTGGCTCCCTTCAAATTGTTACAGAAAATGAAGTAGTTCTCTCAGAAAATTATTGCAATTACATGTTTTGTTATCCACATATTTGTTTCCTTTGTGTGTATTGGAACAACACAAAAAAACAAAGGCAAATTGGATATGATTTCACGCAAAATCCCAAAAATGGGCTACACAAAATTGTTGACACCCTCAACTTAATATTTGATTGCACACCCTGAAGATGAACTGGGGTGTAAGTTGCCCACTAGTAACATTGAAGCTAGGGGTTCACTGTTCAGCTAAATGCAAATATTACATTCACTAATTTAGCTATGCTTCTCTGTAATAATAATCAGTGAAGCTTAATAAATGATTGCTGAGATGCTGCCTTTGTCTGTACCTAGTGTGCTAGGTATTGTTCACAAGTCAGGGTGGGAGGCCAACTCCTGCACATGGGCCCACCTGGGGATTCACCTTTATCCCTATGGGGTAGTGCAAGCCTATATACATCAGTCTGTCTTGGGAACAACAAACACTTGATTGGTGTGTGTTCTTAATATCATACCCGCAACAATCTGATATTGATGACCTATCCTAAGGGTAAGTCACTAATATCATCATCCTGCAAAACCGCTTCAAAGAAGTTTTTGTTATTAAACTTACTAGTTTTAGCTCTGGTGCCCCTATCAGCTGGTCACCCCTCCAGGTCCTGGATTCCGGGCTTCCCGTGTCAGCATGTGATTGGCGTAGGCAGTGGAGGAAGCTGGCTGACTGATGATTTCAATAGCTAAGACACCCACTTCTCTGTCTATGCATCAGAGAAGGGAACCAGAAATTAGCATTCAGTAGGCCCCCTTTACTGATTGCACCAGTCACAACGGACCTGGGGATGGAAGGGTGACCCAGTAGATGGGGGTAACATTGATAACAGGAATATGACAGGAAGTTCATGACTATTTCAAGATCAGCTTTATTTTGTGCTGGTTGGAATATCCCAACAATTCCCAGAATTTGTAAATGATCTTTATGACAAAACTGATAGATCAGATGGGCATTCACACTTACAAACATTTTTGCACAGAATTTTCTATAAAATATTACAGGACAAGCTTTTACTCTTTGCTTTTGGCTGGTATGTGCACTACCTTTTGCCCACATTATTCTCTGCTGAAGATTTGCAGCATATTGGATGTTCATTTTTGGCTTCGAATACAGTATAACGCCAAGAGCTAAACTGATTAAGACTATGTGCCTTGATAAGTCCTTGCATTTTTTTCTTTTTGTATCTATTTTCAGACAACTACTGAACATAAAGTTGGAATAGCATTAAATGCAAGGCGTTCAATATCCTGCACGTAGAAGTGGACCATTAGTAACATCAGTATATGTTTCATTTCGGCACAGCCGCACAATCTCAGACTCCTGCACACCACTGTATCTCGGTATAATTTTTATGCTGAACCAATAAAAGTTATCATAGTCTACAAAGAATCCAATTTCTCAGCAAGTAACAGCTGCTAATAAAAGAAGTATCATGTTCCTGGCCTTCCACTGAAAGGAAATTAACTTGTACTTAATGTTTTATAACTCTCCTTTTTCAAATATTTGCCTATTAAGGATTTTAGCACTGAAAAGGCTACTAGACTATATTAATGATTATTGCCATTAAGGGATACTTTCCCTTCAATGTTTTTCACTTAGAGCAATGCCAGGGCTAAATAAGGAATAAAATAAAATAATGAAACATGAGCAGATCCTGTCGTCTAAATGTCTTTCAATAATCTGAAATTCTGTTTTACTTTTAGGTTCCCCGGTACAAATTGTATTTGTTGATATAGCGTTGTGCTCAGCACCGGCAAACAACCTCTACACTTCATGCAGTTTCTTTCCCTTAGTGATTCTTAGAAATGTCCTCTATATGGTGCTTTATTTACATTGTTCAGAAAGTTTTCTGGAAAATAAAGAGTTTTATATTGTATTGTATTTCACCAAAATTCAAGCACATGAAACTTACTCCCCTGGCATTCGTAGAGCATTAAAAAACTGGGGTTTACTTAGGAGAATGGCAGAGCCCTAAGGATGATACTAGACCCCCTGGTGTTTGTTTCTTCTTCCAAGTTCTTCCCATGAACCTTGGATAAGTCCTCCACTTATTTACTTACTTATACGGAGCCATTAATTCCACAATGCTTTTGAGGCATTATCACTGTCCCATTGGGACTCAAAATCTAAGTTCCCTATTAGTATGTCTTTCTAGTGTGGAAGGAAATCAAATAGCCTAGAGTAATCCTATGCAAACACAGGGAGAACATACAAATTTTCTTACAGATGTTGTCCTTGGTAGGACACTGAGCCACCATGCTGTCTACTTGTTTATGTTCTCACTAACCAACAATAAAGGGGATTTGGACCCACTATGGATGCAAGTACAGTGAATATGATCTCACAAGGACTATAATTGACATCAGTCTATTGCATAGAACTAATGAAAGATCGGTATATAGTCCAGTAATACAAAAACATCTTCTGATTTTGAAAGATGGTTAGAAAAGATATCAAGTATTCTTATGATTAGTGGCTGCTCCATTGTACCATTTAGTATATATTCACAGAAGTGAAAAATGTTTGACTGCAGGGGACTTTGCTGCTGGACCCCCACTGATCACTAGAAACCCACAGCTCCACCTCACTGCAGTTGTGCAGACTCTTCCTTTCAACAATAGGTTAGAGACAGCATGAAGATTCGATACCATGTGGATTCATGAACACCAAATGTGGGATGATCCTTATACCAAGCAAAATATGGTTAAAATAAGTTTGGAGGCTGAAGCCTTTTTTTTTACTTCAAATTAAATGTTGTGTATTCCATTCAAATTATATTGGACTTTTAGAAAGAATTAGCTGCCAGTGCACAGTTGTTTTAGTTAACCGTGCATGCAAGGAATGTAGAGTGAGCACAGATTTAATTGTCACTCCAATAAAAACTTGAGGATCTAGGTGCCATGGTCACCCATTCCAGTGATTAATGGGGCCTCCACACTGTGGAACAACAGCTACCAAATATTAAACTTAAAACTGAAATGATTCTGTAACATCAAGACGGGTATCCATTCCATTTGATTCCACTTCGGTCACTAGGCCGCATCTTTGATGCAAGCGACACAGGGCAGTCCTATTACTTGATCTGCTGGTTCTGCTCAGTGTGAGAGCTATGTGCTTATTATCTGGCTCCTGCTTGCGAGCCCTGAGTGGTGCCATCTTCTATTAAAATCCCATAACCGCTGACACTCACTGCCAGTTAAAGAAATTCTCTAGTTCTGTCCTTACTGCTCCTGCTTTGTTTGTTTGAATTCCTGGTGCTTTGTCTGCTGATTTTGTAAGTTTGCAGCCCTCCTGGTTCTGAGCACAGACGGTTTCCAGACCACTCAAATTTCTTCTGATTTTCTGTCTTGGCTGCCCTGCTGATTCTAACAAATAAAGTTGCACTCTGTAATGCTATAGCATGCAAACATGAAATATATGAAATTGGAATTGCATTACTGAGCTAGGAAATAGGAAAAAATGAGAATACTTAGCACATAAATTGGCCAATTCATCAATATCCTGCAGCCACGATAAGGTGATTCTCTTTGCTGGGGCCTAACCTAATGTGATTCCTCTCCTGATAGTCTACATTTAAATGGGTAGGTAGGATCCTACTGTGATTAAAACTGCCAGAGCCTGATGAGTGCAGTGCTTGATCATAAAGTCTATGCATACAACTAACAAATGACTGACCATAGAGAAGGCTGGTAGTGCAATAAGAGACTGCGCTGCTGTGGTAGAATTCAAGATATCTTTATTGCCAACGCGTTTCCTGAGCCAGTCCCAGCTCACTTCATCAGGGCATGTTACAGAAGATCATTGCAGGGGTATATATACAAAAAAAAACAAAACAAGGGGGAGGCGCCAAGAATAGTGGGGTGACACGTCAGCATGGATACATATACATGAATCATACAAAACAATAAAACTTTATTACAACCATATTAAAAATGATGTTTAAAATGCCATAAAAAGAGTGTTGGTATAAAAAACGTGATTAAAAAATAAAATGACACGGGGGGGATCACGAGGTAAAAGATTAAAAAATGGCTCTCGAGTCCTGGGGTGGATTAGAAATTGCCTCAGAGGATATAACACATGGTATTAGTCCACTATGCTACATGTGAAACTGGAAAGTAAGGAGAAAATGGTTAAAATCATGTGTAAATAGCTAAAACTTGTCTCAAATATCTTTTTTCTAGGTGGAGAAAAGAGAAGAACAACAAGAAGAAACTCTCTGGAATAGGTGATATATAAATGGTTAAAAATTGAGTGTTAAGACTTAATAAAAATATATATATTTTTTTTTAAAAATTAAAAAAAAAAAAAAATTCATGGGTGAAAAAAAAAATGCATAAAAAATGTTTTCTTTAAAAAACGAAGATGATGATATAAAGGAATTGAAAGGATAAGATAGTAAAACACAGGGTCAAAATAAAATCAATAAAAAACATCATTGATGATATTAAGACCATTGAGCTCAATAGATTTGAGTTTGTAGATCCAAAAAACTTCCTTTCTGCATAGTGATTGAAACCTATTGGGGATGTGGTCTGGTATGTGATCAATGGGATAAATGGTGGCTTTACTGAAATCTCTGGAATGTGTGGTGTCAAAGTGTCCTGAAAGTCCATGTTTTTGGAAGCCTATTTTGATATTGTGACGGTGTGAATTCATGCGACAATGTAGTGCTTGTGTAGTGCGACCTACATACAATCTGGGACAAGGACAGGAAATGACATATATAACATGAGAGGAATGACAAGTGAGGTGGAATTTGATGTTTTTTATTGATTTTATTTGATTTTTATTTCTTTTTTAAAGAAAAAAATTTTTATGCATTTTTTTTTTCACCCATGAATTTTTTTTTTTTTTAATTTTTAAAATTTTTTTTGTATTAAATTTTTATTAAGTCTTAACACTCAATTTTTAACCATTTATATATCACCTATTCCAGAGAGTTTCTTCTTGTTGTTCTTCTCTTTTCTCCACCTAGAAAAAAGATATTTGAGACTAGTTTTAGCTATTTACACATGATTTTAACCATTTTCTTCTTACTTTCCAGTTTCATATGTAGCATAGTGGACTAATACCATGTGTTATATCCTCTGAGGCAAGTTCTAATCCACCCCTGGACTCAAGAGCCATCTTTTACCTCGTGATCCCCCCCGTGTGTTTTTATTTTTTAATCACGTTTTTAATACCAAAACTCTTTTTATGGCATTTTAAACATCGTTTTTAATATGGTTGTAATAAAGTTTTATTGTTTTGTATGATTCATGTATATGTATCCATGCTGACGTGTCACCCCACTATTCTTGGCGCCTCCCCCTTATTTTTTTTTTTATGTATATATACCCCTGCAATGATCTTCTGTAACATGCCCTGATGAAGTGAGCTGGGACTGGCTCAGGAAACGCGTTGGCAATAAAGATATCTTGAATTCTACCACAGCAGCGCAGTCTCTTATTGCACTACCAGCCTTCTCTTTGTACCAAGTCCTTGGACCTCGTGCAGACTGCTGCAGCTGTTTTATGCAATTATAGGTGTTGTTACTCTCACAACCCTATTTGGTAAGCCTAACACTTGCTGTGCACTCAGTTACTTTCCTTACAGACCTACGCATTGGAAGCGCCCTGTCTCCCCCTTTTCTTTTGACAAATGACTAACCATAGGATAGGCTATCAGCCCAGGAGAGGAATCCCTTTAGGTCCCAGCAAAGAGAATCGCCTTATCGTGGCTGCTGGGTATACACGAATGGACCAATTTATGCACTAAGGATTCTTGTTTTTTCATATTTTCTAGAGAATGAATGCAATTCAAATTTCATATATTTCATGTTGGCATGCTATCGAGCTACAGAGTGAGACAACAGAAAAAAACAACAAAAGGCAGGACCCCAATCAATTGTGCTGTAGCTATTTTTGCTCTGACCAAAGTCAGGTCTGCCATATCACCAGTGAGGCCAAATTAGGAGTTTACGCCCTTAATTTACAAGCACTTGGAGACAAAAGAGACTGCACACACACACGTCGTGGGCAAATCACTTTATCTGACGTAATGAAACACAAAGCAATCTTTTATACCATTTACAACAATATGTAACTCTACAGTATGTAGCTCATTTAGCCCCCCACCGTAATACAGGGTCATACCTTGTTTACAATGTACCCAGAACACGTTGTTGCTGCCTATTGAGAACATATATTATAACAAGTATAGTCTCCTTGAAGCAGAGACTAATAGTCTGCTGTGTCATCAGAATAAAAACTTAGCAATGAAAGGCAAAAGGCAATTGAAGAATTAAAGGCAGTTAAAGGCATATAAAGGCAAACCATTAACCCTTCAATATCAATTGCAAAAGCAGAAAAAAAGACCCCTAAAATATAATGGAATTAAAATTTCATATATTTCATGTTTGCATGCTATAGTGCTGCAAATTGCAACTTTATTTGTTAGTTATATATGGAGATGGCTTCTCTTAGTCAGCACTTGTACACACCTGTTTTCTATTTGGAAGTGACGATCAGCTTTTTGTTAGTTGCCCTGCTGATTCTGATGAAGCTAACTTGACTTCTAACGCCTCTGGTTCGCTCCACCAGACAACAGCCCTTCTGTGGATCCCATTTTATGAGAAGAGCTCTGTATTAGGGTTAAAGGAAAAAGGCCGGGGTTCTTCTGGAGTCTGCCAACCAGAGTGGCTAGCATCAAGTCTATCATAGGTAGCCTTTTTGAGCCTATGGCCTCTCACAGACTTTAGAGATTCGATGCGGTATAAATACAGAGCAAATTCTTGCACCTTCCGCCTGCAAATAAATAACTACTGAGACAACGGATTTACATAACAGATTAACCTAATTGTATTGTAGAAAAAGACATATATCCATCAATTTCAACCAAGGTATGGTAAAAGATTTGTTTCCTGTACATATATATACTGTGGTGCAGTAAGCTCTGTTAAAGCTAGGGGGTGCTGTATATGCTACTCAGAATATGCATGTGGGCGTATGTCTGAATGCCAATGATAAAGCCTGTATGTGTCTCGCTGTATGTAATAGGACCTGTAGTGAGGTCATGACCATGTGATCCATACCTCACTTGTGGGTGTGGTCATGTACCATATAGTGTGACTGAGGTTTGGTCACATGGGTTGTGTGTTTTGATACTGAGTGCAAGGTCCCAGAAGGCCTGTGTGTCTTGGACGTGTCTGGGACTGAACTTCCTGGAAGAGCACATGGAAAGGCCCGGACCTGGTAGAGTCTGTGACAGCTCTGTGTAGGGAAGCTACTGCCCGGCTGTGGCTCTGCAACTGTAGACGGCCTAGTGAGCAAGGCACTGTCTGGAAAAGTGAACCCAGTGCGGCTGCCTCCCTGATAATCTGTGAGGGATAAACTGTGAGTAACGCTGACCGGGATCAGTAAGAGACTTTGTATGCTTTAAACGGCAATGCTGCATGCATGCTGGAGTAAATCCCAAGCGAGTAAATCCCCGTCCACTCATAGGGTGGATCTCTACAATACACAGAACATAAATGAGACTTGTCATACAACTGAGTAACTGTGAACACTACACAGGCCTTAGCAAAGCATCTGTCTCTCTGATAAAGGGAATCTGTCAGTAAGCTCAACCCCCTCAATCCGCATATTTAGCAAGCAGGTCATTGAAAGTTTATATCTTCTATCTGTTGCTGCATTCCCAAGTAATAAGTGTTTTAATTTAGATACAAATATAGTATCAGAGAACACTAAAGGAGTATCTGCCTCCTGAGGTTGTTTCCCCAGCTCTAACCTCTGTAGCTTGATTGATAGCTCATTGACTGATTTCCTTGCCTGCGGTCACACTGACAGGGAGCTATCAATCAAGGTAAAGAGGCTGGTGCTGTCCGGGGAAACAAAGTCAGGAGGTAGTGGTTCAAAAAGAGCTCTATCATGCCCAGAACACTTAATGCATACTTTGCATATGAATGATAATGCTAATTACTTGGAAATGCAGCAACAGATATGTGGTTTTGGGAGTGAAAGGGGGGAAGGGGTGAGAACTGGTCTTACAGACAGAATCCCTTTAAGTAATAAATGTAACAGTACCTTGAAATAAGAATCTGGTGCTCTATAAGCTTGACAGGTCATGTTATCTTATTGGCCTTTGAAAGCCACTTTTTCAATATAGATGTGGTAATGAGCAATGACTGCCGTGCCCCTTGATTGATTCTTTCTCAAGAGGCCAGGTCTGTGAACTCTTTCAAGGGAAAGTGATTCTAAATCAATGCCCAGCTGCTCTGGCAGCCATTTGGAATAACTATTAGCAAGACATCACGCCTGTTATTTTTTGGGATTCACATATATCCTGACTTCACATCTTTTTTGGATGCTATCCAATTTTATGACATTATTGATTAAGCACCCCCCCCAATATTTAGGGCAATTTTTCCTGTTCATTTTTCTTTTATTCTGAATGCCATTATGTGTTTCTGGCAATCTCTCTATGAAAAGAAGAAAAGGATCGTAAGAAAACAGCATGCCAGAAATGTTGTTCTTCCTATAGTGCAGGGGAGCTGCCTCTCCACGCAAACCACAATAGGATTGCCAATCATCCTTTGTATTCTCATATAGGCTAAAGTGAATGGGCAAAAAAAATTCTTGATATCTATGAATAAGTACCAGCATAGGGCTTAGTCAATGAGAGTGTCTCAGACCATGGATGCTTCCATATTGCCTGTAAGGAAAAGTGGTAGTTTTTAGTCTGAATCTTAGATGTGAGCAAAGTTTGTTTTTTTGCTCTTTTGAGAAATTGTGCCTAATTTTTCCTTATATTGTTATGTACAAATCTCAATAATAATATTATTGGATATAGAGCCATTTATCACTTGCTTTTGATTCAGAAGCTCCTATAATACCATTTATCTTTTTTCTCTAATCATATTTTAATGACTTGGCATCTACTTTCAGGGATAAAGTTAGCATTAGAGTATACATAGTATGGGCAGGCATATTGCAAGTCAATAGTACTGCGCCCTGACAGTCTTGCACTGTGTTTTTTGCTAAGGACTCATACTCACTTGCGAGAGACTTGCACGATTCTCCTGCCAGTCTCTCGCATGAAAAGCTGGCACTGCCACCGACACTTGGACCAGAGCGTGCGGCTACATAGAAATACATGAAGGCAAATGCTCCGGTCCCAGTGTCGGCGGCAGTGCCAGGTTTTCATGCAAGAGACTCGCAGGAGAATCGTGCAAGTCTCTCGCAAGTGAGTATGAGCCCGAACAGTCAAAACATGAATGATGATATGCCTCTTAAAATCACTGCAGGTATGGCTGGGTAGCATTGCTTTCACTCTTAGGGCTCGTGCACACAACCATATTTTCAGTCTGAGTGATAACTTTTAGAAAAAAAAAAAATGTGGCACTTGGGCCAAAGTTCTTCAATGGGGCAGTTCAGATGGTTGTTTTGTTTTTTTTCACTGACCAAATCTCTGTGTGAAAAAAAAATTGCAGCATACACGATTTTCCTCCAGAAATTGGATGGAACCCACCCATTCAGATCTATGAGTGTGAGGAAAAAATTGGATGCCATATGGAGCAACAGTACAGCATCCGATTTTTACGGATACATTGCAATTTTGTAACATAGGAAACTGTAAATGGTCTTGTAAATGACTAATAGCTGTTGCTGTAAGAAAAACAGATTGAATGTGAACTGCGCACAGATGACAAGTGAGAAAAAAATAATTACATTTTTCTGGATGATGTACTATAAATAATTATATATTGGTACCGTGTAAGCCAGAAAAATCGATGTAAATACTTTAATGCTCAAAAATAACAAAAGTATTCTAGGAGTAATACCTTTATGTCCTATTGCATTATCTCTTAAATGTTTTGTTCTTGTCTTAGTAATTCATTTGTAAACCTGCCTGAAGAAGGAGCCTCTGTACTATGAAAGCTTACACACACACTTTTATTGGCTAACTAGAAGAATTATCTGTCTAGAATAGTTTTGTCATTTTTGTGCATAAAAGTATTCACATCACTTTTCTGGATGAATCTCTGAATTATTTTTTTAAGGTCATGTCAGCCTGCTCTTATATAAAGGACTGTGCAAACTCATAGAACATGAAACGGCCACCAAATGCTAAAGTATATCCAGTATAGGCTTATCATTAGAGTTCAGCGACTTTTGGTTTTTTAGGGTCGCGTTTCGTTTCGTGAAACCCGACTTTTCCAAAAGTCGGGTCGAGCAAGATCGTCCGATTATAGGGAAAAGTCGGGGTCGTCCCGAAACACGAAACCCAATGTAAGTCAATGGGGAATAAAAGTCGGCAGTGAGAGGAGGACAGGAAACACACCTACAGTGCCCATTTGAATGCCAAAAGCATCAATTCTTCTTTCTTAAGCTTGTCAACCTTAATTAACTTCATAATACAAGTTACGCACTGAAAAATGGGGGTTATTTGGCTACAAACTGTGGGGGGGGAGGGCTGGCTCCAGGTTTTCATGTGCCCTGGGCGAAAGAGCGCCCCTTTAACACATACCACAACTCATCATGCTCCGATACGGCAGAGAAATAGCGGTATAGTACAATGAAAAATACCTCACTTTTTACATCTCATGACGAGGCCCATCTATTTCTCCATACAGAATCATTGGTCCCATATAATGTTTGAAACAGTATATGATGAGCTCCACATAATGCTACAGTATATGTTGGTCCCCATGGATGAAGCTCCACTGTCTTATGGGCCCAAATAATGCTCCAAACATAATGAGCCCCATTTCTAATGCTCTAGTGTATAATGGGCCCTGTAAATGCTGCTCCAGTGTCTGATGTCCACCTTTGGAATGTTCCAGTGTATGGTGGGCCCCATCTATCATTCTACAGAGTATAGTGCTCCCCAAAAATTGCTGTCCCAACATTGAAAACAATCAAATAAGTCTCCTCGCTAGGGAATCCCTGTACTTGTCTGGACAGGTGCTGTAGCTTGCTTAACAGCTCGCCAGCCGTTCTCACGCCCAGTATGGATTACACGTGATTGCACAAAGGTGAGAAAGGGTACCGTATCCCCAGATAACATGTATGGATAGCGTACACATTCAAAATATATGTCTCAGGAGGCAGGCTCAGACGGTGTTAGGCCCAGTATGGATTGCACGTGATTGCACAAAGGTTAGAAAGGGTACCGTATCCCTGGATAACATGTATGGATAGCGTACACATTCAAAATATATGTCTCAGGAGGCAGGCTCAGACGGTGTTAGGCCCAGTATGGATTGCACGTGATTGCACAAAGGTTAGAAAGGGTACCGTATCCCCGGATAACATGTATGGATAGCGTACACATTCAAAATATATGTCTATACAGCATGAGGCAGGCTCAGACGGTGTTAGGCCCAGTATGGATTGCACGTGATTGCACAAAGGTTAGAAAGGGTACCGTATCCCTGGATAACATGTATGGATAGCGTACACATTCAAAATATATGTCTATACAGCATGAGGCAGGCTCAGACGGTGTTAGACCCAGTATGGATTGCACGTGATTGCAGAAAGGTTAGAAAGGGTACCGTATCCCTTGATAACATGTATGGATAGCGTACACATTCAAAATATATGTCTATACAGCATGAGGCAGGCTCAGACGGTGTTAGGCCCAGTATGGATTGCACGTGATTGCACAAAGGTTAGAAAGGGTACCGTATCCCTGGATAACATGTATGGATAGCGTACACATTCAAAATATATGTCTCAGGAGGCAGGCTCAGACGGTGTTAGGCCCAGTATGGATAGCACGTGATTTCACAAAGGTTAGAAAGTGCACCGTATCCCCGGATAAAATGTATGGATAGCGTACACATTCAAAATATATGTCTATACAGCATGAGGCAGGCTCAGACGGTGTTAGGCCCAGTATGGATTGCACGTGATTGCACAAAGGTTTGAAAGGGTACCGTATCCCCGGATAACATGTATGGATAGCGTACACATTCAAAATATATGTCTATACAGCATGAGGCAGGCTCAGACGGTGTTAGGCCCAGTATGGATTGCACGTGATTGCACAAAGGTTAGAAAGGGTACCGTATCCCTGGATAACATGTATGGATAGCGTACACATTCAAAATATATGTCTATACAGCATGAGGCAGGCTCAGACGGTGTTAGGCCCAGTATGGATTGCACGTGATTGCACAAAGGTTAGAAAGGGTACCGTATCCCTGGATAACATGTATGGATAGCGTACACATTCAAAATATATGTCTCAGGTGGCAGGCTCAGACGGTGTTAGGCCCAGTATGGATTGCACGTGATTGCACAAAGGTTAGAAAGGGTACCGTATCCCCGGATAACATGTATGGATAGCGTACACATTCAAAATATATGTCTATACAGCATGAGGCAGGCTCAGACGGTGTTAGGCCCAGTATGGATTGCACGTGATTGCACAAAGGTTAGAAAGGGTACCGTATCCCTGGATAACATGTATGGATAGCGTACACATTCAAAATATATGTCTATACAGCATGAGGCAGGCTCAGACGGTGTTAGGCCCAGTATGGATTGCACGTGATTGCACAAAGGTTAGAAAGGGTACCGTATCCCTGGATAACATGTATGGATAGCGTACACATTCAAAATATATGTCTATACAGCATGAGGCAGGCTCAGACGGTGTTAGACCCAGTATGGATTGCACGTGATTGCAGAAAGGTTAGAAAGGGTACCGTATCCCTTGATAACATGTATGGATAGCGTACACATTCAAAATATATGTCTATACAGCATGAGGCAGGCTCAGACGGTGTTAGGCCCAGTATGGATTGCACGTGATTGCACAAAGGTTAGAAAGGGTACCGTATCCCTGGATAACATGTATGGATAGCGTACACATTCAAAATATATGTCTCAGGAGGCAGGCTCAGACGGTGTTAGGCCCAGTATGGATAGCACGTGATTTCACAAAGGTTAGAAAGTGCACCGTATCCCCGGATAAAATGTATGGATAGCGTACACATTCAAAATATATGTCTATACAGCATGAGGCAGGCTCAGACGGTGTTAGGCCCAGTATGGATTGCACGTGATTGCACAAAGGTTTGAAAGGGTACCGTATCCCCGGATAACATGTATGGATAGCGTACACATTCAAAATATATGTCTATACAGCATGAGGCAGGCTCAGACGGTGTTAGGCCCAGTATGGATTGCACGTGATTGCACAAAGGTTAGAAAGGGTACCGTATCCCTGGATAACATGTATGGATAGCGTACACATTCAAAATATATGTCTATACAGCATGAGGCAGGCTCAGACGGTGTTAGGCCCAGTATGGATTGCACGTGATTGCACAAAGGTTAGAAAGGGTACCGTATCCCTGGATAACATGTATGGATAGCGTACACATTCAAAATATATGTCTCAGGTGGCAGGCTCAGACGGTGTTAGGCCCAGTATGGATTGCACGTGATTGCACAAAGGTTAGAAAGGGTACCGTATCCCCGGATAACATGTATGGATAGCGTACACATTCAAAATATATGTCTATACAGCATGAGGCAGGCTCAGACGGTGTTAGGCCCAGTATGGATTGCACGTGATTGCACAAAGGTTAGAAAGGGTACCGTATCCCTGGATAACATGTATGGATAGCGTACACATTCAAAATATATGTCTATACAGCATGAGGCAGGCTCAGACGGTGTTAGGCCCAGTATGGATTGCACGTGATTGCACAAAGGTTAGAAAGGGTACCGTATCCCTGGATAACATGTATGGATAGCATACACATTCAAAATATATGTCTCAGGAGGCAGGCTCAGATGGTGTTAGGCCCAGTATGGATTGCACGTGATTGCACAAAGGTTAGAAAGGGTACCGTATCCCTGGATAACATGTATGGATAGCATACACATTCAAAATATATGTCTCAGGAGGCAGGCTCAGATGGTGTTAGGCCCAGTATGGATTGCACGTGATTGCACAAAGGTTAGAAAGGGTACCGTATCCCCGGATAACATGTATGGATAGCGTACACATTCAAAATATATGTCTATACAGCATGAGGCAGGCTCAGACGGTGTTAGGCCCAGTATGGATTCCACGTGATTGCACAAAGGTTAGAAAGGGTACCGTATCCCTGGATAACATGTATGGATAGCGTACACATTCAAAATATATGTCTCAGTAGGCAGGCTCAGACGGTGTTAGGCCCAGTATGGATTGCACGTGATTGCACAAAGGTTAGAAAGGGTACCGTATCCCTGGATAACATGTATGGATAGCGTACACATTCAAAATATATGTCTCAGGAGGCAGGCTCAGACGGTGTCAGGCACAGTATGGATTTGACGGCCCAGATTACACAGCGGAGGAGCAGGGAGAGGTAAAGATTGCAAATGCTGGGGCCCTGCCCAAGCAAGGGGGGCCCACTCGTGGGCGTCGGTACTGGCACTGGGCCCCTCATAGTACAGCGGTGTGTCTGACGGTGGGTATGCACCACCACCGTCAGAGACACTTGATTGCACTATGAGGGACCCTGTGCCAGTGCCCGCGCC
This sequence comes from Dendrobates tinctorius, assembly GCF_039654945.1. Lineage (NCBI taxonomy): Eukaryota > Metazoa > Chordata > Amphibia > Anura > Dendrobatidae > Dendrobates > Dendrobates tinctorius. The sequence goes on from NW_027361732.1 coordinate 53,434,133, forward strand.
CAAGAGTCAGCCTACCCACCTGTCCAGGGCAACGGCACTCGCACGGTGTTGGGCGCTAGGTGGTGACCCCGGCCATGGGGGGGAGGCAGCACAGTTAGGGAGTTTTAGAAAGTGGCATATGTTGATGTTGGACATTCAGCTGATGCAAAAGGCGAAATAGGTGAAGTACCAGGAAGAGGTGGACCAAAGCAAGCCATTTTTCTGTCACCCTATGTGTCATCAGGGGAAGGTGGGACAAAATCCTTGGAAACCCATGCGTGGTTCATTTTAATGAAGGTTAGATCATCCACATTTTGGGTTGACAGACCGGTCCTTTTTTCTGTCAGGATTGATCCAGCTGCACTGAAGACTCTTTCCGATAGCACACTTGCAGCTGGGCAAGCGAGCTCCTGTAAGGCATATTGGGCCAATTCAGGCCAGGTGTCCAGTTTAGCGGCCCAATAGTCAAAGGGGAATGACCTGTGTGGGAGAACATCGATATGGGAGGAAAAGTAGTTTGTTACCATAGTTGACAACTGCTGTCTCCTGTCACTTTCCATCGATGCAGTATTACCAGTTGTGTGAGCGGTATTTGAAAAATCAGTCCACAACATTGTCATGAAACCCCTGTCTCCAACGCCACTTCTGCTGTGTGCACCACGAACACCTCTGCCAAGCTGCCCCCGGCCCGTACGGCTCGTGTGAGAACCATCACCGCTGCTGTGTGCTGGGAATGCCTCAAGCAACCGATTTACCAGAGTTGCTTGTTTATTAGCCAATATTAGGTCAAGGTTCTCCTGTGGCATGATGTTTTGTAATTTGCCTTTATAGCGTGGATCCAGGATGCTGGCCAACCAGTAGTCGTCATCATTCATCATTTTGGCAATGCGGGGGTCCCTTTTTAGGATCCGCAAGGCATAATCTGACATGTGGGCCAATGTTCCCGGTGTCAATGATGCACTGCGAGTGCTGGGTGGAGGAGCACTTTCTGGCAAATCCACATCCCTCCAGTCACGCACAAACCCTGTACCAGACCTTGCCACGCCAACATTTTCACTTGCCCCACGAGATGCATCCTCCTCCCCTAAGTAATCATCCCCATCATCCTCCTCCTCCTCCTCTTCTTCCTCCACCTCGTCCAGGAGAGGTCCCTGAGCAGACAATGGCTGAATGTCATCAAGGATTCCCTCCTCCTCTTCCTCCTCATCAACATTGGCTGCAGACGCCTGCTCCTTAAGGTGCATCAAAGTTTGCATGAGCAGACGCATAAGTGGGATGCTCATGCTTAGGATGGCGTCGTCTGCGCTTACCAGCCGTGTGCATTCCTCAAAACACTGAAGGACTTTACAAAGGTCTTTCAGCTTCGACCACTGCACACCTGTCAACTCCATGTCTGCTCTCAAAGTGCCTGGCCGTGTATCCTCCCACAAATGCATTATGGCCTGCCTCTGCTCGCACAGCCGCTCCACCATGTGCAGGGTGGTGTTCCACCTTGTTGCAATGTCGATAATGAGGCGGTGGTTGGGAAGGTGGAGCAATCGCTGCAGCTTCTGCATACGAACGGAGTGTACAGGCGACCGGCGGATGTGCGCGCACAGTCTTCGCACCTTCTGGAGCAGGGCTGTTAACTCCGGATAATTTTTGAGGAAGCACTGCACCACCAGGTTCAAGGTGTGAGCCAAGCAAGGTATGTGGCTGAGTTTTGAAAGGGCTATGGCTGCCACAAAATTACGGCCGTTATCACTAACTACCTTGCCTGCCTCAAGATGTACACTGCCCAGCCATGACTCAGTTTGTCGCTTCAAGTACTCGGCCAGCACCTCGGCGGTGTGTCTGTCGCCCAAACACATCATCTGCAACACAGCCTGCTGATGCTTTCCACTAGCTGCTCAATAGGGGGACACATCGTGTGCAACAGTGGCAGCTGCAGATGGAGTGCTCGTACGACTGCGCTCTGTGGACGAGCTTTCGCTTCTGGAGGAGGTGGAGGAGGAGGATGGTCGAACGCCTACAGCCAACTGTTTCCTATACCGTGGGCTAGGCAGCACTGTCCCACCACCGCTGTCCCCTGTGGACCCTGCATCCACCACATTAACCCAGTGCGCAGTGATGGACACGTAACGGCCCTGGCCATGCCGACTGGACCATGCATCAGTTGTGAGGTGCACCTTTCCGCTCACTGACTGCTTGAGTGCATGGACAATGCGGTCTTTCACATGATGGTGGAGGGCTGGGATGGCTTTGCGAGAGAAGAAGTGGCGACTGGGTAGGTCATAGCGCGGTACTGCATAGGCCATGAGTTCGCGGAAAGCTGTGCTTTCCACCAACCGAAAGGGCATCATCTCAAACGAGATTAGTTTGGCAATGTGGGCGTTCAAACCCAGTGTACGCGGATGAGAGACTGAGTACTTTCTTGACCTACTCATAGTGTCTGGGAGGGTGAGCTGGACTTGAGAGCTGCATATGGTGGAAGTAGCGGTGGACAGGGCGGACTGAGAGAGGGTTGATGATGGTGATGGAGTTGGTGTTCTTTCTGATGGCCTAGAATCAGTATTTCGTTGATATAACAGTGGGATTCCCTGACTGCTGTGGTCTTGCAACGACTCCTCAACATTTGCTGCTGTGCTAACCGGTGGGCTTACAGTGGGGGAAACAATGTAGCGTTGCTGACTACCTTCGTTGTGATCAGTTGCACATGTGGCACTTGAGGTTTGGTGTTGTGTCCACGCTTGCAAGTGCATGCTGGTTAAATGTCTAAGCATGCAACTGGTATTCAAATTTTTCAGATTTTTCCCTCGGCTAAAGGTCTTTGCGCACTTCTTACAGATAACCTTGGCCTGATCATGAGGATTTTGTTCAAAAAAGTGCCACACTGCACTCTTCCTACTTTGGCAGACATTTTGCGGCCTAGCACGCTGTGATCTTTTGACCCTCTGGACAAGCTGTCCAGCAACTCTTTTGATGTTTGGAACCTGTCTTTGGAGTGCTCCGGGCCTGCCAGATAACAGCTGTTGCGATGTCGATGTCTGCTGTGGATGCTCCTCATCTGAGCTATTGGAAGCAGCACCCTCTTCCCCCAATGGATGCCAATCTGGGTCAACAACTGGGTCATCCATCACCTCCTCTTCTATGTCATGTGCACCTTCCTCTGTGTCACCCTGTATGGTGGTATAGTGTGCGGGAAGGGGCACCTGAGTCTCATCAGGGTCAGAATCTGGCTCTGTACACTGCGAGGACAATGTAATGCTCTGAGTGAATGTACCAGCAGAATCATCCATCAGCGGCTGTGCATCAGTGCACTCCATGTCAGATTCATCTTGGCCTGGGTAATTCACCATTTGACTTGATAATCCAGGCATGGTATGTGAAAACAGCTCCATGGAGTAATCAGTAGTATGGCCTGTGTCATCCTTCAATCTTGGTTGGGGTGAAGGACACAAGGAAAGGTGTGGTTCATGAACATGAGCCTCCAATGACGACTCAGTGCTTTTTCTTTTTACAACTGAAGAAGAGGAGGCGATAGAGCTGGAGGCTGAGTCAGCAATGTAAGACAAAACTTTTTCCTGATGCTCTGGCTTTAAAAGCGGTTTGCCAACTCCTAGAAAACTAAGCGTTCGAGGCCTTATGTAGCCAGACGATGACGCAGGGTCAGCACCTCCTGCATTCGGTCCTATTTTGCTCTTGCCACTACCATCAGATCCACCACCAACATCATCATTACCAGCTGCCAACCCCCGCCCAATTCCACGGCCTCTTCCACCAGCCTTCCTCATTTTTGGTAGAAATGTAGACAAAATCCAACAAACTATATAGTAATGTAAAACAAGGTACAAGGTGTCTATAGGACAGGGGAGATTTTGAATTTCTGCACACACTTGTGGACAGTGGACACTTTTGGATTGTGTGAGGCCCACTGATATCTGAGCGCTATGTGACAGGCTCGATGGCACTGCTGTGACAAAAGTGACTAGAGGATAAGGGAGATTTTGAATTTCTGCACACACTTGTGGACAGTGGACACTTTTGGATTGTGTGAGGCCCACTGATATCTGAGCGCTATGTGACAGGCTCGATGGCACTGCTGTGACAAAAGTGACTAGAGGATAAGGGAGATTTTGAATTTCTGCACACACTTGTGGACAGTGGACACTTTTGGATTGTGTGAGGCCCACTGATATCTGAGCGCTATGTGACAGGCTCGATGGCACAGCTGTGACAAAAGTGACTAGAGGATAAGGGAGATTTTGAATTTCTGCACACACTTGTGGACAGTGGACACTTTTGGATTGTGTGAGGCCCACTGATATCTGAGCGCTATGTGACAGGCTCGATGGCACAGCTGTGACAAAAGTGACTAGAGGATAAGGGAGATTTTGAATTTCTGCACACACTTGTGGACAGTGGACACTTTTGGATTGTGTGAGGCCCACTGATATCTGAGCGCTATGTGACAGGCTCGATGGCACAGCTGTGACAAAAGTGACTAGAGGATAAGGGAGATTTTGAATTTCTGCACACACTTGTGGACAGTGGACACTTTTGGATTGTGTGAGGCCCACTGATATCTGAGCGCTATGTGACAGGCTCGATGGCACAGCTGTGACAAAAGTGACTAGAGGATAAGGGAGATTTTGAATCTCTGCACACACTTTTGGACACTGGACACTTTTGTATTGTGTGAGGCCCAATGAATATCTGAGCGCTATGTGACAGGCTCGATGGCACAGCTGTGACAAAAGTGACTAGAGGATAAGGGAGATTGGATTGCTTTTAAAAAAGCAGTTTGCGGAGCAGTGGGTAAACAGCAATGCCAGCGTGTAAGGAAGCCTTAAAAGGCAGCCCAACAACCAACACCACTGATACACCACTATATAGCCTCCCCTTGCACTGCACACACAGTGACTGGTGTGTTGTGCAGGCCAAATTGCTAGCAGCAGAAGCAGTTTTTTTTCTTCTCAGCAGGACAAAAAAAAAATTGGGATTGATTTTAAAAAAGCAGTTTGCGGAGCAGTGGGTAAACAGCAATGCCAGCCTGTCAGGAAGCCTTAAAAGGCAGCCCAACAACCAACACCACTGATATGTAGGGAAGGTGACCTGACGGACGGACTAGTCTGAGTGAAGAAGGAAAAGTTTGCACAGTGTAAGTAGGTGTCAGTTATTACAGTGGGGAAAAAACTAGGAGAGTGGAGTGGACGTGCAGTACCTTGGGTGGACATTAGATGGCAGGGAGGAGTGTGAGCAAAGGACTTGACATCAGCTTAGGGCTTTAGAAACCGTTGGTCATGGGGGGCGAGGTGACAGTTGGAGTGACAGTTTCAAGGAACCGGGTGAGCTATAAATTCTGAGGGAGGGTTCCAGAAGATTCCAGTCCCCAGGGGGAGCTCAGGTGACAGGAGGACTGCGACAGTCTGTGCGCTCTGAGGAGAATCCGACCAGGGGGACTGAGGAGAGAGAACGTCAGGGGGGTGGTCCTGACAGGAAGGTACTGCAGAAGGGACGTGGCAGTGGGTGCAGGATACTGTATTTAACACGACGACTGACCAGTGGAAGCGCTGTTGGTTTATGGGCCTAGGGCGGCCACAGTGACGGACCTGTCAGGAACGTCAAACACTGAAGGAGGGACGGTACGTACAAATACGTCCCTGGTGACAGTGTGAAAACAGCTCTGAAATCGAAGAGCCGACAAGTGAAGAGAAGTGCGGTGTGTTGCGGAGGCCGTTAGGTGAACGGCAAGTAAAGAAATAAACTTGGACCTGTTGTACCCAGTAACTGCCTCCATCTTGTCTCTGTGTCATCTCTGCGCGGTAGTGAAAGAGGGACCACCCCCCCAGCTCGGCCCCCCACCGACCCTACATTTGGCGTAGTCGGCAGGATCGCCGCCGCTAATACGCTATCTTCTGCGGCAGGCCTGCAACTGAAGTACTGAGGAAAACTTGGACTGCTCTATTTCGGATTATAAACACCTGTGGACTACCAATTACTGACCTGTGGATTACAAATTGGGACGCTGTGTCGGATCTGTGTTGCTTGCAGAGGATCCAAGGCAGTCGCTGATTCTGCCCAAGATGGCGGTATTACTTCAGCGCAGAGGAGAGGTCCGGGTGTTTGCAGTTGTTCAGAGTGGACTGGGACCCCCTCCAACGTACCCCAAAAGGAAGCAATATATGCTCGGAGATCGACGTTTCCATATATTGGACCCTGGCAGATGGGTGGAAAGGTCTGCCAACGCCCCACCCAGCAGGAGGAGTGGCACAGAAGAAAAACTTGGCTGCGGCTGTCTGACGCCATTCGAGTGCTGCCCAACGGACGGTATGAGATGCTGCGGGTGTCGGGGCATCGGCCGCCTAGAGTGGCAATGGCGGCGAGAGATGGAGCTGCACCAGAAGTCATCTTCAGATTTACGGGCAGGCAGCGGGATGCTGAGCCGGGGAGCGGAGCCTGAGGGGAGTCAGCGAGAACGGCTGCCACCAATACCAGCAGAGGACTTCTTAGCGGAGCCCCCGAGTCTGGAGGGAAGGCCCGCAGGACAGTGGAGCAAGGAACGGAGGCTGCGGGGGAAACCGCGTGATGATGGGACGGAGGCCGCAGCGCCGGGGAAGGTGAGAGTACCCCCGGCCCTACCAGTGCCTCCGCAAGCGGCCCCTACCATTCTGCTGCAGCACGCAGCCCCCTGCGCACCGGAAGGCCTAGTTACCACGGGCACCGTGGTGTATGCGGAGCTGAGTGAGGACCCCGCTCATGTCCCCGAACTACCCCACCCGGAGTCTGTGCTTTCCCTGCTAATAGCAGCTGCATCGTTGAAATCGGCCGTTACTCCGGCTCCGTTGGAAGTAGTGGATGCGGCCTGTCCTGAGGCCGCGGTTATGCCGCTACTGGAGTCGGCTGCGGCCGACTTAGCGGGCCCTGTGATTCCAGCCCCCGAGGACCCGGTTGTCCCCATTTGCCACCTGACCCCAGCGGCTGCTGGGCCGCAGAAATCTTTGGCCGTTTCTGTCTTGCGGTCTTTTTCAGCGGAGTCCCGCCCACCGAACTCCAGGGCCCGTGCTGTTCCCTCCGTGTGGGAAGCGGAGGTGATCAGGAAGAAAAAGGCCCGGGAGCAGGAAGTGTGGAACCTGCTCCACACTCAAGGAGAGGCCGTCATGGAAAAGAAGAGGACTTGAATGGACACCCTCAGTATCCCCGTGGAGCCCTCACCTCTGTCCATTGAGAGTGGTATAGACTGTCAGGAGTTCGATGCACCGTTGTGCAGATTATAAGGACAGTTGCATTTAGAAAAAAGTTTTGTTGTTGTTTAACTGATGCAACTATTTTCTCTCTCTCTTTCTTTCTTCTTTCTATGTTCTTTATATACGAAAATATGTTTACCTGACAGAACGGGGATATGGAAAGCGGAGGAGTGTCCAGGTCCAAGGAAGGGGGGAGGAGGAAAGAAGACATGCAATGTTATGTTATATTTTGGTTTTAAAAGCAAGAGAAAATGAAAAAAAAAAAAAAATTATAAAAATGGGTACTTGTGATATTGTAAAGTTGTTTTGGTGTACAATATGCACAAGTAAAATGCAACAGGTCCGGGTAAGGGAAGGTCTGCGGGACCAAAGGAAAGTATGAGATCCGGTAGGGATCTACGAGTTGAGAAGGTCTGGGAGACCGGGACGCCGACCATGACATGTAATTTAAAGAAGGGTAAATGAGTTGGAAGACGTGAGAGAGACAGCCGTCCTAGGTCAGGTCCCCAACACCACGGACACCCCTGAAGGAGGAAGGCGGGCGCTGGTAATGATCTGGAAGGTAAGAGACCTCGATCATGGCGTACCGAATAGTGAAAGGTAACAGAAGGGGAGAGTAGGGGAAAGATACACGCCGTAGAGAGAATACGGGTGTACCTTGCCCAGTTTGAAAGACGTTGTCATGTGGCGTGCGCGCTGGTGAGTAGCAGTAGGCTGCTTAGAGCATAGTGCTCCCAGTATGGTTCGGCCCCCGCAGATAGTGGGTTTGGCTCAACAGCTGGTCCGACAACAGAATGTAGGTGTAGCTTCAGAACGACGAAGGCAGGGATGACGATTGTCGAGGACGACAATGGACAAAGGAAGGGAGAGTGTAGGGAAGGTGACCTGACGGACGGACTAGTCTGAGTGAAGAAGGAAAAGTTTGCACAGTGTAAGTAGGTGTCAGTTATTACAGTGGGGAAAAAACTAGGAAAGTGGAGTGGACGTGCAGTACCTTGGGTGGACATTAGATGGCAGGGAGGAGTGTGAGCAAAGGACTTGACATCAGCTTAGGGCTTTAGAAACCGTTGGTCATGGGGGGCGAGGTGACAGTTGGAGTGACAGTTTCAAGGAACCGGGTGAGCTATAAATTCTGAGGGAGGGTTCCAGAAGATTCCAGTCCCCAGGGGGAGCTCAGGTGACAGGAGGACTGCGACAGTCTGTGCGCTCTGAGGAGAATCCGACCAGGGGGACTGAGGAGAGAGAACGTCAGGGGGGTGGTCCTGACAGGAAGGTACCGCAGAAGGGACGTGGCAGCGGGTGCAGGATACTGTATTTAACACGACGACTGACCAGTGGAAGCACTGTTGGTTTATGGGCCTAGGGCGGCCACAGTGACGGACCTGTCAGGAACGTCAAACACTGAAGGAGGGACGGTACGTACAAATACGTCCCTGGTGACAGTGTGAAAACGGCTCTGAAATCGAAGAGCCGACAAGTGAAGAGAAGTGCGGTGTGTTGCGGAGGCCGTTAGGTGAACGGCAAGTAAAGAAATAAACTTGGACCTGTTGTACCCAGTAACTGCCTCCATCTTGTCTCTGTGTCATCTCTGCACGGTAGTGAAAGAGGGACCACCCCCCCCAGCTCGGCCCCCCACCGACCCTACAGATACACCACTATATAGCCTCCCCTTGCACTGCACACACAGTGACTGGTGTGTTGTGCAGGCCAAATCGCTAGCAGCAGAAGCAGTTTTTTTGTCTTCTTCCCTGCCTAACGCTCTACCTACAGAATCAGCAGCAACCTCTCCCTATACTAAGATCGGCAGAAGTAAGATGGCGGTCGGCGTGCACGCCCTTTTATACCCCCTGTGACGCCCACCAAAGCAAGCCAATCACTTGCATGCCCTTCTGAAAGATGGTGGTGACCCGTGCCTATGTCATCACGTTGCCCACAGTGTCCGTGGATCCTGATTGGCTGAAAAAGAGCGCAAAACAAACTTTTGAAACGCGACTTTGGCGCGTAAGTCGCCGACCTCGTGGCCGACCTCATCCTAGGGTCGGGTTTCGTTTCATGAAACCCGACTTTGCCAAAAGTCGGTGACTTTTGAATTTTTTCGACCCGTTTCGCTCAACTCTACTTATCATCACTTAATGGCATAAGCACTTAAAGGTAACACAGGTTTGGTATGAGATAAGACCAGTACCTTTCAGCCCTCATATTCTATTATGCTGCATATCTGCCCCAATCCAGCCTGCAACAAAACAAAAACACCTTTTATTATACTCGCCTGTGGGGCAGTCAAGTCCGATGGGCATTGCTGGTCTTCGTCCAGTGCCTCCCTTCTTTCAATGCCATCCTCCTTCTGTGATTCATGTGGATGATGATTCTTACGTCATCCACACAGTGTTCCCTGACATTGCCCTCCTGTGCATGAGTACTTCTCTGCTCTCTGCTCTTTGACCTTTCCTGATGCATGCGCACTGCACTACTTTGCACTGCCCTGGTCAGGCCAGAGAAGTACACCTGTGCAGGAGCGCGATGCTGGGGAGCCTGTGTGGATGATGTAGGTCGCGTCATCCACATTAAGCCCATGACGTCATCGAAAGAAGAAGGGAGGCACTGGACCAAGATGAGTGACGTCCATATTTACAGCATATTAGAATGCTATATGAGGCCTGAAAGGTACTGGTCTTATCTGATATGGGATAAACCTGGGGACAGGTTTCCATTTAAGCACAATGCCTGTGCATTGGAAGCAGCATCAGACAGGCTTTTATAGTAGAATGGGTACACAAAAACCTATGCTCACTCTGGAGCAATGGATCCATTCTCTGGAGTGACAAACCATGTGCAATGAACAAATCTGGGCTCGCCAGATGCCTGGAGAACGCTACTGAAATGCATGCCTACCATAAAATTTGATGAAGATTTTGTGCTGTTTTTAAAATTTTCGGCTAGGCCATTTATTTTTTTTCAAAAATTAATAATAACCCTTTCCTGCTGAAGGGCATTGTATTCACATCCTAGGAAAGGTGTCTCACATGTAGAGACAGCTCGGTAGCTTAGCTTCCTCCACATGTGACAGATGCTGCCTATATTATATAGCTGGCATCTACCTCTAACAACTGCGGCTGGTGCTAATCTTCTGCTATGGCTGTTGATTTAAATGCCCTTGTCAATCTCTGACAGTGCCATATAAATGGATTATGAGAGGGTGCACCAGCTCCCATCATTCCCCCTCCCCCAAGGGATTGATGAATTACTATGACAGCAGGGGCAATTGTTATGAGCTCATTTTCTGCTCCACCAGCTGGGAGTTCTCCTTCCGTTCTCCCTCTGGTTGTGACAGGAAGTAGTGAGGTTGGTTTAATTGGTAATGGTCTGCCACCTGACGAGGAGGATAATGATTGGATCTCTGGAGTATCAGACTGGATATAAAACAGCCGACGCCCTATCCAGTTGCTGGTGATTCAGTCTGCTTCTCGGGTCTTAGACTTCAGCTCTGCTCCAGTCTTCTCAAGTTAAGTTTGTTTTTGCTAATGTTCACACTTGCTCTTGTTGGTCAACTCAGTTTTTTTGTGGTCAGCCAGCCCGGCTGGGCTGTGCTGAACTTCCACTCTTATTTATCTGTATTTGCCAATTTGCCATTTTGTCCTTTATTAGATTAGCCTCTTTTTTGCTCTGTCTCAGAATATCTCAGAGTGCTGATATAGTGGGAGAAGTTTAGTGACTTCAGGGTTAATTTTGTTATCAGAAGTGTTGGACATTATTTTGGGTAGAGTTTTTTGGCAGATTGCAGACAGTATCTTTCCTTTCCTGTCCTTTCAAGTTAGCTTGGCCCCATCATTTGCTCAGCCTATTTTTCTGCCGTTGTTTGTGTTTTCATCTTGCTTCACCGTCAATACATGTGGGGGGCTGTCTTTCCTTTGGGATCTGCTCTGGGGGAGTTAGTTTTCCTCTTTTCTTACTTTAGGCTTATTTAGCTCTCCGGTTGTGACGAGGCATCCAGGACCATCGTAGGCATGCTCCATGACTGCTGCTAGTTGTGTGTTAAGATCAGGGATCTGCAATCTGCATAGTTACCAACCTCTCTGGTTTTCTGAGACTTAGCGTGTGTTGCTTTTTTTCTCCTCGGTGACCCATTCATAACAGGCAATAGTCTGGGTAAAATACTTTCCAGCTCCATTGGTGTGTCTAAAAGCTGTGAGTGACAGTTCAGCCATCCAATCTAGGACAGGGGCGTGTGAGCTGTCAGTATGGTGATTGACAGCTCAGCTGTGACTTGCCAGGGCTTCCTCCGTGTGTTTCTTATTTGATTAATTACAGTGCTATTTAGCTAGCTCTCTGTCTACAATTGGTGTCAGTTGTAGCTTAGCTCAAGTGGTGTGCACTTGCTCTGTGCAGTGTGTTTTTGTAATTGATCCTTTGTTCCTGACCTTGGACCTTGCCTTTGATCATATGTTTGGCTTGTCGTTTCGTCTTGATCTTACCTTCCCGGAACTCTGACTTCGGACTGTGAACTGACTATGCCTTTGCCTTACCCCATTGTTTTTAACGAGCCCTCTTAGTATCTGACCCTGGACCTCTTGACTAGTGATGAGTGAGTATACTCGTTGCTCGGGTTTTCCCAAGCATGCTTGGGTGTCCTCCGAGTATTTTGCCGTGCTCGGAGATTTAGTTTGTGTCGACGCAGCGGGAAAACCCAAACAACGAGTATACTCGCTCATCACTACTCTTGACTACTCAGCCTCATGGCTTGTCCATGAGTAGTTACTAGCAACATGCCTGACGTTAAATAACATTTCTCACATGTCTACATCAGCACAATTTTTGAAACATAATTTTTTTGTTAGGAATTTGGAAAGGTTAAAAGTTCAAGTGACTTTGATTGGCCTATATGACAGAAAATAAGCCAGATTGACACCATTCTAAATACTGCACCCCTTAAGGTAGAAGTTAAGACGTTTATTAACCCTTCAAGTGCTTCACAGGAAGTGACACAAGAATTTTACTTTAGGCACCATTTTTTCATTTTAGCCCCTTCATGACCATGCCTATTTTGACCTTAATGACCAGGCCATTTTTTGCAATTCTGACCAGTGTCCCTTTATGAGGTAATAACTCTGGAACACTTCAACGGATCCTAGCGAATCTGAGATTGTTTTTTCGTGACATACTGGGCTTCATCTTAGTAGTAAATTTAGGTCGATAATTTTTGCGTTTATTTGTAAAAAATCAGAAATTTGGTGAAAATTTTGAAAATGTTGCAATTTTTAAATTTTGAATTTTTATTCTGTTAAACCAGAGCGTCATGTGACACAAAATAGTTACTAAATAACATTTCCCACGTGTCTACTTTACATCAGCACAATTTTGGGAACAATTTTTTTTTGTTAGGAAGTTATAAGGGTTAAAAGTTGACCAGTGATTTCTCATTTTTACAACAAAATTTACAAAACCATTTTTTTCAGGGACCACCTCACATTTGAAGCCACTTTGAGGGGCCTGTATGGCAGAAAATACCCAAAAGTGACACTATTCTAAAAACTGCACCCCACAAGCTACTCAAAACTACATTCAAGAAGATTATTAACCCTTCAGGTGCTTCACAGTAACTAAAGCAACGTGGAAAGAAAAAATGGCCACTTTAATTTTTCCAACAAAAATTTTCTTTTAGCATCAATTTTTTCATTTTCACATGGGCAACAGGATAAAATGGATCCTAAAATTTATTGGGAAATTTCTCCTGAGTACACTGATACCTCATATGTGGTCATAAACCACTGTTTGGGTGCACGGCAGGGCTCAGAAGGGAAGAAGCGCCATTTAACTTTTTCAATGGATAATATGCTGGAATATTTAGCGGTTACCATGTCGCGTTTTGAGAGCCCCGTGTGCCTAAACATAGGAGCTCTCCCACAAGTGACCCCATTTTGGAAACTAGACCCCCCAAGAAACTTATCTAGATGCATAGTGATCACTTTGAACCCCCAGGTGCTTCACAAATTGATCCGTAAAAAAAAATGTACTTTTTTTTCACAATAATTTTCTTTTAGCCTCAGTTTTTTCATTTTCACATGGGCAACAGGATAAAATGGATCCTAAAATTTGTTGGGCAATTTCTCCTGAGTACACCAATACCTCATATGTAGTCATAAACCACTGTTTGGGCGCATGGAAGGGTCCGGAAGGGAAGGAGCGCTATTTGACTTTTTAAATGGAAAATTAGCTCCAATCGTTATCGGACACCATGTCGCGCTTGGAGAGCCCCTGTGTGCCTAAACAGTGAAAACCCCCCACAAGTGACACCATTTTGGAAACTAGACCCCTTATGGAACTTATCTAGATGTGTAGTGAGCACTTTGAACCCCAAAGTGCTTCACAAAAATATATAACGCAGAGCAGTGAAAATAAAAAATCATTTTTTTTCCTCAAAAATGATTTTTTAGCATGCTATTTTTTATTTTCACATGACTAACAGGAGAAATTGGACCACAAAAGTTGTTGTCCAGTTTGTCCTGAGTACGCTGGTACCCCGTATGTGGGGGGAACCACTGTTTGGGTGCACGGCAGGGCTCAGAAGGGAAGGAGCGCCATTTGACTTTTTGAAATTAAAATTAACTCTAATCGTTAGCGGACACCATGTCGTGTTTGGAGAGCCCCTGTGTGCCTAAACTTTGGAGATCCCCCACAAATGACCACATTTTGGAAACTAGACCCCCTAAGGAGCTTATCTAGATGCATAGTGAGCACTTTGAACCACCAGGTGCTTCACAGAAGTTTATAACGCAGAGCCGTGAAAATAAAAAATATTTTTTTTTCCTCAAAATATTATGTTTTAGTGCACAATTATTTATTTTCACAAGGGTAACAGGAGAAATTGGACCCCAAAAGTTGTTGTCCAGTTTGTCCTGAGTATGCTGGTACCCCATTTGTGAGGGGAAACCACTGTTTGGGCACACGTCGGGGCTAGGAAGGGAAGTAGTGACATTTTGAAATGCTGACTTTGATGGAATGGTCTGCGGGCGTCATGTTACATTTGCAGAGCCCCTGATGTACCTAAACTGTGGAAACCCCCCAAAAGTGACCCCATTTTGGAAACTAGACCCCCCCAAGGAACTTATCTAGATGTGTGGTGAGCACCTTGAACCCCAAAGTGCTTCACAGAAGTTTATAATGCAGAGCCGTGAAAATAAAAAATCAATTTTTTTCCTCCAAAAAAATGATTTTTAGCCCGCAATTTTTTTTCACAAGGGTAACAGGATAAATTGGACCCCAAAAGTTGTTGTCCAGTTTGTCCTGAGTACGCTGGTACCCCATATGTGGGGGGGACCACTGGTTGGGCACACGTCGGGGCTCGGAAGGGAAGTAATGACATTTTGAAATGCAGACTTTGATGGAATGGTCTGCGGTCATCATTACGTTTGCAGAGCCCCTGATGTGCCTAAACAGTAGAAACGCCCCACAAGTGACACCATTTTGGAAACTAGACCTTCCATGGAACTTATCTAGATGTGTGGTGAGCACTTTGAACCCCCAAGTGCTTCACAGAAGTTTATAACGCAGAGATGTGAAAATAAAAAAATCATTTTTTTCCACAAAAATAATATTTTAGCCCCCAATTTTTTATTTTCCCAAGGGTAACAGGAGAAATTAGACCCCCAAAGTCGTTGAGCAATTTTTCCTGAGTACGTTGATACCCCATATGCTGGGGTAGACCACTGTTTGGACACACATCAGAGCTTGGAAGGGAGGAAGCACTGTTTGACTTTTTGAACGCAAAATTGGCTTGAATCAATAGTGGCACCATGTCACGTTTGGAGACCCCCTGATGTGCCTAAACAGTGGAAACCCCTCAATTCTAACTCCAACCCTAACCCCAACACACCCCTAACCACAACCCTAACTCCAACAAATCCCTAAGCCTAATCCCACCCCTAACCATAATCCTAACCACAAGCATAACCCTAATGGCAACCCTAACCCCAACATATCCCTA
Source organism: Dendrobates tinctorius (assembly GCF_039654945.1). Lineage (NCBI taxonomy): Eukaryota > Metazoa > Chordata > Amphibia > Anura > Dendrobatidae > Dendrobates > Dendrobates tinctorius. Next base: position 53,449,319 of record NW_027361732.1, read on the forward strand.
ACCCTAATCTTAACCCTAATTCCAACCCTAACCATAATTCCAACCCTAACCCTAATTCTACTCTAACCCTAACCATAATTCCAACCCTAACCCTAATTCCACCCTAACACTAACCCTAATTCCAACCCTAACCCTAACCCTAATTCCAACCCTAACCCTAATTCCAACCCTAACCCTAACCCTAATTCCAACCGTAACCCTAACCCTAATTCCAACCCTATCCCTAATTCCAACCCTAACCCTAATGGAAAAATAAAAATATTTTCTTTATTTTATTAGCTGTGCCTACCTATGGGGATGATAAAAGGGGGGTTTACTTTTTATTTTATTTTGATCACTGTAAGAGTGATCAAAATGAATGAATGAATCTGCAGCCGGTGGGCGCACTGCGCATGTCCCGCCATTTTCCAAGATGGCGGTGCCCATGAAGCAGGACGGCGGGACACTGGGAGCCGGAGCGGGACATCGGAGGTACCAGGGGGGGTGAGGGGGGGTCAGAAGGTGGGGGGAGCGGAAAGAAGGGGGAGGGGAGCAGATGATGACGGCGGTGGCACATTGCCACCGTCAGTTGGTATCGGGGCCGATCGGCCCCGGAGTCGTGGGGGGGTCGGATCTGGGTCTCCAGCCATGTTCGATGCTACTGCAGTATCGGCCATGGCTGGATTGTAATATTTCATCAATTTTCATTGATGAAATATTACTATCGCTCTGATTGGCTGTTTCACTTTTAACAGCCAATCATTGACCACGGTCACCCGACCAGCAGGAGGGCTTTGAAGTCATGACGCCACATAGGCGTCACTGGTCATAATGGCACAGATTTTCATGGCGCCTATGTGGCGTCATTGGTCGTTAAGGGGTTAACAAGGGTAACAGGAGAAAATGGACCCCAAATATTGTTGTGCAATTTCTCCTGAGTATGTCCATACCCCATATGTGGGGTTAAACTACTGTTTGGGCGCAAAGCAGGACTTGGAAGGGGAAGGCCATCGCTTGACTTTTTGAATATAAAATTGGCTGGAATCATTAGCAGACACCATGTTGTGTTTGGAAAGCCCCTGATGTGCCTAACCAGTGGAAACACCAAACAAGTGAGCACATTTTTGAAACTAGACCCCTCAAATAATGTATCTAGATGAGTGGTGAGAACCTTAAACCCCCACGTCTTTTACAGAAATTTATAAAGTTGCCACAAAAATGCTCTTTTAGCCCCATTTTTTTTATTTAACAGAAGCAATAGCACCATACAATTTGTTATGCAATTTCTTGTGAGTATAGCGATGCCCTATATGTGATCGAAAATGACTTGTGAGGCACAGTACAAAATTTCAGAAGGGAGGAAGCAGCATATTGGAAGTAAAATTTTTCTGGTATGGTTTGAGGGTGCCATGTCACATTGACACAGCCCTTAAGGTGTCAAAACAGCAGAAACCCCCCATAAGTGATGTTATTTTACAAACTACACATCTCAAAGAATTCATCTAGGGGTGAAGTAAGCATGTTGACACCACATGTGCCTCCCAGAAATTCATTGGGCGGTGAAGAAAGAATATTGACATTTTTACCTTTAAAATGTTGTTTTAACCCCAATTTTTTAATTTTTATAAGTGCTAATGGGAAAAATGGACCTCTGAGTTTGTTGTACAATTTCACCAATACGCTATATGTAATTGGGAAGTACTTTTGAGGCATAGTGCAAAACTGAGAAGAGAAGGAGCATCATATTTTAGTGCAGACTTTACTGTTATGGTTTGAAGGTGCCATTACCCACTGGCAGAGCCTCTGAGGTTCCAGAACAGCAGAACTCCAAATAAGTGACCCCATTTTACATACTACACCTCTCAATGAATTCATCTAAGAGTGCAGTGATCATATTGACACCATGGATGTGTCACAGAATTTTGGGCAGTGAAGAAAAAATAATTGCATTTTTACCACAAAAATTTTGTTTTAGACCCAGATGTTACATTTTCTCTTGGAGAAATGGGTAAAAATGGCACCAAAATTTGTCACATAATTTTTGCTGAACATGGAAATACCGTACCCCATATGTGGCTGTAAAGTACAGCTTAGCCACACGGCGAGACTCTGGAGGGATGGAGTGCTTTTTGCCTCCTGGAGTGCAGATTTTCCTAGAATAGTTTTCAGACCCCTACAGCAGCAATCAGCTATGCATGTGGTATAAAACTCTGGGCCAACATTTAGAGCTTTGAATTTAAGTTTAAATTAAGATGAGGTGTGTGGTGTAGGCCTGCTGTGCTGGGAACCATGATTCCTCATGCAACAGCTCAAACTGCTTTTCTTCTCAGCCACTCTCCAGTGTCACAATCATCAGTTTCGTAGACTACTATTGGTAGAAAAATTTAAGGATAGTAACAGAGGAAGTTGACTGATCAATTCCACCACAGTGGAAATTTTAGAATGGAACAGCAGCAGTCAAGCCATGGGTCTCACATGAAGTATCAGGGTCTGGGCCAGCATTTACAGTTTTGAATTTAAATGTAAATTAAAATGAGGTGGATGATGGACCAATGTAAGCCTGCTGTGCTGGGAGCCCTGATAGCTCAAGCAACAGCTCAAACTATCTTTATTGCTCAGCCACACTCAGGTGGCACAAATATCTGCTTGGTAGTAAACTAATGTTCTAAAAATTTGAGGACATTTTCAGAGGACGAGCAGGTGCCGTGAAACCTGGGTTTCGGAAGGGCGCTCAGGTGGCCCTGTATCATACATTTGTGAGAGCTCTCACTCCTACATTTGGGAGGTCCCTCCCTCATTAAAAATTGTTTACAAAACTAGCTAACACATGCCCATTTGAATATTGAGCTTTGCCCACCACCACCACAACCACTTCCACCGCCATTGTCTTTATGCGACCCTCGCTTCACATTTTCAGAGGGCCAGCAGGTGCCGTGAAACCTGAGTTTTGTGAGCTCCACAGTTCAATTTAGCCACCTAAACCCAATGGAGCCACTGTCATAGCGGGTGAAGTCGCTGTGATGTGAATATAATGCAGGCGTTGGGGAGCTGTATTATCAATGTCAATTGGATTCTACCAGACACGAAAACCATTTGAATTAAATTCTGAATACAGTGTATGCAAGCGAAGGCCTGTATTGTGGTCAGTCTGTCAGGCCTGAAACCCATGTCAGGAACATGTACATGTACAAGCATCATTCTATGTGGAAGGACTGGACTGCCATTAACCAATCTGCACAAGACTGCACACTTCTTCTGGAAACTACCCAACTAGACAGAATGTATCTTTTGCATGGTTTTGAGCAACAACGAAGTAATTACAAGATATGTCCCTGAGAGTGACGAGGTCTGTGGAGTGTATTACTCAGGTGACAGGCAGTGCTACAAAGCTCAGGTAAAGGCCTTAGCGTGGCAATGACCATGTTCCAATATGTGTAAGGCTTCAGCCTCAATAGGTCTGTGGAGCATATTAACCCAGTCTCTTAGACCTTCTTAAAATGTACAGAAACTGGCCAATTCCCCACCACCAATTTTTTTCCCCAAAATTTTGAAAATTTAAGGGGCTCAGTTTAATAAAGAGACACAAGTCTCATTTAGGAGTCTGGAAAAGCCAGGAATGGCCTTTGCCCAGCACCGGACAATGAAAAGTGCTAACAAATATGTATGACCTCTCTTAGTAACAATATGGCAAGAGACATATATGCTGACAAGGGACAACTGAACACTACTCTGGGACAACAAACTGGATGTGGTTGCTTTCTAGACAGCAGATTGGGAAGGATGTAACACAGGGAAAGGGCCAGTGATTTCACCCTGAGACACAGAGCTCCCAGCTGGAGAGTGATGGAGATGCTAGTTCATCTGAGGATTAGGAGGAGGAGGAGAGACAGGAACTGGAATACGAGGAGACTGAAACCCTGATGGAAGTGGGGCCTGCTATTCTTGGTGTGGGTAAGATGTGTGATATCTCAGCCACTGACTCTGTCCTGGACTTCACCAGGATAACCCCGTGTGCTGTCAGGGAAATGGAGCGTCCCTGTCCACAAGAAATTGTCCACGTGTCTTTGGTTTTGTGGACCTTCCCTATAACTACATTGGCCAGAGGACGGCTGATGTTGTGTAACATATGTAATGTAGGGATGGCACACCGGGAAAAATAGTGGCGGCTGGGAATCGAGTACTGTGGGGCTGCCACCGCCAAGAGGTCACGGAAAGACTCAGTTCCCACCAGCTGAAACGGAAATATTTCCAGGGCTATCAATATGGGTGTTTGGGCATTTGGGCCTGTGGGTGAGTGGATATTTCTGCTTCCTGTGAAACTTCTGGGGCGTGGACAATGGAACGCTGTGCTGGGACAGCGAACTGGATGTGGTTGCTGACTTTTGTGTCTGTACAACTGCAGGTTGTGGGCAGGAGACATCAGAGCCTGCTTCTAGGACAACAGATTGGGAAGGCCATAACTCAAGGGAAGGGGCAGTGGTTTCACCCTCATGCAAAGATTTTGTACCCAGGCATTCCGGCCACCTCCCGGGGTTCTTGGTTGCCATGTGCTTCTGCATGCTGGTGGTGCTCAGGCTGGCATTGTTCTTGCCTCTTCTCAGCTTGGTATAGCAGATACTACAAATTACTGTTGTTTTATATGAAGGACTTTAAGAAAAAACTGCCATACAGGGGAACAAAGCACCCTTGGCCTGTTATCTAGCTGATTGGGGGCTCTGTGGAACAGTTACCGGAGTTCTCCCTCTGGTCAAACCACTACCTCTTCTTGCCTTTTTTCATTGTATGGATCCATCCCTCTCTGCACTGCTGTGCTCACTATGCATGCCATCATGTCAGGTTAGAGACGTGGCCTCATCATCGACCATGTCATCTTCCAATTCATCAATCTGATCCTCCATCTGAGTTGCGATTTTAGGCTAACCTGATGGCAACTGTGCGTCATGATTATCATCCACTCCTTCAGACATGAATTCATTTTCCCCATTGTGGCTTTCTTCTGGCCATGGGTGCTCAAATGTTTGTGCATCACTGCACTCCACCTCCTCATGACCCTCTTTAATGGTGTATAGTGAGAAGCCAGAATAATTACAAGGAAACGTAAATAGTTCCTCAGAGTGGCCAGCATTGGGGTCATATGTCTCCTGGGTCTCTTGATGGGGGGAGGAAGGAAGATCAGGTTGAGGATTGTGAGGCCCATCCTCTTGGCTACTGACACTGGACAGTGTGGAAGACTTTGTGGTGCTGCTTGTCAACACATTGGAGCCTTTGCCATCCAACCCACAAGATCCTCACACTTGTCTGGGTTTGACAGTGATGTAGCATGCAGATCGAACTTTCACAGGAAGCTAGAATGAGATATAGTCACCTTCTGATCTGTCACACGGTCTTGGCGGGCACCACAACAGCCACGTTCCCGTTCCTTAACGTCACCCTTTCCCTTATTGAATGTTTTATGATAAAAATAATTTCCTGGCTTTATTTTTCACAAGTACCCTCACAGAGGTGTTATGTACAAATTCCCTGTAGCTAGCAATGTGTGGGTAATTTTTTTTAGCTATCAGCTTTATTATACATGGCAACAGCAGACTCAGGAAAATTACTGGTAAATATTGACATATGTGTATCTCAGCATGCTTTGCGCCAGTCACACAACTGCTAGATAAATATATATGCTATTTACTTAACCAGTAGCAGAGTATTTTTTATATCACCTTTATCACACACTAGATGGAGGCCTGATGCGATCGCATCGGGAAAGTGGGAATGTCATAATGGGGGCAGGCTTTGCAGTGTTGAGAATCTCTCCCCCCATGTGCTCACCCACCTATCCACTCTCTCTTTCCCCATGTGTTGACTTCTCCCGTCTGTGCTCTCTTCTTTGACCTGTCTACCCCATGTGCTATCCCCCTTGTCTGCTGTCTCTCTCCTTCCTGTGCTGTTTTCTCCCCTCATGTGCTGTCCCATTTGAGCTGTCTCCCCCGTGTGCTCTGTCTCTCTCACCCCTGTGTCTTACCATGTACAGAACATACCACAGCACCTGGGCAGGGGAGGATGCAAAAGACAATACTGACATTACAGCAGAAGATCGCAGAGGATATATTTTGTGAGGTAAAATATTGTTTAAAAACAGTCAGTGAAATATTTTACCTCACAAAATGAATCCTCTGTGATCCCCTGCTGTAATGTCAGTATTGTCTTTTGCTTACTCCCCTGCCCAGGAAATGTGGTATGCTCCGTACATGGTCAGGCACAGACAATTTTTAAAATGAACTTTCGTTCTTGGGAAAACCCCTTTAATGTGACCGGCTTCCTTTGCCTGTAGACATGTCATGCATCTGCCGCCGGGATCAGCTGAATGATTCACTGCGCCTGTGCGGAATTCGTGCAGGCGCAGTGTGATGGTATTCTGCTGGTGGTACCGTGTAAGAGGCTGCGTGAGTGAGTGTGACTGTGACTGTGAATGTGAGTGAGTGAATGTGAGTGGGTTAGTGTAAGTGTGTGAGTGTCAGTGTGAGTGTCAGTGTGATTGTGAGAGTGTGTGTGTGTGTGGTGCGTACGGCGTATAGAGTGTGTGTGTGTGGTGCGATGGTGTTCTGCTGGTGGTACCATGCAATAGGTTGGCACCAGCAGCAGTTTCCATATTGAGACACCCATCACTAGGGTGCCCCAATATGGCGGTCAGTGAACTTCCTCCGCTTGGAATTATGGGATACGGTGACTTCTGGACAGAACAGGAAATGAAAACATTACAAGGCAATTATATAAATACATGCCAACAGCAGACTCAGGAAAATTACTGGTAAATAGTCACGTTTGCGTATCTCATCAGGCGTTGCGCCAGTCGCAAAAATGCTAGATAACTATACACTATTTAGTTATGCAATAGCAGAGTTACTTTTTGTTACATTGCCTTTATGAAACACACCAACAGCAGACTCAGGAAAATTAGTGACACTGGTAATAGCACAGTAATTTTTTTTATATCGCCCTTATGACATACGCCAGCAACAGATTTAGGAAAATTAGTGGAACTGGTAAATAGTAACATTTGCATATCTCAGCAGGCTTTGCACCAGTCGCACAACTGCTAGATAAATATATGCTATTTATCTAACCAGTAGCACAGTAATTTTTTTTTTATTTCTCCTTTATTGCTCACGCAAACAGCAGATTCAGGAAAATTACTGGTAAATAGTGACGTTTGCATATCTCAGCAGGCTTTCTTCCAGTCGCACAACTGCTACATAAATATATGCTATTTATTTAACCAATACCACAGTAATTTTTTGAGAGCATACCCTTAGGGACCATTTTTTCTTACTTGTCATCCATGTGTTGGCCATATGCAATCAGTTATTTTACTCAGCTGGTATTATTATTATTTTACATGACCATTTGCAGTTTTCTATCTTACAGAACTGTAATGTATTTGTAAAAATTGGATGCCATGCTCATGGTCCATAAGGCACATGATTTTATTCTCACACCTATCAGATTTCAGAGTGATGTGACAATATGCAGTGACTTTTTTTCATGCCAAATACAACTGAGGGAAAATACATAGATCTATACTTCCTCATTAACCCCTTAGTGACAGAGCCAATTTGGTACTTAATGACCAAGCTAATTTTTACAATTCTGACAACTGTCAGTTTATGAGGTTATAGCTCTGGAATGCTTCAACGTATTCCACTGATTCTGAGAAAGTTTTTTTGTGACATATTGTACTTCATGTTAGTGGTATAATTTCCTTGATTTAACTTGCGTTTATTTATAAAAAAATGGAAATTTGGCAAAAATTGTGAAAATTTTGTAATGTTCAAACTTTTAATTTTTGTACATTTAAATCAGACAGTGTTGTCACACAAAATAGTTAATAAATAACATTTCCAACATGTCTACTTTACATCAGCACAATTTTGGAAACTTAATTTTTTTGTTAGGACATCATAAGGTTTAAAAGTTGACCAGCGATTTCTTATTTTTCCAACAAAATTTACAAAACCTTTTTGTAGAGACCACCTCAAACTTGAAGTGAGTTTGCGGGGTCAATTTAACAGAAAATATCCAAAAGTGACACCATTCTAAAAACAGCTCAAGGTGCACAAAACCAGATTCAAAAAGTTTATTAACCCTTCAGGTGCTTTATGAGAAATAAAGCAATGTGGAAGGAAAAAATGAACATTTTACTTTTTTCACAAAAAATTTACTTTGGAACCATTTTTTAAATTTTCACAATGGTATCAGGAGAGAATGGACCACAAAATTTGTTCTGCAATTTCTCCTGAGTACGCCGATACCCCATATATTGGGAAAAGCCACTGTTTGGGTGAATGCAGGGCTCAGAAGCGAGGGAGCATCGTTTGAAGTTTTGAATGCAATATTGTATGCAATCAATGTTAGCGCAATGTCGCGTTTGGGGACCCCCTGATGTACCTACACAGTGGAAACCCTCCAATTCTATCTCCAACCGTAACCCCAACACACCCCTAACCCTAATCCCAACCCTAACCATAACCCTAACTACAAACCTAACCCTAGCACACCCCTAACCCTAAACCCAACCCTAACCGTAATCCCAACCATAACCACAACCCTAACCCTAGACCAACCCTAACTTTAGCCCAGCCCTAACTTTAGCCCCAACCCTTACTTGATCCCAACCCTAACCCTAACTTTAGCCCAACTCATTTTAGCCCAACTCACTTTATCCCAACTCTTTTTTCCAGGAAGAAGATGCCGGCGGCCCGTGGGACTTCACAGGGGGTTGCAGAGAACTGAGTGGCCCTATTTTTCTCTCTCTGATGTGTGATCACATCAGAGGAGAGAGAATTTAAATGGAAAATCTTAGTTTTTTTGTTGTCGGCGTTAAACCGTTAATAATGGTTATCGCAACACTGGGGTTGGTAAACCCGAATCATGTTCTCTGGGGTCTCAGCTACCCCTGGTAGCCGAAACACCAGAGAAATTCTGACTCTGGGGGTGTTATACCCTTATTTCTCAGAGACGTTTAAAAGCGGCACTGTAGCATAAGTATCCTTAACTGTAGCCATTAAAAGGAGTATTGGCGGTCGTTCAGGGGTTAAATAACATTGGTCCGAATGCAATCTTATTTTTTATCGGATTGCACTTGTCAGATTTTAATGCAAGTATGAGCGAACCTTAAGGTAGGGGTCACACGGCAGAATAGTCTCTCATGTGAGAGAACCAGGCCAATTATGCTAATGACACTTGGATCAAACTCTGTCACAGTTTGATATGAGTCTCACCTTAGTATGATCTGATTCTCTTATATGACAGAAGTGAAGCACAGGTTCTGGGAAGATGAAGATCAAAATTTCTTTGTCTTCTCCATTGACTCTGTATGGGTACATTGGACCGAGTGCAGCCCAATTTTTCAGTCGCACCCATACACTTGAATGGAAAAGTGTGATCAGATGCATTTGCAGCATGCTGCATTTGTTTTAGCAAACAGAATCGGTATGAGAAAAAAATTGCTAATCTGCACTGCCTCGTTAAGTAACATTGGTCCAAGCGAAATCCAAATTTTTATCTGATTGCTCTAGTCTGATTTATTCACTTGTGTGAACGAGCCCTAAAAGATAGAAAACAATGTCTCTTTTTTATAGTGGATCTTTCCAGTGCTGCAGTTAAAAATGTCAGTGGTGTCAAATGATTCCACACAGCTGTAAGGGATTCAGATCAGTTGTCACGGGAGAGTATTTTATTGTTTCCCTGGTTTTTAATTGCAGCACCTCCTATGTCATCTACTTATTGGAATGTAGAGCAATCACCAGTATGTCTGTAGGACAATACAGCCCGTTACCAACCGAATGAATAAACATAGGCACAATATGTGGACTGGTGTTCTTAAACATGTCACCACAGTTGACCTATATAAATTATTAGTATGGACATACAGGTTATAGACAGCTGTAAAGAGTCTTACCTGTGTGTCTCATATCAGCTGTCTTGTTTTGGAGAAATCATCTTTTATCTCTTTATATAAATGACCTGTTCCAGGCTATGGGGAGGACACTGCCGTGAAGATAACTTTACATGAAGGGGAGTTTCCAGTGTGATGTGTGATGGCTAGTGTTGAGCGTTCGGCCGATATTCGCTGTATCGGAATTCCGATACCGAGTACCGATATTTTTTCAATATCAGATACCGGAATCGGAAGTCCCCATAATGCAATGAGCCACTGTTGTGGCTGTGATTGGCTGCTGAAATGATGTCATCATGATGCACGGTCTGTACGCATCATGATGCGCGGTCTGTGCCGACTGCGGGGGGCCTGTACCGACTGCGGGGGGCCTGTACGGGCCTGCCGGGGGCCTGTGCTGGCTGTCGGGGGTCTGTATGGGCCTGCCGGGGGCTTATGCCGGCTGCCGGGGTCTGTACGGGCCTGCCGGGGGCTTGTGCCGGCTGTCGGGGGTTTGTACGGGCCTGCCGGGGGCCTGTGCCGGCTGCCGGGGGTCTGTATGGGCCTGCCGGGGGTCTGTACGGGCCTGCCGGGGGCTTGTGCCGGCTGCCGGTGGTCTGTGCGGGCCTGCCGGGGGCTTGTGCCTGGTGCCGGGGGTCTGTGCGGGCCTGCCGGGGGCTTGTGTCAGCTGCCGGGGGTCTGTACGGGCCTGCCGGGTGCCTGTGCCGGCTGCCGGGGGTCTGTGCGGGCCTGCCGGGGGTCTTGTGTGTGTGTGTGCAGGCATCATCCGATGGGACTACAAGTCCCATCGGGCGATGCCTGCTACAATGACATTGATTGACACATTAGCCAATGATGGGACAGTAGTAGTCCCATCATCTGGCTAATGTGTTGAATGCAAAAAAAAAAAATATATATATATACATACTACATACATACTACATACTACATACATACTACATACATACTACATACATACAACATGCTACAGACATACAGTACATACTACATTCATACTACATACTAGATATATACTACATTCATACTACATACATACTACATACATACAACATGCTACAGACATACAGTACATACTACATTCATACTACATACATACTACATATATACGACATTCATACTACGTACATACTATATACATACTACATTCATACAACATACATACTACATACATACTACATATATACTACATTCATACTACATACATACTACATACATACTACATATACACTACATTCATACAACATACATACATACATACTACATATATACTACATACATACAACATACATACTACATATATACTACATACATACTACATATATACTACATTCATACAACATACAAACATACATACTACATACATACTACATTCATAATACATTCATACTATCTACGTACTACATACATGCTACAGACTTACAGTACATACTACATACATACTACATATATACTACATTCATACTACATACATACTACATGTATACTACATTCATACAACATACATACATACTACATACATACCATACATACTACATACAGTATATACTACATTCATACAACATACATACATATATACTACATTCATACAACTACATATACACTCACTGGCCACTTTATTAGGTACACCATGCTAGTAAGGGGTTGGACCCCCTTTTGCCTTCAGAACTGCCTCAATTCTTCGTGGCAGAGATTCAACAAGGTGCTGGAAGCATTCCTCAGAGATTTTGGACCATATTGACATGATGGCATCACACAGTTGGCGCAGATTTGTCGGCTGCACATCCCTGATGCGAATCTCCCGTTCCACCACATCCCAAAGATGCTCTATTGGATTGAGATCTGGTGACTGAGGAGGCCATTTGAGTACAGTAAACTCATTGTCATGTTCAAGAAACCAATCTGAGATGATTCGAGCTTTATGACATGGCGCATTATCCTGCTGAAAGTAGCCATCAGATGTTGGGTACATTGTGGTCATAAAGGGATGGACATGGTCAGCAACAATACTCAGGTAGGCTGTGGCGTTGCAACGATGCTCAATTGGTACCAAGGGGCCCAAAGAGTGCCCAGAAAAAATTCCCCACACCATGACACCACCACCACCAGCCTGAACCGTTGATACAAGGCAGGATGGATCCATGCTTTCATGTTGTTTACGCCAAATTCTGACCCTACCATCCGAATGTCGCAGCAGAAATCGAGACTCATCAGACCAGGCAACGTTTTTCCAATCTTCTACTGTCCAATTTCGATGAGCTTGTGCAAATTGTAGCCTCAGTTTCCTGTTCTTAGCTGAGAGGAGTGGTACCCAGTGTGGTCTTCTGCTGCTGTAGCCCATCTGCCTCAAAGTTCGACGCACTGTGCGTTCAGAGATGCTCTTCTGCCTACCTTGGTTGTAACGGGTGGCAATTTGAGTCACTGTTGCCTTTCTATCAGCTCGAACCAGTCTGCCCATTCTCCTCTGACCTCTGGCATCAACATGGCATTTCCGGCCACAGAACTGCCGCTCACTGGATTTTTTTTCTTTTTCGGACCATTCTCTGTAAACCCTAGAGATGGTTGTGCGTGAAAATCCCAGTAGATCAGCAGTTTCTGAAATTCTCAGACCAGCCCTTCTGGCACCAACAATCATGCCACGTTCAAAGGCACTCAAATCACCTTTCTTCCCCATACTGATGCTCGGTTTGAACTGCAGGAGATTGTCTTGACCATGTCTACATGCCTAAATGCACTGAGTTGCCGCCATGTGATTGGCTGATTAGAAATTAAGTCTTAACACACAGTTGGACAGGTGTACCTAATAAAGTGGCCAGTGAGTGTATACTACATTCATACTACATACATACTACATACTACATACATACTACATACTACATATATACTACATTCATACTACATACATACTACATATATACTACATTCATACAACATACATACTACATTCATACTACTTTCATACTACATACATACTACATACATACTGCATACATACTACATACATACAACATGCTACAGACAGACAGTACATACTACATTTATACTACATTCATACTACATACATACTACATACATACTACATATATACTACATTCATACAACATGCTACAGACATACAACATACATGCAACATACATACTACATACAACATACATACATTCATACAATACATACATACTACATACAATACGTTCATACATTCATACAATACATACATATAGACATACAGTACATATAACATAGAGTACATACTCACCAATACTTGTCACATTGTTCCCCGAAGCCAGTGTCATCTATGAAAAAATATGAAAATAACAAACACGCCATATACTCCCTGATCCACAGAAATCCACGAGGGTCCCATGCTGATTTCCTGTGGAAAACAGCAGCATCAGCTGATTCGACCACTCTCTACGGGGCTCCAGGAATCCAATGACAGGAGGTAGGTATCCTTCCGCACTGTATTCCTCCGCCACTGTAAAAAAATAGTTCCTGGTCTCACTTTATGGCAAAAGCTGCGTGGGAACTTTTTCACTGTATGTATGTTGTATGTTGTATGTAGTATGTATGTAGTATGTATGTATTGTATGAATGTATTGTATGTAGTATGTATGTTGTATGCAGTATGTATGTAGTATGTATGTTGTATGTCTGTAGCATGTTGCATGTATGTTGTATGTATGTAGTATGTAGTATGTATATATGTTATATGAATGTAGTATATATGTATGTAGTATGTATGTATGTTGTATGAATGTAGTATATATGTAGTATGAATATAGTATGTATGTTGTATGTATGTTGTATGTCTGTAGCATGTTGTATGTATGTAGTAAGTATGTAGTATGTATGTATGTATGTTGTATGAATGTAGTATATATGTAGTATGTATGTATGTATGTATGTTGTATGAATGTAGTATGTATGTAGTATGTAGTATGTATGTATGTTGTATGAATGTAGAATATATGTAGTATGAATGTAGTATGTATTTTGTATATATGTTGTATGTCTGTAGCATGTTGTATGTATGTTGTATGTATGTAGTAAGTATGTAGTTTGCATGTTGTATGAATGTAGTATGTATGTAGTATGTATATATATACATACTACTGTCCCATCATTGGCTAATGTGTCAATCACTGTCATTGTAGCAGGCATCGCCCAATGGGACTTGTAGTCCCACTGGACGATGCCTGCACACACACAAGGCCCCCGGCAGGCCCGTACAGACCCCCGGCAGCCGGCACAAGCCCCGGCAGGCCCGTACAGACCCCCGGCAGCCGGCACAAGCCCCCAGCAGGCCCGTACAGACCCCCGGCAGCCGGCACAGGACCCCGGCAGGCCCGTAGAGACTCCCGCCAGCCGGTACAAGCCCACGGCAGGCCCGTACAGACCCCCGGCAGCCGGCACAAGCCCCCGGCAGGCCCATACAGACCCCCGGCAGGCCCACACAGACCCCGCCCGCACACACAGACACGCACAGTGTCTGCCCACGCACTGCCCACACTCTTCCCCCCTCCCGAACTGGATGTGCAAGTAAAGAAAGGGGTTTTTTTCATTCCGATATTTCTGTCCCATTGACTTGAATGGGACTTCCGGTATCGGAATCGGCGATACCCGATACTTTTTTTGTATCGGGCCGATCCAATCTGATCCGATATTTCTCTATATCGGATGGTATCGCTCAACACTAGCGATGGCCGCTCCTAATCAAACTGCAGAGTTGTGTGCGATTATAACTGACACATCTGCAGGTTCCTCTTAGCTTCAGCTTCCAGCTCACAGGCAGACAGGGTTGTAATATTGTTACAATACAGCAGAGCTGAGAGAGAAGCAAAAAAAGTTTGTAAAAAGACAAATTTCATTTCTCCTGTCCTGTGTTAGTTACTTGTCTCACTGGTAACTCCCCTTCATGTAAAACAAGCTCTGTAGGCAGAGTTATCTTCCAGACAGCATCCTCTTCAGAGCCTGGAAGAGGTCACTTACATAAAGTGATAAAAGATTTCTCCTCAACAAAGCATCTGATATGAGGCACACAGCTAGGACTTTTCTCAGAAGTCTATAGCCTTTATGCCCATATTAATAGTTTAGATAAATCAAATGTGGTGACAGATTCCCTTTAATCACAGCCTATCTAAGCATTTTTATTAGAACATCAACTAGATTCTAGCCATCTGAAATTAATAATACTTGATCAAATACCTGTGAATATTCCAAATCAATTCCAAAGATTAAGAAACAGGGAATTCTCTTGGATATTCACACTTGTAACTTTGTCACCTGAAGAACTGAATGAGAGAATCGAAAATACAAGATGTGATTGATTCAATTTCCATAATGGGAAATCAAAAAGTCCAATAAACTCCTTTCAAGTTTTTTTTTCTCAGTGTTTTTTATTTTAATTTAGAGAGGTATATTTTGTCTTAAAGAGGTAGTTTTGTGTTATCATTTGTTTTTATATACACTGTATAATCTATATGTTAATATAACTACTATAATGCGTTTCAATTTGGTGGCGATTACAATTAGTAATTTTTAGATATGTTTTAAATTAATGAATTGCTGTTAAATGTATTAATTGTTGCTTATCACGTGTGATGTTAATTGTAACATCATCAGTGACCCTTTTAGAGGTCAGGGGTGATATCCTGTTTTAATAGCGCACAGTGACAGATGCAGCTGCCGACTTCCAGCACACATCCTACTTACCTTCCCTGCGTGCCATCAATGCATCTCGTTTATTCAGGTGCCAGCAGCTCTTCCGGTCGAGCGATCACTTGGCCCCGCACATCAAGGTAATGAATATTCACGCCTCTCCACTCCGATAGGCATGGAGTGAATATTAATTACCTTAATGAGCGGGGCCCTGTTATCGCTCAGCCAGACAGAAGAGTTGCTGGCGCTGAAACGAGATGCAGCAAGGGCACGCAGGCAACGTAAGTAGGATTTTTTTTTATAGGAACCATGCATACAAGGATAGGGGATAAGGATCCATGTATAAAAGGATAGGGGAAAAGGAGCCATGCTGTAATGTCACGTGTGACTGGATACACCGCCTCCAGCAGGAGAAATTTCTATAACACACGTGAACCTGGTTACACCACCTCCAGCAGGGCGAATTTAAACAGAGTTAAGGGAAACACCGGGGAAACCGGTACAATGGAGGGCCCTGCAATAGGGAATGGGGACGTGGAGACCTCCTGCACTCCCCTGAGTCTGTCCCTACACTCCTGACGATCCCTAGGCAGGTTCCGCACCTGGCGACGAGCTGGATACCTGAGATCCCTAGCTCGCCCTGTACCTATCCCTTTCTAGTGAACTGGACGGTGCAGAAACTAATCCCACCACTGCACTAATACACACAAGGAAAGTCACAAACAGGGAAAAACACCACTTAGCTTTGCTCTGTTGCTATTGCTCCCAGCAACAGAGTACAACACCAAAGTTCAGCTTCACCCCTGAAGCTCGACACCTGAATTCAGCTTCCGCCTGAAGCTATTACACCAGACTTGGTTGGAAATGAGCAATATCACCCACAGTGAGTGACCACCTGCTACTCCTTTATAGGTCCCTGAGCTGCTACCACTGGAGAGGAAGGGGATGTTTGTAGAGAGACGGCAGAGACAGTAGCCCCTTAGCAGCAGCCCTCACACGACTGCTCCCAGCTGACTACTTCCCTAGTCCGCCAATCTAAGACCGGGTTGTGTTTTTTAGACCAAGGGGGGCCCACAATGATAGGTGCTGGATTTCCCTCAAAGACGTAGCATGACTGGGACTCATCATGATGTCCTCTATGCAGCACAATGTCTTCTACGACTTGGTTTAACCCCCCCTGGCTCAGTGGGACAGCGTCAATGGCTTGGACGCTTATGGGTCTGTCCGGCATCTCACACCTCAGACCATGAGTCTGGACAAACTGAGCATCCAGCAGACTGACTTCTGCTCCACTGTTAACAAGCACCGACATGCCCTCAGGTATCTCGCCAACCATCACCTCTGCTGACATAGTACCTTCTGAGGGCGAGGAGGAAATATACACTCCCAGGTCATCTTCCTCCACACAACCAGGGGGACACGGCTTCTCTGACAGTACAGAAGTTACGGCGTGAGCGCCAAGGACTAAATCATTAGTTTGCTCACTACAGGGACGTACCCCTTCACCTTGGGGAACACCAGGCAGCACCATGGGGACACCAACTCCTCCCACCTGCCTGGGTACGTCCGCATGTATAAGCAAGTCCTGCTCCCCAGCAGGGACTCCAAGGCGCATCTTGCCAAAGCCGCAAATGGACCCTCTAGTGGAGCCAAAGGGTAGGCCTCCGACCCATAATTCCACTGCAGGTGCTGCTTAAACACATCATGCAGCTCCTCACTCATCTCAGTGAGGATCAGCAGCAACTGCTCACCGGTCTGAACTTGGCCCATGGCTCACCAGAGAAAAATGTTAAGGTTGGTGATAATGTAATGTCATGTGTGACTGGATACACCGCCTCCAGCAGGGCGAATTTCTATAACACACGTGAACCTGGATACACCGCCTCCAGCAGGGCGAATTTAAACAGAGTTAAGGGAAACACCGGGGAAACCGTTACAATGGAGGGCCCTGCAATAGGGAATGGGGACATGGAGACCTCCTGCACTCTCCCGAGTCAGTGTCCCTACACTCCTGACGATCCCTAGGCAGGTTCTGCACCTGGCGACGAGCTGGATACCTCAAATCCCTAGCTCGCCCTGCACCTATCCCTTTCTAGTGAACTGGACGGTGCAGAAACTAATCCCACCACTGCACTAATACACACACAAGAAAAGTCAGAAACAGGGAAAAACACCACTTAGCTTTGCTCTGTTGCTATTGCTCCCAGCAACAGAGTACAACACCAAAGTTCAGCTTCACCTCCGAAGCTCGACACCTGAATTCAGCTTCCGCCTGAAGCTATTACACCAGACTTGGTTGGAAATGAGCAATATCACCCACAGTGAGTGACCACCTGCTACTCCTTTATAGGTAGCAGCCAGGGAATCACACCTGCTTCATAATCACGTGGAATAACACTAGCGGCCACCGGGGGCAACTAAACTAAAGTAACCAGAGCGCAATGACCCTAACGGCCACCGGGGACAGAACTATAACTAAAACAACCACAGTGTAATGACCTTAATGGCCACCGGGGGCAAAACTATCTTTAAGAAAACAGCTTAAAGGAAAAAAAAAAGGTTACTTGTGCAAAATCTTGTCATAATCCGACCTGGATCATGACACATGCATACAAGGATGGGACGTGGGAGGCATGCATACAAGGACAGCGATGGGGGAGCCATGCATACAAGGACAGGAACTGGGGAGCCATGCATATAAGGACAGGAAATGGGGATCCATGCATACAAGGACAGGTAAAGGGGGAGCCATGCACACCAGAGTAGGGATGAGGGGATAATGTATACCAGGCTTATACTTGAGTCAATAACTTTACCAAGTTTTTCATGGCAAAATTAGGTCCCTTGGCTTATACTCAGGTCGACATATACTAGAGTATATATGGTAAGTGTTTTCAGATTCTCAAACGTTCATTGCAGTTCCAGCAATATACACCTAGGAACCAGTGGTTGGGGCTGCAGTCATCTCTAGTGAACTCACGCCCTATCAGTTTTCTGCCTGCTTTGCGCAACTTCCTCAGGTGAGTAGTGCACTGATATTGAAACAAGATCAACAGATTAACACAAGGAGCGCTTTCCCTATTTTTTATTATTGGCAAGGGCAGAGGAAGCTTAGTAGAGTATGATAAAACAACATGAAAATTGTTATAAAAGGTATATTGTGGATCTCTATGGCATTATCCTTAGGTATTTATGGTAAAAGCTTTAACTTCAGTAGGATAGTGTACAAGCTATTAAAATTTTGGGATTATGGAGATTCATCTTTTGGCTTTAATGAAATTTTTTTTGTTTTATAAAATGTAACACAAGCCTTAGTTTCAGGATTTTGGTTTCTAAACAAAAATAGCACTGAGTGGTTTAATATTATCCTCCTTGTTTGCAGTATACGAAGAATAAAAAACTTATAGTGCTGTCACTGCAATTGATCTGACATCAATTTACAGTCATACTGAGTGACTGTACAAATACAGCACTTCCCTATGTCCCCTTGAATTCTTCTTTTTTTCACATAGTTTTTTCACTCCCATTTATTAACGCTCAATATTTTATCATGGCCTGAAAGAGTCCACCCTGATTGGCTGGGGTAGACCATGAGATGCAATAGCTACAGGGCATTATGGGTAAGCATGCGCAGCCGTGCCTGATATCATTAGCCCACTCACCTAGTCTTCAGCAGTGTGTCAAATGACACTGGATATATATTTCTTTGTTTTAGCGATCCTTGTGAATTGAATGACAGAGTATTTGAACCAGCGGAGACCTGCGACTTTAAAGAATTTTGAGTTGAAATCAATCGTTCGTGGATCGAACCTCATCTCTTGTGACAATATATCAAAGCTGTAAGGCAAGCACTGCCATGCTAGAGTAATACCATTGATTTTGGATAGTTCTGTAAGCCAACTGTTTTATCCCTTGAGCTTGATGTAACAGAGCTGATGCCAGGGACCAGGAAGTGAAGCAGAATGGTACAAAACTAGATGAAAATTGGCAGAAAAGGTATTTGGGTGTCTTTAGTGGCATTAAACTTGTTGGTTTGTTCATTGTAATTTATATTTGTATTTTTTAAATAACTCCTTCTCATGTACAGCACCATCGAATCAATAGTGCTCTAAAGATAAATACCATATATACTCGAGTATAAGCTGAGTTTTTCAGCACATTTTTTGTGCTGAAAATGCCTCCCTCTGCTTATACTCGACTGAGGTGTCCAGAACATGGAGAGGGAGGGGTTGCGGCAGAGTAGCAGGTCACAGGAGGCAGGAGCCGGCTGCTGTGGCTAACTCCTGTGCCCGTTGCTACAGAGAAATGAATATTCACTGCACTGGCAATGCAGTGTGAGGAGACTGCAGGCACATAGGATGCAATAACGGACTGTACACAGAGCAAGGGTGAAAGGGGTTTATTATACAGTAGAAACTCCACGCAGGGAGAAAACAGGGGGATAATATTCCCTGATACAGCAAAAGGCTAATGGGGATAACTTAAGGAACAGGGACAAGTAAAGCCAACAATACAATAAAATGCAATGCTCATAAGTTGTTTAGACCGTATACATAGGCTAGTGATTCAACTAGCCTATGTATACGGTCTAAACAACAATTCAAAAGCATCTTACAGTATTTTATTCCAGGTACCAGATCACTATGCCGCTATGGAGCATTGCATACCTCCTCATACCCATTGGTCATCACCAATATTCTAACTTCTCTAAGTTTTACCAGTGAGTCCTGTTCTGTTTTTGCTTGCACACATTTACTCTTCCCCTTGGTTCTGGCTATCTGATTGTAAACTTTTTTAGCGCGGCGTTTCACTACTTTTTATTTTTTAGGTGCACTACCAACAGGAAACGACACAGAACCTATTCAAACACCTGCAGCTTTTAAGTTTACCCTACCCCCTCTACTTCATTACAACTATAAATAAATCCTTTTGAGCCTGAAGCGCCTGTGTATATTTACTCTTTTTTGAAAATATAAGTTATCACTCAGGCGGCAGTCACAGTTGAACTTCTGTCTGTGACTGGTGCTGCCTAGGTTGCTTCGCAGTGGGGGTCTATCAATCCTGAGGTAAATGATGTAGTATCTTTTGACATTGGCAGTGTCCTCCCGTGGTCCTGACAATGGCGGTGGCTCCTCAGGATCCTGATGGGGGTGTTGGGTCCAGGAGATGAGGTGATGAAGAGGGATGCATCCTGATCCTCAGTGGTGAGTGTCCCAACATTACAGAGATTTGCAGCACTGCCCAAACACAGTTTACAATGGGCAGTCTGGTTCACTGTGCCGAATCAACACACGCCTAAGTCCCGTTCACAGACCTTGTTTCTCACAGTCAGTACTGTCAGCGGGAGCGGCTGTGGCAGCGTTGTCGGCTGTGTCAGTGGTCTCAACGAGGGCAGTGATGTTGGATGGGACAGCGGTGTCTGAGTGGTACTCAGTCAACAGTCTCCTGTCAAAGCACTCTTCCATCCCAGGCTCTGCTCTGCCCAGACACCTCTCAGCTGATTTTACCTTACAGGCATCACGCATGCCCAAAGTTCCCACCCAAACTGTCTGGTCACTTGGGCGCTGCAGCTCTGGCCGCTTAGCCACGCCCCCTTTTCTCAAACACAGAGTACTGTTTGGAGTCTCAAGCTTTCTACCCCGCTATTGTGATGTATTGTATACAGTCTATATAGCGTCTTGTGCTTGGGTGCGAGGAAAACACAGGAGACACAGGTTTGGTTAAGAAGTGCTTGTATTGCTTCATACAAGTCTGCCACAGGGAAAAGGTTTCACACAGTTTGCAGGTACAGAGGCAGGAGACACAGCAGGCCAGAGTAAACTTTAAGTTCAGCATTAACCACAACAACAGGTTCAGGGTCTCTCTCTATTACTTCCCTTGCAAATCTTGATTTGGCAAGCAGCAGGTTTCCAGTGTCCACAAGTGTCCCAAACATCCACAGTAGGAGATGGTTGGACTACTAAGTCCAAGACTTCCAGAAGCCAGGTCACATGCTAACTGCAGACATGATTCAGAAGCACTGATTGAACAGCTGAGGCTGCTTAAAAAGGCAAGAGGCAGAGAACAGGGTGGAAACATAGAAGCTGGAAACTCCATACTGACTGAGGGCAAGGTAGCTGCAGCAGGACAGAAAGTAAAATGGCCGATGGAAAAACTTGATTTCAAAAACATCAGATATGGAAAAAGAGACTGAGAACCTTACAGCAATATAGGTGACAGCCCTGACGGTTCCGGACCCTTCACGAAGGAGACATGCCTAGTTAGTTCCTTCCCCTTACAAGTGTCAGCTGCAGCAGCCGGCTCCTGCAGCTGCTGGGCAGTCCCGTGTGCTGCTACTTAAGAGAAATTAATATTTACCTCTCTTCACTCCCATGAATATTCATTTCTCTTTGTTAGGCATCAGGTTTCTGCGTCTGCTCTGCAGGAATCCAGTGCCTCACATTCCGTGGTCTCCTGCTGTCTATCTACTGCAGAGAAGATTACTTTGCAGCAGACCGCTCCAGAGACTAAGTTCCTCTGTGCTCCTACTGGGCATGCTCACGAGATGATCTCCCATTGGAGATCGGGAGTCATGTGCCCAGGTCCTGCTCCAGATCTCATTGGTCCATCTCGGAGATCTGGAAGGTCCCGCACGGCTATAAAAAGCGCACATGACCATTCGGCCATGCGCTAGTATAGACTATACTTGCTATGTGTGAATAGTGACGGATGTATGGTTCTGGTGACTGACTCATTATAAAACCCTTCCCTTTGATATTACGCATGGGGATAGGGAATTAGTTTAGCAGTCAGCTCCAGTCAGTGGCAAGCCTTAAGCCACTGTGCACACCGCACCGCTACGCTAGTGTCCGACATTGCGCTTGCTTTCTGGCTTTGTCGTCGAGCGGCAGTGTCCTACGCCACGCTGCAGTTGCAGCCCTTCTTGGCGTTCGCGGAAGCGACGCTGCACACACGGTAGGTCTAGAGGGACACAGCTCCTCTGTCTTCGGTCCTGCTCCTGTGACCAGATACTGTGTGTGCATTTACCTGAGGCCTGTGTCTTTAACAGGTTCAACATTTTGTATGTTTTTGTTGCGGCACCTCTGTGTGTGAACAGAGCCCGCTCTGCACACTATGGGTGAAGTTTAACCCGTGCGCATCATACTGCCATATTGCTCCTCTGTCATTACCTAGCAGCTATGTAACACCTATTGCACGGTGGACCCCGAGTGGCGAACGCACTTTATTATTTATTTTTATTTAGTGCGTTCCGCCGTTCCTAACATTATACTAGTGCCAGGGTCTGGCTAGTAATGGCAGATCAGCAGCAACTCCTTCAGTGCATTCACCAGCTAGAGGGCCGGTTGGCTACTCTTGAGAGTGTTATCGCAGCGGTGAAGTCTTCGGAGGCTGCTGTACAGGCGATCGTAGAGGCGGTTTCACGTATGTCCACGTCCTCCCACACGCCGACAGTTACCCGCCTCCCGTTGCCCGATAAATTTTCTGGCGATGGCGCCTCCTGTAGGGGTTTCGTTAGCCAGTGCTCTATCCAGCTGGAGTTACTGGCTGCGCGATTCCCTACGGAACAGGCCAAGGTGGGGTTTATTGTTTCCCTTCTGTCGGGCAAGGCGTTGGAGTGGGCTACGCCACTATGGGAGCGTGGTGACCCAGAGGTTCGGACCGCTGCTCAGTTTCTATCAGCTATTAAGCAGGTCTTCCTGGGACCACGGGTCACACACGACACCTCTCTTCAGCTACTCGCTTTGTATCCCTCTCGGTTAGTCAGTATGCCGTTCGTTTTCGGACACTAGCTTCCGAGCTGGAATGGTCTGATAAAGCCCTCGTCCCTGTGTTTTGGAGAGGTTTGGCGGAGCATGTTAAGAATGCTCTCTCTACCAGAGAGGTTCCTGCAAGTTTGGAAGAGCTGATTGCCATTTCCACACGCATTGATCTCCATTTTTCGGAGCGCAGTCTGGAGCGTGCTCAATCCGAACGGAAGGTTACCTCGGCTCCCAACTTTTTTGAGCCTCTGGAACCAGCCAAGCCAGAGACTCCACTCCCAGAGCCCATGGAGGTGTCTCACGCCGTTCTCGAGGCGCGTCCGGCGCAAAACTCCATTTGCGGTTACCATTGTCAGCGCGCTGTTTCTCAGGACAACAGTGTCCCGCAATGGCCAAACTCTGTGCCGCCGGGCAAGACCTTTGTCCCTCCCCACCTTCGGCCGAAGATCCTCATGTGGACACATGCGTCCAGGGTGGGTGGTCACTGTGGCTACATGCAGACCACAAAACTCCTGGTGGGGTCGTATTGGTGGCCGCACAGGGCTCGGGACATTAAAAAATATATTTAGGCATGCGCCTCATTTGCTCGGGTTAGCCTCCTTAAGCAGAGAGTGGAGACATCCGTCGTCACACCGTGGCGTTCCATTTCAACTTATGCTCCAGGCGGTTTTGCCGCGCCCGTTGTCTCCCTCTGATACCTTCCACGTGTCCCGGTTTTCCGTGTCACCTACCGGGACATCAGACTTGCCTCCGGATGAGTCTGAGGCCTATGCTTCTGATGGGTACAGGGTGGTGGATTGGAAGGCTCCGAGAGGAGGGGGCCCTAGGATGGGGGGTAAAGTTAGGTGAAAGGTTTCTGCATCTGCTCTGCAGGAATCCAGCGCCTCACATTCCGCGGTCTCCTGCTGTCTATCTACTGCAGAGAAGATTACTTTGCAGCAGACCGCTCCAGAGACTAAGTTCCTCTGTGCTCCTACTAGGCATGCTCACGAGACAATCTCCCATTGGAGATCGGGAGTCATGTGCCCAGGTCCTGCTCCAGATCTCATTGGTCCATCTCGGAGATCTGGAAGGTCCCGCACAGCTATAAAAATCGCGCATGACCATTCTGCCATGCGCTAGTATAGACTATACTTGCTATGTGTGAATGGTGACGGATGTATGGTTCTGGTGACTGACTCATTATAAAACCCCTTCCCTCTGATATTACGCATGTGGATAGGGAATTAGTTTAGCAGTCAGCTCCAGTCAGTGGCAAGCCTTAAGCCACTGTGCACACCGCATCGCTATGCTAGCGTCCGACATTGTGTTTACTTTCTGGCTTTGTCGCTGAGCGGCAGTGTCCTACGTCACGCTGCAGTTGCAGCCCTTATTGGCGTTCGCAGAAGCGATGCCACACACATGGTAGGTCTAGAGGGACACAGCTCCACTGTCTTGGGTCCTGCTCCTGTGACCAGATACCGTGTGTGCATTTACCTGAGGCCTGTGTCTTTAACAGGTTCAGCATTTTGTATGTTTTTGTTGCGGCACCTCTGTGTGTGAACAGAGCCCGCTCTGCGCACTCCGGGTGAAGTTGAACCCGTGCGCATCATACCGCCATATTGCTCCTCTGCCATTACCTAGCAGCAGTGTAACACCTACTGCACGGTGGACCCCGAGCGGCGAACGCACTTTATTTATTTTTATTTAGTGTGTTCCGCCGTTCCTAACACTCTTAAGTAGCGGCCCACAAGACCTCCCGGCGGCTGACACTGTACGTGCTACTTAATACTGACTGCCCTCTATACACATAGCTCTGGCATGGGGAGCATTGAGTATTCCAGAAGTTGTGCTCTGCTTGTGAGCAACGCATGATGTCCCTGCCATGCACTGCTCAGAAATATAAAGCAGCTGCTGGCAACAGAACAAGATGCTGCGAGGGAGCAGAGGAAGGTAAGTGTAATTTTTTTTTTAATGTTTTTTTGATGGGGTCCAATCATACCAGGATAAGGATGGAGCCATGCATGCAAGGATAGGGATGGGGCCATGCATACAAGCATAGGGATGGGGCCATTCATACAAGGATAGGGATGGAGCCAAGGATTCAAGGATAGGGATAGGGTCATGCATACCAGGATAGAGATGAGGAACCTTGTATACCAGGATAGGGATGAGGAGGCCATGCATACCAGGATGGGAATGAGGGGACAATGCATACCAGGCTCATACTCGAGTCTATAAGTGTTCCCAGTTTAATTTAGGTAAAATTAGATGCCTCGGCTTATACTTCAGTTGGCTTATACCCGAGTATATACGCTGCTAATAATAATAATAATAATAATAATAATAACAACAATTAAGGGTAATGGATAACCTCATTAAATTACCTAAACATGGTGTGATCAAAGTCTTCTTATTCTGTTGTTATATTTTTATTGTAACACTGAAAAAAGTGATGTTTTATTGGAAATGTATTAATTACTGGATCTTCTATTTTCTAATTTGTATTAGTTTATCAATGTCACTTATTGTTTCAGTAATTCTAAAAAAAGATATGGATTTTATCCATAAGAAAAATATCACATTGAACTTGATGATGACTGATACACTTTGGCATCAATTTTAGTCCCAAAAAGATTAATAGAATCTGTCAACAGATCTATCATGATCATTTTTCCTGTGCCAACTTAGCTTTACACCCTATCTCTGCTTTAGTATATGCCTCTATTCTGTCACTCAACAGAAGGATCCAAGCAGAACTGAAATCTGACTCACCATAGCTCTAATTAATTTTGACAGGAAGATACAAGCAAAGGTGTTTTTCAATTGTTTAATTTGTTTCTAGACTCGTTTTGTTTTCACAGTGAAGGGTAGGGGGTATTTTGTACTTTCCTAGGCATTTTGTACTGATTGTCGCTGCATTACTCTGTATCAAAGCCTTCCAAGAAAATGTTTAGAATATCTGTGGACTGCGCTAGTGTTTATATCCTCAATAAAACATGAAGTCAGCTTTATAAAGAGGGTCTGAGATTTGATTGGTAGGGCTTTTGTATTACAATATCTGAGGTGCAAGAAAATGTTGAATTCAATTCCTTTGATTCATGGGTTTATGTATGGACCATGATTAGAGGTGTTAGCCATTACAGTTATTTGTTTTTAAAAGACTTTAAAAGTGACTGATAAGTCAGGGTACAGGATAAAACCTAAAAACTGAAATTTTCTTGCACGGAAGAAGAATAAAGACTTCATAATTGTCTCCCCATTGCCAAATATAAAGCACAAAAATGACATAAGACTGGAGGTATTATCTTCTGGAGTGGCTTGGTGGACAATTTTAAAGGGATTGTCGCATGAAGATATCCCTGATTTGATATGATACATCCTAAGAATAGATGTTGCAGATGGGAACCTTGCATGTTAAATCTGGACAGTCTAGACTACCAATGCATCCTAAATAAAACATACTTGACTTCCAGGCTCTCTGGAAGGTAGTAGAAATATATTCATACTGCTTTTATAAATGTTGATATTTCAGAAGTAAAATGAGGGTGTCATAAATATGGCTTCATGCACAAACACTATATTTTTCATATAACATATATGTAATACACATAAATATGTACATGAATCTATGCCAGGAAAAGAAGAGTCTTTGATTCACATAAAAGTTAAAGGTGGACCTTTTTTTTGGAAACAAACAAGTCCGATAATGACTTTATACAGTAAATAGAACAATAAATGTAGTTGCAAATTGATTATACTTTTACCCTAACTCAACATATGTAGCAATAATTAATGACTAAGTACAATTTCTATTTCCACCTTTCTATGTCACCCATAAAAAGAACAATTCAATAAAAAAAAAATGAAATCTTGAGTTGGAAGGATAAAAATAAAGAAATAAAAGAATATGGTTTCATAAAAGGCCACATTCACACGCTCTGTATTTTGGTCAGTATTTTACATCAGTATTTGTAAGGAAAAAACCAGGAGTGGAACATTCAGAGGAAAAGTATAATGGACACATGTCACCGCTTCTGTATTTATCTCCCACTCTTATTTTTGGATTACAAATACTGATGGGAAATACTGACCAAACTCTGAGAGTGAGAACGTTGCCTTAAACGAATACTTTGTTTCAGTAACCTGTGACTGTATGACAGTATTCACTATTTTAGGTAGGATTCTATCAGAATAGAATAGAAAGAATCGCAGCACAGGTGCGGAGAAGATGTAGAAAGTAATTTCTTCATCAGCTCCATTGCCTGTGCCTATGGTAATTGACATCCGAGTGCAGTCCGATGTTTCACACTCGCCCATAGACTTGTATGGGTGCGTGTGAGTAGAGTCTAGCAGCCACTCATAGCAAGCTGCGATTGTTCTCTCATGGCACACCAGCATAACACAAGTAGTCGCAGATCGGAGCTGCCCCATAGAATAACACTGGTCAGAGTGCTATGCGATAAAAGTGTGAGCGAGCCCTAATAGTTGCTTTATTCACACAATGCCAGCAAGCAAGGGTATTATTAATCCACTCACTGCAAAATTTGCAAGTAAATAAAAATTCTGAATTTAAGGATGGTTTCTGTTTGTAAATGAAAGTGTCTCTTTGTTTTGAGATGTGCCTTTTAAGAGAAATCTCCATAATCCTGAAGCATATGCACAAATGTTTACCTACCAAAGAGTGTGCGGTGTTTAATATATTTTTTAAAGTCACTTCATTGCTCCAATAGTCTAATTAATGATATGAACAAACTCCACCTGATTACAATAGCCAGTTACACGTACTTGCTATTTGAAAAAAGGTTAAAAACAATCATATTTGTCAAAAGTGGCCAGGAACTAGTTAGAAGAGCAATAATTGTTCCCCCACCAGATAGTAAGGACTAGCCATAAATAGTGGAGTACTCCCAACAGCATGCAGAAATAGAAGGAAAAATGGAATAACCATACCACAACACAAGAGTATGAAAAAAGTATGTGAGAGATGCGGTATGTGAGAAAGCCGTGGCAAAACGCGCGTCGGGGTCGAGTGGGCTGTCTCCCCGCCTTTACAACGCTATTATGGGTGAGTGACTATGGCAGTTGGGCATTGGGTGTGATCTTGGTACTAATAGATAAACTTTTTTTTGGATGCACATACCGTTGTCCTTTATGGCACTGATACTGCATGTAGTGCCTTTGGGCTTGATACATATTATAGAGATATTTATTTAATTACATATATGTACGTGGTTCTTTGGCCTCTTGTCACTCTTATTTAAGGTA
Source organism: Dendrobates tinctorius (assembly GCF_039654945.1). Lineage (NCBI taxonomy): Eukaryota > Metazoa > Chordata > Amphibia > Anura > Dendrobatidae > Dendrobates > Dendrobates tinctorius. The sequence continues at coordinate 53,477,906 of NW_027361732.1, forward strand.
GGGGTGATTGCCCTCTTTGAAGTCAGGATTGCCTTTTTCCCTATTTTCACCTCATACAGTTGTGGCCAAAAGTATTGACACCCCTGCAATTATGTCAGATAATACTCAGTTTCTTCCTGAAAATTATTGCAAACACAAATTCTTTGTTATTATTATCTTCACTTAATTTGTCTTAAAAGAAAAAACACAAAAAGAATTGTCCTACAGCCAAATTGGATATAATTCCACAACAAACATAAAAAAGAGGGTGCACAAAAGTATTGGCACTGTTCGAAAAATCATGTCATGCTTTTCTAATTTGTGTAGTTAACAGCACCAGTAGCTTACCTGTGGCACTAAACAGGTGTTGGAAATAACTAAATCACACTTGCAGCCAGTTGACATGGATTAAAGTTGACTCAACCTCTATCCTGTGTCCTTGTGTGTACCACATTGAGCATGGAGAAAAGAAAGAAGACCAAAGAACTGTCTGAGGACTTGGGAAACCAAATTGTGAGGAAGCATGAGCAATCTCAAGGCTACAAGTCCATCTCCAAAGACCTGAATGTTCCTGTGTCTACCGTGCGCAGTGTCACCAGGAAGTTTAAAGCCCATGGCACTGTGGATAACCTGTCTAGATGTGGACGGAAAAGAAAAATTGACAAGAGATTTCAACGCAAGATTGTGCAGATGTTAGATAAAGAACCTCGACTAACATCCAAACAAGTTCAAGCTGCCCTGCAGTCCGAGGGTACAACAGTGTCAACCCGTACTATCCGTCAGCGTCTGAATGAAAAGGGACTGTATGGTAGGAGACCCAGGAAGACCCCACTTCTTACCCCGAGACATAAAAAAGCCAGGCTGGAGTTTGACAAAACTTACCTGAAAAAGCCTAAAACATTTTGGAAGAATGTTCTCTGGCCAGATGGACAAAAGTAGAGCTTTTTGGGCAAAGGCATCAACATAGAATTTACAGGAGAAAAAAAGAGGCATTCAAAGAAAAAGCACGGTCCCTACAGTCAAACATGACGGAGGTTCCCTGATGTTTTGGGGTTGCCTTGCTGCCTCTGGCACTGGACTGCTTGACCGTGTGCATGACATTATGAAGTCTGAAGACTACCAACAAATTTTGCAGCATAATGTAGGGTCCAGTGTGAGAAAGCTGGGTCTCCCTCAGAGGTCATAGGTCTTCCAGCAGGACAATGACCCAAAACACACTTCAGAAAGCATTAGAAAATGGTTTGAGAAAGCACTGGAGACTTCTAAGGTGGCCAGCAATGAGTCCAGACCTGAATCCCATAGAACACCTGTGGAGAGATCTAAAAATGGCAGTTTGGAGAAGGCACCCTTCTAACATCAGCGACCTGGAGCAGTTTGCCAAAGAAGAATGGTCTAAAATTCCAGCAGAGCATTGTAAGAAACACATTGATGGTTACCGGAAGCGGTTGGTCGCAGTTATTTTGGCTAAAGGTTGTATTAGGCTGAGGGTGCCAATACTTTTGTCTGGCCCATTTTTGGAGTTTTGTGTGAAATGATCAATGTTTTGCTTTTTGCTTCATTCTCTTTTGTGTTTTTTCATTTAAGACAAATTAAATGAAGATAATAATACCAAAGAATTTGTGATTGCAATCATTTTCAGGAAGAAACTGAGCATTATCTGACAAAACTGCAGGGGTGACAATACTTTTGGCCACAACTGTATGTATTTATGAATGTTTGATACTTTTTTAATGTGAAATAATAAAAAGTTGTTCTTACTTTTTTCATACTTCATACTTTTCATATTTTTTGTGTTGTGGTATGGTTACTCCATTTTTCCTTCTATTTCTGTGTACTTGCTATTGGGACACGATTCTACCTACATTTGGCTAATTAGCTCTATTTTTCAAGATCCAGAGTAGGTTGTAATTACTGATGACACCTTTCATGCAGGTTTATAGAAAAATTGCGTCTATTATTTCGTCATCATTGCTGCATTGTTAGTAGTTTGTCTATTACATCATCTATTTAGTCTAATGAGACTTCAGTACTCTATCATCTTAGTGTGACCAATCAAAAAAAGCCAACTCAGCTCTGATAACATAATCCAAATTACAGTTGCATTTTCTGCTTTTATAGATGCTCTCTGTGTAAGGTATACAGTTTTAAGATTTCTTAGCTTAGTTTTTTAGCATATTAACATGTTTTTATATGTTTTCTCAGAGATGCCTCATTCTTGCATTAACAAAGTGGAAAGTTTTTGCTACATACAGTGGCATGTAAAAGTTTGGGCACCCCTGGTCAAAATTATTGTTATTGTCAACAGTTAAGCAAGTTAAAGATTAAATAATTTCTAAAAGGCCTAAAGTTAAAGATGACACATTTCCTTTGTATTTTAAAAATTACAAAAAGAAAAATGGGTCAATGCAATACCAGTACCTGCCTGTATTCCAGTCATACCTGCCTGCCTGCACCTGCCAGTGCCTGCTTGTATACCAGCCGTACCAGTCTGTACCTGTCTTGTCAATCTACAGGGCGGGCCATTTATAAGGTTAGACCTGGGTGGGCCATTTATATAGGTACACCTAAATTAAATGGCAATGGTTGGTGATATCAACTTCCTGTTTGTGGCACATTAGTATATGGAAGGGGGAAACTTTTTAAGATGGGTGGTGATGATGGTGGCCATTTTGAAGTAGGCCCACCCAGGTGTATCCATATAAATGGCCCACCCAGGTGAATCCATAAAAATGACCCACCCTGTTTATACCAGATGTTCCTGGTAGCAGCCTGTATTCCAGCTGTTCCCATCAGCACCTGCTGTCCCTGTATTCCTCCCATACCTACTCATGCTAGCCAAGCTTTCCTTTTCTAGGCCATATCACCTCTGAGTCTTTGCGGTTTGTTTCCATGTGTCCAAGGTCCATCATGGTGGAGAACCTCGTGTCCATCTGGAGCGAAGTCTAAGCCCATCATCAGCCGCTCTAGAGAATAGTCAAGTGTTCACCTAGTTGCACCCCATGGTGCAGTGGTTCCACCACTATATTCGTTATAGTTTTCTCATGCCATGGAATCCGCTGTCTCTCAATCTTCCTCTATCTCCTACATGTACCAGTAGGTCCAGCAGGACAAAATCTTCTCCTATCTGAGGATAGTGATCACCCACTTGGACCTGCCTCACCAGCCTCCTTGTCATGTTCCTGGTTCTGGACCCCGTAGGATGGCTCCACCACCTTATGACTGAGATTCTTAGGCCCTAAGATTCATTAACCAATGCACTCTGTGCATTGAGCTCTTGGCACACCAGTTCATTTCAGATCAGGCCAAAGTTGCATTCATCATATTCAATCTTACTGGCGAAGCTCTGGTGTGGCTCAGTCCTCTATAAGTGAGAGGGGATCCTCTAGTCTGCACTCTCCAGGTGTTTCTTGAGCCTGGTTACATCTCTACTGCAGTATCTTCCCTCCTCAAATTGTGCAAGGGAAACCTCATAGTGGGCCATTATGTCATCTGCGTCATGACTGCGGCCGCCGACGCGGCCCAGCAGGCGTCTCCACGCCAATGGCGAGGGGCGGGCATCCCCCGGGACGCAATATGGACCCTCTATACCACAGAGGTTGACCCGGGCCTACCCGAACTAGGGAAGGACAGTGACCGGGATTCTGTGGCAGCTGAGCATGTGGACAAAGAAGACACGTAGGACTAGATAACACCACACAACTTCAGGTATAAATGAAGTAAAGTTTACTAAAAGTAAAGTCACAGTACATAGACAAAACAGGGCTAAACCAGGCTCCCGATTCCACACCTCCCAGAAGGGTACCACCCAGTGGACCCCAAGGCACCATCGGATCACCGAGGCATTCATAAGCGGGACATCGGGACACAAGCAGGACATCAGGACACACGAGGTCATCAAGACATCAGGACACACAAGGTCATCAGGACATCAGGACACACGAGGTCATCAGGACATGAGGGTCACCCACAGGACATCAGAGTCACCAGCAGACATCAGACAGGAGTTGCTTGGTTCCGGACATCCAACACGACCTACAGGCACCACTGCAGTCATCCAGCTCCAGGCTCCAGGCAGCGGTCATCAGGTTCCAGACAGCGGTCATCAGGCTCCGGGCATCGGACCTAGGAAGGAACTCAAACGTGATGGTGCTAACACCACAGGATTGCTGGACCTGCATGGAGCTAGCACCGCATGGTAGTCAGAGCACAGCATAGTCGATGCTCAGCAGGAACACCGGTTACAAGAGTCTCAGAGTTACTGGATGCAGGGCTCCAAGCACAGAGGGATTCCAGGAACACAACATAGCAGACAGTTCAGACATGGTCAGGAACAGGACAGGTACAGGATCAAGGATTCAAGCCTGGGTACACCACCTCCATAGCAGGACGAATTTAGACAGGGTCAGGTACAGGACAGGTACAGGATCAAGGATTCAGGCCTGGATATACCGCCTCCGGGGCAGGGCGAGGGAACAGGATAGGTACAGGGTCAGACATTCAAGCTGGATACACCGCCTCTAGGCCAAGGCGAATTTAGACAGGGTCAGGTACAGGACAGGTACAGGAGCATGGATTCAGGCCCGGATACCGCCTCCGCAGCAGGGCGAGGGAACAGGACAAAGCAGGAATCAAGGCAGGGAATTTGATACCGTAACCGAGACAGACGAGGTCCAGAGACACAGACACGAGACACACATGGCAAAGTCCAGGAGCTTTGTGAGTTGTGAGTAGCTCTGGCCCCACCCATAGGGCAGGGTAAGTTTATAAAGGAGCTGCCCCTCAGCAATTGGCTGGGGACAGCATTTCAAGTACACACACTAACCCTGATAAAAGCAGGGGAGGTGTGGCCGCGCACACCCTAAGCACACACAGAAACCATTGCAGCACAATCAGTGCAGGAACTGCAGCTTAGAGCACCTGGCATCGTCTGCAAGCCTAGAAACACGTGGAAAGTCAAGCACCAGCTGCAAATGACCTCACACCCCGTGGACAGCTTCCACAGCAGCGACCAGAGACCGCACATGCGAATGATCAAGCAGCAGAGCAAAGACCTAACTGTTGTGAATTCACTTTCTAGCCTGTCTTGACAGAGGAGTCGCGAGTTCTCTTTCCGGGCTCCCTCTGGTGGTTACAGGAGGTAATGGAGCTGATCTAATTGACATAGGCCTGCCACCTGATAATGAGGACGACGATTGGAAATCTGGAGTCTCTGACTGGATTTAAGACACCCTGCTGGTGATTTTTCCTGCCTCCTGAGGTCTTAGTTTCCAGCTCAGTTCCTGCATGCTCAAGCTAAGTGTTGTTTGCTATTGTTCACATTTGATTTGGTTTTGTCTATTCAATTTTGTGTGGTCAGCCAGCCCCGGCTGGGGCTGTGCTGAATTTCCATCCTTATGTTACTGTTTGAATCAGTTTGTTTTTTGTCCCTTATTAGATTGGCCTCTTTTTGCTCTGCTTTCAGAATATGCCAGAGTGCTGATATAGTGGGTGAAGTCTAGTGACTTCAGCGTTTTTGCTATCAGAAGTGTTGGACATTTTTGCAGGGTTTTTTGCGTGATTGCAGACAGTGTCTTTCCTTTCCTGTCCTTTCTAGTTAGTGTGGGCCCCATCGTTTGCTCAGCCTATTTTCCTACCCGTGTTTGTGTTTTCATCTTGTCTCACCGACAATATGTGTTTGGGGGCTGTCTATTCCTTTGGGGTCTGCTCTGGGGCAGTTTAGATTTCCCCTTTTCTTGCTTTAGGCTTATTTAGTTCTCCGACTGTGTTGAGGCTTCTAGAATCATCGTAGGCACGCTCCACGGCTACTGCTAGTTGTGTGGATAGGATCAGGGGTCTGCAATCCACTTAGTTACCAACCTCTCTGGTTTTCTGTAGCTTAGCCTAGTCTTGTTTTCCTTCTCGGTGACCCAATCATAACACCTAACACCACATGTGCAGCTATGCAGCAGAGCAGGGAACTGAGCAGGCTCCATACAGGAAACAGCCAGCAGTATCCCAGCTCAATTAGGGGGAAAGGAGAAAGGGGTTAAAGCAGACACATGCATTGTCACGCCAACAAGCAGATACAGACAGAACGGCGTGACAGTCTGATTTTTACTCTGTCCTCAAAGTTCGCCTGGAACAATGAGGTGCTAGTGACCGCTTTCTGGAAGGGCCTTTCCAGGAGAACTAAGGATGAACTGGCTGGTCGTGATATACCCATCTTGCTGGATGATGAGGTGTCCCTGGCAACTTGGATTGACATCAGATTTCTAGAGCAATCAAAGGAGGGGATCTGCGAGAGAAAATCTGTGCGCTCCTACCTTTACAAAGCCGATCATGCCGCAGACCTCATCTTCGGTTCCTTCTCTAAGTTCATGCAGATCAAGCAGGTGAAGCTAGCCAAGCATCGTCTGGAGGTCTGTCATGCCGACTGCTGAGGGGAGGTGCTTCTGTTGTGGCAGTCCCAAACATTAATTCCATTCCTACCCTGAAAAACCAGGAAACTCCAAAGTCTAAGATCTGTTGGAGAGACTATGCTGGGCGAGGAGTACTCCCCTCCTTCACTAACAGTATCCATTTCCTATAGCAACATGCATTCTGTTGAATTGGCCTATCTGGACTCTAGTTCCATAGGTAATTTCATTCAACAGGCCATTTTGCAGCAGTATCAGGTATCAACATCAACAGAATCTGTTGGTGGTATTGTCTGTGGATGGGAAACATCTATTTGAGGCTGTTCTTTTTGTTTCTGAGCCTGTGGAACTTCAGGTGTTGGACTTGGAGAGAATCTCTCTTTATGTACTATTTGGCCTGTCCCATCCCCTACTCCTGGACCTGCCTTGTCTACAAAAACATGAGCCTGTCTTAAATTGGAGATCCAGAGAAGTACTCCATTGGAGCCAGACCTGTCATGAGAAGGGCCTTATCCCCATTCATTCTTCCCGACCACCGGCTACTCGATCATATTCATCTGGCCTACCTCCTACTTATTGGACTTATGCCGATGTCTTCGATAAAAAGGAAGCCGAGACACTATCACCACACAGGCTGTTCAATTGTCCTAGTGATCTCCTCCCTGGCTCCACTCCTTCTCGAGGACATCTCTATTCTTTGTCCCAGGCTGAGACGCGAGCCATGTCTGAATATATCAGAGAGATCCAAGTCAGGGTATTTATCTGTAAGTCTTCCTCCCCGGCTGGTGCAGGATTCTTCTTTGTAAAGAAAAAGGATGCCTCACTTTGTCCTTGTATAGACTGTAGCAGTCTCAATCTGATAACGGTCAAAAATAAATATTCTCTGCTTCTCATATCAGAGCTGCCTGATCGTCTCAAAGGTTCCAGAGCCTTTACTAAACCTGATCTGCCGGACGCATAACCTGATCCGAATACGCCAGTTGGACGACTTGAAGATTGCCTTTAACACCCGGTATGGCCATTATGAATATCCCGTAATGCCATTTGGGCTCTGTAATGCCACAGCAGTCTTCCAAGAACTGGTGAAGAATATCTTCCAGTACATTCTCTACACAAGTGTGTTCTGCAAAGACTGAGGAAAAACATTTTGTAGGCAAAGTTTCAAAGTTTGAAAAATGTGTCTTCAATCAAACCTCTCTTCTGTTCTTTGGGTACATCATCTATGAGACGGGACCAAGGATGCATCCTGAAAAGGTTTCCACTGTCCAGAAGTATCCTAGTCCTGATGGTCTGAAGGCAATCCAGCGGTTCCTCGGATTCACTAATTACTACCGTTATTTCAATCCACATGTCTCCACTCTGACCTCTGCAACCTCTGTCCTAAACCGCCAGGGAGATAACCACAGGGTGTGTACGCTGGAAGATGAAAGTGTCTTTGTCTCCTTAACCCATTCACCAGAAGCCTGTTTTCACCTTCCTGACCAGGCCAAATTTTACAATTCTGAGCAGTTTCACTTTATGTGGTTATAACTCTGGAGTACTTCAATGGATCCCACTGATTCTGAGAATGCTTTCTTGAGACATATTGTACTTTATGATAGTGGTAAAATTTGCTCAATATGACTTGCGTTTATTTGTGAAAATATAAGAAATTTGGCAAAAATTGTGTACATTTTGCAAGTCTCAAACTTTCAATTTTTATGCCCTTATATCAGAAAGTTATGTCTCACAAAATAGGTAATAAATAACATTTCTCACATGTCTACTTTACATCGGCACAATTTTTGAAACTTTTTTCGTTAGGAAGTTATAAGGGTTAAAAGTTAACCAGCAATTTCTCATTTTTCCAACAAAATTTACAAAACCATTTTTTGGGGGACCACTTCACATTTGCAGTGACGTTGAGGGGTGTGGTGCCCCTGAGGCTCAGTCGCCACAGAGGTACTGCACCCTCTCCTAAGGTGTGGTGCCCCACCATCCAGGTAAGTTGGAGGCTCCTGACCACGCTCCAACACTCGCCCCCCACACAATAGAGTAGTTCAGCAAAACCACATTGCGACTCCTTGCTTAGAGAGAAGCAGAGCTCCTTTGGTGGTTCCCTGCTTGGAACACTAGATGTGCTGGGAGGTGGGTGGAGTTGAGAACATATAAAAGAGCGGGACAGTTCCAGGATTGAGTTCAGTTGAGTCCAGAGGTGGAGTAGGAGAGAGGAAGCCACTCGGAAGGAGTGGGGATCCCTGGAAGAGGGATGGAGGTAGGAGTGCTGCAGCTGCCTCAATGATCTGAGCCAGCTGGCACGGGAAAGGAAAGAAGGAGGACATTGAACTGAAGCCTGAGCTTCCATAGAAGGGAAAAGACAAGTATGGAACGTAGGAGTAAAAGGGAACACAGAGGACGTGGGTTAGAGGAAGAACTGTTATGAATGAGTCACCGGAGGAGGAAAAAACAAAAATGCAAGCTAAGTCCAGAAAACCGGAGAGGTTGGTAGCTAGCGGATTGCAGACCCCTGATCCTATTCACAACAACTAACAGTAGCCGTGGAGCGTTCCTACGGTGGTCCTAGACGCCTCTTCACAGCCAGAGAACTAAATAAGCCTAAAGAATGAAAGGGGAAATCTAAACTGCCCCAGAGCAGACCCCAAAGCAATAGACAGCCCCCAACATGTATTGTCAGTGAAAACAGATGAAAACACAAACACAGACAGAAAGACGGGCAGAGCAAACGATGGGGCCCAGCTAACTAGATAGGAAAGGACAGAAAAGATGCTGGCTGCAATCCGCAAAAACCCTACCAAAAATGTCCCAACACGTCTGATAGGAAAAACGGCCCTGAAGTCACTAGACTTCAAAATCCCTATATCAGCACTCCGATATATTCTGAAGACAGAGTAAAAGAGATTTAACCGATCAGGGACAAAAATGGGAATTCAGCAGAGCCCCAGCCGGGGCTGGCAGAACACAAAACAAAGCAAATCAGACAAAATCTCATGGAACAATAACAGAGCAAAACTTAGCTTTAGAAGACAGGAATTGAACTGGAGGCCAGAGCTTTGAGCAGAGAAATCACCAGCAAACCTACAGGGTGTCGGCTGCCTTATATCCACTCAGAGATTCCGGATGTCCAATCACAATTCACCTGTTCAGGTGACAGGTTTCTCCCATCCAAATCAGTTTCACCACCTCCTTTCACCAGCAGAGGGAGTTCATCGGACATCAAAGGTGAACGAGAAAATTAGCTCACAACAAAGAACCCTGCCTAGAAGTTCTGAGCGCAAGACCGGGGCCCGGTCCCCGAGGTTGTATGGGCACTAATGGTTCTGCAGCAGACACCGGTGGAGTAGTGGGCTGTAAATGCACTACTCCCAACTAAGACTTGAGGGCACAACAGTAACACGGATAGAGAGCCGGGACTTAGGAGTAGAGAGTCCCCGAAGCATGCTACAGTTGTCTGCCGTGCAAGGAGAGTTCTTGGGAACATCTGTCGGGAGGAACTCCAGTGTAACAGAGTACTAGGAGATCTTCACACTAAAGGCGCTATAGAGGAGACGTTCAGGAAAGGCACATAAGTTGGCGGAGTGTGGAAAGGAGCATTCCATCTTGCCTGGAGGTTGACTGAGTCCCTGACCCGGAGGACATGACACAGAAGTGGGCACTACAGACTGTGAGTAAAGCTTTGGAAATACATGCCCTGGTGTCCTCCATTCCTTCCTGCGTCCGTCCGCCTGGCACTGCTGCATCCCCTGCGCCAAACACTACACCATCTAAGTGTCTCCACATCTACACAGCCCTGGGACAACAGCCCTGCCTGTGGAGGGCTATAACATCATTGCTGCACCACACCATCTGTCCCGGAGGATCTGTCTGCAGCGTCAGCTTATCACCTCCCTTGCCGAACACCACAGGTGGCGTCACTAACTATTCATCTAACTACATTCCACCATTCACAACATCTTCCTATTACTTGGGCGCCCAGGGCCACGGTCCGGGTCACCGCTGCTGTGACACATCCCACTGATACCGGCCCGGTACCAAGTACCCCACAGCCCTGGGAGGGCGACCCAACTTGGCGTCACGAACAGGATGACGAGACCTGATGCCATCGGGTTCTGTGCGCCTAAGATTTGTTGGACTTAAAACTTTTGAGAATGTGCAGAAGACCCAATTTAATAGACTGTGAAATGAACCTTAAAAATGTTCGCTGGCATGGAGAAGAAGGGCATGATGAGATGGGAGGTCCTAGGAAAAGATCGCGAACAGTCTTGGGACTCCCCTGCCTGAATTACTATGTGACAGCAACATGGCCCACCCCCGAGTGGTTCGTATACTGGCTTGGTATGGAGGCGCTGGAAGAAGATGCCACCCCAAGAAGGAGAGGCAGAAGCCAGTGGCGGGAAAGGGGCCGAGAGAGGAGGGAGGAGAACGCCATCTTGTAGAGAGAGGGAAGGAGGCCTGCCAAGCGCGCGGAAGTGCATCTCCCCGGCGCCATGGCTGAAGGCTCCAACCGCATAGCGGAGATGAACCATCAGCAGCTGGAGGACGAAATTGCCCAGCTGACGCGCTGCCTGCAACTGAGGCAGGAAACGCTATGGACCTTGAATTTGCAGCGCACCCAGGAGGGGCCCCCACCTGCGGTACCCGCGACACCGGTCCCCACTGCTGCTGCACCGGACCTCTTCCAGGCAGACCCTGTGGAGCCTAGAACCGCTCCCATGCCACCAGCAGCATACTTCGTTCCCTCCCTGCCGCTACTACCGGAGGAGTTGTACACCGCACAGGGAGCTGAAGCGGAGGAGAAGAAGCCCCCGTCTGGACCTGACGCGGCTGCGCAGGTCCCTACAGAGACCCCCCCGCGGGCCCGAAACCGCCATTAGCTCCACTGCCATCCCCGATGTTCCACCAAGCAGCATCCACTGCCACTATGCCTGCACCAGAGCAGAGACCACACCACCAGCAGGCACCAGGTATATACCCCGGCCCTCCTAATGGGTTGCCCTCCGACTTCACATTGTCAGAGGCAGGCTTGCGGGAACTCGAAATGGGGCAGTTGGAAGAGTCAGCTGGGGGCACTGGACTGTCGGAAATGGGGAGGTGGAGAAGGTCCCTATTGAGAATGGTACGGCTGGAACAGGCGCGCACGATTCGGCATCTTTGGGGATTGGATGAGTCTAGGTCGCTTTGGGATAGTGACCTCGGGATACCTTGGCTGCCGAGTCCCCGTGTAGTCGCCTATCAGTGCCAACAAGCTGCGGCATCCCTCGGTGCTAGGCCACGTACCAGAGCACTGGAATTAGCAAGCAGCCAGCAGCAGGATGAGACACCCAAGGTGTTACATCTGGTAGCAGTTCCCAATCAGCAGCATCCAGAATCCCAGGAGGGGACAAGCACTAGTAACCTACACTAACCCTCGTTACCCAGGAGGGCTTATTTGAACCGTTGTGCCTTTTGTTCTATTTTGACCATCATGGTTTAGTTTTGTTTTTCCAGAGTTGCCCTGTTTCTTGGCAGCCTTTACATTTGAACTGAGCGATCATGAACTTGGAGTGATCCAAAAACTGTGTTTGTAAATAATTGCACCTCTTTAGGTGCCCTCTCTTGGTTTTACATATAGACACTTTGCGAAGATTACGTATACCTCATTTGGAGCATGACTCCAATCAAAGACACTGCAAGATATCCCAGCTGGGAGCGGTGTCCAGCACTTACAAGAATTATTGAAAAGTTTTAATGTGAAGTATTTGATGATGTATCTTATAATAGTATTGGTAACTAGGAAATGGCTTTTATATATAATTAGAATTGTTTTGATACAGAGATGAGAGATTTGAATAAAGAATTGAAAATGTATATGATGAACCAGGCATCACGGTTATCACTCAGAGTTGAGAGAAAGTAGAAAATGTGCACTAAGAGAGAAAAGAAATGTGTTGATGAAGAATACTGAAGTGATAGAGAGTAACAGACAATAGCACTTTGAATTAAGTATTATATGGAAAAATTGCACTTTTGACTTAGAATTTTAGGTAATTAATTAATAACTGTTTGCAAACGTTCAAGAATGAGTGCCTCTCACATTGGGAAGTTTAGTATAAGAAATGTTTATTCAGCATTGCAAAAATTTGTATGTTCCTGTACTGTCAACTTTGTTTGCCTTGCAGCCCGCGGACGTGCTGTGTTTAAAGGGGGGTATGTGGAGCCCCTGAGGCTCAGTCGCCACAGAGGTACTGCACCTTCTCCTAAGGTGTGGTGCCCCACCATCCAGGTAAGTTGGAGGCTCCTGACCACGCTCCAACACTCGCACCCCACACAGTAGAGTAGTTCAGCAAAACCACATTGCGGCTCCTTGCTTAGAGAGAAGCAGAGCACCTTTGGTGGTTCCCTGCTTGGAACACTAGACGTGCTGGGAGGTGGGTGTAGTTGAGAACATATAAAAGAGCGGGACAGTTCCAGGATTGAGTTCAGTTGAGTCCAGAGGTGGAGTAGGAGAGAGGAAGCCACTCGGAAGGAGTGGGGATCCCTGGAAGAGGGATGGAGGAAGGAGTGCTGCAGCTGCCTCAGTGATCTGAGCCAGCTGGCACAGGAAAGGAAAGAAGGAGAAGGACATTGAACTGAAGCCTGAGCTTCCATAGAAGGGAAAAGACAAGTACGGAACGTAGGCGTAAAAGGGAACACAGAGGACGTGGGTTAGAGGAAGAACCCTGCCTAGAAGTTCTAAGCGCAAGCCCGGGCCCGGTCCCCGAGGTGGTATGAACACTAACAGTTCTGCAGCAGACACCGGTGGAGTAGTGGGCTGTAAATGCACTACTCCCAACTAAGACTTGAGGGCACAACAGCAACACGGAGAGAGAGCCGGGACTTAGGAGTAGAGAGTCCCCAAAGCAGGCTACAGCTGTCTGCCGTGCAAGTAGAGTTCTTGGGAACATCTGTCGGGAGGAACTCCAGTGTAACAGAGTACTAGGAGATCTTCACACTAAAGGCACTCTAGAGGAGATGTTTAGGGAAGGCACATAAGTTGACGGAGTGTGGAAGGGAGCATTCCATCTTGCCTGGAGGTTGACTGAGTCCCTGACCTGGAGGACACGGCACAGAAGCGGGCACTACAGACTGTGAGTAAAGCTTTGGAACTACCTGCCCTGGTGTCCTCCATTCCTTCCTGCGTCTGTCCGCTTGGCACTGCTACATCCCCTGCGACAAACACTACACCATCTTAGTGTCTCCACATCTACACTGCCCTGGGACAACAGCCCTGCTTGTGAAGGGCTATAACATCATTGTTGCACCACACCATCTGTCCCGGAGGATCTGTCTGCAGCGTCGGCTTAACACCTCCCTTGCCGAACACCACAGGTGGCATCACAAACTATTCATCTAACTACATTCCACCATTCACAACATCTTCCTATTACTTGGGCACCCAGAGCCACGGTCCGGGTCACCGCTGCTGTGACACATCCCACTGATACCGGCCCGGTACCGAGTACCCCACAGCCCTGGGAGGGTGACCCAGGAGCCTATATGATAGAAAATACCCCAAATTGACACCATTCTAAGAATGGCACCCCTCAAGGTGTTAAAAACCACATTCAAGAAGTTAATTAACCCTTTGGATGCTTCACAGGAATTAATGGATGTAAAAAATTAACTTTTCTTCACAAAAATTTTACTTTACCCACAATTTTTTTTGCAAGGGTAAAAGGAAAAAATGTACACAAGCATTTGTTGTACAATATCTCCTACATATGCCGATACCCTATATGTGGGGGAAAATTATTGTTTTGGCACATGACAGTGCTCAGAAGGGAAGGTTAGCCATTTGACTTTTTTAAATAAAATTTGTTAGAATAATTAGCTGGTGCCATGTCACATTTGGAGAACCTCTGATGTGCCTAAATAGTGGAAACCCCCCAAAAGTGACCAGTTTGGGCATCCAGACCCCTCAGGGAACATATTTAGATATGTGGTGAGCACCTTGAACTCCCAGGTGCTTCACAGAAGTTTATAAAGTAGAGCCGTGAAAATAATAAATCACATTTTTCTAACAAAAATGTTCTTTTTGCACCTTTTTTATATTCACAAGGGTAACAAGAGAAAATTCACCATAAGATTTGTTGTGAAATTTCTTTTCAGTACACCAATAGCCAAAATGTGGAGGAAAATAACAGTTTGCGTGTACGGTATTGCTCGTAATGAAAGGAGCGCCATTTGACTTTTTGAATCTAAAATTTGCTGTAATTATTAGTGGGATGTCATGTCAAGATTGGAGAGCCTCTGATGTGCCTAAAGAGTAGAAACCCCCAACAAGTTACTCCATTTTAGAAATTAGACCCCTCAAGGAACTCATAGATGTGTGATGAGTACCTTAAGCCACCAGGTGCTTCATGGAAGTTTATAACATTGAGTGGTAAAAATTAAAAAAACACGTTTTTCCAGCTTAAACATTCCCAGATCCTTTAATCGTACTTTGCACGAAATACTTTGCAGTCCGGTCACCCTCTTCGTAGCTCTTTTCTCAACTTGCTCCAGTTTTTCACTATCTTTTTTAAAAATATGGTACCCAGAAATGGAAACAATATTCCAGATGAGACCTGACCAAGGAGGAATAATTACTTCATGTGATCTAGACTCTATGTTTCTCTTAATACACCCTAAAACTGTGTTTGCTTTTTGCTGCTGAATCACACGGTTGACTCATGTGCAGTCTATGATCTACTAATATACACAAGTCTTTTTCACATGTGCTGTTGCTTAGTTCTTTTCCTCCCATTCTGTAAATGTAATTTTTGTTATTCTTGCCCAGATGTAGAATCTTGCATTTCACCTTGTTAAATACCATTCTATTAGTTACTGTCCATTGTTCAAGCTGATCTACAGTCTTCTGAATCATTTGTTTGTCTTCTCTAATGTTAGCTAACCCTCCTAGCTTTGCATTGTCTGCACATCTGATTAGTTTACCTTCAGTTCCCTTATCTAGATCACTTATAAAAATGTAGAAAATCACTGGGGCCAGGACAGAGCCTTGTGGTAGCCCACTTGAAACACTCTTCCAATTGGATGTGCAACCATTTATTACCACTCTTTGAGTACTTTGAGTATGATCACTAAACCAGTTATGAATATCAATCCCATACTTGGTCATTTTTTCAATGAGGATAGTATGAGATACTTTATCAAAAGCTTTGCTGTTAGAGTTGAGCGACTTTTGGTTTTTTAGGGTCGCGTTTCGTTTCGTGAAACCCGACTTTTCCAAAAGTCGGGTCGAGCAAGATCGTCCGATTATAGGGAAAAGTCGGGGTCGTCCCGAAACACGAAACCCAATGTAAGTCAATGGGGAATAAAAGTCGGCAGTGAGAGGAGGACAGGAAACACACCTATAGTGCCCATTTGAATGCCAAAAGCATCAATTCTTCTTACTTAAGCTTGTCAACCTTAATTAACTTCATAATACAAGTTACGCACTGAAAAATGGGGGTTATTTGGCTAAAGTTGTGGGGGGGGAGGGCTGGCTGCAGGTTTTCATGTGCCCTGGGCGAAAGAGCGCCCCTTTAACACATACCACAACTCATCATGCTCCGATACGGCAGAGAAATAGCGGTATAGTACAATGAAAAATACCTCACTTTTTACATCTCATGACGAGGCCCATCTATTTCTCCATACAGAATCATTGGTCCCATATAATGTTTGAAACAGTATATGATGAGCTCCACATAATGCTACAGTATATGTTGGTCCCCATGGATGAAGCTCCACTGTCTTATGGGCCCAAATAATGCTCCAAACATAATGGGCCCCATTTCTAATGCTCTAGTGTATAATGGGCCCTGTAAATGCTGCTCCAGTGTCTGATGTCCACCTTTGGAATGTTCCAGTGTATGGTGGGCCCCATCTATCATTCTCCAGAGTATAGTGCTCCCCAAAAATTGCTGTCCCAACATTGAAAACAATCAAATAAGTCTCCTCGCTAGGGAATCCCTGTACTTGTCTGGACAGGTGCTGTAGCTTGCTTAACAGCTCGCCAGCCGTTCTCACGCCCAGTATGGATTGCACGTGATTGCACAAAGGTTAGAAAGGGTACCGTATCCCTGGATAACATGTATGGATAGCGTACACATTCAAAATATATGTCTCAGGAGGCAGGCTCAGACGGTGTCAGGCCCAGTATGGATTGCACGTGATTGCACAAAGGTTAGAAAGGGTACCGTATCCCTGGATAACATGTATGGATAGCGTACACATTCAAAATATATGTCTCAGGAGGCAGGCTCAGACGGTGTCAGGCACAGTATGGATTGCACGTGATTGCACAAAGGTTAGAAAGGGTACCGTATCCCCGGATAACATGTATGGATAGCGTACACATTCAAAATATATGTCTCAGGAGGCAGGCTCAGACGGTGTTAGGCCCAGTATGGATTGCACGTGATTGCACAAAGGTTAGAAAGGGTACCGTATCCCCGGATAACATGTATGGATAGCGTACACATTCAAAATATATGTCTCAGGAGGCAGGCTCAGACGGTGTTAGGCCCAGTATGGATTGCACGTGATCGCACAAAGGTTAGAAAGGGTACCGTATCCCCGGATAACATGTATGGATAGCGTACACATTCAAAATATATGTCTCAGGAGGCAGGCTCAGACGGTGTTAGGCCCAGTATGGATTGCACGTGATTGCACAAAGGTTAGAAAGGGTACCGTATCCCTGGATAACATGTATGGATAGCGTACACATTCAAAATATATGTCTCAGGAGGCAGGCTCAGACGGTGTCAGGCCCAGTATGGATTGCACGTGATTGCACAAAGGTTAGAAAGGGTACCGTATCCCTGGATAACATGTATGGATAGCGTACACATTCAAAATATATGTCTCAGGAGGCAGGCTCAGACGGTGTCAGGCACAGTATGGATTGCACGTGATTGCACAAAGGTTAGAAAGGGTACCGTATCCCCGGATAACATGTATGGATAGCGTACACATTCAAAATATATGTCTCAGGAGGCAGGCTCAGACGGTGTCAGGCACAGTATGGATTTGACGGCCCAGATTACACAGCGGAGGAGCAGGGAGAGGTAAAGATTGCAAATGCTGGGGCCCTGCCCAAGCAAGGGAGACCCACTCGTGGGCGTCGGTACTGGCACTGGGCCCCTCATAGTACAGCGGTGTGTCTGACGGCGGGTGTGCACCACCACCGTCAGAGACACTTGATTGCACTATGAGGGACCCTGTGCCAGTGCCCGCGCCCAAGAGTCGACCTACCCACCTGTCCAGGGCAACGGCACTCGCACGGTGTCGTGCGGTAGGTGGTGACCCCGGCCATGGGGGGGAGGCAGCACAGTTAGGGAGTTTTAGAAAGTAGCATATGTTGATGTTGGACATTCAGCTGATGCAAAAGGCGAAATAGGTGAAGTACCAGGAAGAGGTGGACCAAAGCAAGCCATTTTTCTGTCACCCTATGTGTCATCAGGGGAAGGTGGGACAAAATCCTTGGAAACCCATGCGTGGTTCATTTTAATGAAGGTTAGATCATCCACATTTTGGGTTGACAGACGGGTCCTTTTTTCTGTCAGGATTGATCCAGCTGCACTGAAGACTCTTTCCGATAGCACACTTGCAGCTGGGCAAGCGAGCTCCTGTAAGGCATATTGGGCCAATTCAGGCCAGGTGTCCAGTTTAGCGGCCCAATAGTCAAAGGGGAATGACCTGTGTGGGAGAACATCGATATGGGAGGAAAAGTAGTTTGTAACCATAGTTGACAACTGCTGTCTCCTGTCACTTTCCATCGATGCAGTATTACCAGTTGTGTGAGCGGTATTTGAAAAATCAGTCCACAACATTGTCATGAAACCCCTGTCTCCAACGCCACTTCTGCTGTGTGCACCACGAACACCTCTGCCAAGCTGCCCCCGGCCCGTACGGCTCGTGTGAGAACCATCACCGCTGCTGTGTGCTGGGAATGCCTCAAGCAACCGATTTACCAGAGTTGCTTGTTTATTAGCCAATATTAGGTCAAGGTTCTCCTGTGGCATGATGTTTTGTAATTTGCCTTTATAGCGTGGATCCAGGATGCTGGCCAACCAGTAGTCGTCATCGTTCATCATTTTGGCAATGCGGGGGTCCCTTTTTAGGATCCGCAAGGCATAATCTGACATGTGGGCCAATGTTCCCGGTGTCAATGATGCACTGCGAGTGCTGGGTGGAGGAGCACTTTCTGGCAAATCCACATCCCTCCAGTCACGCACAAACCCTGTACCAGACCTTGCCACGCCAATGCCCCACGAGATGCATCCTCCTCCCCTAAGTAATCATCCCCATCATCCTCCTCCTCCTCCTCTTCTTCCTCCACCTCGTCCAGGAGAGGTCCCTGAGCAGACAATGGCTGAATGTCATCAAGGATTCCCTCCTCCTCTTCCTCCTCATCAACATTGGCTGCAGACGCCTGCTCCTTAAGGTGCGTCAAAGTTTGCATGAGCAGACGCATAAGTGGGATGCTCATGCTTAGGATGGCGTCGTCTGCGTTTACCAGCCGTGTGCATTCCTCAAAACACTGAAGGACTTTACAAAGGTCTTTCAGCTTCGACCACTGCACGCCTGTCAACTCCATGTCTGCTCTCAAAGTGCCTGGCCGTGTATCCTCCCACAAATGCATTATGGCCTGCCTCTGCTCGCACAGCCGCTCCACCATGTGCAGGGTGGAGTTCCACCTTGTTGCAATGTCGATAATGAGGCGGTGGTTGGGAAGGTGGAGCAATCGCTGCAGCTTCTGCATATGAACGGAATATACAGGCGACCGGCGGATGTGCGCGCACAGTCTTCGCACCTTCTGGAGCAGGGCTGTTAACTCCGGATAATTTTTGAGGAAGCACTGCACCACCAGGTTCAAGGTGTGAGCCAAGCAAGGTATGTGGCTGAGTTTTGAAAGGGCTATGGCTGCCACAAAATTACGGCCGTTATCACTAACTACCTTGCCTGCCTCAAGATGTACACTGCCCAGCCATGACTCAGTTTGTCGCTTCAAGTACTCGGCCAGCACCTCGGCGGTGTGTCTGTCGCCCAAACACATCATCTGCAACACAGCCTGCTGACGCTTTCCACTAGCTGCTCGATAGGGGGACACATCGTGTGCAACAGTGGCAGCTGCAGATGGAGTGCTCGTACGACTGCGCTCTGTGGACGAGCTTTCGCTTCTGGAGGAGGAGGAGGAGGAGGAGGGTCGAACGCCTACAGCCAACTGTTTCCTATACCGTGGGCTAGGCAGCACTGTCCCACCACCGCTGTCCCCTGTGGACCCTGCATCCACCACATTAACCCAGTGTGCAGTGATGGACACGTAACGGCCCTGGCCATGCCGACTGGACCATGCATCAGTTGTGAGGTGCACCTTTCCGCTCACTGACTGCTTGAGTGCATGGACAATGCGGTCTTTCACATGATGGTGGAGGGCTGGGATGGCTTTGCGAGAGAAGAAGTGGCAACTGGGTAGGTCATAGCGTGGTACTGCATAGGCCATGAGTTCGCGGAAAGCTGTGCTTTCCACCAACCGAAAGGGCATCATCTCAAACGAGATTAGTTTGGCAATGTGGGCGTTCAAACCCAGTGTACGCGGATGAGAGACTGAGTACTTTCTTGACCTACTCATAGTGTCTGGGAGGGTGAGCTGGACTTGAGAGCTGCATATGGTGGAAGTAGCGGTGGACAGGGCGGACTGAGAGAGGGTTGATGATGGTGATGGAGTTGGTGTTCTTTCTGATGGCCTAGAATCAGTCTTTCGTTGATATAACAGTGGTATTCCCTGACTGCTGTGGTCTTGCAACGACACCTCAACATTTGCTGCTGTGCTAACCGGTGGGCTTACAGTGGGGGAAACAATGTAGTGTTGCTGACTACCTTCGTTGTGATCAGTTGCACATGTGGCACTTGAGGTTTGGTGTTGTGTCCACGCTTGCAAGTGCATGCTGGTTAAATGTCTAAGCATGCAACTGGTATTCAAATTTTTCAGATTTTTCCCTCGGCTAAAGGTCTTTGCGCACTTCTTACAGATAACCTTGGCCTGATCATGAGGATTTTGTTCAAAAAAGTGCCACACTGCACTCTTCCTACTTTGGCAGACATTTTGTGGCCTAGCACGCTGTGATCTTTTGACCCTCTGGACAAGCTGTCCAGCAACTCTTTTGATGTTTGGAACCTGTCTTTGGAGTGCTCCGGGCCTGCCAGATAACAGCTGTTGCGATGTCGATGTCTGCTGTGGATGCTCCTCATCTGAGCTATTGGAAGCAGCACCCTCTTCCCCCAATGGATGCCAATCTGGGTCAACAACTGGGTCATCCATCACCTCCTCTTCTATGTCATGTGCACCTTTCTCTGTGTCACCGTGTATGGTGGTATAGTGTGCGGGAAGGGGCACCTGAGTCTCATCAGGGTCAAAATCTGGCTCTGTACACTGCGAGGACAATGTAGTGCTCTGAGTGAATGTACCAGCAGAATCATCCATCAGCGGCTGTGCATCAGTGCACTCCATGTCAGATTCATCTTGGCCTGGGTAATTCACCATTTCACTTGATAATCCAGGCATGGTATGTGAAAACAGCTCCATGGAGTAATCAGTAGTATGGCCTGCGTCATCCTTCAATCTTGGTTGGGGTGAAGGACACAAGGAAAGGTGTGGTTCATGAACATGAGCCTCCAATGACGACTCAGTGCTTTTACTTTTTACAACTGAAGAAGAGGAGGCGATAGAGCTGGAGGCTGAGTCAGCAATGTAAGACAAAACTTTTTCCTGATGCTCTGCCTTTAAAAACGATTTGCCAACTCCTAGAAAACTAAGCGTTCGAGGCCTTATGTAGCCAGACGATGACGCAGGGTCAGCACCTCCTGCATTCGGTCCTATTTTGCTCTTGCCGCTACCATCAGATCCACCACCAACACCATCATTACCAGCTGCCAACCCCCGCCCAATTCCACGGCCTCTTCCACCAGCCTTCCTCATTTTTGGTAGAAATGTAGACAAAATCCAACAAACTATATAGTAATTTAAAACAAGGTACAAGGTGTCTATAGGACAGGGGAGATTTAGAATTTCTGCACACACTTGTGGACAGTGGACACTTTTGGATTGTGTGAGGCCCACTGATATCTGAGCGCTATGTGACACGCTCGATGGCACAGCTGCCTGTGACCAAAGTGACGAGAGGATAATGGAGATTTTGAATCTCTGCGCACACTTTTGGACACTGGACACTTGTGGATTGTGTGAGACCCACTGATATCTGAGCGCTATGTGACACGCTCGATGGCACAGCTGCCTGTGACCAAAGTGACGAGAGGATAATGGAGATTTTGAATCTCTGCGCACACTTTTGGACACTGGACACTTGTGGATTGTGTGAGGCCCACTGATATCTGAGCGCTATGTGACACGCTCGATGGCACAGCTGCCTGTGACCAAAGTGACGAGAGGATAATGGAGATTTTGAATCTCTGCGCACACTTTTGGACACTGGACACTTGTGGATTGTGTGAGGCCCACTGATATCTGAGCGCTATGTGACAGGCTCGATGGCACAGCTGCCTGTGACCAAAGTGACGAGAGGATAATGGAGATTTTGAATCTCTGCGCACACTTTTGGACACTGGACACTTGTGGATTGTGTGAGGCCCACTGATATCTGAGCGCTATGTGACACGCTCGATGGCACAGCTGCCTGTGACCAAAGTGACGAGAGGATAATGGAGATTTTGAATCTCTTCGCACACTTTTGGACACTGGACACTTGTGGATTGTGTGAGGCCCACTGATATCTGAGCGCTATGTGACACGCTCGATGGCACAGCTGCCTGTGACCAAAGTGACGAGAGGATAATGGAGATTTTGAATCTCTGCGCACACTTTTGGACACTGGTCACTTGTGGATTGTGTGAGGCCCACTGATATCTGAGCGCTATGTGACAGGCTCGATGGCACAGCTGCCTGTGACCAAAGTGACGAGAGGATAATGGAGATTTTGAATCTCTGCGCACACTTTTGGACACTGGACACTTGTGGATTGTGTGAGGCCCACTGATATCTGAGCGCTATGTGACAGGCTCGATGGCACAGCTGCCTGTGACAAAAGTGACGAGAGGATAATGGAGATTTTGAATCTCTGCGCACACTTTTGGACACTGGACACTTGTGGATTGTGTGAGGCCCACTGATATCTGAGCGCTATGTGACAGGCTCGATGGCACAGCTGTGACCAAAGTGACGAGAGGATAATGGAGATTTTGAATCTCTGCGCACACTTTTGGACACTGGACACTTGTGGATTGTGTGAGGCCCACTGATATCTGAGCGCTATGTGACACGCTCGATGGCACAGCTGCCTGTGACCAAAGTGACGAGAGGATAATGGAGATTTTGAATCTCTGCGCACACTTTTGGACACTGGACACTCGTGGATTGTGTGAGGCCCACTGATATCTGAGCGCTATGTGACAGGCTCGATGGCACAGCTGCCTGTGACCAAAGTGACGAGAGGATAATGGAGATTTTGAATCTCTGCGCACACTTTTGGACACTGGACACTTGTGGATTGTGTGAGGCCCACTGATATCTGAGCGCTATGTGACACGCTCGATGGCACAGCTGCCTGTGACCAAAGTGACGAGAGGATAATGGAGATTTTGAATCTCTGCGCACACTTTTGGACACTGGACACTTGTGGATTGTGTGAGGCCCACTGATATCTGAGCGCTATGTGACACGCTCGATGGCACAGCTGCCTGTGACCAAAGTGACGAGAGGATAATGGAGATTTTGAATCTCTGCGCACACTTTTGGACCCTGGACACTTGTGGATTGTGTGAGGCCCACTGATATCTGAGCGCTATGTGACACGCTCGATGGCACAGCTGCCTGTGACCAAAGTGACGAGAGGATAATGGAGATTTTGAATCTCTGCGCACACTTTTGGACACTGGACACTTGTGGATTGTGTGAGGCCCACTGATATCTGAGCGCTATGTGACAGGCTCGATGGTACAGCTGTGACAAAAGTGACTAGAGGATAAGGGAGATTGGATTGCTTTTAAAAAAGCAGTTTGCGGAGCAGTGGGTAAACAGCAATGCCAGCGTGTCAGGAAGCCTTAAAAGGCAGCCCAACAACCAACACCACTGATACACCACAATATAGCCTCCCCTTGCACTGCACACACAGTGACTTGTGTGTTGTGCAGGCCAAATCGCTAGCAGCAGAAGCAGTTTTTTTGTCTTCTTCCCTGCCTAACGCTCTCCCTACAGAATCAGCAGCAACCTCTCCCTATACTAAGATCGGCAGAAGTAAGATGGCGGTCGGCGTGCACGCCCTTTTATACCCCCTGTGACGCCCACCAAAGCAAGCCAATCACTTGCATGCCCTTCTGAAAGATGGTGGTGACCCGTGCCTAGGTCATCACGTTGCCCACAGTGTCCGTGGATCCTGATTGGCTGAAAAAGAGCGCAAAACAAACTTTTGAAACGCGACTTTGGCGCGTAAGTCGCCGACCTCGTGGCCGACCTTATCCTAGGGTCGGGTTTCGTTTCATGAAACCCGACTTTGCCAAAAGTCGGCGACTTTTGAATTTTTTCGACCCGTTTCGCTCAACTCTATTTGCTGTAGTTAAGATACACTATATGTACTGCATTTCCCAAATCCACCCAATTCAGTGCTTCCATCACAGAAGGAAATTATATTAGTCAGGCATGACTTGTTTGCTACAAACCCAGGCTGGCTCTGGTTATTTACTGTATTCTTATCAAAGTGCTTTCATACATTCTTTTACAGTTGTGGCCAAAAATATTGACACCCCTGCAATTCTGTCAGATAATACTCAGTTTCTTCCTGAAAATGATTGCAAACACAAATTCTTTGTTATTATTATCTTCATTTAATTTGTCTTAAATGAAAAAACACAAAAAGAATTGTCCTAAAGTTAAATTGGATATAATTCCACACCAAACATAAAAAAGAGGGTGGACAAAAGTATTGGCACTGTTCGAAAAATCATGTGATGCTTCTCTAATTTGTGTAATTAACAGCACCTGTAACTTACCTGTGGCACCTAACAGGTGTTGGCAATAACTAAATCACACTTGCAGCCAGTTGACATGGATTAAAGTTGACTCAACCTCTGTCCTGTGTCCTTGTGTGTACCACATTGAGAAGGGAGAAAGAAAGAAGACCAAAGAACTGTCTGATGACTTGAGAAACCAAATTGTGAGGAAGCATGAGCAATCTCAAGGCTACAAGTCCATCTCCAAAGACCTGAATGTTCCTGTGTCTACCGTGCGCAGTGTCATCAAGAAGTTTAAAGCCCATGGCACTGTGGCTAACCTCCCTAGATGTGGACGGAAAAGAAAAATTGACAAAAGATTTCAACGCAAGATTGTGCGGATGTTGGATAAAGAACCTCGACTAACATCCAAACAAGTTCAAGCTGCCCTGCAGTCCGAGGGTACAACAGTGTCAACCCGTACTATCCGTCGGCGTCTGAATGAAAAGGGACTGTATGGTAGGAGACCCAGGAAGACCCCACTTCTTACCCCGAGACATAAAAAAGCCAGTCTGGAGTTTGACAAAACTTACCTGAAAAAGCCTAAAACGTTTTGGAAGAATGTTCTCTGGCCAGATGAGACAAAAGTAGAGCTTTTTGGGCAAATGCATCAACATAGAGTTTAAAGGAGAAAAAAAGAGGCATTCAAAGAAAAAAACACGGTCCCTACAGTCAAACATAGCGGAGGTTCCCTGATGTTTTGGGGTTGCTTTGCTACCTCTGGCACTGGACTGCTTGACCATGTGCATGGCATTATGAAGTCTGAAGACTACCAACAAATTTTGCAGCATAATGTAGGGCCCAGTGTGAGAAAGCTGGGTCTCCCTCAGAGGTCATGGGTCTTCCAGCAGGACAATGACCCAAAACACACTTCAAAAAGCACTAGAAAATGGTTTGAAAGAAAACACTGGAGACTTCTAAGGTGGCCAGCAATGAATCCAGACCTGAATCCCATAGAACACCTGTGGAGGAATCTAAAAATGGCAGTTTGGAGAAGGCACCCTTCAAATATCAGGGACCTGGAGCAGTTTGCCAAAGAAGAATGGTCTAAAATTCCAGCAGAGCATTGTAAGAAACTCATTGATGGTTACCGGAAGCGGTTGGTCGCAGTTATTTTGGCTAAAGGTTGTGCAACCAAGTATTAGGCTGAGGGTGCCAATACTTTTGTCTGGCCCATTTTTGGAGTTTTGTGTGAAATGATCAATGTTTTGCTTTTTGCTTCATTATCTTTTGTGTTTTTTCATTTAAGACAAATTAAATGAAGATAATAATACCAAAGAATTTGTGATTGCAATCATTTTCAGGAAGAAACAGTATTATCTGACAGAATTTCAGGGGTGTCAATACTTTTGGCCACAACTGTAAATAATTTGTTCAAAGATCTTTGTTTGGTACAGAAGTAAAGTTCACTAGCCTATAATTCCCTGGCTCCATCTTCCTTTTTTGAAGATAGGGACAACATTTGCCCTTCTCCAATTTTATGGAACTTCTGTTCTCCAAGATTTTTCAAAGATTCTGACTAGCAGTTGCAATTTCCTCTGCTCTTTCAGTATGCTAGGATGTAATTCATCTGGACCAGGAGATTTAAATTCATTTAAATTAGCTAAGTGTTCCCTCACCATCTCTCTGCATATATTCACCCTTTTCATCCTGTAAAAAGTCCTATAGCATCTTCGACTTTTCGTTTGTGTTTCACATAACCCCCAAATCATTTTTTACTTCATTACTAGCTTTAGCTCTTCTTACAATTGCCCTGCTTTCTCTGCATACAGCATTAAAATCTTCTTCAGATATGCCCCCCTCTTTCCTTTTGATATACTTTTTTTTCCTTTTTAACAAGTGATTAAGTTGTGTGTTCATCATCCTGGTCTCCTTAAATGCATTCAATTCTTCCTTCTTTTTAGGATTTTCTCGATTGTGCAGTGAGAATTTCATTTCGCAAAATCTCCCATCCTTCTTGGACATTTCTGTATTCTAGAGCATCCAGCCAATGGACCTTTCCTACCCTCTTTTGAGTCCATTAACATCTGCCTTTCTGAAGTCCAATTTTAAAGTCTGAGTCCTCGCTGGTCTTCCTACTCTTGTAATGCAAAATTCGAGGATAACATGATTGCTGCCTCCTAAATTCCCAGCTACCTTTACTTCCTCAGCCATTTCCTCCCTGTTGGTAAGAATTAGGTCCCAAAATTCCAGATCCTCTTGTTCTCTCTTCTATCTTTTGAAAGATAAAGTTGTTAGCAAGAGAAGAATTTTATGGACCCAATACATTTGCCTGAGAGAGATTCCCAACAAATATCTGGATAGTTAAAATCTCCCATGATCACTATGTTGTACTTTTTTGAGAACAAAGACATCTGATACAAAAAAAGTTCATCCATATCTTCAATCTATCCAGGTGGCTTATAGTAAAGACCTACAATAGTGTTCTTTCTGTTCTTCTCTCCTTGCATTCTTACCCAAACAGTTTCTACAGAGCTACCAGTCTCTGAAGTTTGGATCTCTGTGGAGATATATGTTTTTCTAACATACAATGTAACACCTCCGCCCTTCCTGTTAATCCTGTTTCTAATAAATAAGTTGTAGCATTCAAGGCTTGTATTTCTATCATGTGTATCATCCCACCAAGTTTCAGTGATGCCTATGACATCATATCTCTCTTCCTGTGTTAGCAGCTCCAATCCTCTTTGTTTCCCATGCTCTGTGCATTTGTATAAAGTAAGAAAGAGACGATGGCACAACTCTATAATTGTGGTGCACAGGTAGGAACCCCAATCCATGACAATTCTGAATATAAACCAATTTTATATTCAGAACTGTGCATTTGTATAGACACATTTTAGTTTGTAGTCAGATTTTCTTGCTCCTCTACTTTCATTCACAGTTTGTTGTTGTTGTTTCTTATTTCCAATTTTAATAGCAGGGTTCTCAAAATAATTCATTAGCTGCATATTTTTTCCTGGCAGTATATTTTGTATCCCATATTAATCTGGTTCAAAGCTCTCCTGATGAGTGTTGCAAGACGTCTACCACATATGTGTTTTCCTGTTTTCATAAGATGCAACCCATCTCTAGCAAGTAGTCCATTATATAGGTAATTCACTCCATGGTCAAGAAGCCCAAAATGTTGCTCATAGAGCCATCGATGTAGCAAGTTGTTCACCTGTAGAATCCTGATCAATCTCCTTGGTCCATGTCCATCCACTGCGAGGATGGATCAGAAGATGACTTGCGCTCCCAGTTCTTTCACGTTCTGCATAGGTCTTCAATGTCTGTGAATATAGTTTACAGGTCCTTTTTTGTTGTGTCATTTGTTCCTACATGTATTAGTAGTCATAGCTGGTCATCTGTGGCACTGAAGAGTCTTGATACCCTATCAGACACATCTTTGATTTGGGCACCTGGAGGACAGCATATTTCACGTGAGGTAATGCCCAGTCAGCAGATAGCGGCTTCTGATCTTCTCATAGGGAATACCCCATGACCACCACTTTCCTTTTCTTCTTCATCACATCTCTTCTTGTCTTCCCTTCAAGAGGCTTCTGATTTCTTACTGGTGTGTTCTGCTTTAGAGCCTGGTAGCGGTAATTTAGTGGCGTGAGTCTTGACTGCCTCCTCATCCTCCTGCTTCTTTGGGTTACATACTTGGATTTCTCTTCTTCTGCGGGTACATTGAAAGGTGCTACTCTTGGAACATTCTGAACAGTTATTTTTACTCTGTCGTTAGCTTCTGTAGGAGCACTGAAAAATTCTTGAAGAGTTTCTTCTGCTCTGTCAAGGAAATCCTCATCTTCTTTGTACATCTAAATCTTTGAGTGACATGATTCAGATGAGACTCCAGAAGGATCCATTCACTATAATGCGGCAGCAGAGTAACTCTGGACTCCATCTGGCCACTCTTCAGCGATCTCCTTTTTTTCAGAAGTGCACAAAACTGTGGCCGACTGCACTTTTGTACACGCCTAAAAAGACGGACATTGCCAGATCATAAGCAGCCACACAGCGGCCACAGTGCCTCCATCTGCCGCGTTATAGGGAATCTTTTACTGTGGGTTCTATCTGAATCACAATTTCAGAGATTTACTTATAGAGCGCAGGATAAATGTGAGCCGATGGTTACTGCGATCTTTTCCGAGGCAAAATAAAAAAAATCAACAGCAGGTGAAGAATTGGTTTTATTTATTTTTTATGCGGTTCATTGATCGGTATAATATATACAGCGATACAATATTTATATGTTTGGCTGCTGTCACACAGTAAAAAATGCTTCTTATTGATAGTTTTTGCATCACCATATTTTGGTACCTATTATTTTCCATATTTTGCCTAATATTATTATATGAGGGCTTGTTTTTTGCAGAACTGTAATGAATGGAAACGGAAGCCCAGATGATGAAGTGAACATTTGTTTAATTAAATTTTCATGGAACCACAGGACTACTCTCCGGGGGCTTCAAAGGGGGCATGACTAAGCGAATCCCAGACACCCATAACAAGACCCCTCAAACAGGGCCAGGTTGGAATGCCCAAGGGACACAAGGTGCTACCTCCAGTTAGACCCCGAACAAGTGGAAGCTGACCCAACGGGACAGGCAGGCTGTCAGGAACTGCAGGCGGCGTGGAACTAGGCAGATGGCAGACGGCGGGAGCAATCAACAGGAGGATGCTGGCAGGGACTTATGCAGGAGGTACTGGCATAGTCTGAAGGGATGTGGTGAGACTTGGCAGACACTCTGAGGAGACAAACCAGAGATAGCAAGATGCTTGCGGGAGTACTGGCACACTGATACAGGAACTTGAGAATAGCAAAAGGAAACACTTGTTGCTCAGGCACCTCCCTAAGGGGTAGAGGTGCCTGAAATAGTGTGAGACACTCACCCATTGGTTAAGACCTAATTCAGGAAATGGTGCGCTGTCTCTTTAAGAGACCAGCAGCACGCGTGCCCTTAGAATCGTGCTCGGAGGCCTGCAGGCCGCACCCGGGACCAGGAAGTGGCAGCAGAAGAAGACAGAGCAGGACTTGGAAAGGAGGCCTCTGGGGGATGGCGAGCGGACAGGGAGGTAAACCTAGGCACCGATGCTACAGGAATGAGTTGATGTTAGCATATTGGGAAGGGGTTAAAACAGGCATTTGCCTCTGTCCCAGTGCTGCACCAACCAGACAACAACAAATAGCCATTCTTGTTGCAGGATGCTGATGCCATGCCCACCTGTATACCAGGTGTACCAGCCCGCGCCTGCCATTGTGTATCTGTATACCAACTGTATCTGCCAGCACCTGCCAGTGCCGGCCTGTATACAAGCCATACCAGTCTGCACCTGTTGTGCCCATGTGTATACCAGCTGCTCCTTTCCATAGGTTCCAGTACCCACCTATATTCCAGCTGTTTCCGCTATCACCACCCGTTCCTGTATTCCTGCCATGCCTGCCTGTACCAGCCGAGTTTTCCCTTTGTAGGCTGTTCCAGCTCCAATTCCTTGGGGGTCAGTTGCCGTGTGTCCAAGGTCCGTCTTGGAGTAGCACCTGATGTCCATATGGAGCCAAGTCTAACCCATCCATCGGGGGCTCTAGTGATAAGTCAGGTGTTCACCTAGTTAAGCCCCTGCAGGCTCTCCTCGGACCGTGGAACAGTGGTTGCACCACTATATTCATTAGGCCATGTTCCCACCTTCAGTACTTAGTCAGTATTTTATCTCAGTATTTGTCAGCCAAAATCAGGAGAGGGTAAAAAATACAGAAGTGGTGACGTGCTTCTATTATACTTTTCTTCTGATTGTTCCGTTCCTTGTTTTGGCTTACAAATACTGATGTAAAATACTGACCAAATGCTGAAGGTGGGAACGTGGCTTACAATGATACTGCAGTGTATTGCTAAATATAGCCAGATAGGTTGAAGTAATTTAGACATTAAAAAGGCTGTGTTTGCATTACAGAGCATAAAACGTGTGCAATTAACTCCAATGGGAACGCACATTGTTTACACATATATTTCAAACGGTTAGAAGCTTTTTAATTATGTGATTCGCACAAATTTATTCACCTCGTATCAAACTTCTTGGGGAAATTTAGCGAAGTTGACAAATTAGAATTTTAATGTTCCACTCTACTTTAAAGTAAACGTAGTATGCAAAATGACATGTGTTGCACCCCACATGACTCATTGAGGCCCAGTTAGTGCAGGCAGGCTTGAAGACTGGCGGGTCCTGCTTCAGCAGGACAGCAGAGGTGCAGGTCTAGGACAGATGAGAATTACTTTTTGTTACTTTTTAACTCTCTCCTATTGTGCTGCATTTTTGAGAATTGAATCCAAATATCTTGGATTTGTGAAAATCCAATTTTTTTATAACATTTTACCAATCTATTTTATTCATCTCTTCCACATATGTACTTATAGATGTAAATGAGTTGATTTCTTAGGCATCTTTTTTCTAAGCTTAAAAAGACCAATGTTTTTTACCTGTAAGGCTATGTTCACACAATGCGCTTTTGCTACATTTTACAGTACCAGTAAAAGCTATGAGTTTTTTAGAAATCTCATGCTTATGCATTGTTTTATTTCCTGACTGAATTTGAAAACTGCTGTGCAGCATGTCATTTCTTTCAACGTTTTTGCAGCGTTTTTTCACCCATAGAAAGCAATGAGTAAGTGCAAAAGTGCAGGAAAATTGCAGCAAAAAAATGCAGGTATCAGGTTCTGCTATGCTTTTGGTGCATAAACCTCAGGAAGTTGCATCATTTTTTGAGGGGACACTAAACTTTATTAGTATGCAAAAGAAACAAATATACCTGATGAAAACGCAGCAAAAGAAAAGAAAGCAGCTTAAACACAGCAAATACACAGCAAAAAACAGAGTAAAAAACAGCAAAACCTGCTTTTTGGAAGAAGCTTCTTTACTGCCAAAAGACCAAGTTTTGCCTCTAGAAAAATATGCAGCAAAAACGCAATGTGTGTACATGTGTGTGCATGTGTGTGCAATGTGTGTACATAGCCTAAAAATAAGAAAGACCTTCCCAGGCACTGAATGCACTAGATGCCCATCTTTGAGTGAAATATGGCATTCTAATTTGCATATGTGGAGTCCAAACTGGATCCAGTATTCAAGATTTTGCCTTGTAAAGGATTTTTAAAGAGATAATATTATATTGGGATCACAGGATTTTATGCACGCTAAAATCTTGTTTGCCTTTGCAGCTGCTGCTTGACATTGAGTACTGCTGCTTTGCTTATTTTTATAGAACATAACCAAATCCTTCCCTTTTCTGCAATTTATATGTAACACTAGATTACTGAAGTCTAGGTACCTTACATTACTTTTTTTTGTCATTGGCAAACACTTATTTGTTACTTTCCTTCCCCTATACAAGGTCATTAATAAAGAGAATAAAAAGATTAGGACCTTACAGCGATCCTTATGATAGCCACTACTGACTTTAGCTGATTTGCAGAACGTACCATTTACACTTGCTTTCTGTCCCTTATAAATATTTGATTCAGATATAAAACTGGACTCTATTTGTTAATGATTTTACAGATAGCATTATTTTCATTTGAACTAACTTTCTCTACCATTATTCAGATATGTCACATTATTATATTAGCCAATAGTGGCTTAGCCCTGTAATATCTTAGATTTATGATCTCATCATAATGGCAGATATATTCACGTGACATGGTGTCACTACTTGGAGGACCAGTGTTGGAGGAATTGGTGAGCTTCAGTGATGGAATGGTCTCTTTATGAATTGTAAGTATATTGAAAACATTTTTTCTTGACATCAGTACAATAAAGAGGTCTTCCAATCACCTAAAAAATCTCAATATGTATGGAATTATAAAATTGTTTCCCTTTTACTAGTAGGGCACTCAAGGTTTCTACATCAATGTCACCTAAAGGTAACTCCAAGGGCATACTATTAGTGCAACCATTACAGCGGCATAGGGTCCCAGGACATTAGTGGGATCACTGTCAACCTAAAAGGAGTTTCTATCAATTAAATTGCACGTAAGGGTATGAACTAATAAACTTTATAACTCACAATTACTCGAAAATTGATAGAGAGAAGTAATAGTTTTATGATGAGCTTTGGGACAAGAGGTGGCCTATATACAGTTTTCGTACCGTGGTCCTATATGGTATGTATCCATCCCAGGGTAACTCACATAGGTATACAAAATGGACAAAAAATAATAAAACGTTATAACAAAAGGGAAATGTATTTTATCCTACAAGAGTCAGCATCATATAATTAGAAAGCACCATGTGTTGGTTGCTTTTCTGTCACTTTTACCTTCTATAACTATTCTTTTTAGAGAATCGAGCACAGGCTCTATCCCAATTGAATGTTATGTCAATAAAAATCCACAATCTGGTAAGTCTTAGCAAAGAACACACATTTAGGGACAGGTCTTTCTCCTCAGGGGATATAAACAATTCAATAAACTACTGATAAAACCACCCAATGTATATATCATCCATGTCCCATACATCAATGTCGCATCAGAACCATCAGCACCGTGCACTAAGTGATGAGGCCATTTTGCTCAAAGACTAGTTTGCTACTTATCAGATCAACCTGTCAAGTTAAATATTTTTTACAAATGTTTCAGCAAATGTGAAAAATAAGTCAAGTCCCTGTGACCTGTGCAGATAACAGCGACGTTTAGATAGGCAGGAAGAATTCTTATTTGTACCCATGACACACAAACAAGTAATATTAATCTGCATTACTATTATTAATGAGCGTTTGCCAGCAACCGACCAAGCTAAAAGACAGAAGAAATAAATTGGTTGCCAGAATTCTGCTCGAGGACAGCGCGGTTATAAAGGATAAGCCAGCAGTATGAAAAACAGGTTGCTGGGATCTTTTTTTATTTTTTATTTCCTGAACGTTTGCTATTTGTCATTGGAAAGCTCATAAAAGGTGATTTTTTTTGTAAAGCAAGCAAGAAAATATGGATCTGCTAGATATAGATAAATACATCTTAAAACAGTACAGTTGAAGGCTTATTGATTTCAGGAATGACTTACA
Organism: Dendrobates tinctorius; assembly: GCF_039654945.1. Lineage (NCBI taxonomy): Eukaryota > Metazoa > Chordata > Amphibia > Anura > Dendrobatidae > Dendrobates > Dendrobates tinctorius. The sequence goes on from NW_027361732.1 coordinate 53,511,374, forward strand.
GAGTGGCCGCACCATACGCAGCCAATTGTTATCAAATGTGGTACTATCTAAGTGTATATAAAAAAAAGTTCCACCACAAGCAGCGGATGCAGCAGATATTCTTTCATCGGTTTGCATTTGTGCATTACAGCTTATCAATTATTTCTAGCTGCTTGTCATCGTCTTCTGATAATAGAGGCCTGGTCAAGAATAATAATTACTACTTCACCTTTTAGCTCTGATTCAGCCACTATTCCTGGTGCTGTATTACCCAAAGCATCTCCTCTCTCCCTGTACACAGGACCAAAAGTGCAGGCACATCATTTATTGATAAGACAAAAAGAATGTAATGAAATTATCAATGTTCTTGAATTAATTATGAACATGATTAAGAAAGCTAAAATCTCAGGAGCCAGGATCTCATTACCCATTCAGTCTTAGGGATTGCTTTCATTCAGCAAGGCAAAAAGGCTTTGAGCAGCCCCACAAATGCTTTTCTCTCATTTATTTGTACTGGTCTGAGGGTTTGCTTGTTTTCTTTTTGTTCTTTTTCTGACATATTTTTATTAGATTTACTGTGTAACGTGGTGTTTTTTCCATGCTTGTATGGTGTACGAAAGAGCCCATGGGGCCTAGCAATACACATGTCTACAAGCTGCCTGGCTGCTTCATTTCTGTGTACTTTCCTCATTCTTATCCACCGGACCTTCAAACTGTACTTCAAAGGTAAGACTGAGGATCTTGCAAAACTTCTTTCAGATTTATGTCTTGAGCTGCTGGAGTGCTGCTTCCCTGGCACTCGGTTAACGGGGTTAATGACATCATTATCACTCTGTGCATGGAGTGAGTATGAAGTCTGCAGTCCAGGACGGGACCTTCTTTTGTTTCATTAAGTGGATTTTTCCGACATTTGATGAATACAAGAAAATGTAATTGTTTGGTTTAGTCATTTCACCGGTGATTCCATTCTATCGCCAGCTAAAGTGTGGGATTTTTTTCCCTATGTTACAGCACGTTTCCAATGTGCATATGTAGACTGCTAATGTTTCTTTTTTAATTTTGATTTTGCCTATGCTTTTATTCCTTTTTGTTCCTCGGCTCCGCTGAGAATACTGCACATGGGGTGCCGAAATTTCTGCTACATTGTGTGATTATTTGCATAAAATAGTGTCTTTCATTATGTTTTCAGGGCCTCACTAAATTACTTTTTTAATATCTGGTCAAAGATGAATGTTTATGATACGTTCAGCTAATAATGAGAAGAAAAAAAAATCATTACGATTCCTAACCCATCCTGTTTTACTTAACTGAGCCAGTTCATAAGAATCTTGGAAACCATGCCATACAAATATTCTGTAACGCTGCAATAATCTGCCTTTATCTGTGAATGTTCTGAGGTGGGAAATATAAACTAGGATTACAGACTTACAAACACAGAACTGTGTATACAAAGCAATATACTCCTTCATGTATACATTAGAGTGTCGATAAGGAGTCATCTCTAAAGAAAACATTCCCCAATGGGATAATCCCGTAGGACCGTGCTTCTCATGTACCTAATCTTTTCCCTTTACAATATGACGTTCATGGCTCAAGAAGACACAATATGAAATATTACAAGGAAAGGAGGGGGGGACTTTTTAATTGTGTCTTAATTTTATTCTGCTGTACTTTCAGGCCTTGATGTACTTTAATTAATGACCCTGAAGGCAGCAGGATTTTTTTTCCGCCTGGTGGGACCATCTACCATGTATTACTCGATAGTGAAGGCGTTTATGCAATGCTTTATTTCATGCATGCTTAGCCATGCGTGAGGAGCATATCTAGGGGCCACTTCTCTGTCATAAGATCAGTGCAACAATAACACGCCATTTGTAGGTCGAATTTCTTGCTAGAATGAAATAATACAATTACGGTGTTGTTATTGGACTGCACGGTAGTTTGCAATCGTATATATGTAATATTTTTCCATTTCATAGATATGACTTCTATTAAATAATTTCATACATTGGAGTTTTATGATTATTTTAGCATCCATTTTGCATTTTGAAAGTTTATAAATGCTTCTAACCGTACATGGAAAAAAAACATATATATGAAAGTGTTAAAGTTTCCTGTGTGGTCTGGTTGGCGGAGAGAGCCGTGTGTGACTGTAGGGACTTCTCATTGGCCAGTTTGGCAGTATTTACGCCGTCCCTTTTCTCTACGTGTTTTGAGTAAACACTTTGTTGAATGTCATGTTTGATCTCGTGAAACCAGCGGCGTAGCTTTCTATTGGATGTCTTTAGGACAGTGGTGCAGTACTAAATTAAACATTACAATACCCATAGAACTACAGAACCTGATTAATAATACATAAATATTTCCTCTATGGACATAATGAGGATCAATCATATACTGTACTGGATCTTAGAATTGTAACATATGCCTTGTGCCATGCCAGCAGGAATATCTGTATGGTATAGAAGTGCTCTTACAAATACACTTTAATGCTAATATGTCCTATAATTCTTTTTTTTTACGTTCACATTTTTTTTTATTTCAGATATGGAGTCATTTAAAGTATACCTAAGTCACATTGTGCTCAGCCACAAACAAATAGCAATTATATATAATATGTCATATAATGTACATTATTATACCTTCTTGCCATTTACTTACAATACAATTATACTACAACTACACAACATTAATGTAAAATTAATACAGAAAACTTAAATATAAAATATTCTAAAATTTACACAGAAATATTAAGGCTAAAACTAAGGCAGTTTGTAGCTTTTATTTTCTTTAAATTGCTCTTTTTAACTCAAAAAACCCACATTAAATAATTGCAATAAATGATCAATGCTAGCAGCAAGAATGAACGCACCGTGATGGCAAAGTTGCCGACAAGGGCAGAAAAGCCTTTAAACTGTGTGTCGGAAAGGGTTAAATCAAATTGGTTGCTTTAGATTGATTGAAATCAGTAATGGATATTCTCATAAAGCTTCTGTTACAAGATATTACACAGCTATCTCTGTCCAATGAGGCCAGAGATGAGAACTGCTTACCACAGAGGATGTTCCTAAAGGACAGATATTGTTTCCTGGACCTCAGGGAGTAAAAAGCCATAGTGCTGGATCAGGAACTTTTACTAACAGCGAGTAAATTCAGGCCTTATCGAGTTACAGCATTCATGTTTTATTATTCTCATTAGAGATTTAAGGACTAATTCTCGTTGTTAGCGCTTAACAGTTTAATGTTTTCTTGGATAAGAATTAAGGTTCTTCTGGGGGATTATTTTATTTTCTAAAGCTTGCAGAATATACTGCGCTAATATACCGGCGAGTAATTGATTACTCATTTCATATTATTTTAGGCTAGAATAGTAAAGCATTTAACCGCAGCTTAAATATTTTAAACTCAATCATTGTAGTGTAATGGAAGGGTTTAATTATGTGACATTTCACGGTTCATGTTCTGAGACATTGGCTCAGTTACATATACTCTTTTATTTTATGAACATCGATATCAATCTAGAAAAACATTTGTTTTTGGCTACAAGTAGATGGGAATTTACGGGTGGCTCGCACTACGCAAAATTGCTATATATTCCCTAGAGACATCTTGGTTCCCACATTTAATGGATTCAATTCATTGCCAGCTTCCAATACACCAGAACTATAGTGTAAAACATAGTTAAAAAATCCTTACAGTACTATTACTTATTTTTTTAAGTAAAAAACCCAATTAATAACCCCTTGAAAAAATATTACTTCTACAAATCTGTATGATTAATAAACACACATACCATAGAGTATATAACATATATACACCCACCTTTATGCTACACTAAATGCCCTTGATTTCGTCATCTTATTTTCATTTTGTGCCTCTTCTTTTTCTCGTGTAAAGTGCAGTGAAATCCTAGAAGTAACTAATGCCAAACACAAAAGCCGCTATAGAATAGAAATGTCTATTTTACAGAACATCTGCCTTCCGAGCACACATACTATACATCAGTCATTGACATTTTCTGTTTCCTCTGGTCCTTCTGCACATGTTGAAATATTAAGTTACATCTACATTACTTAACATCTTGGTGCTCAAACACTTCACACAGATCTATTTTCCAATCTTATTTTTTGCCAAATAGACCGCTCCGGTAGAATGTCTTTGTGTGCAGTTATGGAAAGTTACATAAAACATTAGTATTCTGCACTTCTAAAGAACATGATCCTAATTACGAAGCAGACAAACACAGAGTTTACTCAATTATATGATCGAATTTAAAGCTCCCCAATATAGAAAATAAATTTATTATGAAGAGGTCCCAATAGAAATCTTGGAATGCCTGCATGTAGCTGTACTGTGCCCAAAATGCTGTTCAATAGGCTTTCTAAGGCTTTCCAAGGCACCCAGGTAACAGCTGGTGCAGGCCATGTGCCAGACTTGACAGCCCATATGCTCTCTTTAGTGCTGTAATTATCTCGACACAAAACTCTGATAACCCTGTCTACTGGGTCCAGTTTTACTAGGTTGAATTGACTCTGTGGCTTAGTTAGTAAGTTCCTCTGGCATTGTAAGAACTTCATCAAGAGTTTGAATATTGTGTCAGGATTCGAAAACCAATATGTCTGTGAGTTCCAGGACAGGTGTCTTATTAACCTAGAGAGAACTGAGATTTTAACTCCTGCAAATAGTTTTAACATTAGAACATTTAGAACAAGCTCCATTGTACGCATATTGGGTAGTATAACATAATGTAACCTACTTAGAATTTTACTTAATAAATACATTCCATTAGTTATCCCGCACTAATCCTAAATTATAGCCTACATTACAGTATGGAGCTGATCACATGGTGAGTGTCCCACTGCTTAGCCGCCATTATTAAATTCTATGGGAGAACCTAGGCTATGAAGGAAAGTTCTTTGCTGCCTCCATAGGGTAAATCAAAGGGGTTGTCCATTTAAAAAAATTATGTTTACATGCATAACTCGTTTAAATATCTACAACTTACTAGTGGAGATGAACAAATGTATTCAAGTGGCATTAAATTCTCCTTGAATTTCGCAAAAAATAATTTCTCCAGAATACAGATTTTTTTGCAATTTCCGCTACGTGAATTCTGCAAAATGCCATTTTGTTGAATGGCAGAATATGTGCTGTGAATCAAAACTCACTGCAAAAGCCACATGTTTGGAGCATTCAAATCTCCCGATGATATCAACCTTGGTCTCGTCAACAGAGATTGTCTGACTAATTATTTTCGTAACTTCCAGTAACTAAGTCAACTTCCTTCTCTGTCATAAGCTATGGCTTTTGTGGTGTCCATTGAAATCAGTGGGATGTCCATGACATAATAATAATAATAATAATAATAATAATAATAATAATAATAATAATTTTATTTATATAGCGCTGACATATAATAGGATCTTAAAGGTGAGTCCACACTCACTAAGATACTTAGGCTCCTGAAAAGGAGAAACAGATCTATTGACTCAGAATTATCTGCCTAAAAAGTATTTTAAAATTAGCTTTATAAATCATGTTAATACCCTTTAATGTTTTGGTGATTTTAATTCTGGGAAATGTCAATTTCCTTCCAGACCCCTTGAAGCAAAGTAATTAAGTTTCTAAGCCGTTGCGAGGTTGCACATGGTTAAGATAAAAAAGGTCTACTGTAACACCACCATTTTTCTCCAAGCGAAGCAGCTGGTATTGTGGCCTAGTTACAAGAGTGGCACTCTTTCTGAAAAGAATCGACATTTTCTCTACTTTACAAACAGAGGTAAATGATTTTCCACAAAATGAAATAGACACTTCATCTAGTGGATATCATTCAGAATAAGGTTACATTTAGACATCCATGTGGATGTTCCTCTCCGAGAGAAGTGGAATAAGTTTTTTCCTTAGATGTTATCCTAGTTGCTTCCTAGCTACCTTCCGTGTTGCACTAGTTTTTTTCTCATCCCATTTTAACTGAATCAGGTAGACAGTCTGAACTTTTTTTCCACTGACTTTTAAAGAAGCACTTCCATCCAATTTTTTATTCACATGATATACTGTAATCATCAAATTATATAGCACTGTGTACTTACAATTGCTCATTTTGCCCATTCTACCCAGTTAATTCCTCTATTTTCCATTAGGTCTATGACATCATATTATTAAAATCTGACTAGCTGAATCCTTCTAAGCTCTATGTAGAAACTGAAAGTCTCTTTTCTCTGCATGAGGCATCATTAGAACTACACTTCTATCACACTACAAAGTCCATGGCCAGCCCAGCTCCACCACCTCTTCAACTCTTGACCTAGCTGCATCTGCCCCTTTGCTTTTATCTCTCTTCCTTGATTCCTTGTGTCAGTGAAATAGGATTCTAGTTCTAATGCTGACTCATGCATGGAAAGAGATTTTATGCTTCTATATAGAGCTTAGAAGGTTTCAGCAAGTCTATTGAGTCAGATAGAGTGTAACATAATGAGGAGTGCAAAGGACTAGCTGGTGGACCATTGTGCTGTGATACGAAGAGAGCCTGGAGGGGTGTGACTAGGTGCCCCACCAAATCCGACCTTGGATGCACAGCGGCTGGCGTATCCGCAATCCGCAGAGGGAGAGGGCGAGAGAACCAGGTGCTACACCAGGACTGACCTTGGGTAGATGGCAGCTGATCCCCAAGGGACAGGACTTCTGTCTGGGATGGTTTATTGAATCCTGCATTGAGCAGGGGGGTGGATACGATGACCCTTGATGTACCTTCAAACTCTAACATTCTATGACAGTTTTAATAATAGTCTTGTTCCATTGCAGTCATAGACAGCAGTCACAAATTCTGGTATCTCAGTTTTGATGGGACCTGCCAAGATTTCCAGTGGTGCTGAGGCTAGTACCTGTCCGCTGTACGAGGAAACTAGTCTTTTCAACTGTTGAAAAGCCTCCACATAATTATCTAATATGTAAAAGAGGGGTAATCATGTGCTCGCAGGCTGAATGTAATAGAGGCTATTTGTCAACTACAGTGAGTCTATAAACATCCTTGGAGAGCCAGCAATACAGGCCAGAGATTGGACAGTGGAACTGTATGTCTTATTCAACTAATGTCTGGCTTACGGCATAATGTGAAATACTGCAGGTTTCTATTAAGTATATGTGCTCATTTGTACAGTCAGGAGCAGAGATACGTATGTGCATATGTTAGTGTCTCTAGGCCCTGTAGGAGAGCGTTAGCTATTAGTTGAAGTATTAAATTGAAGAATCAGGTGACAGTTTTATTGGCTGAGTAAATTACAACAGTAAGAAAACTTCATCAACTCTGAAGAAATAGCAGAAATGTTTTATATACACTGCTATAAGTACTGAAGTTGTATCATAAGGACGTAAGATTTCGGCACTTCCTTTTATTCTGTTAGGATTCCTTGATGTTTACCTGAAACATATGTCCCTAACAATCATTATATAGGCATACATAGTCCTCAATGTAGAAAATGTATATCATGCAGTCTATGATTTCATGTAGAACAAAATAAAAGAAAGCTATTCTAGGACACTATAGGTCCATGAGGACCCATGGGCATGTGAGAGGGGGGGGCTTTCTTGGAGCCTATGGGATTGTAAACAGAGTAGTACCCTTTCACATATTGTTTAAAAGAATATGTCACTGTCATGGTTATATCTTTAACACTCATGGATAAAAGTAATATCATAAAAACATAAAAATACAATCAAAAATAAAGAGAGCTGAAAAACTCCAGTATTATATTTCACCACAATGTAGAAACTTTCAATGCAATTGTTCAGGTTTTGCCAAAATATTTATTTACTTTGTTATTTGCCTTTGGCTAAATCTCGAGCCATGGCAACTTGATGCATAAACTATCTGTAGGAAGATCAATCTTGTAAATGTCTAGATAGAACCACCATGGTCTTTTGCTCCGTTATTTTGATAGTAAGATAGGATTGCTGGTCTTCCTCTTCTCCACCAATGGATCGACTCTCAGAGTAGACACTGGTAAAAACTTTTTAACCTTGTATGGGTCTTGTTGAGTTATCCAACTCTACTGATATTCACCTTAAGATGCAGTATATCTATCACTACAATGTACACTGTTGTTATAAACTATTCTATGGCCATGTGCTCCGGAATCAGGCATTCAAATTGTAATGTTTTTAATCATATTTTTCTAAAACTGGTGTTTCTTTAACACAACAAGGTTAAGTATGGACCCAGGTACTATGTTTGAAATTAGTGTGATACAGATCCAAAATACAGTATATCAATAAAACTGTTCACTAAGTTAGCAATTGTTGTCAAAAGCAGACATCCTTAATAATGTAATATTTCCTGCAGCCTTTCTAAAACCCTTTATACAGTAGATTCAGCATTGATAGTCATGATGCCTCTTCCTTTGGATATCCAAGAAGTGCCATTTCTCCTTGCGGAGATTGATATGCTAAGCATGCCGAGATGAGGAGACTTAAAGCCACAATGCTCCTCTGGGAAATATGCAAGTTATCTCTTCAGAGAGGAAGAGGACTAGAACTCTGGTGCCGTCTATTGGAAGTAGCAATCCTAAAAGTCAATGTCAACCCTTTAACGAACATTGTCACATAATATAATATCAAAAGCCAGTCCATATACTGTGAGAGAGGCTCTGTAAGGGACCCAATCCCTGACACTATGGGGTGGCCAGGGGGGCAGTAAGGGACTTATGGATTTTGGGAATGTAGTACCAGTGGGGGCGATGTGGGAACTCCGGTAGTAGCCTCTCTGCCCTTTTTTTGGACAAAATACCTAACTCCACATACAGTTAGGTCCATATATATTTGGACAGAGACAACATTTTTCTAATTTTGGTTCTAGACATTACCACAATGAATTTTAAACAAAACAATTCAGATGCAGTTGAATTTCAGACTTTCAGCTTTCATTTGAGGGTATCCACATTAAAATTGGATGAAGGGTTTAGGAGTTTCAGCTCCTTAACATGTGCCACCCTGTTTTTATGGGTAGCTCCCATCAGCCGTATATTTCTCGTGCATATTTTACGGTCCGTGCCAATTGCAGCATGCTGCGATTGCCAGCGTATTCCACCAATACGCCAATGCAAGTCTATGGGTCCGCAAAACAAAACGCAATACACACGGACCAGATATGTGACTTGCGAGAAATACGCACCCCATGTCCTTTAGAAAAGCTGGCAATTCAGTGTGCGATACAGTAAAATCACACTGACAGGTTTAAAAAGAAACAAAAGAATAGATATATACACATAGAATACACACATATATATATACATGTCATTGAGACTAGAGTTGAGCGAAACGGGTCGGTCAAATTCAAAAATAGCCGACTTTAGCTAAAGTCAGGTTTTGCCGATCGAAACACGACCATAGCGTGAGGTCGGCCATGAGGTCGCCGAGCAGAGCGCCAAAGTCGCGTTTCAAATAATGCTTCCAGCACCTTTTCTCAGCCATTGATGGAGGATGCACACTGTGGGCAACGCGATGACATGCACAGCGGCCACCACCATCTTAGAGAAGGGAATTGAAGTGATTGGCTGGCTTTGTGTGGCGTCACAGTGGGTATAAAAGGGCCGTGACCGCCGACCGCCATCTTACTTCTGTTGATCTTAGGGAGAGGTGCTGCTGCTGCTGATTCTGAATAGGGAGAGCGTTAGGCAGGGAAGAAAAAAAAAAATTGCTTCTGCTGATAGCGCTTTTCACTGTACAGTTAGTGTGCAGTGAAAGGGGAAGATTTTTGTTTTGTGCAGCAGCGCTGGTGGTGATTAGGCTGCCTTTTAAGGCTACCTGCTAGCTGCATTGCTGTGTGCACACTGCTGTTCAAACTGCTTTTTTCAAAGCACTCCAACTTTTATTATTTTGTTCTGGTGAGTTACTGAGCGTTCATTTTTTCACACACCGTATAGCGGTGTACGCTCCTCACACACTACCGTGTACCGGCTGGTATCACGGACAAATAGAAGCTATCTGGGTGTGACTCTGGAAAAACAAGCCGAGTAGTTTTTCCATTTTTCCAGATCTACACCTTATAGAGCTGTCCGCTTTTCAAACAGTTTCGTATATCTGCTGTTTGATCACGGTCAAAACTAGACAGAGACAGCGTGTGTCAGTCCGTACACAAATAGACGGAGAATGACAATTTTCCATAAAGACACCGTATAGCGGTGTACGCTCCTCACACTACCGTGTACTGCCTTGTATCACGGACAAATAGAAGCTATCTGTGTGTGACTCTGGAAAAACAAGCCGAGGAGATTTTCCATTTTTCCAGACCGACACCTTAGAGAGCTGTCCGCTTTTCAATTTTGTATATCTGCTGTTTGATCACGGTCAAAACTAGACAGAGACAGCGTGTGTCAGTCCGTATACAAATAGACGGAGATTGACAATTTTCCATACACACACCGTATAGCGGTGTACGCTGCTCACACACTACCGTGTATGGGCTGGTATCACGGACAAATAGAAACTATCTGGGTGTGACTCTGGAAAAACAAGCCGAGGAGTTTTTCCATTTTTCCAGACCTACACCTTAGAGAGCTGTCCGCTTTTCAGTTTCGTATACCTGCTGTGTGATTACGGTCAAAACTAGACAGAGACAGCGTGTGTCAGTCCGCATACAAATAGACGGAGATTGACAATTTTCCATACAGACACCATATAGCGGTGTACGCTCCTCACACTACCGTGTACTGCCTTGTATCACGGACAAATAGAAGCTATCTTTGTGTGACTCTGGAAAAAAAGGCTGAGGAGATTTTCCATTTTTCCAGACCTTAGAGAGCTGTCCGCTTTTCAGTTTCGTATATCCACTGTTTGATGATGGTCAAACTAGACAGAGACAGTGTGTGTCAGTCCTTATAAAAATAGATGGAGATTGACAATTTTCCATACAGACACCGTATAGCGGTGTACGCTCCTCACACACTACCGTGTACCGGCTGGTATCACGGACAAATAGAAGCTATCTGTGTGTGACTCTGGAAAAACAAACCGAGGAGATTTTCCATTTTTCCAGACCTACACCTTAGAGAGCTGTCCGCTTTTCAAACAGTTTCGTATATCTGCTGTTTGATCACGGTTAAAACTAGACAGAGACTGCGTGTGTCAGTCTGTATAAAAATAGACGGAGATTGACAATTTTCCATACAGACACCGTGTAGAACTGTCCGATTCTCATGTATATCTGCCGTTCGCATTACAGTCACATCTATACAGAGTCAGCGCGTGTGTGTGACACTCCGTAAATACATATACTGAGATTGTTAGTTACACAAAAAATGCATACAGCTGTACACTTCTGATACAGTTCCGTACATACTGTGAGAGCGTCTGTGACTAACAAAATATATACGTAGATTTAATTTTTTAAATACACCTTACACAGGTGGACGCTCCTCACACAGTACCATCACTCTGCTGGTATTTTTGGTACATTTTTCCAAACATGAGGAAGTATGGTGGAAGAGGCTGCGGACGTGGGCAGGGGGGCGCAGCTGGTACTGATGGTGGTGGTGCGTCGGCTGCTTCTGGCAAAAGCACAATAGCAGCTAAGGCAGGAGGTGTTGAGCCTGCGTCATCATCTGGCCCAAGAAGGCCTGTAAGGTTGCCTTTTCTTGGATAAGGAAAACCGCTTTTAAAGCCGGAGCATCAGGAACAGGTTTTGGCGTACATTGCCAAAATAGCCACCAGCTCTATTGCGTTCTCTTCTGAACATTTGAAACCTGCAAGCACAGAGTCGTCAGTGCAGGGTTCTGGTCAGGAAAAACACCTTTCCTTGTGTCCTTCACCCCCACCAAAAGATAAGGATGTGGCATCCCACACTTCAGATTACTCTATGGAGCTCTTTTCACATACCATGCCTGGGTTATCCAGTCAAATCCTGAATTCCCCAGTCCAAGATGAATCTGACATGGAGTGCACTGATGCACAGCCACTGCTGGATGATTCTGCTGGTACATTGACCCAGAGCACAACATTGCCCTCGCATTCTATTGAGTCAGAATCTGACCCTGATGAAACTCTGGTGCCCCTTCCCACATACTATACCACCTTACATGGTGACACAGAGGAAGGTAAAGAGGAAGGTGCAGATTACTTTGGAGGAGGTGATGGGTGACCCAGTTCTTGACCCGGATTGGCATCCATTGGGGGAGTAGGGTGGCGCCGACAATAGTTCAGATAAGGAGAAGGATCCGCAGCAGGCATTGACATCGCAGCAGCGGTTATCTGGCAGGCCCGTAGCTGTCCAAAAATGTGGAACAAAAACTAAAAGAGTTGCAGGACAGCTTGGCCAGACGGTCAACTTAGCACAGCGTGCAAGGCCAGAAAATGTATACCATAGTAGGAAGAATGCAGTGTGACACTTCTTTGTCCAAAATCCTACTGATGAGGCAAAGGTTACCTGTAAGAAGTGCGGAAGGACCTTTAGCCGAGGTAAACAACTCAGAAATTTGAATACCAGTTGCATGCTTAGACATTTAATCAACATGCACTTGCAAGCGTGAACGGACTACAAAACCTCAGGTAGCACATGTGCACCTCCTCCGACTGAAGGTAGCCAGAAACGCTCCATCGCTTCCCCCACTGTAAGACCACCGCCACCGTTAAGCACACCACCAGCACTAAATGTGGAGGTGTCATCGCAATGCCAAAGCACTCAGGGAATCACAATGGTTTTGCAGCACAACACTGAATCTAGGCCATCACCACTAACACCATCACCAACCCCCTCTCACTCCGTCCGGTCCACCGCTACTTCCCCCATATGCAGCTCTCCTGTCCAGCTCACCCTACCAGACACTCTGAGTAGGACAAGAAAGTATTCATCCTCTCATCCGCGTACACTGTGTTTGAATGCCTACATTGCCAAACATCTCATTAGAGATGATGCCCTACTGTTTGGTTGAAAGCGAAGCTTTCCGTGAGCTCATGGTCTACGCTGTCCCACGCTATAACCTACCCAGTCAGCACTTCTTTTCTCGAAAAGCCATCCCTGCCCTACACTGGCATGTGAAAGACTGCATTGTCCATGCAATAAAACAGTCAGTGAGTGGAAAGGTGCACCTCACAACAGATGCATGGACCAGTAGGCATGGCCAGCGCCATTATGTGTCCATCACTGTGCACTGGGTTTATGTGGTGGGTGCAGGCTCCACAGGGGACAGCGGCAGTGGAACGGTGCTGCCTAGCCCACGGTATAGGAAACAGTTGGCTGTAGGCTTTTGACCCTCCTCCTCCATCAGCAAAAGCTTGTCCACAGAGCGCAGTCGCACGAGCACTCCATCCGCAGCTGGCAGTGTTGCACAAGAGGTGTCCCACTATCGAACAGCTAGTGGTAAGTGTCAGCAGGCTGTGTTAAAGATAATGTCTTTGGGCGACAACAGACACACCGCCGAGGTACGGGCCGACTACTTGCAGCGACAAATTGAGTCATGGCTGGGCAGTCTACATCTTGAGGCAGGCAAGGTAGTCAGTGATAACGGCCGTAATTTTGTGGCAGCCATAGCCCGTGCAAAACTCACACACATACCTTGCTTGGCTCACACTTTGAACCTGGTGGTGCAGTGCCTCCTTAATAATTATCCGGAGTTAACATCCCTGCTACATAAGGTGCAAAGACTGTGCTCACACATCCGTCGCTCAAACATCCACTCCACTCGTATGCTGAAGCTGCAGCGATTGCTCCACCTCCCCAAAGCACCACCTAATCATAGACATTGCAACAAGGTGGAACTCCACCCTGCACATGGTTGAGAGGCTGTGCAAACAGAGGCAGGCTGTAATGCATTTTTGGGAGGATACACGGGCAGGCAGTTTGAGGGAAGACATGGAATTGTCGGGTGTGCAGTGGTCAAAGCTGAAAGACCTCTGTAAAGTGCTTCAGTGTTTTGAGGCATGCACACGGCTGGTAAGCGCACATGATGCCATCATAAGCATGAGCATTTATGCGTCTGCTCATGCAAAGTTTGACACACATTAAGGATCAGGCGTCTGCAGCAGAGGGAAGCCTTGATGACAGTCAGTCATTGTCTGGTCAGGGAACTGTCCTGGACAAGGTGGAGGAAGAAGAGGAAGAGGAGGAGGATGAGGGGGATGATTATTTTGGGCAGGAGGATGCTTCTCAGGGGGCAAGAGAAAATGTTGGCGTTCCAAGGTCAGGTACAGTGTTTGTGCATGACTGTAGGGATGTGGATTTGCCAGAAAGTGCTCCTCCACCCAGCAGTGGCAGTGCAGCATTGACACCTGGAACATTGGCCCACATGTGCGATTATGCCTTGCGGATCCTAAATAGGGACCCCCGCATTGCCAAAATGATGAGGGATGACGACTACTGGCTGGCCAGCATCCTCAATCCACGCTACAAGGGCAAACTACACAACATCATGATAATAGAGATAATATTGGCTAACAAACAAGCAACTCTGGTAAACTGTTTGTTTGAGGCTTTCCCAGCACACAGCAGCGGTGCTGGTTCACCCACAAGCCGTAGTGGGCACAATGTAAGAGGTGTTCATGGTGCACACAGCCGAAGTGGCATTGGAGACAGGGGTTTAATGACCATGTTGTGGAATGATTTCTCAAGTACCGCTCATGACTGCTAATACTGCATCGATTAAAAGTGACAGGAGACAGCCGTTGTCAACTATGGTTACAAACTACTTCTCCCATATTGATGTTCTCCCTCACAGGTCATTCCCCTTTGACTATTGGGCCTCTAAACGGGACACCTGGCCTGAATTGGCACAATATGCCTTACAGGAGCTCGCTTGCCCTGCTGCTAGTGTGTGATCTGAAAGAGTCTTCAGTGCTGCTGGATCAATCCTGTAAGAAAAAAGGACCCGTCTGTTGACCCAAAGAGGTTGATGATCTAACCTTTATTAAAATGAACCATGCATGGGTTTCAAAGGATTTTGTCCCACCTTCCCCTGATGACACAAAGGTTGCCAGAAAACTGCCTCGCTTTTGTCCTCCTCTTCCTTGGACTTGCCCAATTCCACCCTTTGCAGCAGCTGAATGTCCAGCCAACACATCAACATATGACATTTTTTAAACCTCCCTGAGTGGGCTGCCCACCCACTCCCCAATGGCTGGGGTTAACACCTGGCGCACCCGGGCAAGTGCCGTTGCTCTGAACAGGTAGATGGGCCCACTGATGGCCGACAGCACTGGCACAGGGCCCCTCATAGTACAATACAGTGTCTCTGGCGGTGGGGGGCCCACTCGCCGTCAGACACACCAGCGTACTATGAGGGGACCTGTGCCAGTACCATCGACCACGAGTGTGCCCCCCTGCTTGGTCATGGCCACAGCACTTGCAAGTTGCAATACTTACCTCTCCCTGCTGCACCGCTGTGTAGTCTGGGCAATTAAATCCTTCACAGGGACAAAAACTAGAAATTTGGTGTATTGATCGATGATGGTTAAGATGTAGCTATGGCCTGTCCTGCTGGCCTCTACCTTCAGATGATCAATGGCTACCATTTGAGATGAACGTCAACTTACAAGCGGATTCAGTGGTGCTTTATGATCACCTTTCACAGTTGTGATAGTCTCAGACGTGTGACATTCCTGTCACCATTTTTCAATGTCTCCTCTCATGCCAATCCAATAGAATCGCCTACAGCCTGTGACTTCTGTCTTTTTCACTCCAAAATGACCAGACACATCATGATAGGCAGTGAGGACCATGTCTACATCTCTCCCTGTGATCACAATTTGATGGAGACGAGTAACGGTGATGTGATCCACACTACTGCAATAAAGCAATCCTTTCTTCACAAAGAACCCTTTTCGCTGTCTCCACAGACACAGTAATTGAGGGTCTGCATCGCCTCTGCAATATCTCCCGGGAGGTTTTCCCGCTATGAGTAATTCCCAAATTTCTGCTAACACTCGACTTTCCGTCTGTACTTGTATCCATGTAGTTTCCAGTAGCGGAGAGTGTGGACTGGCTTACTGAGATTGAAATATATACGAAGATTTAAAAGTACCACAACACTGTATACTGTTGTACACTTCGACTACCTTTCCCTTTTTCTACTTTTTAAATTCTGGTGGAATACATAGTGAGCCTGTGAGTGTCTGTCTGATGCTGGAAGTATAGACAGAAATTTACAATTACCCCTAGACTGGAAACACCTGCTATGTGCTGATACAGTACCTTTGTTCAAAATTTTGTATTACGGTATGATCCATAGTGAGTGAGCGTGTGTGGTTTGCGCCTTCTATTTATACGGGGAATCGGAGATACCAATTTTTACCCTATACTCGATACAGCTTGTATTTTGTTATACAGTACCTTTGTTCGACATTTAGTATTACGGTCAAATCAATACTGTGTAAGCATCTGACAGTGACTACGGGACTATGTATACGGAGATTTCAATTGCACCCTATAATATATATACTTGCTATCTTGTTATCCAGTACCTTTTTTACAACATTTTTTATTATGGTCAAACCCAGACTGAGTGAGCGTATGAGGGTGACTCCAGAAATATATACAGAGATTTCAAATTTGGCCAACACTGTATACAGCTGTACGCTTCTGATACAGTAACCTTTTTAGCTATTTAGATGCTAGTGTAATCCATAATAAGCCTGTGAACCTCTGTCTGTTACTCCGGCAATATATTAGGAGCTTTAAGATTACCCCAACACTGTATACAGCTGTACGCTTGTGTTACATTACCCATTTACAGCTTTTCATATTCTTGTGTAATCCATACTGGGCCTGAGAGCATTTGTGTCTGCCTCCTGAAATATATACGGAGATTCAGAATGTTTACACTATACTATATATACCTTGTATCTGGTGATACTGCACCCTTATTCAACTTTTTATTTTTTTGGGGTAATCCATACTGAGCCTGTGAGCTTCTGTGTATGAATCATGAAATATATACAGAGATTTACTGTTATCCCAAGACTGTATAGAGCTGTACACTTCTGATACAGTACCATATATCTGCTGGTATTTTGGGTCCATTTTCCAAAAGATGAGGAAGTATGGTGGAAGAGGATGTGGACGTGGCCATGGGGGGCCACCTGGTACTGATGGTGGTGGTGGTGCATGTGCTGGTAGTGCCAAAAACACAATAGCAGCTAAGGCAGGAGGTGTTGAGCCTGCGTCATGGTGTAGCTCTGGAAGGCCTGTAAGGTTCCGTTTTCTGGGAGTAGGTAGACTGCTTTTAAAGCCGGCGTATCAGGAACTGTTTTAGGCTTACATTGCTGAAACAGCCTCCAGCTCTATCGCCTCCTCTTCTGAAGTTTAACAAAATGCAAGCACTGAGTCGTAAGTGCAGGCTTCTGATCAGGAGCAACCCCTTTCCTTGTGTCCTTCACCCACACCAAAAGTGAAGGATGCGGCAGCACACACTTCAGATTACTCCATGGAGCTCTTTTCACAAACCATGCCTGGGTTAATTAAAAATGGAGCCCATCATATACTGGAGCATTCCAAATGGGGGGACATCAGACACTGGAGCAGCATTTATGGGGCCCATTATACACTGGAGCATTAGAAATGGTGCCCATTATATATGGAGCATTATTAGTGCCCATCATTCACTGGAGCATCATCCATGAGGCCCATCATATACTGGATCATTCCAGATTGGAGACATCAGACACTGGAGCAGCATTTATGGGGCCCATTAAACACTGGAGCATGAGAAATGGGGCCCATTATATATGGAGCATTATTAGGGCCCATCATACACTGGAGCATCATCCATGAGGCCCATCATATACTGGAGCATTATAAATGGGGCAGATCAGACACTGAAGCAGCATCTATGGGGCATATGATACACTGGAGCATTAGAAATGGGGCCCATTATATATGGAGCATTATTAGGGCCCATTATACACTGGAGCATCATCCATGAGGCCCATCATATACTGGAGCATTATGTGGAGCTCATCATATACTGCATGTAACATTATATGTGACCAATTATTCTGTATGGAGAAATATATGGGGCTCAATATTCTGTATGGTGCACAATGTGGTGGCCATAATACTGTATGGAGTAATATACTGTCCTCTTTTTGAGCTATTGTAGAATTTAAAATAGATCAGTCATGTCATGTAGGCAGTGAAGTGTTTGTCATTCTACTATACCTATAATTCTATATTGGAGCATCATGAGTTGTGGTATGTGTTAAATGGGCGCACTGAAACTCTTTGGCCCAGGGCACACGAAAACCTGGAGACAGCCCTACCCCCCACAACTTTAGCCAAATAACCCCCAGTTTTCAATGCGTAACTATTATTATGAAGTAAATTAAGGTTGACAAGCTTCAGTAATAAGAATTGATGTTCTTGGCATTGAAATGGGCACTGTAGGTGTGTTTACTGTCCTCCACTCCCTGCCGACTTTGCTTCCCCATTGACTTGCATTGGGTTTCGTGTTTCAGTCGGCCTCTGAATTTCCCCTATAGTCGGACGATTTCGTTCGACCCAACTTTTGCGAAAGTCGGGTTTCATGAAACCCGACTCGACCCTAAAAAAGGCAAAGTCGCTCATCTCTAATTGAGACACACATATATATATATTTATATTTCATAGAGTTCTACATGGTAGAATAGCCGCAAAATCAATTGCCGGCTTCTGTAAAATCATTCCCAAACCCGACATAAAATGACACATGGTTTACATACAGTAAACCATTTCATTTCATGTATTTTTTTTTATATGTCCCTGACTAATAATTAAATTAGGGTTTGTGTGTAAAATTTGGAACGTCTAGGTGTTAAATTAAGGGGTTAATTCGTTGTAAAAAAATGCGTGGGCTCCTGTGGCAAAATCGTAACCAGAGAGTTAAAGCAGGTGAGTGAGGGCAGATTTTAATAACCTTGAGAGAGACCATTGTTTTTGGCCCCCCTGGCTACAAAAATCTGCCCCCAAACACCCCTAGAAAAAGTGCATCGATAAGATGCGCCTTTTCTGGCACTTATCCTCTCTATTCCCATTGCCCTGTAGCAGTGGTTGAAGTCTTATGTCCCTAAAGGCAATTTTAAGTGTGGTCAATGTCCTTTTTGTTGTTATCATGTGATCAGCCTTGCGCTACAGATTGCTGGTATACCCCATATTGTCAGCGATTTCATTACATGCAAAACCACTCACATGTTATACATTGTTTTTCTTGCTCTTGTAAAGCCTTTTATATAGGAAAGGCTATACACCCTCTTTATGTAAGGTTTAGGGAGCATTATAATTCCATCAGTACGGGGAAAGGGTACCGCATCTAATCAGACATGTCAGGAAGATGCATGGAGGTGATCCGAGTGTTCTATTTTTTGCTGGACATGAAAGGGTGGTTTTGCCCCCACAGGGAGGATACCTGCAAAAGCACCTACTTAGGAGAGAAGCCAGATGGATTATGCGCACACGGGCGCAGGAATCCTCTGGCTTGAATGAGAGAATTGATATGTCTATTTTCTTATGAAAGCCTACTCATGTATTATGCATAGATTTATGTACATATTGTATAATTGTTTTTAATTCATTTCTTTGCTCCATCTTTGTTATGTGTCGGGGGAGTGGTTTGCCTGGCGTTTGCCTTTAATTGGCTATGTCAGTTTCACTCACCTGTGTGACCTGTAGAAGCGCAACTACAGCGCGAAACAGCCATCGTCCCTTGCACTCCTGCTCCCATTCTCCCGACGAACATGTTTTAATTATGGAAATAAAAGGTGAATACTTCCATGGCCTGCAGCATCTCCAGACTTGTCTCCCATTGACAACATCTAGGTTGTCATTGGCCAAAAATTTCAAAGGGAGCTGCCAGCAGTGGATCTTGATGATTTGCATGATGAAGTGCATTCACCCTTGCAGAACATTCTTCAGACAACCTCTAATAACACCACTGTCAGCATACCATGGTATGTTAATGCATCTATTTCTGTGTGTGGCTCATGCTTGATACTGAATAAATTGAAGTTTTGAAAATGTTTCCATTTTTTCATAATTTGGGTATAATTGACCTGTTGTTCAAGCCTGTAGTTCCCATAATTCCACAACCTTTCGTTTATAATTGCTAAGATTTCAATCTGAGTATGTGCTGCCCCCAGCGGCCTTTTTCCCGGAGGCCACTGCATCGCAGCAATGGATATGCGGGGCCTCCGGGCTTTCGCAAAATGCTGGCGGAGCCACCTGCACCACAGAGCACCACCGTCGCACCTGCCACACCAGCCAAGGATGGGATTTCCTGGAGGCCTCTGCACCTGCCACACCAGCCTAGAATAGGAGTCATATCGCTGGACCACCGAACATCTCCTGTGACCCCGCTCCACCAGTGCTGCTCATCCCCCCCCGGGGAAGCTGAATTCGGACTGTAATATGGATCCCCATTTGACACATTCATTTTTTTCCCTAATTTCTTTCTGAAAATTTGGGGTGCGTCTTATGGTCCAGTGCATTTTATAGTCCGAAAAATACAGTAATTGCCAAAGCACTGCAGGTAATCACTGGCCACATTGATCACATATGGTGCTTACTGGTATTGATCTGTGGCCAGTCATTGGCTGAAATGGTCAACAGTTTGGCATGGGAAAAATTGTGATTACGGAGCAAAGGTGTTGGTGCTATAGCGACTGAAAAGTGACTAATTTATAAAAGTATAACAAATGCAACTTTTTTATGAAGCTTCTAAAACCATTTTGGTTAAGAAATTCTTTAAATTGATAATTAACTCTGATTAAGACCTGTTTTTGATTCCCCAGCCTAATTGCAAGAGATCAAAATATGTATTGCATGCAGTCCTATATACAGTAAAAATAAATACTCCAATAGCCTCAGCAATATGTACCAGAAGGACCATTGGACAGGCCAGATTATTAGATTTCTCTATAGATACTAGGCTATTCTGATCTAAGGCATTATGGAACTTGAGGTATGTAACATTTTGGTGTCATAAAATAAATGTTCATTTTTGCCTGAAGTCACTAATGAAAAATGTATGATTTTTTTGTCCAGAAAGTTCTACAATAAGCATGAAAGTGAAGCCTGTGGTGCCCTGTAAATTGGATGAAATCTGTTGGGCTGCATGTGTATTTCCTACCTTTGCCTGATGTTACACAGTATACAAAAGTCTGATTCACAGTTTAGTATAAAAAAACACAGCAAACCACAACTAGGAGCCTGTGTCTTTTTTAATTTAAACATACTTTTTACAAAAAGTAAAGAACGCAGTTTACAAAAGAAGTGCACAAATGCAAAAACTAATTTCCACAATTGAAGTACAAGTAAAACAAATGGTACACAATAATAGAAATGTAAGACTCTATTTCATGGTAAACCTTGTTTGGCCAACAATTTTTCCTTCCTACTACCCAAAAGCATTCATGCTTATCTTAGTCAAGTGTACATGTCTTCATAGGGAGATGGAAATAAGCCACCACCAGACAACTCTGACATTGGCTTATTTCACACGGGAATAATAAAAATGGGCGGTAAAATTCAACATGCTGACAGATGTTAGGGGAAGTCAAGGTGCAATGGAATAAAAAAGGAATGATATTAGTCTAAGTGTTGGAATATGTTTGGTGCAACAACTCCATTCCTGTCTATAAGTGTTTAGTTGCTGGATTTGTGTGCTGTTCATAAAGTTAGAACAAAAAAAACAACTCCCAGAGGCTCACACGTGGAGAGCATGTGACTGTATTTCCTGTTTTTCCTGTGTCTGTGTATGAGAGAAGCAGCCTGCTGTAGATGCTGCACAGATGGAGACACACAAACGATTTATTACTGATCTTTTAAGCTTATCATTTAATGTTCCTGATTGTTCCTGAATAAATAAGCTCTGTTGTCACACGCTTGGAGAGTATCCTGAATAATCCGCTACCAACAGGTTATGGGCCCAGAGTGACACAGTACCCCAGAGTAACACAGCAACCGCAGCACAGAGCATCAGAGAAGATGTCCACTAGCAGCAATCCTGTCAAGTTCTCAGTGCCAAGCCTCACTAACCAGAACAAACATCCCGGAAATTCAAGGTGAAGATACTGCTCATAAGAGAAAGTACGTGGAAATATACTCAGGAACAAGTGCCTCATCCATTACCAGATGATTGGCTAGAGAAGGATCAGAAAGCACAAAGCACGATATCCCTCAGTGTAGATGATAATCAGATTGTGCATATATGCAAGTGTGCAACTGCAAAGGAAATGTGGGATGAGTTACAGAAAGTGCATGAAAGATCAAATCTCAGCAATAAGCTTTATGTCATGAGAAAACTCTATCAGTCTAAGTTAAGTGTTGGACAGAATATGCAGGGCTATGTAAAAAACACCCTAGAGAATGTGGAGTGTCTCAGGGGTATTGGAGAAGAAATTAAAGATTTTTATGTTGCTGCACTTCTATTATGTGGTCTTCCAGAGAGTTATGATACACTTGTGACTGCACTAGATGCACGGCCAGATGATGAGCTGACACTAGAGTATGTTAAATCAAACTTGTGGTGAATTCAAGAGAAAAATGCAGCATGTAAGCAGCAGTAATAAATCCAGAGCAGAAACAGCATTAAAGACACAGGATATTCCTAAATATGAGAGCAATCTATGAGAAACTTGTGAATGTTTTGTCTGTAAAAAGCCTGGCCACCTTAAAGCATACTGCAGAATTTAGAAAGCAAGAATGAGTCAGTTTAAAAAGCAGACCAGTCATCAAAGTGTTAAAACAGCTGTAAAGGAATATTCTTCATGTGTTGAAGCTGCATTTAATGCCAGTACAGGTCCATCTGCAAAGCATATATAGTGTATAGATTCTGGTGCAAGCAGTCATATGACAAACAACAAGGATTTCTTCACTGACCTTACTGAAAGCAAGTCAGAAAAGGTCATCTTAGCTAATGGTCACTATATGACTTCAGAATGAGTAGGAGACTTCTGCCTCCACTGTCCAGTTTCCTCAGCACAAAGCAGAAAGATCCCAATAAAGGATGTTCTCTATGTTCCCAGCCTTGAAAGCAATCTTCTGTCAGTAAAGAAGCTCATGCAAAAGGGGAATGTAGTTACTTTTAGAGATAACAGCTACATCATCTCAAAGAAGGATCACACTCTTGCAGAAAGAAAAATCCAAGATGAACTTTATCAGCTGAAATGCAAAGAAAGAGTGTAAAGTGCTAGACAAGATCTACATAAGAACTGTAGCCATGTATGGCACAGACATCTTGGGCACAGAGACCGATAAGCAGTAAAGAAGCTAGCTCACATTGCAAATGGTATTGAAATCAACCAGTGTAGTCAAACGATGAAGTGCACTAGCTGTTTTAAAGGGAAAATGTCCAGAAAATCCTTTCCTAAAATAAGCACCACTAGATCTGTGCAGCCTCTGGATCTGATACATACAGATGTATGTGGTCCAATGAGTGTTCAAACTCCTAGCAAGAATAGATATTTTCTCACATTTATTGATGACTACTCCAGATAAACAGTCGCCTACTTGCATCACAGTAAGGATGAAGTTCCACAGAAACTTAACTAAAATCTTGCTGTAGTGTTTAACAAATTTGAAAGAATGCCAAAAGCCTTGGGTGCAGATAATGGAACCGAATATACAAGTGGTAAGGTACAAGCCATTTTAATAATAATAATCTTTATTTATATAGCGCCAACATATTCCGCAGCGCTTTACAGTTTAACAGTTTCAAAACATAAGTCATAAGTAACAATGTTAATGCTACAATAATTAAAGCAAATTAAGATGACCCTGCTCGTGAGAGCTTACAATCTACAATGAGGTGGGGGAGATGCAAAGTACAGGTGTGTATTTACAATGGTGTATTTACAATGATGGTCCAGCCATCTTGAGTGAGGGATGAATGGAGATAGTGAATGGGCTACACATGCACACTTACACATAGAATGACTTAGATTATTAAGGCTAAATCTTATGATTTCTGCATCAGGAGATCTCACTCACAGAGGTTATGTGGATGCAGATTGGGCTGGAGATTCAAGTGTTCATAAATCAACAAGTGGTTGCTTGTTCAAGTTAGGAGAAAATTCAATTTCTTGGTCCAGTAGAAAACAAGTGTCAGTCGCATTATCTCCTACAGAAGGTGAATATATCTCTGCTACCTATGCAAGTCAAGAAGTAATTTGGTTGTAACAACTTTGGAAGATTTCAACAAGCCTTTAGCTCAACCAACAGCTATCTATGAAGACAACCAAGGTGCATTAAACTTGCCAGCAGTGAAAAGATTAATGCAAGGACTAAGCACATCCATGTAAAACATCACCACTTACGTGACTTAGTGGAACGTGGTGTACTCGAGTTTGTTTATTGTGAGTCCGACAAGATGATAGCTGATGGTATGACAAAGCCACTATCAAGAGCCAAGTTTGTGGACTTCAGAACCGCAATGGGACTAACAGGATAAGTAGTTGTTGAGTGGGGGTGTTGGAATATGCTTGGTGCAACAACTCCATTCCTGTCTGAGTGTTTAGTTGCTAGATTTGTATGCTGTTTATAAAGTTTAAAGTTTAAAAAAAACTCCCAGAGGCTCACACAGGGAGAGCATGTGACTGTATTTCCTGTTTTTCCTGTGTCTGTTTATGAGAGAAGCAGCCTGATGTAAATGCTGCACAGATAGAGACACATAATAATTTATTACTGATTTATTAAGCTTATCACATATTGTTCCTGATTGTCCCGGAATAAAGAAGCTCTGCTGTCACAAGCTTGGAATCATCCGCTGCCAACACAAAGTCCCTGTATTAGAGCAGTTCTAGTAAAAAGGAGTTCACTCTGTTATGGACAGGGTAAGAAAAGAGTGATCTCATAGGTCCTAATCCTGTAGAATGTATTAGGAGTTTGTTCATCCAGTTCTTGGCTTTCAGTTTCCTTTTGTAGCTTTGAAAGAATTTTCATAAAGATAGTGTGTTGAGGCAGATTGTTCTATGCAGAACTCTGACTACGTTCACACGAGCGTAAAACACGATGGAGTGCTATATGATATTTTATCGCATAGCACTCAGACCAATGTTATATTATCGGGCAGCTCAGATGTGTGATTATTTTCTCATGCCGATTCAGCATGAGCAAATAATCAAAGTGTATGGAAAGAACCCAAGAATTGGATTGCTCGCACGCATACAAGTCTATGGGTACATGTGAAATGTTGGACTGCACTAGGATGTCATCAGAGGACAGTGCGATTACTGCGGACATAGGCAATGGAGGAGATGGAGAAATTACTTTTTCTGCACTTGGGCTGCGATTTTCTCATGCATGGGAATCGGAGAACAGTGCATAGACACTGACAGAGTTTGAGGCGAGTGTCATTTGCCTAATTGGCCCCGATTCTCTTGTACGAGAGAACATACGATCATGTGAGTAAGCCTTAGGGCTCACTCACACTAGCATATAAAAAAAAAATCGGTCCCATTCTCACCCAGAAAAGTGGTACGATTTTTTTTCACTTGTCATACGTGTTCTATCTGTATGCAATCCGTTTTTTTTTTACCCAGCAGCTGCTAAACATTTGCAAGACTATTTACAGTTTTGTATGTTACAGGATTGCAACGTATCCATGAAATTCGGATGTCATCCAATTTTTTTCTTGCACTTTACTGATTTCGGAGTGAATTTGCAGCATGCTGGGATGTTTTCCTCACGCCGTATACAGCTGAGAATAAATACACAGATCTGCACTGCTGCATTAAATAACATTGGTCGGAGTGCATTGTAATTTCTTCTCCCATTGCACACGTCTGATTTCTACACAAGTATGAGCGAGCCCTTAAACTGACAATGTCTTTGTTAGGCTAGTTTCACACTTGCGTTAGGAGGTGCAACGCACGGTCACCGTGCAGCTCCGCCTCCTGCTGCGCCCCCTCTGGTCAGCTCCTCCTATCATTGGGTACACAGCAATGACAGTGCTTTTGACGGTGCGCCGAGCGCACCAAAATGCAACACAGTGCTTTTGGCACATGTCGGCGCACAGTCAAAAGGGCGCATGCGCCGGCAAAACCATACCAGCGCACAGCCTGTGTTCCCAATGCTAAAGATAGGGTATGCAGGTTGCATGCAGCGTCATGCGCCCATAGGAGGAGCTGACCGGAGGGGTTGTGGCAGGAGGCGGAGCTGCACAGCGGCCGTGCGCTGCACCTCCTAACGCAAGTGTGAAAAAAGCCTTAGAGATAACTTCATACTGCTGTGACTGAGACGAGTGGTGTGGAATATATTACATAATGAATTCTACTTCTTCCCCACTAATATGTTTACCGGAGACCCACATGGCTAACACCGGTGACGTTGGTGTTGTTGCTGGAAACAACTCCCACATTGTTTACAAGGGTAAAGTTTATTTTTGCAGTCTGATTTTCATGGACTGACAGAATGGAAAAGGTGGAGAAACTTTTTTCACTCCATGTTTGAAAAAAACTGATGGCGCTCTTTTCCAACTTTGTTCATACTCTGGTCACAATAATCTGACCGATTTTCTCAAAGAGAAAATGGTCTAGTGAACATACCCTAGCACTGCCGCTGGCACCATGGATATATCTCTTTCCCCTTATCAATTGAATCTCTATATTATTCCCAGAATACTATACTCATCATTTTCACTGTGGAGATTACACACCACATTATTTTTTCTGACATCCTCTCACTATCTTAACCCCTTAACAACCAGAGGTGTTTTTGTTTTTGCGATTTCGGTTTTTGCTCCCCTTCTTTCCAGAGCCATAACTTTTTTATATTTTGGTCAAAATGGCAATGTGAAGGCTTGTTTTTGGTGGGATAAGTTGTACTTTTGATCGTCACCATTGATTTTAATATATCATGTACTGGAAAACAGGAAAAAAAATTCCAAGTGCTGTGAAATTGCTAAAAAAAAAGTGCAATACCACAGTTGTTTTTTTTTTTACCATGTTCACGAAATGCTAAAACTGACCTGCCATTATGATTCTCCAGGTCATTACGTGTTCATAGACAAAAAAACATGTCTAGGATCTTTTTTATTTAAGTGGTGAAAAAAAATTCTAAAGTTTGTTAAACAAAAAAGTGACATTTTACGATACCCATAGTGTCTCCATTTTTCGTGGTCTCGGGTTGGATGAAGGCTTAATTTTTGCGTGCCGAGCTGCCATTTTTATTGATACTATTTTGGTGCAAATACGATCTTTTGATCGCCCGTTATTGCATTTTAATGCAATGTTGCGGCGACCTAAAACACGTAATTAATAATAATAATCTTTATTTTTTATATAGCGCTAACATATTCTGCAGCGCTTTACAGTTTCCACACATTATCAGTAATTCTGGCGTTTTGACTTTTTTCTCATTTTGCCGTTTAACGATCGGGTTAATTCTTTTTTTGTATTGATAGATTGATTCTGAATGCGTCGATATCAAATATGTGTATGTTTGATTTTTTTCATTGTTTTATTTTGAATGAGGCAAAAAGGGGGTGATTTGAACATTTTAAACATTTTTATAAACTTTTTGTTTTACTTTTTTGCATGCTTCCATAGGCTCTGGGAGACTAGAATCTGCAATTGTCCAATTGCCTCTGCTACATACAGGCGATGATCAGATTGACTGTATGTACCAGAAATGCGCACTTGTTTTGAGCGCCGACCACCGGGCTATGACAGCTATGGGATATGACAACTGCTGAAGACCTCTGGTTGTCATGCCAACCCATCGATGACCCGCGATCATGTGACAGGGTCATTGATGGGCGGAATTTTGGGAGCGCTTTTTGGAGTTAAATGCCATGGTTAGAGATTTAGCTAGTTAACAGCCCCGGGTGGATTGTGATTCCACCTGTGACTGTTGAGGGCACATGTCAGCTGTATATGTCAGCTTTCATGAGACTGGAAAGGTGCGGGCTCAGCATCGAAGCCCATACCAATAAGGGAAGTCCGACATCGGCGTACTACTACTCTTGATGTTGGAAAGGGTTTAAATTACTCTACAACAGATGCTTGGCGTTTATACAGTCTATGATAGTCCCATTTGTTTGGCTGCACTATATCATATCAGCAGGGATAGCTGCAAGGCGTTATGTGGAACTCCTCGTGATCACTCCTAATCTTATGTTAGTCTTCTGTGGCTATCCAGTTTTGATCCAAGTGTAGGATTAAAATTGGCAATGCAACTCTATGGGTCTGTGGAAAACATTGGGCCACATTCAGAAGATTTTTCTCCAAATTTTATGGACTTACAGAGTGGAGAAGGATTTTTTTCTCTCCACATCCTTGAAAAACTGATGCCACAAAGTTTGAAGTTCCGGTGCTTTGTGTTACTACTATTCCCTGTATCAGAAGCTTGTCTGCAGCAGAGTCCTGGATAGGGCATTATGCTGAAGCTGTGTGTGAAGCTGGGATAGGAATGGGAGGAGTTTAGGCAGAGTTACAGGGGCTATACTCATTTCTGGCTTGCAGCTTAACACAAGGGTTAATGGGAAATGTAGACAGAGAATTCTGAAAAGGAAGTGAGGTTTGTGACAGCAGTGCTGATGCAAAGGCATAGGAAGTAAAGCAAAAAGGCATAAAAAATGAACATTTTCGAAAAGGTATATGGAGTTCTCTAGGGGCATTATTCTTAGCCACTTTAAATTTCTGGATTATAGAGAGTTATATTTTGGTTTTTAAAACAATGTCTAGCTTGCCCATTTCATAATGCAGTAAGCACACTTTCTGTGTCACAAGCCTTAGTTTCAGGATTTTGGTTTAGTAACAAAAATAACATTGAGGGGTTCAGTGCTGCCCTCATTCTTTGCAGTGTGTGAATAATAAAAAAAAAATGTTATTATGGTGCTGTTGTTACTGCAGTTTATTGCTGATCAATCATTTTACAGTCACACTGGTGCTGCACATCCCTATATCGCTTGAATCCTTGAAATATTATTCACAGATTTAGACTACCACTCCTATTTTCATTGTGATTCAGCACTTTAGTTGTACACCACTATCTGATCTAAGGTTTTTCTCTCCCTATGTGCAATGAGCTGTGTGCTCTGACCTTAGCCCTATGTTGGAAAAGGATAAAATGGTGCAACATGGATGTTTTGTACTGACTGTAAGAGTCCACCCTGATTGGCTGGGGCAGACCATGAGATGGGGAAGCCCTTGCAGTCATGTCTGATGTCATTGGTGCACTCACCTAGTGTTCAGCAGTGTGTGAAATAGCTCTAGGCATATATTTTTTGCTTTGGCAATCCTCACAAGTTGATTTTTTGAGAATGTTAAAACTCAAGGGGACATGCAAATATTAGGAAATTTTGCTCAAAATCAATCTTCCACAGATCGACATTCATCTCTAGTGACTATACCAATGGTGACTGATTGGATTCCACTCAATAAATGACCTTATTCAACTGAGTTTGAAAATGAAATGCTGTAGGTCAAGGACTGCCTTGCCAACATAATGTGATGGGTTCTGGATAGTTCTCTAAGCCAATTGCTGTTTTCTTTGAGTCAACACAAAGAATATGAAAGGAAAGTTAAAAGGGTTGTACTAAGTATATAAGGTATCACCTATGGAAAGGAAAGAGTGTGATTTAATGATCGCTGGGGACCATCAAATTGGACCCCCAACAATCTCTTAAACAAGGCTCTGCCAAGCCCATCTGAATGGAGTGGAAGTCCATTTAATTTCTCTCTATGTAATGTCAGAAATATCCAAGTGCAATAGAAGTCGTCTAGAGAATGAATGGAGCAGAGTTGTGTATGCTCGACCTTTGCTCCATTCAGACTTGGATCGGAGGAGGTCACAAAGGTCGGATTCCCATTATCCCTATTTCATCGATAGGGGATTACTTAATTGGTATATCCCCTTTAAGTTCCCAAAATGATGAAGAAGGCTGAATGAAATGAAAATTTTAGGTAGTAAAGTCATCTTTAAAACTGATCTGCCACTTTTAGATTTGGTACTGAATGGCATCCCTAATGAAAGAGGTAATTCTTTTTATCAGTGTTTTACTCTGTGACCACAAATATCAATTATAATTATCACCAAGCAGCAAATGATTCTACAATATACTGTATATTGTGCTATAATTCATAAGTGCTCACTCCTCTAAAGTCTGTTGTGCTACAACTCAACACACTTCACTAGAACAATAGAGCAACATGTGAAAGTAAATCAAAAACGTGTATATAATTTATCAAGTAGTGCTTTTCTTCTAGTGTAATGAGGACATGACAATTTATAATTCAGGAAAATCCATAAACAAGCAGACACTCTTCTGAGCAGTCAGGGAATATCTGTTATGCTAATGTTGAGATAATAATTTCATAGTCATGTGTAATAACTGTGGTCTGATATGTGAAATACACTTGGTCTCAATTATGAGACAGAAGAAAGTATGCCTACTATGAATACCATTATTATGCGTAACGATAATCCCCTTTAATTACACCAGCAATCCTTCACATTTTCAACAGACAACAATATATTATTTTCTAAAATACATCTTCTGCCCACCTTTTCTACAGCAATGGGTATACAAACTTCCTGACTTCTGACAAACATCATTAATTTATGGCTCATCTGCTAAACATCTGTTAAACAAGGGAAAGGACTGCTTCTCAGAGATGAAGGGTTGATTTGCAGGTTAATAGCATTACAATGCTATGTGAACGCCTTACCAAAAAGTCTGGCAACTGGGGGAAAACTAACTTTATTTCTTCCGGGAGCCGCTGACTATCAGCCATAGAGACGTGCCCGGAGCACCTATAGTCATCACTCAGTATACAGTGATCGGTGTCTGTAAGTACATTCTGACACTTTGACAAGTGGACAACCCCTTTAATAAATATGCAGTGTCTGTCATATTTCTGCAAATGTGATTGATATAATTGATATTAAAATCATAAAGCCTGGTCTATTTTACTTTAAAGGGCAGGAAAAGAAGAAAAAGTATCTTATGGTCCCTCTAACTTGTGGACTAGAGTGAATCTGCAGCTCCCAAACAGTTGATGTTTACCAGGTTAATGTTCAGAAATTGTGTTGCTCTGATTCTTTTCAAGCAACGATTTGATGGCCCTAATCTGATATACAGTCTAGTACATGTTGACTATTAGTTGGGTGGTGGAGTATTGTTGTATCCAATCTTGTTTAGTGGCTTGATGTCCAGTGGACTTCTGCACTGTACTTGGGTAATAGAAGATTTGTACCTTGTTGTGATGTCCACTGAGTTAGTACTTTTGCTTCTTTGATGTACTGGTCTCAAACGCCTAATCCAATTGTTTCAACCATTGGCAACTATTTTGTTTTTGTCTTGGAATTGAATGCCCACATCATTAGTGTAAATTTTTTTTGGTGGCTGGATCAATATTTTCCATTTGTTTGGTTTCTCTTGAAGGGAACCGGTTATCACAATTTCTGCATTTTATACTGCCACAATGGCCTCATACCTTAACTTAGGTTTCATGAGGAATCTCTTCTTGCTGGCTGTATTACATAATTATAAGCCTGATTTAGGGTTTTACGTACATGGCCCAGCCCGTTGATTTTCTGGTTCTCCACATTGGGCTTTGCGAGTAGCACAGCGTGATCCATGTGTTATCTAATATATCAAATCAATCAAATCAAATCAAATTTATTATCGCCAAGTACATATTACATATATACAAGGAATTCTTTGTGGCAAAGAGGCAACATAATATATAACAACAGATACAACAAGTAACATCTAACAAGACAGATACAGTATATAGTCTACACATGACGATTTAATTGTTGAACAGAGAGTGGATAGAAGCTGTTCATATGGCGGTTGGTGCTGCATTTGGGGACTCTGAAGCGACGTCCTGAAGGGAGTAGTTGGAATGAGGAGTGTCCCGGGTGAGAGGGATCGGATGAAATTTTCAATGCGTGGGATCGAATACTCTTATCATAAAGATCCTGGATTTTAGGCAGGGGGGAACCTATAATTCTCTCTGCTGTTCTGAAAGTCCTTTGTAAGCGGAGTTTGTCATGCGCAGTGGCTCCCCCATACCAGACTATCAGAGAGGAACAAATCACAGATCTGATGACAGCATTAAAGAATAAGATCAGCAGATTCTTAGACAAACCATATCTTTTCAGCTGACGCAGGAAGAACATCCTCTGTTGTGCTTTTCTTATAACAGCATCCACGTTTTTCCCCCATTTAAGATCATGAGAGATGATAACACCAAGGAATTTGGTCTCTGTGACCCTAAGAACCACTTCGTCATGGATGTAGATTGGAAGTATCTCATGTTGATCTTTCCTAAAATCCACAACCATCTCAGCAGTTTTTTTAGTGTTGAGTACAAGATTATTGGCTTTACACCAGTCACATATTCTTTCCACCTCACTCCGATACAAGTCTTCAGCATTTCCCCTGATGAGACCAATCAGTGTCATATCATCGGCAAATTTCAAGATTTTTACTGAGTCTGCTGAAGAGATGCAATCATTCGTATAGAGAGAAAACAGTAACTGGGACAAAACACACCCCTGAGGTGCCCCGATGTTTGTGACCAAGGTGTCCGAAGTGAATGGTCCAACTTTTACACTCTGTATCCTGGCTGTCAGGAAGTTATAAATCCACAAGCATAAGTTAAGAGGGACTCCAAGAGCTACCATTTTCTTATGAAGTAAATTCGGATCAATGGTATAGAACGCTGAGCTAAAGTCCATGAAAAGAATCCGGACATATGAGTGCAGTTCATCTGTATGATCCAAAATGTACTTCAGTGCCAGATTGACAGTGTCGTTTGCCGAACGATTCTCCTTATAGGCAAACTGAAGCGGGTCCCATAGCTTCTGCGTGAATTTTATCAGGTGGGACATCATAATTCTTTCGAAGACTTTCATAGCTACAGATGTGAGTGCTACTGGTCTATAGTCGTTCAACTCAGAGGATCCCACTTTCTTGGGGACAGGGATAATTGTGGAATTTTTCCAACACTGAGGTACAACGCACTCTTTCAGTGACACATTGTATATATTTGTCAGTATAGGGGCAAGCTGGGTAGCACATACTTTCAGACACATTGGAGATACACCATCAGGGCCAGGTGCCTTTTTGACCTTAAGTCCCTTCAGGATGCGTATCACCTCTGCCTCGGAGATCACTACTTGGGTGTTGCACAATGAATGATCTTTATATGAACAGACTGAGGAGCTTAGAGATGAATAGCCACTGTGTGTAGAGCTTGCCTCAAATCTGCAGTAGAATTCATTTAACTCTGCTGCCAGACTTCTGCTGGGGTTCACTATAGTGGGGTGGCTTTTATAATTGGTGACCTCTCTTAATCCTCTCCATGCAGATCTATTATCTTTTGATGAGAACCTTTCCTCCAGAATCTTTGCATACTCGTGTTTGGCTAACTTGATCTCTTTAGATAGCGAGTTCCTAAGTTTCTTGAATTCAGTAATATCGCCTGCTTTATAAGCCTCCTATTTTCTCTTACGGATCAACCTGACTTTATTTGTAAACCACGGCTTGTTGTTTCCCCGAAAGTGGACAGATTTGGATGGAATAAACGTGTCTTCACAAAAACGGATATATGAGGACACTGCATCAACCCATTCATCCAGACCCGAGCATGTTTCCTGGAATACCTCCCAGTCCGTGCATTCAAAGCATGCTTGTAGTTGCAATTTTGCCTCCTCAGACCATGTCTTCTTTGTATAAACTGTAGGTTTGGATGTTTTCAACCTTTGCCTGTAGGCTGGAATTAAATGAATTAGACAATGATCTGAAAAGCCCACTGCTGCTCTCCTCACTGCCCTGTAGGCCCCTTTTATGACTGTATAGCAGTGATCAAGCGTATTGTTCTCTCTCGTGAAGCAGTTTATATGTTGAGTAAATTTGGGGAGATCCAGGTTGAGTTTTCCTTTGTTAAAGTCCCCCATTACAATCACAAATGCTTCTGGAGATCCTTTCTCCCATTCTGATATTTTGCATGCTAATTCACCAATAGCAGCTTTAACAGATGCTTGGGGGGGAATATATACTGCAACCAGAACCATAGATGAAAACTCTCTTGGAGAGTAAAATGGTCTACAATTGAGTGCAAGGTACTCTAGATCTGGAGAGCAACCTTTTCCCAGTATGTTAACATCACAGCACCAGCTAGTGTTGATGTAGAGACATACCCCACCCCCCCTTTGTTTACCTGAAGCTACACAATCACGGTCAGCTCTGTAGATAACAAAACCAGGTAGATCCAGACTACAATCAGGGATGGTCTCATTCAACCAGGTCTCAATAAAACAAAGAGCAGCTGAATTGGCCATATCAGATCTCATGTTACAAAGTAAGTTCAGTTCCTCCATTTTGTTAGATAAGGAACGGACATTAGCCAAGTGGAGTGAAGGAAGAGCTGTTCTGAACCCTCTCCTCCGAAGGCGTGCCAGGACTCCTCCTCTCCTACCTCTCTTGCAGTACACCTCCACAGGTTTCACAGAAGTAATGGATTTTATGTGCTCAATTGTTGAATTAGCAATCATGCTCCAAGAAGGGGAGTCCATGAGAAATTGCGGATGATTCCAGAATAATAAATCGTCCCTTGAAATCATAAGAGTAGGTTTACAGAGTGCAGTGGCCATGATTACACTCAGCTTGTAGCTATAAAGACTGAACAGTCACAGCTTAGCAAAGTTAAATGTACAACTTTCCATAAAGGGTGCTTCCAGCACTGCTGGGGGGTAGGGCATGGGTGCAACAAGACAGGGACATCAGGGGACATGCCAACAGTCAGTCCAAACCTGCCCAGCTCACCCCTTCAGCTCCACCTGGACCACAAGATCTCCAGAACATCTCCAGCACCGCACACTCCACCAGCTTTCCTATCCCAGGATCATCTGCATTCTGGAAATGGGTACAAGTTGTAGGAAAGTTGGCAGGCAGCGAGCAGCTTCACTCTCCCCCAGCTGAAACCAGGCACGGAGCTCCACGAGGACAGAAATACACCGGTCCCAGCTGGTCGCAGTCTCCACACTACTCCCAGCTCTGCCGAATCCTGTAGCCCTACAGCTCCACGTGGACCACAAGATCTCCAGAACAACTCCAGCACCGCACACTCCACCAGCTTTCCTATCCCAGGATCATCTGCATTCTGGAATTGGTTACAAGTTGTAGGAAAGTTGGCAGGCAGCCAGCAGCTTCACTCTCTCCCAGCTGAATCCAGGCACGGAGCTCCACGAGGACAGAAAGACACCAGTCCCAGCTGATCGCAGTCTCCACACTACTCCCAGCTCTGCCGAATCCTGTAGCTACGCAATGGTGAGTGCTCCAAAGGGAGAATTAACAATTAAACGGGGTAAAAAACTAAAAAAACTCAGGAGCCTCATGCCAGAGCAGCCATCTCCTCGGCGCTCCTCCTCCTCCTATCTATATAAAGCTCAATGTGGGTGTGTATGTATGTATATCTGGGATTGGCATCTGCGCCGTCGCAGCTACAACCACAAAATTTGGCACAGTCGCACGTCTGGACCCAAAAAGCGTTTGAGGCAAAATTTTAACCCCGCGCGTTCCAATTCACCAAACAATTTTGCCCCCATCTACATAATGGGGCAAAAATGTATGTATTGGCATCTGCACCCTCATAGCTACAGCCACAAAATTTTGCACAGTCACACGTCTGGACCCCGAGAGCGTCATAGGCTATGTTGTGAGGCGAAATTTTAACCCCGCGCATTCCAATTCACCAAACAATTTTGCCCCTATCTACATAATGGGGAAAAAGTGAAAGGAAAAGTGTTGGATGCAAATTGACAGCTGCCAGATGTGAACAAGGGGGACTTAAAGAATGAGAGCGATGGCGCCAAACAGTATATACCATACAGTTGCTAAGGTGGGGCCCTGACATGGGATACTCACCACACACGGGGATATGAACACACACACACAAAATGCGCCACACACTACCATGTGCTTCAACACATATACCACACTCAGCCCACATTTCACCACACATATACCAACCTCGCCACATAAAAGTCGCCACTCAAAACTCGCCACGCTGTCCCAGAGCTTTTTAAAAGATGAAAAATGAGCTGTAATTGGTTGCTACCAGCAACAGTTTTCTTTTTAGACAGTTGTGGTAACTGAGCGCTATTATTCTTATCATTTCTATGCTGCTATCATCCTTCTGTAAAGCTGGAAATAACACAATTTATTACCGTGCCATCACAGACCACCCTCTGACACAGACTGCAGGGGGATCCCAGTATCACACAGGATAAGATAAGATACACGGCTCAGCAGTCAGGATCACACAGGATAGGATTAGATAAACAGCTCAGCAGACAGTATCACACAGAATAGGATTAGATACGTGGCTCAGCAGTCAGCATCACACAGGATAGGATTAGATGCATGGTTTTTATGTGCAATATAATCATTAGAATTTGTTATAACTAACCACAGTTGGTTACTATGCCCAAGCAACGCCAGGCTCTTCAGCTAGTTATATTATATATTTGATACACACCTGTGTCTTGCTATTGCTCTAATACTTTCTAGTAACGCTTTTAGGTCTATGTGCACACTTCCTGTCCACATTCTTGAAGAGGTCTCCTGCTTGTCTCTTGTTTCAAGTCCTGTATTACTTGTCTGTGGTTTCCAGTAACCCTGTTACCTCTCAGTAATCTTTAGGACTACACCTACCATAAGGCCTACTATAAGGCCTTATATTTAAAGACTTTATAGAAACAGGGTCTGTTCCTTTTGATTGGCGGCAAGCAAATGTGGTACCAATATTCAAAAAGGGGTGTAAAAGGGAACCTGGAACTATAGGCCGGTAAGCTTAACATCTGTTGTGGGTAAAATTTTTGAAGGGTTTCTGTGGGATACTATTATGCAATATCACAATGTTAATAAATGTTTAACTCCATATCAACATGGATTTATGAAGGATCGCTCCTGTCAAACTAACCTGATCAGCTTCTATGAGGATGTAAGCTCTCAAATGGACCAAGGAGAATCATTGGATGTCATTTATCTTGACTTCTCTAAAGCATTTGACACTGTCCCACATAAAAGATTGGTAAGTAAGATGAGAAAGCTTGGGCTAGGGGAAAATGTGTGTAGGTGGGTAGGTAACTGGCTTAGTGATAGAAAACAAAGAGTGGTTATTAATGGTGCATACTCAGATTGGGCCAGGGTTACTAGTGGGGTACCACAGGGTTCTGTATTGGGCCCCCTTCTATTTAATATATTTATTAATGATCTAGTGGATGGCCTACACAGTAAAATATCAGTATTTGCAGATGATACAAAACTATGTAAGGTAGTTAACACAAAGGAGGACAGTTTGCTACTACAGACAGATTTGAGTAAATTGGAGAATTGGGCTGAAAAATGGCAAATGAGGTTTAACACAGATAAGTGTAAGGATATGCACATGGGAAGGAGAAACAGATGCTACAATTACTTACTAAATGGGAAACTGCTAGGGAAATCAGACATGGAAAAAATCTTAGGCATCTTAGTCAATAAGAAGCTAAATTGGAGTGCCCAGTGTCAGGCAGCTGCCACCAAAGCAAAGAGGGTCATGGGATGCATTAGAAGAGGTCTGGGGACACGAGATGAAAACATAATTCTCCCTCTGTACAAATCACTCGTCAGACCACACTTGGAGTATTGTGTGCAATTTTGGACGCCGGTGCTCAAGAAAGACATTACTGAACTTGAAAGGGTTCAAAGGCGGGCCACTAAAATGATAAATCGAGTTGGTTCACTACAATACCCAGAAAGGTTATCAAAATTAGGTCTATTTACTCTAGAAAAGAGAAGACTTAGGGGAGACTTAATATATATGTACAAGTATATCAGAGGGCAATACAGAGATCTCTCCAATGAACTGTTTGTACCAAGGACTGTGACAAGAACAAGGGGGAATTCTCTTCGTTTGGAGGAAAGACAATTTCTGCACCAGCATAGAAGAGGGTTCTTCACGGTAAGAGCAGTGAGGCTCTGGAATTCTCTTCCTGAGGAAGTGGTGATGGCCAACTCACTGAATGAATTTAAGAAAGGAATGGATGCTTTTCTTGTCAGTAACAGTATTGAAGGTTACGAATAACAGAATATTATAGGTAGATGGTTGACCCAGCTTAAGGGAAGGAATTTTTTTCCCTATGGAGAAAATTGGCTTCTACTCTGTGGGTTTTTTGCCTTCCCCAGGATCAACAATGCAGAACAGCTGCACTAAAAATAGGCTGAACTAGATGGACGTAAGGTCTTCCTTCAGCCTTCAAAACTATGTTACTATGTTACTAACTTGTGGTTTCCAGTATCAACATGCCTGTGGCTGTTTGAGGCTTCCAAAGTATAAGACTTTGCCACTCCAGAGTCCTGTCTGCTACAGGTCCTCGGTCTTCTAGGACCTCTTCTATGTGCCCACTGCCCCCGCATTTGTTTTCAGGACGTCTTCCTAGCAGTGTGTGTCTTCCATGGTGTTAGAGTTTCTTATTACTCTGGAGTGTTCTGCTACCTGTCTGCATCTCTATGATGCCTTCTGTTTGCCAACATTCTTCAGTAACGCTTCAACCTGTCGGAGGTCTTCAGTAACTGTTATCTGCCTGAGGTCTCCAGTAACCTTGCTACCTGTCTGAGGTATCCAGGACTTTATTAAACTCTTAATTTACATGCTATGTCTTTGTGTTTGTGTGCTCTATCTTGCTGCTGCACCGACGCCCGTGGCCATCTGCCCACCCGGACCTTGGGTTAATGCACCTCTTCATGTGAGCCTGCTTTACAAAGCACAGGGCATGCGCAGTGCACAAATGAAAGCAAGTCCAGAACACCTTGTGTCACTCACTCCATGTATACAATTCTGTTTGAGCTGGCTTATAATGATGTATCTCAACATATGAGATGTCACAGCAAGAGTTGAGCGAAACGGGTCGAAAAATTTCAAAAGTCGCCGACTTTTGTCAAAGTCGGGTTTCATGAAACGAAACCCGACCCTAGGATGAGGTCGGCCACGAGGTCGGCGACTTACGCGCCAAAGTCGCGTTTCAAAAGTTTGTTTTGCGCTC
This sequence comes from Dendrobates tinctorius, assembly GCF_039654945.1. Classification (NCBI taxonomy): domain Eukaryota; kingdom Metazoa; phylum Chordata; class Amphibia; order Anura; family Dendrobatidae; genus Dendrobates; species Dendrobates tinctorius. Next base: position 53,550,345 of record NW_027361732.1, read on the forward strand.
TTTTTCAGCCAATCAGGATCCACGGACACTGTGGGCAACGTGATGACATAGGCAGGGGTCACCACCATCTTTCAGAAGGGCATGCAAGTGATTGGCTTGCTTTGGTGGGCGTCACAGGGGGTATAAAAGGGCGTGCACGCCGACCGCCATCTTACTTCTGCCGATCTCAGTATAGGGAGAGGTTGCTGCTGATTCTGTAGGGAGAGCGTTAGGCAGGGAAGAAGACAAAAAAACTGCTTCTGCTGCTAGCGATTTGGCCTGCACAACACACAAGTCACTGTGTGTGCAGTGCAAGGGGAGGCTATATAGTGGTGTATCAGTGGTGTTGGTTGGTGGGCTGCCTTCTAAGGCTTCCTGACATTCCTGCATTGCTGTTTACCCACTGCTCCGCAAACTGCTTTTTTAAAAGCAATCCCAATTTTTTTTTTTTGTCCTGCTGAGAAGAAAAAAAAACTGCTTCTGCTGCTAGCAATTTGGCCTGCACAACACACCAGTCACTGTGTGTGCAGTGCAAGGGGAGGCTATATTGTGGTGTATCAGTGGTGTTGGTTGTTGGGCTGCCTTTTAAGGCTTCCTGACAGGCTGCATTGCTGTTTACCCACTGCTCCGCAAACTGCTTTTTTAAAAGCAATCCAATCTCCCTTATCCTCTAGTCACTTTTGTCACAGCTGTGCCATCGAGCCTGTCACATAGCGCACAGATATTCATTGGGCCTCACACAATCCAAAAGTGTCCAGTGTCCAAAAGTGTGTGCAGAGATTCAAAATCTCCCTTATCCTCTAGTCACTTTGGTCACAGCTGTGTCATCGAGCCTGTGACATAGCGCTCAGATATCAGTGGGCCTCACACAATCCAAAAGTGTCCAGTGTCCAAAAGTGTGTGCAGAGATTCAAAATCTCCCTTATCCTCTAGTCACTTTGGTCACAGCAGCTGTGCCATCGAGCCTGTCACATAGCGCTCAGATATTCATTGGGCCTCACACAATCCAAAAGTGTCCAGTGTCCAAAAGTGTGTGCAGAGATTCATAATCTCCCTTATCCTCTAGTCACTTTGGTCACAGCTGTGCCATCGAGCCTGTGACATAGCGCTCAGATATCAGTGGGCCTCACACAATCCAAAAGTGTCCAGTGTCCAAAAGTGTGTGCAGAGATTCAAAATCTCCCTTATCCTCTAGTCACTTTGGTCACAGCAGCTGTGCCATCGAGCCTGTCACATAGCGCTCAGATATTCATTGGGCCTCACACAATCCAAAAGTGTCCAGTGTCCAAAAGTGTGTGCAGAGATTCAAAATCTCCCTTATCCTCTAGTCACTTTGGTCACAGCTGTGCCATCGAGCCTGTGACATAGCGCTCAGATATCAGTGGGCCTCACACAATCCAAAAGTGTCCAGTGTCCAAAAGTGTGTGCAGAGATTCAAAATCTCCCTTATCCTCTAGTCACTTTGGTCACAGCAGCTGTGCCATCGAGCCTGTCACATAGCGCTCAGATATTCATTGGGCCTCACACAATCCAAAAGTGTCCAGTGTCCAAAAGTGTGTGCAGAGATTCAAAATCTCCCTTATCCTCTAGTCACTTTGGTCACAGCTGTGCCATCGAGCCTGTCACATAGCGCTCAGATATCAGTGGGCCTCACACAATCCAAAAGTGTCCAGTGTCCAAAAGTGTGTGCAGAGATTCAAAATCTCCCTTATCCTCTAGTCACTTTGGTCACAGCTGTGCCATCGAGCCTGTCACATAGCGCTCAGATATTCATTGGGCCTCACACAATCCAAAAGTGTCCAGTGTCCAAAAGTGTGTGCAGAGATTCAAAATCTCCCTTATCCTCTAGTCACTTTGGTCACAGCTGTGCCATCGAGCCTGTGACATAGCGCTCAGATATTCATTGGGCCTCACACAATCCAAAAGTGTCCAGTGTCCAAAAGTGTGTGCAGAGATTCAAAATCTCCCTTATCCTCTAGTCACTTTGGTCACAGCTGTGCCATCGAGCCTGTCACATAGCGCTCAGATATTCATTGGGCCTCACACAATCCAAAAGTGTCCAGTGTCTAAAAGTGTGTGCAGAGATTCAAAATCTCCCTTATCCTCTAGTCACTTTGGTCACAGCTGTGCCATCGAGCCTGTGACATAGCGCTCAGATATCAGTGGGCCTCACACAATCCAAAAGTGTCCAGTGTCCAAAAGTGTGTGCAGAGATTCAAAATCTCCCTTATCCTCTAGTCACTTTGGTCACAGCTGTGCCATCGAGCCTGTCACATAGCGCTCAGATATTCATTGGGCCTCACACACACCAAAAGTGTCCAGTGTCTAAAAGTGTGTGCAGAGATTCAAAATCTCCCTTATCCTCTAGTCACTTTGGTCACAGCTGTGCCATCGAGCCTGTGACATAGCGCTCAGATATCAGTGGGCCTCACACAATCAAAAAGTGTCCAGTGTCCAAAAGTGTGTGCAGAGATTCAAAATCTCCCTTATCCTCTAGTCACTTTGGTCACAGCAGCTGTGCCATCGAGCCTGTCACATAGCGCTCAGATATCAGTGGGCCTCACACAATCCAAAAGTGTCCAGTGTCCACAAGTGTCTGCAGAAATTCTAAATCTCCCCTGTCCTATAGACACCTTGTACCTTGTTTTACATTACTATATAGTTTGTTGGATTTTGTCTACATTTCTACCAAAAATGAGGAAGGCTGGTGGAAGAGGCCGTGGAATTGGGCAGGGGTTGGCAGCTGGTAATGATGGTGTTGGTGGTGGATCTGACGGTAGTGGCAAGAGCAAAATAGGACCGAATGCAGGAGGTGTTGAGCCTGCGTCATCGTCTGGCTACATAAGGCCTCGAACGCTTATTTTTCTAGGAGTTGGCAAACCGCTTTTAAAGCCAGAGCATCAGGAAAAAGTTTTGTCTTACATTGCTGACTCAGCCTCCAGCTCTATCGCCTCCTCTTCTTCAGTTGTAAAAAGTAAAAGCACTGAGTCGTCATTGGAAGCTCATGTTCATGAACCACACCTTTCCTTGTGTCCTTCACCCCAACCAAGATTGAAGGATGACGCAGGCCATACTACTGATTACTCCATGGAGCTGTTTTCACATACCATGCCTGGATTATCAAGTGAAATGGTGAATTACCCAGGCCAAGATGAATCTGACATGGAGTGCACTGATGCACAGCCGCTGATGGATGATTCTGCTGGTACATTCACTCAGAGCACTACATTGTCCTCGCAGTGTACAGAGCCAGATTCTGACCCTGATGAGACTCAGGTGCCCCTTCCCGCACACTATACCACCATACACAGTGACACAGAGGAAGGTGCACATGACATAGAAGAGGAGGTGATGGATGACCCAGTTGTTGACCCAGATTGGCGTCCATTGGGGGAAGAGGGTGCTGCTTCCAATAGCTCAGATGAGGAGCATCCACAGCAGACATCGACATCGCAACAGCTGTTATCTGGCAGGCCCGGAGCACTCCAAAGACAGGTTCCAAACATCAAAAGAGTTGCTGGACAGCTTGTCCAGAGGGTCAAAAGATCACAGCGTGCTAGGCCGCAAAATGTCTGCCAAAGTAGGAAGAGTGCAGTGTGGCACTTTTTTTTAACAAAATCCTCATGATCAGGCCAAGGTTATCTGTAAGAAGTGCGCAAAGACCTTTAGCCGAGGGAAAAATCTGAAAAATTTGAATACCAGTTGCATGCTTAGACATTTAACCAGCATGCACTTGCAAGCGTGGACACAACACCAAACCTCAAGTGCCACATGTGCAACTGATCACAACGAAGGTAGTCAGCAACGCTACATTGTTTCCCCCACTGTAAGCCCACCGGTTAGCACAGCAGCAAATGTTGAGGTGTCGTTGCAAGGCCACAGCAGTCAGGGAATCCCACTGTTATACCAACGAAAGACTGATTCTAGGCCATCAGAAAGAACACCAACTCCATCACCATCATCAACCCCCTCTCAGTCCGCCCTGTCCACCGCTACTTCCACCATATGCAGCTCTCAAGTCCAGCTCACCCTCCCAGACACTATGAGTAGGTCAAGAAAGTACTCAGTCTCTCATCCGCGTACACAGGGTTTGAACGCCCACATTGCCAAACTAATCTCGTTTGAGATGATGCCCTTTCGGTTGGTGGAAAGCACAGCTTTCCGCGAACTCATGGCCTATGCAGTACCACGCTATGACCTACCCAGTCGCCACTTCTTCTCTCGCAAAGCCATCCCAGCCCTCCACCATCATGTGAAAGACCGCATTGTCCATGCACTCAAGCAGTCAGTGAGCGGAAAGGTGCACCTCACAACTGATGCATGGTCCAGTCGGCATGGCCAGGGCCGTTACGTGTCCATCACTGCGCACTGGGTTAATGTGGTGGATGCAGGGTCAACAGGGGACAGTGGTGGTGGGACAGTGCTGCCTAGCCCACGGTATAGGAAACAGTTGGCTGTAGGCGTTCGACCCTCCTCCTCCTCCTCCTCCAGAAGCGAAAGCTCGTCCACAGAGCGCAGTCGTATGAGCACTCCATCTGCAGCTGCCACTGTTGCACACGATGTGTCCCTCTATCGAGCAGCTAGTGGAAAGCGTCAGCAGGCTGTGTTGCAGATGATGTGTTTGGGCAACAGACACACCGCCGAGGTGCTGGCCGAGTACTTGAAGCGACAAACTGAGTCATGGCTGGGCAGTGTACATCTTGAGGCAGGCAAGGTAGTTAGTGATAACGGCCGTAATTTTGTGGCAGCCATAGCCCTTTCAAAACTCAGCCACATACCTTGCTTGGCTCACACCTTGAACCTGGTGGTGCAGTGCTTCCTCAAAAATTATGCAGAGTTAACAGCCCTGCTCCAGAAGGTGCGAAGACTGTGGCGCACATCCGCCGGTCGCCTGTACACTCCGTTCGTATGCAGAAGCTGCAGCGATTGCTCCACCTTCCCAACCACCGCCTCATTATCGACATTGCAACAAGGTGGAACTCCACCCTGCACATGGTGGAGCGGCTGTGCGAGCAGAGGCAGGCCATAATGCATTTGTGGGAGGATACACGGCCAGGCACTTTGAGAGCAGACATGGAGTTGACAGGTGTGCAGTGGTCGAAGCTGAAAGACCTCTGTAAAGTCCTTCAGTGTTTTGCGGAATGCACACGGCTGGTAAGCGCAGACGACGCCATCCTAAGCATGAGCATCCCACTTATGTGTCTGCTCATGCAAACTTTGACGCACCTTAAGGAGCAGGCGTCTGCAGCCAATGTTGATGAGGAGGAAGAGGAGGAGGGAATCCTTGATGACATTCAGCCATTGTCTGCTCAGGGACCTCTCCTGGACGAGGTGGAGGAAGAAGAGGAGGAGGAGGATGATGATGGGGATGATTACTTAGGGGAGGAGGATGCATCTCGTGGGGCAAGTGAAAATGTTGGCGTGGCAAGGTCTGGTACAGGGTTTGTGCGTGACTGGAGGGATGTGGATTTGCCAGAAAGTGCTCCTCCACCCAGCACTCGCAGTGCATCATTGACACCGGGAACATTGGCCCACATGTCAGATTATGCCTTGCAGATCCTAAAAAGGGACCCCCGCATTGCCAAAATGATGAACGATGATGACTACTGGTTTTGCCAGCATCCTGGATCCATGCTATAAAGGCAAATTACAAAACATCATGCCACAGGAGAACCTTGACCTAATATTGGCTAATAAACAAGCAACTCTGGTAAATCGGTTGCTTGAGGCATTCCCAGCACACAGCAGCGGTGATGGTTCTCACACGAGCCGTACGGGCCGGGGGCAGCTTGGCAGAGGTGTTCGTGGTGCACACAGCAGAAGTGGCGTTGGAGACAGGGGTTTCATGACAATGTTGTGGACTGATTTTTCAAATACCGCTCACACAACTGGTAATACTGCATCGATGGAAAGTGACAGGAGACAGCAGTTGTCAACTATGGTTACAAACTACTTTTCCTCCCATATCGATGTTCTCCCACACAGGTCATTCCCCTTTGACTATTGGGCCGCTAAACTGGACACCTGGCCTGAATTGGCCCAATATGCCTTACAGGAGCTCGCTTGCCCAGCTGCAAGTGTGCTATCGGAAAGAGTCTTCAGTGCAGCTGGATCAATCCTGACAGAAAAAAGGACCCGTCTGTCAACCCAAAATGTGGATGATCTAACCTTCATTAAAATGAACCATGCATGGGTTTCCAAGGATTTTGTCCCACCTTCCCCTGATGACACATAGGGTGACAGAAAAATGGCTTGCTTTGGTCCACCTCTTCCTGGAACTTCACCTATTTCGCCTTTTGCATCAGCTGAATGTCCAACATCAACATATGCCACTTTCTAAAACTCCCTAACTGTGCTGCCTCCCCCCCATGGCCAGGGTCACCACCTAGCGCACGACACCGTGCGAGTGCCGTTGCCCTGGACAGGTGGGTAGGCCGACTCTTGGGCGCGGGCACTGGCACAGGGTCCCTCATAGTGCAATCAAGTGTCTCTGACGGTGGTGGTGCACACCCGCCGTCAGACACACCGCTGTACTATGAGGGGCCCAGTGCCAGTACCGACACCCACGAGTGGGCCCCCCTTGCTTGGGCAGGGCCCCAGCATTTGCAATCTTTACCTCTCCCTGCTCCTCCGCTGTGTAATCTGGGCCGTCAAATCCATACTGTGCCTGACACCGTCTGAGCCTGCCTCCTGATGTATAGACATATATTTTGAATGTGTACGCTATCCATACATGTTATCCAGGGAAACGGTACCCTTTCTAACCTTTGTGCAATCACGTGCAATCCATACTGGGCCTAACACCGTCTGAGCCTGCCTCCTGAGACATATATTTTGAATGTGTACGCTATCCATACATGTTATCCGGGGAAACGGTACCCTTTCTAACCTTTGTGCAATCACGTGCAATCCATACTGGGCCTAACACCGTCTGAGCCTGCCTCCTGAGACATATATTTTGAATGTGTACGCTATCCATACATGTTATCCGGGGAAACGGTACCCTTTCTAACCTTTGTGCAATCACGTGCAATCCATACTGGGCCTAACACCGTCTGAGCCTGCCTCCTGAGACATATATTTTGAATGTGTACGCTATCCATACATGTTATCCGGGGAAACGGTACCCTTTCTAACCTTTGTGCAATCACGTGCAATCCATACTGGGCCTAACACCGTCTGAGCCTGCCTCCTGAGACATATATTTTGAATGTGTACGCTATCCATACATGTTATCCGGGGAAACGGTACCCTTTCTAACCTTTGTGCAATCACGTGCAATCCATACTGGGCCTAACACCGTCTGAGCCTGCCTCCTGAGATATATATTTTGAATGTGTACGCTATCCATACATGTTATCTGGGGATACGGTACCCTTTCTAACCTTTGTGCAATCACGTGCAATCCATACTGGGCCTAACACCGTCTGAGTCTGCCTCCTGATGTATAGACATATATTTTGAATGTGTACGCTATCCATACATGTTATCCGGGGAAACGGTACCCTTTCTAACCTTTGTGCAATCACGTGCAATCCATACTGGGCCTAACACCGTCTGAGCCTGCCTCCTGAGACATATATTTTGAATGTGTACGCTATCCATACATGTTATCTGGGGATACGGTGCCCTTTCTAACCTTTGTGCAATCACGTGCAATCCATATTGGGCCTAACACCGTCTGAGCCTGCCTCCTGAGACATATATTTTGAATGTGTACGCTATCCATACATGTTATCCGGGGAAACGGTACCCTTTCTAACCTTTGTGCAATCACGTGCAATCCATACTGGGCCTAACACCGTCTGAGCCTGCCTCCTGAGACATATATTTTGAATGTGTACGCTATCCATACATGTTATCCGGGGAAACGGTACCCTTTCTAACCTTTGTGCAATCACGTGCAATCCATACTGGGCCTAACACCGTCTGAGCCTGCCTCCTGAGACATATATTTTGAATGTGTACGCTATCCATACATGTTATCTGGGGATACGGTGCCCTTTCTAACCTTTGTGCAATCACGTGCAATCCATATTGGGCCTAACACCGTCTGAGCCTGCCTCCTGAGACATATATTTTGAATGTGTACGCTATCCATACATGTTATCCGGGGAAACGGTACCCTTTCTAACCTTTGTGCAATCACGTGCAATCCATACTGGGCCTAACACCGTCTGAGCCTGCCTCCTGAGACATATATTTTGAATGTGTACGCTATCCATACATGTTATCTGGGGATACGGTACCCTTTCTCACCTTTGTGCAATCACGTGTAATCCATACTGGGCGTGAGAACGGCTGGCGAGCTGTTAAGCAAGCTACAGCACCTGTGGTTTGCATACGTAAGTTTTTCATTTTTTCAGGAATGACGGTTAGGCCTAATTCCGGAACTGCGGTTGACCTGCACTTACTGGGAAATCATTGTTCGCGGGTAATAATTGTAATCAGTGATCCCCATCACTAACGTTGTTCAGCGGGTTATCTGCACCTGTAAGCGACAAACGCTGGCCTTTTCAGTGTAGCGCACATGCAGCCACGGACATGTAAGGGCATGACACACCAGTTATTGGCCAATCTCATGTGCCAGAGCCTCACGTGTCCCTCTAGTAAGCCAGACTCGGACCGCTGGGCATGACGGAGTCTCGTTCGTTAACGGAATTAAGCTTGCAATGTGTGCATCTGTTCTGTAGCTGGCATGGTTGAGGTTTCCCAGGTGGAGTCGAATTTAACCGTAGGCTCCACTCCTGGTGGTGCCCTTCTGGACATTCCTTTAAGGTTCAGCTTTGCAACCATACTGCCCACGTAAAACAAACACTTTGCCTTCATGAACGCTGTTTGGAGGGTCATGACTCGTGGGAATAACGCCGCCCAATCAGTTAACCTGCTAGAGAGATCCTTCGTTGCTCCCAAGCATGACATCACACTCCCTAGGAAGAAGGTAATGCCACTGTGGCGACCGTACTCCTGGGGGCGACACAAGCGCACTGATGCCCAGCCACTGCTCGATGAATCTGCTGGTACATTGACCCAGACAACTACATTCCCCTCGCACGCTACACGACCTGAATCTGACCCTGATGAAACTCAGGTTACCCTTCCCATATACAGTTCCATCTTACACGGTGACAAAGAGGAAGCTGCAGATGAAAGTGCAGGTTCGGCCCACCCGCCATCAGATACACCACCGTACTATAGGGGCCCTGTGCCAGTGCCGTCGCCAACGAGTGGGCCCCCCCTGCTTGCCCAGGATCACAGCACTTGCAAAGTTGAAATACTGTGCAGTGAGATGGAAGATGGGGACGACGAGGAGTCCAGACAAGTACAGGGATTCCCTAGCGAGGAGACTTATTTGATTGTTTTCACTGTTGGGACAGCAATTTTTGGGGAGCACTATACTCTGGAGAATGATAGATGGGGCCCACCATACACTGGAACATTCCAAAGGTGGACATCAGACACTGGAGCAGCATTTACAGGGCCCATTATACACTAGAGCATTAGAAATGGGGCCCATTATGTTTGGAGCATTATTTGGGCCCATAAGACAGTGGAGCTTCATCCATGGGGACCAACATATACTGTAGCATTATGTGGAGCTCATCATATACTGTTTCAAACATTATATGGGACCAATGATTCTGTATGGAGAAATAGATGGGCCTCGTCATGAGATGTAAAAAGTGAGGTATTTTTCATTGTACTATACCGCTATTTCTCTGCCGTATCGGAGCATGATGAGTTGTGGTATGTGTTAAAGGGGCGCTCTTTCGCCCAGGGCACATGAAAACCTGCAGCCAGCCCTCCCCCCCACAACTTTAGCCAAATAACCCCCATTTTTCAGTGCGTAACTTGTATTATGAAGTTAATTAAGGTTGACAAGCTTAAGTAAGAAGAATTGATGCTTTTGGCATTCAAATGGGCACTGTAGGTGTGTTTCCTGTCCTCCTCTCACTGCCGACTTTTATTCCCCATTGACTTACATTGGGTTTCGTGTTTCGGGACGACCCCGACTTTTCCCTATAATCGGACGATCTTGCTCGACCCGACTTTTGGAAAAGTCAGGTTTCACGAAACGAAACGCGACCCTAAAAAACCAAAAGTCGCTCAACTCTAGTCACAGCAATAGACAGTTGGATCAGAACTTCTTTAGAAGCCTATTACAATTGTGTATTTTTTATTATTCATATTTATAGTGCCTTGAAAAATTATTCATACCCTGTGAACTTTTCCATATTTTTTCATGTTACACCCACAAACTTAAAAATATTTTATTTTGATTTTACGTGATATAACAACATAAAGCAGCAAGTAAATGTGAAGTATAATGTTTCTCCTTGCCGAGAATAACATGTCAAGCCTGCCATACCAAGGTGAGTGGACTTTTAAGCCTTGCAAAGCTCCTCTGGGAAATTAAATATGCAAAAATGCCTCTTTAGAGAATAGGACTAGAACTCTAGTGCCACCTACAGGAAGTAGCAATGCTACAAGTCAATGTCGACGCTTTAACGAGCCTTGCCAAATAGTGAAATTTTTATCCATTTTCCTTTGCAAACTAGCTCTAGCTCAGTGAGATTGGAAGGAGAGCATTTCGGAACAGCAATTTTCAAGTCTTGCCATAGATTCTCTAAGGGATTTAGATCCGGACTGTGAATTGGCCATTCAAACACATGAATATGCTTTAATCTACTCAATTCCATTGTATCTCTGGCAGTATGTTTAGGGTCTTTGATCTGCTAAATAAAATGGGAATGGTTGGTGATATCAACTTCCTGTTTGTGGCCCATTAGTATATGGGAGGGGGAAAACTTTTCAAGATGGGTGGTGACCATGGCGGTCATTTTGAAGTTGGCCATTTTGGATCCATCATTATTTTTTTCAATGGGACAAGGGTCATGTAACACATCAAACTTATTGAGAATTTCACATGAAAAACAATGGTGTGCTTGGTTCTAACGTAACTTTATACTTTCATGAGTTATTTACAAGTTTCTCTTTGTTTACAGCCATTGACATGTCGTAGAGGTTAACACATGAGGTGCGGATAGAAATTGTGTTCCAATTTTTGTTTTGCCTATTCTGTAAATTCAGCGTACCGATCTGGGTTACCAACCATTCCCATTTTATTTAGGTGTAATGGCCCACCCTGTATTTAGCTCCATCCATCTTGCTATCAACTCTGACCAGCTTCCCTGTGCCTGCTGAAGAAAAGCAACCCCACAGCATGATGCTGCAACCACCATGTTTGATGGGTGGATGATGGCACAATTAGTGTTTTCATTTAGCCCCAAAAGGTCTACTTTGGTGTCATCTGACCTTAGTACTTTCTTCCACATGCTATATAATAATCTCTTTATTTATATAGCGCCAGCATATTCCGCAGCGCTTTACAGTTTTGCACACATTATCATTGCTGTCCCCAATGGGGGTCACAGTCTAAATTCCCTATCAGTATGTGTTTGGAATGTGGGAGGAAACCTGAGTACCTGGAGGAAACCCACGCAAACACGGGGAGAACATACAAACTCCTTGCAGATGTTGTCCTTGGTGGGATTTGAACCAGGACCCCAGCGCTGCAAGGCTGCAGTGCTAATCACTGAGCCACCATACTGCCCCTCTTAATATGGGATGAAATACTTTTTCAAGTCATTGTATATAGTACCATCATATTCTGCAGCACTTTTACAAGAAATTATTTTCCACTGTCCCAATTCGAGCTCACAATCTAAATTCCCTTTCAGTATGTCTCTGAAGTGTGGGAGTAAACCAGGAATACCCAGAGGAAACCCATGCAAACATGAATATACAAACACCTTGCAGATCTTATCCTTTGTGGAGTGTGAACCCTGAACCCCAGCACTGAAAAAGCTAAATTTGCTAACCACTAAGCCTACATGCTCCCCATATAATAACATAGAATGCCATGTTTTCCTCTATTTCTTTCCTCATAGAGTCAGGTCAAACTCCTGAAGAGCGTGGGACAATTTTTCTTCCTGGTATTGTACCATGGTACTGTAGTGTTCCAGTGGTACACAATGGACAATCCCAAAAGTTAAGCTCAAATAGGCTCCTTCCTATAAAAACAGGTGCATCAAGTCACAGAAATGTGTGAAGACCTGTATCTTGCAACCTTCATACATTATATTATTAAAATCAGAATTGATAAGTGATTGTATTTCTTGATGTGTCACAATAAGAACTCGGAGATAAAACAATAAACTGGCTTAGAAGATTGTATAAAACACACACACAAAAAAATAAAAAAAATCAGTGTTCTTGTATCTGGAAAAATAGCGCAGCTATTAACATACATTTAACAAGGAATTGTTTCAGATGAAAACCGTAATTGTCGCCTTATGAACAGAGAGAAGAAGTAAAGTGCATTAGTTGATGTTGTCGCCTTCATTTTTTCCCCGGCTTCACAGTATTATTTCAAAGTACAGGAGGTGATGTTGTATTCCTCAGTGTGTTGTTCAAAGTCAGGAGCAGCAATATTTAGCACATGCTTGGACAGTCGTGTTTGAAATCCATGTCTCCCCTCTCTGGTGTTTTGATGTGCCTTTAGGGGATGCTCGGCTGTTTGTAGTTTGTTTTCTTTTGTTTAAGGTTTCAGCTACTGCATTGACTAATGATTATATAGCAGTAAACTCTCCTCCCTGCTAAATTCAGAGGTAATGCCTCAAAAGCATCTTTCCCTTGTGTGTCATAAAACAATAAAAGAAGTAGACAGCCCCCTTTGAGGGAGGATAATCCTTTGTTTAAAGAGAAGAAAGGGCATGTAGCTGATCCAAGCAGTCTGAATTTAAATGGAGGATTAATCTAATTAAAAATATATATCCAAAATACGGGAGAAGTATCAATGTTGTGAATATTCATTCATAAATTTTAGGCAGGGAGATTTTCTTTCTGCGGGAAGACAAAATATAGAATTAAATGTTGTGAAAGGCTAAGTATTGGGATGGGTGGTTTTCTTAATTTGCAGTTAATGCCTTGTATCTGGGAAAGGTAGCAGAAAAGGTTTTTTTTCTTTTTTGTCACTATTGCACATACAATTTTGGCTCTTATAAATCATATACATACATTTTATTACAGATTACTAAACATTTTGAAATTCAAATTTGCCATGATTGGCAAATTTTTCAGAAAAATTAAATTTGTAGATAGTTTCATTGTGCTGAAATTATAAGGCTAAAAGTGTGAGGTTTCCCAGTAGTGTATACTGCTTGTTCTTATGTGTGTGGTCCTTGTAAGTTGGGCAGAATTCAGGTGTGGGATAAGCCATGGAAGTCAGGATGTCTCTTATGTACAAGTGAATCATGTTTGTATTCATTGTAATAGTTATGTAAAATGGTAGACAAGAGTTAAGAGCTCTCCCTTGCTGCTTGCATTGCACAAGGGATGGTTTTACGCAAAATGGGACTCAATGGCAAAAGTTTAAAATGTGGACCCAAATGCTAACATATTGCACCAACACATAGAAACATTTTAGTTGTATTTATATGCTCTAATTTCAGGCCGCTCAATGAGTGTGATCAACAATATTGAAGTTTCCCAGCCTCTTTACCCCGGCTGGGAACAATGGTGGGGACAGAATTATCACTAGATATGAGCAGCATATCTGCAGTTTTCATCAGGAAAAGTGCTGCTGAGGACAATTACTTTTGTTCAGGCATAACCAATCCAATCTCTTGATGAATAGCATTTTGCTTGTTTAGTATAATACACCCCATAGTCATCCACATAGTATAATGCACCCCATAGTCCTCCACATTGGAAAATGCGCCCCATATGGTATAATACACTCCCTACAGTCCTCCATGTGGTATAATACACTGCCCATAGTCCTTCATATAGTATAATTCTCCCCCATAGTCCTCCATATAGTATAATACACCCCCATAGTCCTCCATATAGTATAATGCACCCTTCATAGTCCTCAATGTAGTACAATGCACTCCCCATAGTATAATGCACCACATGGTCATCTGTATATTGAAATAAACTCCTCAGTCCTCCATATAGTATAATACAAGCCTCACAGTCCTCCGTGTAGTGCAGTGCCCTCCCCATAGTATAATACACCTCATAGTATAGAAATCCATAGTTCCTCATATAGTATAATACATTCCCCATAGTTCTCAATACAGTGCAATGCATGTCTCATATAGTGCATATAGTACAATGCACTGCCTATGGTCTGATAGAATAGAATGAAGCCCAGATACAATATAATGCACCCAATAGTCATCGATAAGCGTATAATGCAGCCACCCCACAGATTGTAATGCAGTCACCCTACAGAATATAATGCAGCCACCCCATAGAATATAATGCATCCACCCCATAGAATATAATGCAGCCCTCCCATAGAATGTAACGCAGCCCTTCAATACAATATAATGCAGTATCCCTCATAGAATATAATGTAGCCCTCCTCATAGAGTATAATGCAGCTCCCCATAGATTATAATGCAGCCCCCCCATAGAATATAATGCAGCCCCCTTCATAGAATATAATGTAACCCCCATAGAATACAATGCAGTCCTACATACTCACAGATATATAAACAAAAAATACAGTGCTGACCTCTCCTCCTCATTTCCCTGCTGCTCCAGGGTCTGCAGAGTGTCTCAGCAGCTCCACTGCCTGGCACACAGCATTGTGTGTTATGAAGTTACAGCATCACGCACCTGCTGTGTTAGAAGCAGAGGGGAATGATGGGGGGAGAGAGTCATCTGATGCTCTTTCCTCCATTATTGTTTTCAAGTGTATCAGCATCTATGCTGCCGATACAGTTGAATAAGGCGAACAGGGGGGCACCACAGGCACCAGGCTCCTCTGACTCATGGGCCCCATAGCGGCCAAATGGTGTGCCAATATTATCGGCACACCACTGGCTGTCTAGTCTGCCTGCCCCTAATGTCGGCCCTGATTGTGCGCAAGAAGTGTGTGGACACTGAGGCTTTGGCCAGCTTCAATGTTCTGCCAGAAGGTTCTGAAGAATAGAACCTGCAAGTGGAATGCTCTTCTTTCCTAGGTAATGGGCACTCTGATACTACAAGGTGGCAGGTAATCAAGCCAAAGAGCTGTACACTATAAAATTAAAAATCCCTCCTTTCTTGAGAATGGCGCTTGAGACAACCCCTTCAATACCTTCACTATATGTGACGTATATATGTCATATGTTGTGTACAACAGAAAAAATACAGGGAAAAACGGAATGCCTAACCGAGTCAATGTGCTTGGCAGCCTTGAATTTGCCAACAGCGGTCCAAAAAATTCACAATGAGAGGAAGAAAAAAGTTGTCGGATCACATAGCTGAATAATAAAAAACAATTATTTATTTTACACCTTCATTAAAACGTGTAGATATATCCACAAACACTGTAGATAAAAACAGAGTCACATTCTTACGCATTTCTGGCTATCAGCCCTTAGTCATTCTATGACTTAGTCATTCTATGACAGCCCTTAGTCATTTAATGACAGGCCAATGCCCCTCCCAGATGTCCTTTTTTATCTACATTACAGTCACAGTATGCAAATCTCAAGGCTGAGAATTGTGCAGTAATTTTTGACCTATTTTACCCCATGCGAATATAATATAAATTACTGGCTTAAAGAATACAAGAATTTTATTCCTGAATAGTTTCTATATTTTATTTTGGGAAAAAGTAAATAGCTAATCACTCCCCATATCTGTTCATCGTACAGGCCGACATGTGGGTTTCCAGGGTAAGGGGTCTGCAAAGAGCAGCTGAAATCTCATAGTCTCGTGAGTTCACCAGGTGGGATGCTTGGTGAATATTGATGTTGCCTGCAAAGAACTTGCACTTTAAGGCCGGGGTCACACTAGAGAGGAATACGGACGAGTGAGAGGCGTAAAAAGCACGCATTACACACGGACAAAGGATTCTCTATGGGTTTGCTCCCAACAGCCGTATAATTCTCGCCCGTATTCTACTGTCCGTGCCAATCGCAGCATGCTGCGATTGTCAGCGTACTACGCCCGTAGTGCGCCAATGCAAGTCTATGGGTGCGCAAAAAATACGGATTACACACGGACCACACGTGTGACTTGCGAGAAATACGCAGGTCTTTTGGCAGGTGACAGGAAATGGGCCAATCCATCATCAGGAAGCTTAGACATGCAAATGAGCTCAAAAAGCGCTCCAGACATCCAGGAAGTACGCCTGCACGGACTACAGCAATGTCATGGAGCCATATTTTCTGAATGTGGAGATGCTTATTGTCTTTGTGCAGGAGCGGCCAGAAATCTGGGACCAACGTGATGCCCATTATGCCAACCGAGCAAGAAAGGAGGCATCATGGAGGCGCATATGTCGCCAGATGTTCCACGATTTTGGTGATCGGCCACGTGAGGAGCAGCAGCAACTGAATAAGTACAACCCAAAACCTGTTTAAAATTACCTCACATCAAAAAATGCATATAGAATCAGCCCCCCCCCTTCCTGTGCTTGTACTTTTTTCATCATGAGGCAGGTAGATTTTGATGTGACCCATGGTTTTACACTGCCATCATTTGGCCCAGGCCACAAGCTCCTCATCCTCCTAGCCTATCAAGTTAGTAAGTGTAGTTACTTGATACATGAACTACTGTGACCCTGTGTATCTGGCCTGGATGCCCCAATTATATATGCCACCCTGGGTAGAAAGCACACCCCAGAAGGCCACATGCCTAGGCTACTGGTAGCAAATTTGGCATATCAAATATGTGAAATTGCTAACATTTCCTGTTACATTGCAGTGGAAGATGTGATGAGATGTTGGCGCAGCATCCACGACCAATACAGGCGGGAACGTCAGCAGCGGTCCAGGAGTGGTGATGTGGGCCACATAAAGAGGAAATACATCTATTATGACCGCCTCTCCTTCCTCCTATTCTGGATCTGAGACCATAAGTAGATACTTCATACCACATTACACAGATACTTTACAGGGCCAAAAATATGAATTTATTTTTGGCTTTGTTCTATTACATAACAGAACTCAGTCCAACCTTACGGAGAGAGGAACTGGCTCAGATACAGAGCCCATCATTGATCCTGTAGGGGATGAGGTGGCTGGCCCATCTTCTCCCCCTACAAGAAGCATGGGTGAAGAATCCTCTCAGGAATACCCAGTGCCTGCGCAACAAACTCCACCACCAGGACCACATCCACAACCAGGACCGTCTGCTGCTGCACCATCAGCCATACAGGAGGAGCAGGGCAACATGAGCAGCAGCCCAACTGCCCAGATCCAGGGCTCCCCACAGCCTGCTGGACCATCCCAGCGAGGAAGAAGACGGTGCCAGATCCCTGCCCAAGATACACGTACAAATGTGGACACTGGGGTCCTCAACTATTTGGCTAGAGTGAATAATGATGATGGCGAGGAGGCATACTCGCGCAGCCTGGCCCTTTATCTTCGTGCCCTTTCCCATGAGGTGAGGTTCCGTATTCGAGGATGTTTTCAGATCCTGCTTGATGTTTGCACACACCCCAATACCCCATATGAATTATTTGAATATCTGGAGAGGTGGCAGCTTTCACCCAGAAATCTAATGCGCCTTAGACACCCCACACACATGCTTGCTCAAGCAGGCTCTGAAGATCCTCAAATAAGTGGGCCTACACCTCACCCCCTTCCTCCCCCTACCCAACCTTCCCAACAGCAGCCACATATGTCTGGCTCTAGCCAACCTCACCAATATGGCCACTTGTTCCCACCCAGTGTTGGAGGCTGGTCCCAATCTGGTTGGGGATGACATGGATATATTGGTGGGTATGAGACACGGGCCTACCAGACCCAACAAGATGCCCCTCTTCATTTTCACTCTGGCCAGTACCCACAACAATCTCAGGAGGCAGTACCCACATCATGGGCAACGGTGTGCCCCCACACAGGGCGATGTTGGGCAAAGTAGCCAGCAGCAACCACAGGCTGGTCTTCCACCTTCTCCTTCCCCAACTTGCCAAAATTTATAATGTAGCCAGTTTGGTATTGCATAATGTTGTTTTGTTTTTTTTCGTATGTGAAAATGTTATTTGGCAAAAATGTTCACAACTGCAAAAAGGCCAATTTGGCCCATTGCCACAGTTCTCTTATGACAATATTATTTTTTGCTTTAAAAAAATGCACACACAAAAAAGGCAAAAGTAAACATTTGTCTACTACATTTAACGTCTCTGTCTCAATTCTAAAAAACAGTGTCAGCATACTAACATACGCTTACCAATGCAATTAAACACTCATAGAATCAGAAGGGGTAGAAATATATATATTTAGACACACATAAACCAAAAAATTATAACATAGACACAGTATGCTCTTGCCGAGAAGTTTCACCCTCAGGTGACATAAAGTAATTTGTGAAAATATCATGCACTTTGAGGCCAGAGAGCGGTCTACGTTGAGGGTTGATAGGTGGTCTCGCCCTACGCACATTGTCCAACCCACGCACAACACCAGCAGAGGAGGAACAATCATGTATCCTGGTGAAGTTATGAAGAACCACACAGGCTTTAACTACTTCAATAACATTTTGTTCACTCAGCTGAATGGCAGACTGGAGTACCCGCCATTTGGCACAAAGAATGCCAAAGGAACACTCCACCAGTCGCCGAGCACGTGATAGGCGCAAGTTAAAAATTCTGCGCCGGTGGTCAAGGTTGTGCCGGGGATATGGCCTCATGACATTGCGCGTTAACTGAAACGCCTCATCTGCCACAAGGACATAAGGGACAGATTCTTGAGTGGAGCCTGGTAGCTGGTGTGGTGGTGGTAGATCCAACTGGTTGGTGCGTAGCCGCCGAGCCATAATGGAAGTATTGAAGACTCTAGAGTCTCCCGTCCTTCCATAGACCCCAATGTCAACAATTATAAACTTGTATTGAGGGTCGACCTGAGCCAACAATGCAACAGAAAAGTATTGTTTATAATTGAAGAATTGGGAGCCAGAGTTCGGCCGCTTACGCACCCGGATATGTTTGCCATCAAGGGCCCCAATTAGGAAACTGGCATTCCTCCTTAAAGTCCCTTGATATCCTCAACCAGTCTTCCATCCTGGGCATGACGAGTTGATGTAGTCTTCACCATATTTCACTACATGTCGACCTGACTATGCCAGAAATGGTAGATCTTCCAATCAGAAACTCATGGTGGAGGGCGGCATAAGACAGGCCAGTGGACAGGAAGCTGAAGAACAACAGAAAATGAACATTTTAGAATGCAAAAATTAACCAAAAAACAGGTACATACATACCAAACTTGTTAGGATTTCAGATCTACTAACACACACATATTTGGTCGCATAATGACTAAGTGATATTCAGTACTTTTTACACATAACATTCTGGTCTGTAAGTTTCAACATATCTGGAATAAGATGAGGGCATTAAAATTACTCCATGAAGCAATAAATACATACTTTGGGCAACACATCATGAACATAGAGAATGTGGTTGTGTAGTACATACGGTAATGTGAGTAGAAGTCGCTCCTCTGCAGATATAGCTTTGCGCATCCTTGTGTCCTGAAAGGTTATCACAGGGCGCACTGTCTCCAAGAGTCGATCAAATGTTGCAAGGCTCATGCGACAGTATTGGTAGAATTTTGCAGGATGCTCCCGCAGAGAAGAATAGAGGCGGTGAAAATGACCTCTTGTGAGTCGTTGCCTCAAAAGTGGATGTACCCACATGCGTCTCCTCCTCCACGGATCCACTATCACTGGGTATGGTTGACCAAAGCGGCATGACAAAAGCCAGTTGAAGAGAACCTGCTCAGTTGTGTTGAAACTCAGACTGTCTGCCATGTTGCACATACAACACCAACACACCTAGTGAAGGCAAGGTCACAAATGGACAGAATGGAGGCTGCCACCTGTTCCTGAGGCAATAAATAGGGTGCAGGCTAATTATTTAAATAGTTTGCAGGCCTCAAAACCGTTAAATGTCCATTTTGCAAGCCTGCGAGAAAAACTTGCAATATGGATTCCATACGGATTCCATACGGATGCTGACATGCGCAAAATACGCGACCACACCTTGCTTACGGATGACATATGGAGCATTATTTAGGGGTCATTCATCCGTATTACGCATGTAAACTACGGACCGTATTTTGCGTCGGTTAGTGTGACCCCGGCCTAAGGTGTTGATTTGTGTAGCGCTCTCATTTCTATCTTTGCCTGTGCATTTATTCTTCATTTATTGTGTGTCGTTACATAGATTACAACTGCAATCTGGGAAACACGTGTAACATTTCCTTGAGTATCTCCAGAAGTACTATGATGTCATACACTTTCTTTATAGATCTAGCCTCTAGTCTTGTTAGAGATATGTAAATTGGTTGCTGTCTTGCTCATCATTAACCTACATTTAGATGTATAAATTCTTCTAATTTGGAAAGTCTTTAAGGAATTAGAGCAAGACACCGAGTTGAAAAACCCTTTAGATAATCTTTGCATTATACATGAACCTGCAAATATTAAGCAGCCATGTGTTTACTGTTGGGTGACAAGTGACCCCTGCTTTCTGTTACCTAATATAATGTCTGTGTAGGAATAACCCACTGCATTTGTGTCAAAAATGTGGAGGTGTAATCTGTCAATGGCATTTCTGCTTTGTATACAAGATGGTTAAATAAGCATAAATATATCGGCCCGCTTTATGTCCATGTGAGAATACGTTCAGCTTCTTGTGCTATTGCTTGGCACTTGTATTAGTACTACAGGATTTGGATCGGACCTACAAACAAAAGCCCCAAATTATCTTATATGGGAGATTCATGTTGCCCTTCAGGTGAATATTGCTCTTATTTTTCTGCTGCGATTTTTGAAACTTTTTCTGTGATTATGTTGTCTAGAAGCTGCAATGGGCAGCAACACGTGGATTATCCCCATTTCAGTAGGGGTAGATGCCTAACATAGCCTAATATCTATCGACAAATTGATCCGACTTCATTCTAATCTGTATTGGTGCCTTAATTTACTGTTGTTAGAGGGAAATCAGTTCTCAAGGTCAAGATCATTTTCCTCTATTTTTATATGAAACTGTAGATGCAAAATCTCAGTCTAAGGCTGGTTTCACACTTTTGTTTTTTGCGCTGTTTTTTAGCGCAAAAAAAGCATGCGTTTTTCCCCTGTCTTTTATATCGGTGCGCATAGGTGCGCATACACATGCGTTTGTACACGTTTGTATGCGCATGCTTTTTTTTGTAGTGTGCGCTTGGGCGCACAAAATGCATCTTGTTGCATTTTTTGTGCATCCGACTTGCCCCCAAAAAACGCATGCGCACGCAATGCGTTTTTTTTACAGCAAAACATCCATTATAGTCTATGGGTGCGCATACGTGCGCATTGTATTGTGCACGTATGCGCAAAAGAACGCACGCGTTTTTAAAAAAACGCACCAAAACCAGCAAAAAAACGCGCACAAACGCATGATGCATTTTTTTCATGCGTTTGTGTGCGCAAAAAACGCACAGCAAAAATACGCAAGTGTGAAAGTAGCCATAGAAACTTTTTTTGGTCACTTTTAGTTTAAAATATTTCCACTTGCAAACAGTTTCATCTGTGTATGCCAGTATGCCTTAAGCTTTTTAGAAGGCAGAAGGAGATTGACAAGAAGGTGCAGAATGAAAGCCATTCATTTAAATCCTGACGACTGTAATGCAAATTTGACCATTGTAATGAAAACTACCACAGCCAAAATGCTGAAGAAAAGTGTGTGCCACTTTAATCTTAAGGCCCCCGTCACACTAAGCGAGATCGCTAGCGAGATCGCTTAAGCGACACTGATTTGATGATGCAACAGCGACATCATAGTAACATAGTAACATAGTTTTGAAGGCTGAAGGAAGACCTTATGTCCATCTAGTTCAGCCTATTTTTAGTGCAACTGTTCCGCATTGTTGATCCTGGGGAAGGCAAAAAACACACAGAGTAGAAGCCAATTTTCTCCATAGGGAAAAAAAATTCCTTCCCTAAGCTGGGTCAACCATCTACCTATAATATTATGTTATTCGTAACCTTCTATACTGTTACTCACAAGAAAAGCATCTATTCCTTTCTTAAATTCATTCAGCGAGTGTGACATGTAGTGGCCCCCGCTGCGATGTCGCTGATTGTGCTCGAACGTCCTGGGCCGTTTTTAGATCGTTGGCGTCCCGCTGGTGCGCCTGAATCGCTGAGTTTGACACCCTTTATAAACGACGAGCGACCTTGTTGGCGACTCATATCTCTGCAGCGCAGGAGGGACTAGGTTGAATCGTTAAAACACTACATGCTGTGTGACAAGGTCCCAACGACCGCCGAGGTCGTTATACAGATCGCTGATCACTGCTGCGTCGTTTAGGAGATCTGCCTGTTTGGCAGCTAACTAGCAACCATGTAGCGATGCACAAACGATCTTTGCCAGGTCGTGTCGTTGTCGTGATCGCTGGTGCATCGCTTAGTGTGACGGGGCGTTAACTATGTACATCAGTTATGTTGTAGACAGTAGTATTGAAACTTCCTGAGGTGGTATCGCATGCTCCACTATGCACTCTAGATGAAATTAGAAGTCCAATCTATTTTTTTTGTTGTAATTCATGTTATACCTATAAAGCAAACTAGATATACCCTATTATTGCACTACATATACAGTTGGGCTCAAAAGTAATACCCCAGCAGAATTTTTGCTTTCTTGGCCTTTTTTCAGAGAATATGATTGATAACACCAAAAGTTTTTCTCCACAGGGTAGGGTTCTAGCAGGTTCTCAGGATGCAGTGACGAGACACGAGACAGGGTATGACTTATATAATGAACTTTTAGAAATTGAAGCCACTAGGGCTATACTGAACAGACAAAACGGGGGAACAAGCAATCTGTCCTCGCAGGGACTCAATGAACTAAACGGTACTTTTTGTGTAACTGCGAGTAAACCGGCTAGTCCGGGTGACGGAAGCCAGACTATGGCCAAACTATAACACGTATTTTCAAGAGTCCACTTATCTTTCCATGCGTCGCTCAGGATTGCAGATGCGGCCGCTTAGAGGTCGTTGATGCAGCTACCTTGACGCCTCGATCTTCTGGGAAGGTTTGGGCTCGTCGGGCCATGAAACTATACCGGTGGGGCGTAAAAGGCCCTGAAGAACCAATGCCGGTGGGGCACAACAGGCCCTTAGGAAACGGTGCCGATGGGGCACAACAGGCCCTGAAGAAACGATGCCGGTGGGGAGCAACAGGCCCTGAAGAAACGATGCCGGTGGGGCGCAACAGGCCCTGAAGAAACGGTGTCGGTGGGGTGCAACAGGCCTTGAAGAAGCGATGCCGGTGGGGCGCAACAGGCCCTGAAGAAACGATGCCGGTGGGGCGCAACAGGCCCTGAAGAAGCGATGCCGATGGGGCGCGGTAATGACGCAGTCTCTAAATATAACCGTTCACCAAACTCTGCTCAGGGTCCCTTAGCAAACCGGACGGGGTCTCTACTACCGCCTGTAGTGAGGTGGCGCCCCCTGGGGCCGGTGATGACAGGGCCACAGCTGTGGGAGAAGGCAGGGGGGCAGTGTCCTGACGGCTGTAAAGGAATGGTCTGTCGTCGCAGCGGTCTCCTGAGGTAGCCGCCTTGTCACAACAGGGTGGGAAGCAGCGGGAGTGGCTGTATGGGACCATATGCGGGGAGCGGCCGCTGGTGCAAGTCTCTCACATGTCACTAGTCGGTGTGTCTGCAGCTTTCCTTTCACAGGCCCGTCGGTCTCTCCACAACACACCATCTGCTCCCTCGGTCCTCTCTGTCTCACACGGCTTCCTGTCTCTTGTCCTGCTACTGTTAACTGCCACTTCAGCGCGCCCCCTGCTCCTTTTAAGCTTGCCCCGCCCTCTGTTTCCCTGACAACTTCAGTCAAGTCTTTCCTTTTACTGTCCTCCCAGTATCGTTCCCTCAGGAACCCTGATGGCGATCCCCTGGGTACCTGTCCTTTCACTGTCTGGGAGTCCTCCTCCCCACAATTGCACTCACCTGATATTTATTTGCATTAGAGCATATAAACTCATCAGAGTTGACAGCTGCTGCAGATCCACAGGTCAGACTAGGGGCCAAATCAAAGTGTTAAAATTGGAGGATTTGTGGATCCCCACCTTTCGTGTCTCCCTCTTTCCTCATAGACTGTAAGCTTGCGAGCAGGGCCCTCACTCCTCTTGTTATTTGTTATAATCTACTGTATGTGATTATTGTTATGCTGTAATGTCTATTGTCTGTACAAATCCCCTCTGAAATGTAAAGTGCTGCGGAATATGTCGGCGCTATAAAAATAAAATTTATTATTATATTACCCGCGCTACTGAACAATTAACCCCTTTCCTACATTGGACGTAATATTCCGTCCATGTGACCTGGGCCCTAAGTCCCATGGACGGAATATTACATCTAATGCGATCAGAGGTGCCCACTTGGTGAGCGCCGCTGATCGCGGCCGGGTGTCAGCTGATTATCACAGCTGACACTCGGCACAATGTGTCAGGGGCGGTCACGGCCGCCCCCGACACGATAACCCCTTGCACACCGCGATCAAACACGATCGCGGTGTACCGGGGGTTAAAGGGAAGCATCGGCAGGGAAGGGGCTCCCTCCGTGCTTCCCTGAGCCCCCCACAGCAGCGCAATGTGCAGCGCTGCTGCGGGGGTCTCTTTTCCTACAGGTTCCCGGATCCAAGATGGCGACGGGGACCTTTCTCAGGAAGTCTGCGTCTATGCCTGTGACAGATTGCTGATCTGTCACAGTGATCTGTGATGTGACAGATCAGCGATCTGTCACAGGACAGTGATGTCCCCCCCTGGGACAACCTAATAAAGTTAAAAAAAATAAAAAAAAAGTCAAAATAATTTTAAAAAATTGCTAAATAAATTAGAAAAAAAAAAATATTCCCAAATAAATTAATTTTTTGGAAATAAAAAAAACCAAAACAATAAAAGTACACATATTTGGTATCGCAACGTCCGTAACGACCTGCCCTATAAAACTGTCCCATTAGTTAACCCCTTTAGCAAACCCCTTGAAAATTAAAAATAAAAAATGAAGCAAAAAATAATGATTTATTATCATACCGCTGAACAAAAAGTGCAATAACGCGCAATCAAAAAGACGCATATAAATATCCATGGTACCACTGAAAACGTCATCTTGTCCCGCAAAAAACGAGACACCATACAGCATCATCAGAGAAAAAATAAAAAAGTTATAGCTCGCAGAATAAAGCGATGCAAAATAATTATTTTTTATATAAAAATGTTTTCATTGCATAAAACCGCCAAAACATAAAAAAATAACATAAATGAGGTATTGCTGTAACCATACCGACCCGAAGAATAAAACCGCTTTATCAATTTTACCGCACGCGGAATGGTGTAAACGCACCCCCCAAAAGAAATTCATGAAAAGCTGGTTTTTGTTCATTCTGCGTCCCAAAAATTGGAATAAAAAGCGATCAAAAAATGTCACATGCCCAAAAATGATACCAATAAAAACGTCAACTAGTCCCGCAAAAAATAAGACCTCACATGACTCAGTGGGTCAAAATACGGAAAAATTATAGCTCTCAATATGTGGTGATGCAAAAACTATTTTTACAATAAAAAGCGTCTTTTAGCCTATGACAGCTGCCAAACATAAAAACCCACCATAAATAGTAAATCAAACCCCCCGTTATCACCCCATTACTTAGCGAAAAATAATAAAATTAAAAGAAAATGTATTTATTCCCATTTTCCCATTAGACTTAGGGTTAGGGCTGAGATTAGGGTTAGGGGTGTGTTTGGGTTAGGGTTGGAGTTAGAATTGGGGGTTTCCACTGTTTGGGCACAACAGGTACTCTCCAAATGCAACATGGCGTCGGATCTCAATTCCGGCCAATTCTGCGTTGAAAAAGTCAAATGGTGCTCCTTCCCTTCCAAGCTCTGCCATGCGCCCAAACAGTGTTTTACCCCCACATATAGGGTATCATCCTACTCAGGACAAATTGCAAAACAACATTTGGGGTCCAATTTCTCCTGTTACCCTTAGGAAAATAAAAAATTGGGGGCAAAAATATAATTTTTGTGGAAAAAAATGATTTTTTTATTTTCACGCCCGGGCGTTATAAACTTCTGTGAATCACTTGGGGGTTCAAAGTGCTCACCACACTTCTAGATTAGTTCCGTGGGGGGTCTAGTTTCCAAAATGGGGTCACTTGTGGGGAGTTTCAATAGTTTAGGTACATCAGGGGCTCTCCAAACGCACATGACACCCGCAGACCATTCCATCAAAGTCTGCATTCCAAAACATCACTACTTCCCTTCCGAGCCCCGACGTGTGCCCATACAGTAGTTTTCTCCCACATATGAGGTATCAGCGTACTCAGGACAAATTGGACAACAACTTTTGGGGTCCAATTTCACCTGGTACCCTTGGGAAAATAAAAAAAAGGGGGCTAATTGATCATGTTTGTGGAAAAAATACGACTTTCTTATTTTCATGCCCGGGCATTATAAACTTCTGTGAAGCCCTTGGGGGTTCAAAGTGCTCACCACACATCTAGATAAGTTCCTTAGGGGATCGAGTTTCCAAAATGGGTTCACTTGTGGGGGGTTTCCACTGTTTAGATACATCACGGGCTCTCGAAAAGCAACATGACAACCGCAGACCATTCCATCAAAGTCTGCATTCCAAAACGTCACTACTTCCCTTCCGAGCCCCGACATGTGCTCATACAGTAGTTTTCTCCCACATATGAGGTATCAGTGTACTCAGGACAAATTGGACAACAACTTTTGGGATCCAATTTCTCCTGGTACCCTTGGGAAAATAAAAAAATTGGGGACTAATTGATCATGTTTGTGGAAAAAATACAATATTTTTATTTCCATGCCCGGGCATTATAAACTTCTGTGAAGCTCTTGGGGGTTCAAAGTGCTCACCACAGATCTAGATAAGTTCTTTAGGGGGTCTAGTTTCCAAAATGGGTTCACTTGTGGGGGATTTCCACTGTTTAGGTACATCAGGGGCTCTCCAAAAGCAACATGACACCCGCAGACCATTCAATCAAAGTCTGCATTCCAAAACGTCACTACTTCGCTTCTGAGCCCCAACGTGTGCCCATACAGTAGTTTTCTCCCACATATGAGGTATCAGTGTACTCAGGACAAATTGGACAACAGCTTTTGGGGTCCAATTTCTCCTGGTACCATTGGGAAAATAAAAAAATTGGTGACTAAAAGATCATGTTTGTGGAAAAAATACGATTTTTTTATTTTCACGCCCAGGCATTATAAACTTCTGTGAAGCACTGGGGGGTTCAAAGTTCTCACCACACATCTAGATAAGTTCCTTGGGGGTCTAGTTTCCAAAATGGTGTCATTTGTGGGGGGTTTCCACTGTTTTGGTACATCAGGGGTTTTCCAATCGCGACAAGTGTCCGATCTCAATTCCAGCCAAAAACGTCAAATGGCGCTGCTTCCCTTCCGAGCTCTGCCATGCGCCCAAACAGTGGTTTACCCCCACATGTGGGGTATCAGCATACTCAGGACAAATTGCACAATAACTTTTAGGGTCCTGTTACCCTTGGAAAAATAAGAATTGGGGGTGAAAAGATAATTTTTGTGGAAAAAATATGATTTTCTAATTGTACCACTGTACGTTATAGACTTCTGTGAAGCCCTTGTGGGTTAAAAGTTCTCACCACATATCTAGATAAGTTCCTTGGGGGGTCTAGTTTCCGAAATGGGGTCACTTGTGGGAGGTTTCCACTGTTTAGGTGCATCAGGGGCTCTCCAAACGCGACATGGCGTCCGATCTGAATTCCAGCCAATTTTGCATTGAAAAAGTCAAACGGCGCTCCTTCCCTTCTGAGCTCTGCCATGCCCCGAAACAGTGGTTCCCCCCCACATATCATGTATCAGCGTACTCAGGGCAAATTGCACAATAACTTTTGCAGTCCAATTTCTCCTGTTACCCTTGGTAAAATAAAAAAACTTGAACCTGAAGTATTTGTTTTGTGAAAAAAAGTTAAATGTTAATTTTTTTTAAATATTAAAAAAATTCCTGTGACGCACCTAAATGGTTAATGAACTTCTTGAATATGGTTTTGAGCACCTTAAGGGGTGCAGTTTTTAGAATGGTGTCACTTTTGGGTATTTTCTATAATGTAGACCCCGCAAAGTGGCTTCAAATGTGATGTGGTCTGTAAAAATAAAATGGTGTTGCAAAAATGAGAAATCGCTGGTCAATTTTTAACCCTTATAACTTCCTAACAAAAAAAAATTTTGGTTCCAAAATTGTGCTGATGTAAAGTAAACATGTGGGAAATGTTACTTATCAAGTTTTTTGTGTGCTGTATCTTTTTGATTTAAGGGCATAAAAATTCAAAGTTGGAAAATTGCGAAATTTTAAAATTTTTTGCCAAATTTCCATTTTTTTCACAAGTAAATGCAAGTTATTTGAATGAAATTTTACCACTAACATGAAGTACAATATGTCACGAGAAAACATTGTCAGAATCACCGGGATCCATGGAAGCATTTCAGAGTTATTACCTCACAAAGGGACAGTGGTCAGAATTGTAAAAATTGGCCCAGGAGTTAACGTGCAATGCACCCTTGGTAGTGAAGGGGTTAAAGGTCCAAGCTTGCTCAAGATAAGGAATGGTGGTTTTTTCTCAACGCGTTTCGAAGTCAATAGGACTTTTTCCTCAGGAGATGCTACAAGCATTTATTTTCTATGGCAACCAGTTTCTCCCATGTTAAAATGTTATATTTAATAAAATAAATTCCACCATTGCTGTCAGTACTCAGGTGTAAAATCCTTTATAGCTGACAAAATATGTACAGTTGCATATTTTTCACAATATCTGAAATGAAACCAGAATAATCCTTTCCTGTTTTGGCTCAATTAGGATTACCATAATTATTAATATTTGCCTAATGCCAGAATAATGAGAGAGAGAGAGAATGTTTTAAGGCATTTTTTATTACTTACTGCAAAGTCAAAAGTTTACATACACTAAGATTACTATGAATTTAAACAATTCTGGACTGCCCATATGATGATGTCATGTGTTTGGAAGCTTCTGACACCTGTGAATGTGTAATACATACCTGAAACACACTGCTTCTTTGTGTAGCATCATGGGAAAGTCTAAGGAAATCAGCCAAGGTATCAGGACGAGAATTCTGAACTTGGAATAAGTCAGGCTCATCCTTGGGTACAATTTCAAGATACTGTCACGATGACCCGTCCTGTGTGATGCGACTCACAGGCTGGTAACTAAAACAACAAGACGCGGCACGTGATACTGTCCTGTGTGACACGGCCCGCAGGCCGGTAACTAAAACAACAAGACACGGGGAAAGGGGAAACAATTACAATGGTGGGCCCTGCGATAGGGAAAGGGGACGTGGAGACCTCCTGCACTCCCCTCAGTCAGTGTCCCTAATGCTCCTAACATTCCCTATGCCGGTTCCGCACAGGGCACCGATCAGGAACCTGTCGCCCTAGCACACCCTACACCTATCCCTTGCTAGGGAACTGGGTGGCGCAGGCACTGGCCCCACCGCTGTACTAATACACACTAAGGAAAAACACAAACAGGGAAACACCACTTAGCTTTACTCTGTTGCACTTGCTCTTGGCAACAGAGTCCACCACCAGAATGCAGCTCTCCTCCTGAATCGCTGCCACCTAGCTCTGTCAGAGCTACAAGGAAATCCCCTATGACTCCTTCCACACCAGGGCTAAGACAGTGCTGCAAGGAACGTTCTCCAGCTCCTTCCTCCACCAAGGATGGTTGAAATGAACACTATCACCAACACTGATTGCAACACCTGTGACTCTTTTATAGCAGAGCCAGAGCAATCCCACCTGCAATATAATCATGTGCACTTAACTAAAGAAACAGAGTGCAATGATGCTCACCACCACCGGGGGCAAACTTAGAACAAATGACACCACAGTGCAATAATCCTAATGGCCACCGGGGGCAAAAACCAAACTTAAGCACAGCTTAAGAAAAAAAAAAAGGTTACCTGTGCTTTTTATCAGTCCTGATCCAGCATCGATCATGACAGATACCTGATGGTGCCTCGTTCATCTGTACAAACAATTATATGCAAGTACAAACAAGATGGGGATGTCCGGCCATCATACTGCTCAGGAAAGAGATGAGTTCTGTGTCCCAAATATGAACATGCTTTGGTCCGACATGTGGATATCAACCAAGGGCAAGATGAAGATGATGGCAGAAGCTGGTAAGATTGTGTCAATATCCACAGTAAAACGAATACTGTATTAACATGGACTGAAAGGCCACTCTGCCAGGAAGAAGCCATTACTCCAAAAGAAACATAAAAAGCCAGATTAACGTTTGCAAATGCACACAGGAACAAAGACTTTAATTTTTGTAGACATGTCCTGTGGTCTGATGAAACTAAAATTGAACTTTTTCGGCATAACGTCCATCGTTATATTTGGAGGAAAAAGGGAGAAGCTTGGTAGCCTAAGAACACCATCCCAACTGTGAAACATAGGGGTGGTAGCATCATGTGGTGGGGTTGTTTTGCTTCAGGAGGGACTGGTGCACTTCACAAAATAGATGACATCATAAGAAAAGATTATGTGGCAATACTGAAACAAAATCTCAAGACATCAGCCAGGAAGTTAAAGCTTGGGCAGAAATTGGTCTTCCAAATGGCCAATGACCAGAAGTATACTGCCAAAATAGTAACAAAGTGGCTTAAGGAAAACAAAGTCCTTGTTTTGGAGGGCCCATCACAAAGCCCTGATCTCAATACTATTAAAAAATGATGGGCAAAGCTGAAAAGGCTGGTGCGAGCAAGGCGACCTCCAAACCTGGATCAGTTACACCAATTTTATCAGGAGGAGTGAGCCCAAAGTCTGACCAACTATTGTGAGAAGCTTGTGGAAAGAGATCCCAAACGTTTGACCCAAGTCATTCAGTTTAAAGGTAATAGTAACTAATACTAATGAAATGTATTTAAACTTTTGACTTTACAGTAAGTAATAAAAATGCCTTAAAACATTCTCCCTCTCATCATTCTGGTATTTGACAAATATTAATAATTGTGGTAATCCTAATTGACCTAAAACGGGAAAGGTTTATTCTGACTTCATGTCAGATATTGAGAAAAGCATGCATATGTGTCTTTTTATATAGTGTATGTAAGCTTCTGTATGTTTTAAGGCAGCCCTAACCCCAGGACCACATTTTGGGCACGACAAGTGGTACTGCCATCAAGGACCCAGGAAACAGAGGGTTCAATTTAATCAGCAGTAGCTGCATCTATGATAAAGTTTTGCTTATAATAAGTAAATAACCTTCTTAATGAGTGATGTCATGCAAACCTGGTATCCAATATTGTATGCGCTAAATTTTTACTATGGGTGTAGGGGTTGCCTAAGGCTACGTTCACATGTTCAGTATTTGGTCAGTATTGTACATCAGTATTTGTAGGCCAAAACCAGGAGAAACATATGTATCACTGCTTTTTTTTGTTAATTTTACTCGCTTATATAGCGCCATTAATTCCGCAGTACTTTACAAACTGTGCATTATCATCACTGTCCCCAGCAAATCAGTCGCCACTTCACTCTTTCTTGCTTTGGACAAAACTGACATCTGGAAAAAGTGAGAGCTGCATGTGAATGTGCATACCTCATAGTAACATGTATCACAATCTGCTCATTAGAATACACACATTTGTATGGAATGAAAAATAATGCGTTCCTTTAAAGCGGGATGTAAAACTTACATTTCTAGAAGGTTGGAAACATAATCTGTTGTTTTGCTTGAGAAAAATAGCAGACGCATTTTTTATTTTAAGTTTGGATATTTTAACACGATTCCCTAGGGCTCGGAGCTTTTGACTACATGTAAAGTGGAGACATGCAGAGGTAAAACTGGAAATCTCCTTTCATGATCAGTATGCTGCGCAATCTGTGAATTTGCTGTTCTGCTATTCTTTCCAACTAGACACTGGCTTCTAATTATTCCTTATGAGCTTTATGTACTTTAACTTTTTAATTAAAATGAGTCGCACATAGTAAGATGTATGCTAATCTCGCCCCTAAATCTGCAGCCCTCAGCTTTACAAGCAGAGGCTGTGAAGCTTTCGATAAGAGGGGGGGTAGAGAGCAAGGTGCAGGTCCCTCAGCGATAACCTCCTGACTCCAACATTATAGGTCTTTCTGCTGAAATTGAGTTCTACATCTTGCTTGATCATTTATTGTCACCGGTGAGTAATGGATGCACCCTGTCTATGTCCCAGCCTAAGAGATCAAGTCCACCAGGCCATCAGCAGGCACAGCTGTGGGCCACCGGGGCAGACAGATAAAGAGTAATGTGCTAAACTTACAAGACCACCAGTGACTGAATAGACTCACTAAGGCTGCGCTGAATTACTACCCGCCTGTAAATGTTACTTGTATTAGTTAAAAAGCCCATTAATCAAAGGATTCTTTGTGCCAGTGAAGGAATTGTGATAAAACATCAAGGCAAGTAGGGCTGGATAAAAAAAAGTGAATATGTCTTACATGAGCAATGCTTTGCATCGACTAATAAGTATAAGGGGAATTACAGAAAATGGGGTATTTTCCGTCTTTACGTGCAGTGCGGTTTGAGGAAAATAATTAATTTGGCTCATTTAAAAGACGTTTTAATGGCATTAAATCTTTTGACAGAAAGCGATGCAAATTAAAAATAAAAATGTAAATGTTTTCATTGCTTGAGTTAATTTGCAAACTAGCAAGAGTATCAAATTGTTCAGTAATGCACATGGTGACACATTGGGCTGGCATGGGCGCAGAAGCTGCATAAAATAGGCTTACAAACAAGAATTTTTCATTTTGCTTTAATGGTGCAGTAGTTGTTTCTTTCATAGCTCTGAGATTGTGTTCTGTGCCGTTGATATACGAGTAATTGGGTATTAAACCTATAATGCCACTCCCAGGTTTAGAATCCACTATTTCTGGTCTGAATGGCAATGCGGAATATTTCCCATCTGCTTCTGTCTGATCCCTCTCTTTCTGTGTTGCATTACTCCTCTCACACAAGACACCTGCCACTAACTTCCGCAGGCCATAAAACCCATAATGCCTTTGCCACCTTGCCCTTACTTGTATTTCCTTGGTTCTGCCTAGATCTCAGTTGAGAGTCAATAGAGAGATAGTGGGACTAGCCGACCATCTGATGTGCACTGGTGGCCTCACGACCCATCATCTCTCATGGAAGAGAAAGATCGGGGAGTTGGAATTTCAACGCCCTTTCTACTCTAGTCACATTGATAATACATGGAAGTTCAGGTAGTCGGGAGTGATAGCTTTCATATGAATTAATCTCATGTGTATACCAGTTTTAGTTGCCAAACGCAGTTGTCTGGACCGTAAAAAACGTCATCAATCTGAGATTGGTGGTGATATCAATTCTTGGCACCCCCACAGATCAGCTGTAATATGCTCTGGGGCTGTTCTGCAGTACCTGGCACAACATTGAGTTATGCTTTTCAGTTCTGTTTAAAGGATTAAAAATGTATCTTATAACTTAGAAGCTTATTTTATATCTGCCCTTTGCTTAGAAATACTTGCCAGTCAATATCATAATCATAGCCTGAATGGACTATATACATTCCCTCCTTTGTGGCCTGCCGTGATACAGGCTGTTGCCATTCTATTTCATTGTAAATTCTGCTTCAAAGCTATTTTGTCCTGCGCATCTGACCTCTACCGGTTGGAAAACAAGTCTTTACTCTGTAAGATACAAGTGATGTGCAGATTTTTACTAATACTGACCCCTCGCTGCATTCTGATCCAGGCATATCTCATCAGTTTAACTCAAGATTCACCTGTGTATGATATATCCAGCGTCCTTAGCGGTTGGTACTTTACACTACAAAAGTCACCTAATCACTTTTTCAGGCATAGTGCCCTGATCTGTCAAAGCCAGGTTTCACCCAGATTTGTGGCCCACATTCACTGGTCCTGCATATATTCTGGTGCCAACTTTCAGTCATAGATTGCAGTCAGCTTAAAGAGCACATCAATTATAGCTAAGCATTACATAAGGAATGGGGCTATAGGTCCACATATCTTTCACCAATGTGGCCCAAGGCAACAGCAGTGCCAGCTTTCCACTGCAAACAGGGGGGTCATTATGGGAACAGTCCAATTGTCTTGTATGAGGTTGGTGGATTACATCTCAATCTCTTACATGACAGGAGTTGACAAATTACATTTATGGCACAATCTCTTCATGGGCTTCCCCTCTATCCTGTAGCCTACTAAGTAATTGCATACCTGTATTCACTAATCTCTACATACCATTGCAACTGCAATCTTTCTTCTGCACATGACCTTGTCCGCTCTTCCAATCATTTCTTTAACTTCCACCTCACTGCCTTCTTTCTTCTGGAATTAACAACCACCATCCCCACCAACGCTAATGCTCTTCAAGTTTTGACCTGTCTTTTACCTGTAATTTTTTTAACTGTCTTGCACTGGTATACCTTAACTTTTTTACAATGTCCATTTCAACTCTATTGCTGCATCCTATCATACAGATCTTCTAGTTGTAAGCTTTATTTAAATTTTCCAATTTTTCTTCTAATAAGGGCAAGATTTCTTATAGCGTCATTACAAGGTTTTTTCTTTTGTTTCTATTTTTTTTTTGCCATTCTGTGTTTGGAATAGAAATTACAAAGCTAGAAAATAATAATTATTTTTGAGAGTTTCTCACATGCAATACCACACAGTGCAACATATGCAACACATGGACTTCCATGGACTTAGTATGAAGCTGCAGGAAGCACTGTGTCTGCAGGTGTATAAGGTCTTAGAGTTAAAAATTAAAAGGATGATTCACCTAATCTTTAACAAATGTGTTGAGAGCTTGATTTTGTGGCATTTGCTAATATACAATTATTACAAATTCTTGTCCTATACTTTTTAGTCTGTTTTTATTTCTAAATTGCAGATATTTTCAAACTAGCTTCTGATAGAGTAGTGTGAGGGAACGCCAGGGCCGTAGTCATGGCTGAGAATGTCGGGTCTTGCGCGTCCTGGTCTCCCATCACATACAAAGAACGTCCCATTCTCAGTGTACCTGCTTCTCCATTATCTGCACCTTCAGGGTCTTCTCTACGTTGCTTAAAACCTCCTTCAGTCGTTTGAGCACAAACAGAGACACAGTCCAGTTGCAACTTAAAAAGTAGAACTTTACTTCTTTCTTTGCGCAGCACATCCTTATTAAATACAACATCAGCATAGGGTTCCATACAGTCCACATTCTTCACTTTCCCTGCACTCTTTCTTATGTCCTTCAGTACATGCCTGGGTCGCACCGCCTCATCCAGTATGGCAGCATCCTCCTTGTTAAGACTCACTACGCTTAGGAGTTCCCACGTCCGTCTCGCCCAGGACATGAGGGCATCTGCCCATGCAGTGAGCTGCCACATTGTAGAGCAACCTGTGTCCCTGTACTGTTGGGACCTCTGCTGTAGCTTCTCTTCCAACACTGCTGGCACTGCTGCTGCTTTGCTGCACTTCTGGCCAACTGGGCCTGTTGTGAGTTCATTTTCCCCTTCGTCACTGAGGTCTGGTGAACTCCCTATTCTGGTAAAGGAAGGTAATGAGCCTGATTATCAGGCACCTGAGCCTAATGAGGATGACTGGCTGAGTGGAGTCACGGACTGGATATAAGGCTGCCGACGCCCTTCTGCCCTGCGGGTGATTTCTCTGTGGACTTCTAGGACACCAGTCTGATTCCTGCTCCTCTAAAGCTAAGTTTTCTGCTTTGCCTGTTAGCATTTGTGTTTTGTTTTTGTTTTCCTTGCTTTTCTGGATTCTGCCATTCCCTGCTGGGGTGAGCTGAAACTCCTTTTGCCTGTTGCTCTGTCTTCAGAATATTCCTGAGTACTGACATAGCTTTTTTGAAGCCTAGCGTCTTCAGGGCCTTTTTCACTGTCAGTCTGTTGGCTCTTATTTTTATAGGGTTTTTCACGGATTGCAGACAGCAGCCTTCCTGTCCTTTCCTATCTAGTTAGCTTGGGCCCCGCCTTTGCTCAGTCTATCTTTCTGTCTGTGTTAGTGTTTTCATCTTGCTTCACCGTCATTATATGTTGGGGGCTGCCTATTGCTTTGGGGTCTGCTCGGGGGCAGTTTAGATTTCCCCTTTCTTTCTTTAGGCCTATTTAATTTTCCGGCTGTGATCGAGGGGTCTAGGGCATCGTAAGAACCCCCCACGGCTACTGTTAGTTGTTGTGGATAGGATCAGGGGTCTGCAATCCGATAGCTGCCAACCTCTCTGGTTTTCTGGACTTAGCTAGCATTTCTGTTTTTGCCTCCTACGGTGACTCAATCATAACAGAATCACCCGCCATACCGCAGATCCTAGGGTACTTAATAGCAGGAAAGAATTGTGTTTAAAAATAAAAAAAGAGTGTGTATATTCTTTCCTCTATATCTCTGAGGCCGTAGGGGGAATTTTTTTTTTTCTCCCAATGGAGATAAAGCAATTGCCTGATCGTGTGGAGCAGCTCGCTGCGGAAGTGCGGGGAATTTCCGCCTACCTTGCTCGTTCGCTTGCTGTTGAACCAAAGATCCCTACACCTGATGTATTTTTTGGGGATCGATCTAAATTTTTGAGTTTCAAAAATAATTGTAAATTATTTTTTGCCTTGAAGCCTAACTCGTCAGGGAGCTCCGCGCAGCACGTTAAAATTGTCATCTCTTTGCTGCGTGGCGATCCCCAGGATTGGGCGTTTTCTTTGAAACCAGATGATCCTATTCTGACTAATGTGAAAGCATTCTTTCAAGCCTTGGGGTTGTTGTATGACGAACCTAATGCTATTGATCAGGCTGAAAAGACCCTGTGGCATTGAACCAGGGTCGAGATTCTGCAGAGTTGTACAGTCAAAAGTTCCGAAAGTGGGCGGTCCTTACTACCTGGAATGATAATGCCTTGGCTGCTCTCTTTCGGAAGGGTTTGTCAGAAGCCGTAAAAGATACTATGGTGGGATTTCCTGTTCCCTCTGGTCTGGACGATTCTATGTCATTAGCCATTCAGGTTAATCGGCGTTTACGTGAACGCAGGATTGCACGAGAGGTGTTGCCACCGGTTGAACAGATGTCTCAACCTATGCAATGTGATAGAGTTTTGTCTAAGGCGCAACGTCAGGAGTTCAGAAGGCGTAATAAGCTGTGTTTTTTCTGTGGAGATGCCTCGCATGTTATTTCTGTTTGTCCTAAACGAGAGAAACGCTTTGCACACACGTTTTCTGTTGGTGGTGTTCAACCTAAGTTTCTTCTGGCAATTACTCTGATCTGCTCCCTGTCCACATTTTCCGCCAAGGCTTTTGTGGATTTGGGAGCAGCGCTAAACCTAATAGACTTGGATTTTGCTAAACGTTGTGGATTTCCGATGACACCTCTGCAGACGCCTTTCCCTTTGAGGGGGATTGATGCTACTCGTTTGGCTAAAAATAAACCTCAGTTTTGGACCCAGGTGGTCATGTGGGTCGCCCCAGACCATCAAGAAAATTGCAGATTTTTGGTGTTGCATGGTCTGCATGATGCCGTTGTTCTGGGGTTCCCCTGGTTGCAAATTCATAATCCAGTTTTGGATTGGAAATCTGTGTCTGTGGTGAGTTGGGGTTGTCGGTGTGCCTTTAGTGAGGCTCCGGTTTTTTCCACCTCTCCTCAGTCGCATGATGTTCCTGACTATTTGGCGGACTTCTATGATGTATTTAGTGAGAATGAGTCTGCGTCCTTGCCTCCTCATAGCAGTTATGACTGTGCAATTGAACTAAGCCCGGGGTGTAAATTTCCCAAGGGTCGGCTCTTTAATTTATCTGTACCCGAGCACGAGGCTATGCGGTCCTATATTAAGGAGGCGTTGGAGAAGGGTCATATTAGTCCATCCTCTTCACCCTTAGGTGCCGTTTTTTTTTTTTGTGGCCAAAAAGGATGGTTCTTTAAGGCCTTGTATTGATTATCGTGCCCTCAATAAAATTACTATTAAATATCAGTATCCGTTACCCCTGATTTCGGATCTATTCTCTAGAGTTAGAGGTGCTTGCTGGTTTACCAAGCTTGACCTCCGGGGGGCGTATAATCTTATCCGCATTAAGCAGGGGGATGAATGGAAGACGGCGTTTAATACTCCAGAGGGACATTTTGAGTACCTGGTGATGCCTTTTGGGCTCACTAATGCCCCTTCTGTCTTCCAGTGCTTCATGAACGATATTTTCCGAGACTTTGTCGATAAATTTTTGATTATCTATCTGGATGATATTTTGATCTTCTCCAAGGATTGGGATTCTCATGTGGAACATATTCGGACTGTGTTCCGGATCTTGAGGGAGAATTCCCTGTATGTCAAAGGATCGAAATGCCTTTTTGGAGTACAGAGGATTTCATTTTTGGGATTTATTTTGTCTCCGTCAACTATTGAAATGGACCCGGCCAAGGTACAGGCCATTTATGATTGGGTTCAGCCCACTTCTTTGATGGCCCTCCAGAAGTTTTTGGGTTTTGCTAATTTTTATCGGAAATTTATAGCAAAATTTTCTAGTATTGCCAAGCCATTGACTGATCTGACTAAGAAGGGTGCTGATGTGTTGAATTGGTCTCCGGAAGCAGTTGCTTCCTTTCAGGAGCTGAAGCGAAGATTTACCTCCGCCCCGGTTTTGCGGCAACCTGATGTCTCACTCCCGTTCAAGGTAGAGGTGGATGCTTCTGAGATTGGTGCAGGAGCTGTTTTGTCCCAAAAGGATCCTGTAACATCTAAAATGAATCCCTGTGCTTTCTTTTCCCGAAAGTTCTCTCCATCTGAACGTAACTATGATGTGGGGAATCGGGAACTGTTGGCCATGAAATGGGCATTTGAGGAGTGGATACATTGGTTGGAGGGAGCTAAACATCAAGTTGTGGTCCTCACTGACCACAAGAATTTGATTTACCTAGAGTCGGCTAAACGCTTGAACCCTAGACAGGCTAGGTGGGCCTTGTTTTTTACATGTTTTGATTTTGTGGTCTCTTTTCTTCCTGGAACTAAGAATGTCAAGGCAGACGCCCTCTCTAGGAGTTTCTTTGCTGATTCTCCTGTGGTGACCAAGCCTGCTACCATCTTAGGCGAATGGGTAGTTCTTTCTGCCATCTCGCTCGATTTGAGACTTGCTCTGCAAGAGTTCCAGGAGGACAAACCTGAGCGTTGTCCCAGTGGAAAGTTGTATGTTCCTGACCAGTGGAAGAAGAGAGTGATGTCTGAAGTTCATTGCTCTGCATTGGCTGGTCATCCAGGTATTTTGGTACTAGAGATCTGGTGAGTCGCTCTTTTTGGTGGCCCACCTTGTCTCATGATGTCAGGAATTTTGTGCAGTCCTGTGGGACTTGCTCCCGGTCTAAATCTTGTTCTCGCTCTAGTGGGTTGTTGATGCCTTTGCCGGTCCCCAGGAGGCCATGGACCCATATTTCAATGGATTTAATCTCTGATATGCCGGTCTCTCAAAGAATGACTGTTATTTGGGTGATTTGTGATAGGTTCTCTAAGATGGTTCATCTTGTACCACTCCCTAAGTTGCCATCTTCCTCTGAGTTGGTGCCCCTGTTTTTGCAACAGGTGGTTCGCTTACACGGGATTCCTGAGAACATTGTATCTGACAGAGGAGTTCAGTTTGTGTCTAGATTTTGGAGGACTTTCTGTTCCAAGCTGGGAATTCAGTTGTCCTTCTCCTCTGCTTTTC
This sequence comes from Dendrobates tinctorius, assembly GCF_039654945.1. Lineage (NCBI taxonomy): Eukaryota > Metazoa > Chordata > Amphibia > Anura > Dendrobatidae > Dendrobates > Dendrobates tinctorius. Next base: position 53,590,090 of record NW_027361732.1, read on the forward strand.
ACCCTCAGACCAATGGGCAGACAGAGAGAACAAACCAGACTTTGGAGTCGTATTTGAGATGTTTTATTTCCGCTGATCAGGATGATTGGGTTTCATTTTTGCCCTTGGCCAAATTTGCTTTAAATAATAGAGCTAGTTCTGCCACTTTGATGTCACCTTTTTTTTGTAACTTTGGGTTTCATCCTCGATTTTCTTCAGGGCAGGTGGAGCCTTCTGCCTGCCCAGGTGTTGACACTGTGGTGGAGAGAATGCACCAGATCTGGGACCAAGTGGTGGATAAGTTATCTCTCTCCCAGTAAAAGGCCCAGCGGTTTTCCAATCGACATAGGACAATTGGTCCCCAGTTTAAGATTGGTGATATGGTGTGGTTATCATCAAAAAATATTGCTATGAAGGTGGCTTCTCCTAAGTTTAAGCCTAGATTTATTGGACCTTACAAGATTTTGGAGATTATTAATCCGGTCTCTTTTTGTTTGGCTCTTCCTGTCACATCTAAAATCCATAATGTGTTCCATAAGTCCTTGTTGAAGAGGTTTGTTGAACCAGTTGTTCCAGGGGTGGCACCTCCAGACCCTGTATTGGTTGAAGGTAACATGGAATATGAGGTAGAGAAAATATTGGATTCCCGTCTGGCTAGACGGAGACTCCAGTATTTGGTTAAGTGGAAGGGTTATGGTCAGGAGGATAATTCCTGGGTCTCTGCCTCTGATATTCATGCCAAATGATTGGTGCGTGCCTTTCATCGGGCTCACCCTGATCGCCCTGGTGGCGTGGTTGAGGGTTCGGTGACCCCTCCTCAAGGGGGAGGTACTGTTGTGAGTTCATTTTCCCCTTCGTCACTGAGGTCTGGTGAACTCCCTATTCTGGTAAAGGAAGGTAATGAGCCTGATTATCAGGCACCTGAGCCTAATGAGGATGACTGGCTGAGTGCAGTCACGGACTGGATATAAAGCTGCCGACGCCCTTCTGCCCTGCGGGTGATTTCTCTGTGGACTTCTAGGACACCAGTCTGATTCCTGCTCCTCTAAAGCTAAGTTTTCTGCTTTGCCTGTTAGCATTTGTGTTTTGTTTTTGTTTTCCTTGCTTTTCTGGATTCTGCCATTCCCTGCTGGGGTGAGCTGAATCTCCTTTTGCCTGTTGCTCTGTCTTCAGAATATTCCTGAGTACTGACATAGCTTTTTTGAAGCCTAGCGTCTTCAGGGCCTTTTTCACTGTCAGTCTGTTGGCTCTTATTTTTATAGGGTTTTTCACGGATTGCAGACAGCAGCCTTCCTGTCCTTTCCTATCTAGTTAGCTTGGGCCCCGCCTTTGCTCAGTCTATCTTTCTGTCTGTGTTAGTGTTTTCATCTTGCTTCACCGTCATTATATGTTGGGGGCTGCCTATTGCTTTGGGGTCTGCTCTGGGGCAGTTTAGATTTCCCCTTTCTTTCTTTAGGCCTATTTAATTCTCCGGCTGTGTTCGAGGGGTCTAGGGCATCGTAGGAACCCCCCACGGCTACTGTTAGTTGTTGTGGATAGGATCAGGGGTCTGCAATCCGATAGCTGCCAACCTCTCTGGTTTTCTGGACTTAGCTAGCATTTCTGTTTTTGCCTCCTACGGTGACTCAATCATAACATGGGCCCTAGATGGCTGGGATCCTTGCTTATAACGTTACTGAGTTGTCCGCCTTATATGGGCTCTGTGGCCCTACTCCTCTAAAAAGGGAAAACCCTATATCTTATACACGGTTGGCTCCTCCTAGTCAACTATATACACTACATACTCCATCTAGTGGACCAACTAAGGTACTACGCTTTCCCTATTTAGCACCATAGATATATATACATTTAGCAGCAATAAATACATAACCATATATACAAGTATGACATTAAACGGATAGTGAAAAGGGCATTAAACAGTTTCTACAACCCCTTACATCCACCCTCCCTTTAATAATGGTCGTTCCTGACCATTCCCAAGTAAACTTTATTATGTGCAGTGTATACTCCACACAGGGAGGAAGAAGAGGTAGAAAATAATGACTAACATGTGTCTGGTTCACAGTTCTCCAGATTACACCTCCAGTCTTTTGTAGAAAACAAAAGTTCATTTTCCCATGTTATCTTCAAGGAGTGCCTTTGAACAGTCCTTCCGCTAGCGCCGCAAGTTCACACATAAAACACTCCGGACCCACTCTTAAGGTCTTCAGTCCTTGGGGAAGGTGTCCCCTCCCTTTAAGCAGAGCACTGCCCTTTAATGACAGGTGCACTGCCTGTCCCGAGAACAGCCTGTTGCTGCAGTTGCACACAGTCTGTGACACAGTCCCAGTGCAAATTCCTGCTTTCCAGCAGAAAAGGCACAACAAAACATACTTACAACGGAAACATCATTCACTCCTGGCCGTACCGGCCATATTTCCCCCGACTCTGTGAGGGTTTCAGGGCTCCTGTGCCCACAGGGACACAGAACAGTTCCATGTATCCCTTTACTTTACCATGGTGCAACGAGCACAAAAATTTTTTTTCTGAAATTACGTTATGGCTCAACGGCACACAACCCGAGCCGCTTTAACGTCCCATGCCCATGTTCGGGCTGAAGAGGACTCTGCAGCCATAGAGCCCACAGGCTGCCAGGATGTGGCAGGGGCAGTGTTGGACTGGGGGGTAGATGGGGAACAGGGAACCGACCGTGCCTGGTCTTCCTTTGGACACAAGGTCACTGCCATCGCAAAGTAGCCCCTGGGGCAATCCTGTTTACAGAAGGAGACCCAGTCCTCTTCTTCTAGGGGTCTCCCAAACTTCACAGAGGCGGCGTTAACATAGATTTTATCATTGGTGTCCACCTCACATATGAAGCCAAAACATCGATCCATGTCTGTGTAGACGAGCTGGCCATGAGTGCGACGGCCGGCCATAGCACCCCCACCTGGTCATCACAGCTCTGCCCAGATCTCCTTCTTCTGCTGCTTCTTTCTTTCAGACACACCTGCAATCCAGGCAGACTGTCCAGGGGATGGACATAGGCCCTCAACAGCCTGATGGAAATGTAATGCGTCCAATGATGTGTGCCGGCGCTGGTTGTAGGTCTATCCTCCTGAGTACGGTGGCCGTGTGACAAGTCAAGGGGCCCCGGTTTGCTATGCTGTCACCCACTCTACGGAATACGAGACTGGGGGACAGACTGGCCTTCTGTGGAGAGGGGCCGATGTAAAGACCAGCCCTCTGGTTTCAAGGGCCAAGGCATGCTCACCACCTCCAGTCTCAGCAGCCTGTGCGCGTCCGTCGAAAGACCATTGGATTCCTCCGTGGCCGCAGCTGCGCATTCTGACTCTCGAGGCTGAAGTCCCAGCTGGGCCTTTATTTCCTATAATTATACACAATGGGGAAAGCTAACCAAGCCACCAGGAAAAAGAGTAATATATTCATAAACAACCTGAGGCACAAAATTTTTAATTTTGCAGAAAAATATTTATTTATTAACATGGAACATGAAAAATACAGATTCCTCAACGTTTCGGCTTAACTAAGCCTTTATCAAGAATAAAAAATAAAAAAATAAAAACTAGGTGAATGCCAGAATAATTCCTGTATAATCAAGTGTTCCATTCTTAAATGTTCTAAAGAACAAAACAAAAAGAAAAATTCTAAGTATCAAAAATAAAGATATAGCCCAGGATATTTCAGATAAAGTATGGCATATTAGCAAAGATAATAGGAAAATATGACATCTCTGTCAATATAGTAAAGAAATATAAAAAAACTAAAAAATAGGGGAAAAGGACAAAGGAAAAAACAGAAAAAATATAACCAATAAATCTATTATGATAGGTAGACAGTGCATGCGCTAGTTGCGCTAACACATGTGTGATCATTCAATTCACAGCTGCAGTCTATTTTTGTGATCTTTGTGGCTTAAATAAACTAACCTCCTCCCCGTCTCATACACATTCCTTCCTACCAAGACGGCGGCGTGGTCCCCTGTACTTAGTGTTTTCATTTAATACAGGTCTGTTTATGGCATCCTCCTTTTACTTTCCTGGGCTATATCTTTATTTTTGATACTTAGAATTTTTGTTTTTGTTTTGTTCTTTAAAACATTTAAGAATGGAACTCTTGATTATACAGGTATTATTCTGGCATTCACATAGTTTTTATTTTTTTATTTTTTATTCTTATTTTTATGTTACCTTACGTACATTTTTATTTTTTATATATGCGCATATGCTTACATATGTGATGTGCTTTCTTCTTAACAGAAAATTATGACACACCTACCGGATGGAATTATTTCATTTTCTTATTTATGTTGATAATATATATGTATAATTTGTCTAATGAATCGATTTTGTATGACAATGAAAATTTTCCCAACATATTTTGCTGATTATATGTTATGGTTATTCTCTTTTTATAGATAAACCCTTGATAAAGGCTTAGTTTATCCGAAACGTTGGGGACTCTGTATTTTTCATGTTCCATGTTAAGTGGTGGGAGTTGCGGAAATGCTGCGGAAATTTCCGCAGCAACTCTGCAACGTGGGTACATAGCCTGAAGCTTTGGCTTTGCAATAAGAGGTTCCGGCCCCTGCTGATGTTCTGGCTGCTGGAGGTGGCATTCCGGCTCCCGCCGATGTTCTGGCTCCGGCAGCCACTGGTTCTGCTCGGGTGAAAGCAGTACTCATCCGCAACTCCTCCTTGTCATCCAGGTCAGGTCCTCTCCACTTCCTAATGCCATTTCCTAGCAGTTTGTGGCAGAGGGCAAGGCCTTCTTTTTTCTCTGGCGCAACATCCGTGGGTGGGGCAAGGGACATCGCTGGACAGATTTTTGTGCCATCTCTGCATTGTCAATCACATCCAGGAAGTGTGATGGAGTGGCAGGGCCTTAGTCATGGCTAAAAATGTCGGGTCTTGCGCACCCTGGTCTCCCGTCAAATACAAAGAATGTCCCATTGTTAGTGTACCTGCTTCTCTATTATCTGCACCTTCAGGGTCTTCTCTATGTTGCTTAAGACCTCCTTAGGTCGTTTTAGCACAAACAGAGACACAGTCCAGTTGCAACTTAAAACGTAGAACTTTACTTCTTTTTTTGCGCAGCACATCCTTATTAAATACAACACCAGCATAGGGTTCCATACAGTCCTGCACTCTTTCCTACATCCTTCAGTACATGCCCGGGTCATACAGTCTCATCTGGTGCTGCAGCATCCTCCCTGTTCAGACTCATTACTCTTAGGAGTTCCCTTGGCCATTTCGCCCCAGATATGAGGGCATCTGCCCATGCATTGAGTTACCACATTGTAAAGCGACCTGCGTCCCTGTACTGTTGGGACCTCTGCTGTAGCTTCTCTTCCTCCACTGCTGGCACTGCTGCTGCTTTGCTGCACTTCTGGCCCACTGGGCCCTGGACAGCTGGGTTCCTTGCTTATAACGTTACAGAGCTGTCCACCTTATACGGGTTCCATGGCCCTATTCCTCTTAAAAGGGAAAAACCTATATCATATACATGGCTGTCTCCTCCTAGTTAAATATATATACACTACATACTCCATCTAGTCGACCAACTAAGGTACTACACTTTCCCTACTTAACACCATAGATACATAAATACATAACCATATACACAAGTAAGACATTAAATGGATAGTGTAAAGGGCATTAAACAGTTTATGCAACCCCTTACAGTAGTATGTGACCAGACCTGTCCACGCTGTCTGGGTGTTATGTTTGACACCAACCTCTCCTTCACATCCCATATACAATGTCTTGCCCGCTCTTGCCGCCTACACCTAAAGAACATCTCCAGAATTCGCCCTTTTCTCACCATGGAAACAACAAAAACCCTCACTGTAGCATTGATCCACTCCCTCCTGGATTACTGCAACACTCTATTAATTGGCCTCCCCGCTACTCGACTTTCCCCTCTCCAGGCCCTACTTAATGCAGCAGCCAGGGTCATCTACCTGGCTAATCGGTACTCGGACATGTCCGCTCTTCACCAGTCCTTACACTGGCTGCCCATTCATTATAGGGTCCAATTCAAAGTACTTGTTCTCACCCACAAAGCTCTCCACAGTGCAGCACCCCCCTACATCTCCTCCCTCATTTCTGTCTATCGGCCTAGCCAACCGCTGCGCTCTGCAAAAGACTTTCGACTTACCTCTGCACTAATCCGCACCTCCCAATCCCGACTCCAAGACTTTTCCCGCGCTGCACCAATCCTCTGGAATGCTCTACCACAAGAAATTAGGGCTATCCACACTTTGCACAATTTTAGGCGCTCTCTCAAAACACATCTATTCAGAGCAGCCTATCACATTCACTAATCAGTCATTCAGTCATATTATGCGCAAGTGTGAGTATGTAGCCCATTCACTATCTCTGTCCCCCACCTTTTCAAGATGGCTGGACCATCATTGTAAATGCATCATTGTAAATACACACCTGTACTTTGTATCTCCCCCACCTCATTGTAGATTGTAAGCTCTCACGAGCAGGGTCATCTTATTTTACTTTAATTACTGTATTGTTAACATTGTTACTTATGACTTGTGTTTTGAAACTGTTAGGCCGGGATCACGCATGCGAGAAACACGGCGGAGTCTCGCATGTTAATACCCAGCAGTGCTGACGGTACTCGGATCGGAGCGTGAGGCCGCATAGCAATATACGCAGCCTCACGCTCCGCTCCCAAGTGCTGGCGGCACTGCCGGGTATTAACATGCGAGACTCCGCCGTGTTTCTCGCATGTGTGATCCTGGCCTTAAACTGTAAAGCGCTGTGGAATATGTTGGCGCTATATAAATAAAGATTATTATTATTATCAGCCTCCACCAATTAATCGTGATTGCACAAGGTAAAGCTGATTTTCAATTGGATAAGCTGTCCCTTGACACCACTCTCATATCTTTGGAGATGTGGCTGTGTTCAGTTACTTTATGAAGAGTATTAAGCACCCGTCACACATAACGATGTCCCAGCGATTCCACCAATGATCCGACATGGATTTGATCGCTGGGACATCGTTAGGCTGATCGCTGGTGAGCTGTCACATAGACAGCCCCAGCGATCAAGACCAGCGACGCTGGACGCTGGTTTCTAATGTAAACGTCGCGTATCCAGGAGCCGCGGCTCCTGGATACCCGCTGTTTACCTTGGAAACCGGCGTACACGCTGGTTTCCGAGGTAAACATTGGGTATCTAGGAGCCATGCGACTCCTGGATACCCGCTGTTTAACCTTGGAAACCAGCGTGTCCGCCGGTTAACAAGGTAAACAGCGGGTATCCAGGAGCCGCAGCTTCTGGATACCCGACATTTACATTAGAAACCAGCGTCCAACGTCGCTGATCGCTGGTCTCTTGCTGCCACATGCAGCGATGCGTGCTGGGCAGTGGGAGACCAGCGATCGAAAAATGGCCCAGGCCGCTCGAGCATGATCAGCGATAACCGGCAGGGGGGCCGGTCGCTGATCCCCGTCACACACAGCGATCTCGCTGGCGAGATCGCTGATGTGTCACAAAATCAGCAATGTCGCTAGCGAGATCGCTGTGTGTGACGGGACCTTTAGGGTACGCTAACACTGGCATAGATTCTCTCATGTGAGAGAATCTGACCAATAATGTTACTCGGCACAAACTCTGCCATAGTGTCATCTGACTGTGATCCAACTCTCTCATATGATAATTGTATCACATGTCTGAAGATGTAGAACTTAATTTCTCCATCTTCTGCATTGTCTCAGTGTGCGTACATTCTACTGCATTCAGGGGACATCCAAGTGCAGTCCGATATTTCACACGCACCCATAGACTTGTACTGGAACGCGTGATCTGAATATTGGGGACACTTGCAGTGTGCTGCAATTCTTTTCTCATGCAGGATCTGGACTGCCTCATAGGATAACATTAGGCCGAGAGCTATCCTATAAAATATTGGATATCTCTCAGCCGTGTTTTACGACAGTGTGAGTGAGCCCCAACAGACATTTCTGTGCCAAATAAATTGGAGATGCCATCAAGCATGCATCCTACTTCACTGTCCACTATGCAGGAATGGAGTGTTTATCTTCAAAAGGTCATCACAGTACAGTTTGTAAAATAAAAAATAAATGTAAAAAACACAATTTCTATTTTTCATTCCTAAATCTAGGTAATTAAATTATTTTAGGAACGGGGAACATTTTGTGCCCAAAACGAACTCTGATATACTATGTAATGTGTTGATTTGCACTTGTCTCTGTCCTTTTATATTGTGTCACGTCGCTGTCAGACTCGAGGACTGCTATTCCGGTCTCAGCCACTGGGAGGCGCCGGACCGTCACATCGCCGTCAGTCTTGGTTTCCCCAGTGTGCTAGTTTGTTATTTGCTATCTTTGATTCTGACCTTTGCCTGGATTTCTGACTCTGCTCCTGCCTGACGATTTTGTACCATTGCTGCTCTCCTGGTTTACGACTCTGACCTTGGCCTGGTTTTTGACGCTGCGACTGCCTAACGATTTTGTACCTCTGCCTCCCTCCCGGTTTATGACTCTGACCTTAGCCTGGATTTGACTCTGCTACTGTCTGCCGTTTTTGTACCTCTGCTGCCCGCCTGGTTTAGACTTGGATTCCTGACCTCGCTTTTGGTCCCATTTTTTAACCCCTTTCTGGCGACCGTCCTGCTCTGGTCCGCTGCTCTTATTCAGACAGCTACCTCCTGGGCTCTGCTGTAAATCCAGATCCCTGAATAGGGTAAAGGGTATCGGGGTTGCTCGGGGTGCTGTCTTACTGCAGCCCAGACTCGCAGACGGACGTCACATATTGTCTGATAATCTTCTGTAACGAGTACTAATTGTCAATATAGCATTATTATTGGCATAATCAGGGGCAGATTAAGGGTAGCCAGGGTCCCGGGCAGTTCAGACTGTGTGTCTGACCCCTCCTCCCAGGTCACGTGATGGGTCCAAGTATTCCAAAGGGGACAGAAGTGTTACACATTGATGTAAGGAAGAACACAGTGCAAAACAATAAGTGAGATCATTGTATATATTTAGCAAAACCAAAGGAAAAAAACAATGTATGCATATACCCTAATAAAAATAAATAAGTAAAAAAGCAAGTGCATTAAATAACATAGGGTACTTAGTAAACACTATTTTGATCAAAAAAGTATAAAGCTGTCCCACCACGACAAGGTGTACCCATTTGAGACAGTAACTACACTAACGGTTAAAACCTACCTAGTGTGAATAGTAGCAGAGTCTCTGGGTCCCAAACGGACACCCAGCTTCAGAGGGACTAAATAAACTACACAGCTCAGTAGAATGGAGGCCACACCCTATTTGTACTGCATACAAAAATGCTGAAGAAAAAACAAAAAAACTGAACTGAAGTAGAATTGAATGACATGCATGATGTAAAAGCATGTTCACATTGGCCATAAAAGCAAGCAAAACCAAAGGAAAAAAACAATGTATGCATATACCCTAATAAAAATAAATAAGTAAAAAAGCAAGTGCATTAAATAACATAGGGTACTTAGTAAACACTATTTTGATCAAAAAAGTATAAAGCTGTCCCACCCAGAGACTCTGCTACTATTCAAACTAGGTAGGTTTTAATTTTTGTGCCATCTCTGCATTGTCAATCACATCCAGGAAGTGTGATGGAGTGGCAGGGCCTTAGTCATGGCTAAGAATGTCGGGTCTTGCGCACCCTGGTCTCCCGTCAAATACAAAGAATGTCCCATTGTTAGTGTACCTGCTTCTCTATTATCTGCACCTTCAGGGTCTTCTCTATGTTGCTTAAGACCTCCTTCGGTCGTTTTAGCACAAACAGAGACACAGTCCAGTTGCAACTTAAAACGTAGAACTTTACTTCTTTTTTTGCGCAGCACATCCTTATTAAATACAACACCAGCATAGGGTTCCATACAGTCCTGCACTCTTTCCGACATCCTTCAGTACATGCCCGGGTCATACAGTCTCATCTGGTGCTGCAGCATCCTCCCTGTTCAGACTCATTACTCTTAGGAGTTCCCTTGACCATTTCGCCCCAGATATGAGGGCATCTGCCCATGCATTGAGTTACCACATTGTAAAGCGACCTGCGTCCCTGTACTGTTGGGACCTCTGCTGTAGCTTCTCTTCCTCCACTGCTGGCACTGCTGCTGCTTTGCTGCACTTCTGGCCCACTGGGCCCTGGACAGCTGGGTTCCTTGCTTATAACGTTACAGAGCTGTCCACCTTATACGGGTTCCATGGCCCTATTCCTCTTAAAAGGGAAAGACCTATATCATATACATGGCTGTCTCCTCCTAGTTAACTATATACACTACATACTCCATCTAGTCGACCAACTAAGGTACTACACTTTCCCTACTTAACACCATAGATACATAAATACATAACCATATACACAAGTAAGACATTAAATGGATAGTGTAAAGGGCATTAAACAGTTTATGCAACCCCTTACAGTAGTATGTGACCAGACCTGTCCACGCTGTCTGGGTGTTATGTTTGACACCAACCTCTCCTTCACATCCCATATACAATGTCTTGCCCGCTCTTGCCGCCTACACCTAAAGAACATCTCCAGAATTCGCCCTTTTCTCACCATGGAAACAACAAAAACCCTCACTGTAGCATTGATCCACTCCCTCCTGGATTACTGCAACACTCTATTAATTGGCCTCCCCGCTACTCGACTTTCCCCTCTCCAGGCCATACTTAATGCAGCAGCCAGGGTCATCTACCTGGCTAATCGGTACTCGGACATGTCCGCTCTTCACCAGTCCTTACACTGGCTGCCCATTCATTATAGGGTCCAATTCAAAGTACTTGTTCTCACCCACAAAGCTCTCCACAGTGCAGCACCCCCCTACATCTCCTCCCTCATTTCTGTCTATCGGCCTAGCCAACCGCTGCGCTCTGCAAAAGACTTTCGACTTACCTCTGCACTAATCCGCACCTCCCAATCCCGACTCCAAGACTTTTCCCGCGCTGCACCAATCCTCTGGAATGCTCTACCACAAGAAATTAGGGCTATCCACACTTTGCACAATTTTAGGCGCTCTCTCAAAACACATCTATTCAGAGCAGCCTATCACATTCACTAATCAGTCATTCAGTCATATTATGCGCAAGTGTGAGTATGTAGCCCATTCACTATCTCTGTCCCCCACCTTTTCAAGATGGCTGGACCATCATTGTAAATGCATCATTGTAAATACACACCTGTACTTTGTATCTCCCCCACCTCATTGTAGATTGTAAGCTCTCACGAGCAGGGTCATCTTATTTTACTTTAATTACTGTATTGTTAACATTGTTACTTATGACTTGTGTTTTGAAACTGTTAGGCCGGGATCACGCATGCGAGAAACACGGCGGAGTCTCGCATGTTAATACCCAGCAGTGCTGACGGTACTCGGATCGGAGCGTGAGGCCGCATAGCAATATACGCAGCCTCACGCTCCGCTCCCAAGTGCTGGCGGCACTGCCGGGTATTAACATGCGAGACTCCGCCGTGTTTCTCGCATGTGTGATCCTGGCCTTAAACTGTAAAGCGCTGTGGAATATGTTGGCGCTATATAAATAAAGATTATTATTATCAGCCTCCACCAATTAATCGTGATTGCACAAGGGAAAGCTGATTTTCAATTGGATAAGCTGTCCCTTGACACCACTCTCATATCTTTGGAGATGTGGCTGTGTTCAGTTACTTTATGAAGAGTATTAAGCACCCGTCACACATAACGATGTCCCAGCGATCCCACCAATGATCCGACATGGATTTGATCGCTGGGACATTGTTAGGCTGATCGCTGGTGAGCTGTCACATAGACAGCCCCAGCGATCAAGACCAGCGACGCTGGATGCTGGTTTCTAATGTAAACGTCGCGTATCCAGGAGCCGCGGCTCCTGGATACCCGCTGTTTACCTTGGAAACCGGCGTACACGCTGGTTTCCGAGGTAAACATTGGGTATCTAGGAGCCGTGCGACTCCTGGATACCCGCTGTTTAACCTTGGAAACCAGCGTGTCCGCTGGTTAACAAGGTAAACAGCGGGTATCCAGGAGCCGCGGCTTCTGGATACCCGACATTTACATTAGAAACCAGCGTCCAACGTCGCTGATCGCTGGTCTCTTGCTGCCACATGCAGCCATGCGTGCTGGGCAGTGGGAGACCAGCGATCGAAAAATGGCCCAGGCCGCTCGAGCATGATCAGCGATAACCGGCAGGGGGGACGGTCACTGATCCCCGTCACACACAGCGATCTCGCTGGCGAGATCGCTGATGTGTCACAAAATCAGCAATGTCGCTAGCGAGATCGCTGTGTGTGACGGGACCTTTAGGGTACGCTAACACTGGCATAGATTCTCTCATGTGAGAGAATCTGACCAATAATGTTACTCGGCACAAACTCTGCCATAGTGTCATCTGACTGTGATCCAACTCTCTCATATGATAATTGTATCACATGTCTGAAGATGTAGAACTTAATTTCTCCATCTTCTGCATTGTCTGTGTGCGTACATTCTACTGCATTCAGGGGACATCCAAGTGCAGTCCGATATTTCACACGCACCCATAGACTTGTACTGGAATGCGTGATCTGAATATTGGGGACACTTGCAGTGTGCTGCAATTCTTTTCTCATGCAGGATCTGGACTGCCTCATAGGATAACATTAGGCCGAGAGCTATCCTATAAAATATTGGATATCTCTCAGCCGTGTTATACGACAGTGTGAGTGAGCCCCAACAGACATTTCTGTGCCAAATAAATTGGAGATGCCATCAAGCATGCATCCTACTTCACTGTCCACTATGCAGGAATGGAGTGTTTATCCTCAAAAGGTCATCACAGTACAGTTTGTAAAATAAAAAATAAATGTAAAAAACACAATTTCTATTTTTCATTCCTAAATCTAGGTAATTAAATTATTTTAGGAACGGGGAACATTTTGTGCCCAAAACGAACTCTGATATACTATGTAATGTGTTGATTTGCACTTGTCTCTGTCCTTTTATATTGTGTCACGTCGCTGTCAGACTCGAGGACTGCTATTCCGGTCTCAGCCACTGGGAGGCGCCGGACCGTCACATCGCCGTCAGTCTTGGTTTCCCCAGTGTGCTAGTTTGTTATTTGCTATCTTTGATTCTGACCTTTGCCTGGATTTCTGACTCTGCTCCTGCCTGACGATTTTGTACCATTGCTGCTCTCCTGGTTTACGACTCTGACCTTGGCCTGGTTTTTGACGCTGCGACTGCCTAACGATTTTGTACCTCTGCCTCCCTCCCGGTTTATGACTCTGACCTTAGCCTGGATTTGACTCTGCTACTGTCTGCCGTTTTTGTACCTCTGCTGCCCGCCTGGTTTAGACTTGGATTCCTGACCTCGCTTTTGGTCCCATTTTTTAACCCCTTTCTGGTGACCGTCCTGCTCTGGTCCACTGCTCTTATTCAGACAGCTACCTCCTGGGCTCTGCTGTAAATCCAGATCCCTGAATAGGGTAAAGGGTATCGGGGTTGCTCGGGGTGCTGTCTTACTGCAGCCCAGACTCGCAGACGGATGTCACATATTGTCTGATAATCTTCTGTAACGAGTACTACTTGTCAATATAGCATTATTATTGGCATAATCAGGGGCAGATTAAGGGTAGCCAGGGTCCCGGGCAGTTCAGACTGTGTGTCTGACCCCTCCTCCCAGGTCACGTGATGGGTCCAAGTATTCCAAAGGGGACAGAAGTGTTACACATTGATGTAAGGAAGAACACAGTGCAAAACAATAAGTGAGATCATTGTATATATTTAGCAAAACCAAAGGAAAAAAACAATGTATGCATATACCCTAATAAAAATAAATAAGTAAAAAAGCAAGTGCATTAAATAACATAGGGTACTTAGTAAACACTATTTTGATCAAAAAAGTATAAAGCTGTCCCACCACGACAAGGTGTACCCATTTGAGACAGTAACTACACTAACGGTTAAAACCTACCTAGTGTGAATAGTAGCAGAGTCTCTGGGTCCCAAACGGACACCCAGCTTCAGAGGGACTAAATAAACTACACAGCTCAGTAGAATGGAGGCCACACCCTATTTGTACTGAATACAAAAATGCTGAAGAAAAAACAAAAAAACTGAACTGAAGTAGAATTGAATGACATGCATGATGTAAAAGCATGTTCACATTGGCCATAAAAGCAAGCAAAACCAAAGGAAAAAAACAATGTATGCATATACCCTAATAAAAATAAATAAGTAAAAAAGCAAGTGCATTAAATAACATAGGGTACTTAGTAAACACTATTTTGATCAAAAAAGTATAAAGCTGTCCCACCACGACAAGGTGTACCCATTTGAGACAGTAACTACACTAACGGTTAAAACCTACCTAGTGTGAATAGTAGCAGAGTCTCTGGGTCCCAAACGGACACCCAGCTTCAGAGGGACTAAATAAACTACACAGCTCAGTAGAATGGAGGCCACACCCTATTTGTACTGAATACAAAAATGCTGAAGAAAAAACAAAAAAACTGAACTGAAGTAGAATTGAATGACATGCATGATGTAAAAGCATGTTCACATTGGCCATAAAAGCAAGCAAAACCAAAGGAAAAAAACAATGTATGCATATACCCTAATAAAAATAAATAAGTAAAAAAGCAAGTGCATTAAATAACATAGGGTACTTAGTAAACACTATTTTGATCAAAAAAGTATAAAGCTGTCCCACCACGACAAGGTGTACCCATTTGAGACAGTAACTACACTAACGGTTAAAACCTACCTAGTGTGAATAGTAGCAGAGTCTCTGGGTCCCAAACGGACACCCAGCTTCAGAGGGACTAAATAAACTACACAGCTCAGTAGAATGGAGGCCACACCCTATTTGTACTGAATACAAAAATGCTGATTGCGTCACTTCAGATCTCTATTAGCCTGCAGATTAACCCCATATCTGCAAGCCAATAGCCTTTATTTTACTAGATAGGTTCCCTTTAATGGGCTTGTCTGGTTTCAGAACATTAGTCTGCAGTCACTCTATATGACTGCAGCCCGTGAAACAGTGACAGTAGTATAAATGCATAGAAGCAAAATTTGCAGTGGTACTCTATATCTAAGAGCAAGGGGCCTTTTATTGTTGTGTAAAAAATGTAGAAGATGGGAGTGGACTGAAACTACATGGGACAACTGCCCCTGCACACTATATGCCCTTTCACCTTGGAAATTTTGCCAGCATCATGTCAAAAATTCCCCTGCACACTGTGTGCCCCTCCACCTCTGTAATTTTGCCAGCATCATGTCAAATGTCCCTTTACACAATGTGTCCCCCACCTTGGTAAGTTTGTAAGGATCATATCAAATGCACACTGTGTACCTCTCCACCTTGGAAATTTTGCTTGTATCATGTATACATATAAATGCATTATGCAAGCAACATTTCTAAGATGGAGTTGCACACAGTGTGCCGGGGCATTTGACATGCTTGCAAAATTTCCAAGGTGTGCAGTGCAGGGGCATTTGCTCCATTGTAGATTCAGTTCACTTCCATCACCCACAATATATATACAGTACATTTTTAAAATTACAATAATAGCCCCCTGCCTTTTCATACAGAGGTCTGCTGCCTACTAGGACCACTGAACTATCTGACACATGATACATATTTTATAGGAATAGTGTGGCGGACCCAGTGCAGGCAGGAGCTACTTGTGCACAGAGCAGCCATACTCCAGAAACAGTTGAGGACCGAGAGAGTCAGGAGACCAGGCAGGCGCGGCAGCTTGTTCAGTCTTCAGGTGTGTGTGTGTGCGTGGTGGGAGACGGCAGCAACACCCTTAAGCTCCTCTTCAGCAGCTGGTAGCCGTGACTTCAGCCTTCAACAAATGTGCCAGCACTGTGTATGATGGGTACTGCCAGATGTCTTGTGACAGTGGGGATCCAGCCTCATTTAAAAACCATCTGTGGCTGCGGCGTTGACAATCGTGCGATTGCGAATTATAATGGGGGCACTTACTTTTTGGACTATAGTCCCCCCGGAACCTTGGGCTCTGGGCAGTAACCCAGAATGCCTTCATAATAATCCACCTATGGGCATAAACTATGTACATGATGCAACTGTCTGTATATGAAAATTTTGTAGGAACATTGATGGACGTGTTGCAAACAAAAGGGGATTTTTAGTTAACTTTGAAAAAAAATGTGATCAGCTGATCGGGCCAACAATTAAGAACACACAGTTCATTTCTAATAATATTTCTTTGATGTTTCCACGTAAGAGGAACTTTAAATGCCTGAAACATTTTATCCTTCTTACCTTTCTTGACAATTTCTCTTTAAAACACAGCACAGTCATCATTACAAGATGTAATATCAACCTAGAATAAAAAACCAGGAAAGCATTCTACTTCACTTTCAGAAAATTTTATTTTTTCTCATTAGTCTCAGACTATGTCCACTTGTATGGTTCAAGCGTTAACGTGATGCACTTACTTTTTCCCCTGCAAAATGTTGACAATTCAAAAGCATGAGGCATCATGCAGAAAAAAAAACACGCCCCTTGAGACAGCCAGACCCAACTTTCTCTGTGTGAGACAGGTACTAATGACAAATAGTACTACTCTCCTCACTGATCTCACTTCTGACACCTATTGTGAGAACAAGCAGGTGAGGACAGTAAAGCAGAGCTGTGTGTTAAAGCAAACACTTCTTGCAGCTTTTCACTTAATTAGTGTTGAGGGAGAGGAGAAAAGAAGAGCTGTGTGTCATTACAAACACCTCTTACATCTCTCCTCCCATAATGCTGTCAGTTCTGTTCTACTCTATCTCCCCCCACACTGACTGCCATGAAATGAGATCTGCACAGTGTTTGTAATGATACATAGCTCTGCTGTGTGCCTCTACACACAGTAAGTGCTAACAGTGAGTAACCTCCCCCAGAGATCAATATGGTTTGGTGAAATTTAGAATAAAAACTTTACAAACTTAGCAATCTTATCTATTATCTTATCTTAGCAATGGAAATGAGAGATTAAAAGTTTAAAATGACATTTTATTCATCTCTGCAACCACTATTCCATGATGTGACCAGTTTAAGATACTAAAACAGGTGAAAGGACCTCTTTCAGTATCATATACTTCATTAAGGGGGCTATGCAATATTTTTACAGTACCCTGGATGTCATATACATTTTCAGACAATTTAGGCTTTAATTACTTTGTGTTAAAATCTCTTCTTTAAATGATTCCTGTTCTATAATCACATCACTTAAAATAAAAATGAACGGTTAGAATCTTTTGCAGCACAGAATGCACGGACAAATAAATCATTGAAGGGCATTGTCGTAAAGCTAAAATATAATAAGAGATAATTTTTCTCCAGTGCATTTAGTCACATGTATAAAACATAGATAATGTCTTTCAAAATGTGCATTTACGTAAAAAAAAGTTTTGAGATTTTAAGAGGCAAGTATCCATTTCTGCCTAACTACTGTATCTCACGGTTATGCATTCCCTAAAGTGTATCCCATCTGCTTTTGGGAGCTCTCACTGCAATATGCAGTGATTGCTGGATAAGCACACCATTTTCCTGTCAATACTTTCCTATTAGCCTCCTGGATCTATACATCATCGTCTTGCTGGCCTGCAGTTTGCTTATCTTTGTCTCTTAGTCTGCTTTTGATTTATCTAACACCCGGGTTAATGATGAGGCATGGAGCCCAGGGTGGTTCCAAGGATAATGCACTCTTGTATAAAAATGCTTAAAGAAGGATCAAGTGATAATCCATCCTAGACTAAAAGGACTAGCTCTTCAACAAATGTATTTCTTAATCTCAGGGTTAAGACTATAATACAGTGGTTCCCCTTAAGCTACTATTACCAGCTTTCCTGGCTATATGATATACATCAATAAGACTTCGGATAAATCCTAAATACAATGTACAAAATAGTTTACCGCACATTCAACGTGAAAATGGATGACAGATTTACTTGTAAGACGTCATTCCTGCATCGGCAAATTACATCTTGTCTGATTTATTGTATGAAAAGAGATTGTTACATGCTACTCATGTTAGGCAGGATTTACATTTATCCGATAAGATTGACACGCCAATAGTTTATTATCAGGACAATGGTCTGAGATGCCATTATTATGCAGAGAGGTTTTGCTGCAAAATATTCACATTATAGCATCACAAAATATTGCTTTTCGCTAAATACTTTTTTAGAGACTTTTTTTTCCCAAGGTCAAATTAATTGTGACTTTTTTTGTCTGTTTCAATAGTTTTACCACAGCTAGAGATGAGTGGATCAATCAGTGAAGGATTGACTTTGTGTCGGATTTCCTGAAATTTGTGATTCCACACAAATTCGATTTGAGATTCGATTTGCGCTGATCACAAAAAAAACATTCCTGCATAATTTCCCACACTTCTGAAGTTGCGGAGAGTGGGCTAGTGATGTTTAGCACAGCTGCGCTGTCCACTCCATAATTCCCTACAGCCATAATCCCACCAAGGACAACATCTGCAAGGAGTTTGTATGTTCTCCCCGTGTTTGCGTGGGTTTCCTCTGGGTACTATGGTTTCCTCCCACATTCTAAAGACATACTAATAGGGAATTTAGATTGTGAGCCCCATCAGGGACAGTGTTCGACAGGGTTCGAATCCCACCAAGGACAACATCTGCAAGGAGTTTGCATGTCCTCCCCGTGTTTGCGTGGGTTTCCTCCGAGTACTCCACTTTCCTCCCACATTCTAAAGACATACTAATAGGGAATTTATCGGGGACAATGATGATAATGTGTGCAAACTGTAAAGCGCTGTGGAATATGTTAGCGCTATATAAAAATAAAGAGTATTATGATATCACATGGACTATACCAGTTATCAAGCAGATTATTAGAACTTCTGTGGTAGGTACCAGTACTTGGGTTGTCAAAGATAAGGAGATCCCAATGGAGGACAGAAGGGCACAGAAATGGCGGTTAAAATGGTAGAGTTTGATTTAATCTCCAGGTTCACTGGGTAAGTGAATAATACAGATCATAGGGAATCATCTGTTGGGTGCCAGGATTCCCCCCACCTCACAGGGTAGATCCCAAGCCTTGTCTGGTTCTGCGGTCTCCCATTCTGCTTTGGCCACAGTGAGCGCTACTGAGCAAAGACGTCGGTCCCAGCATCTTGCTCAGGCTCATGCTGTTTGCTTGGTTAATGCTGACATTCTAGCCAAAACTATGGTAACCAGCATAAGGCTGGTTACCATAGAAAGCACCCTACTGAGCATGCTCGTGATGTGGCAATGTCTCAATGATGGTCAGTCGTCAGCTTCTCTGGTGATGTGGCAGCTCAGGATTGGCCCACAAGCAAGGTCATGTCCAACTGTCATGGTCATGTCATGTCTGAGGCACACGCCAGCGTGCTAGTGTCTTTTGCGGTCATGTGTGTGTGGGTGGAGACCCTACCACTCTGTCGGCTTGTATGAGTGCCTAGCTTTCCTTAGAGAGGCAGGTTTTTCTTTTGGCTTGGCCTAGTGCCTGCCTCGGCCACATGTGCGGTTAGCATGGGGAACAGTCAACCCACGTGCTTAAACCATTTTGTTTTCAACTGGGTATGGCACACACCTCATTTTGTACCACTTGGCGGTTTGCTGCGTTTGGTACTCATATTTTGCGCCACTCGGTGGACAACCGAATTAGTTATATTTTCTTTGCCACTCGGCGGTTAGCTGAGCTGGTATTCCACTTCCAGTGCATACCTCTCTGAGACGCTATCAGTCTCGTATCTTGCATTCAGTTCACACTGTGTGGAGTTAACACATTAGGTTTTTGGTGAACACTCGCCATACGGCTCCATCATTGTTACTAGCAGCAGGACAACATCTCTGCACGGTAGACCCTGGGTTGCGATCGCACTCTATTAGTTATTCTTATTTAGTGTGATCCACCAACCCTAACATCATCATTCTCTCTCATTAGAATTTGCAGTTAATTTTGAGGAAAATGTGTCAATTAGAAATTGAAATGATCCACTCATCTAAAGCTACAGTCTATCATTGTTAGACAGATTTAAATAAAAAATCCTCATGGTTGACATAATATGTCCTAATAGAGAAGTTTGAAATATTTTAAGTGAAATAGATGATTGACCAACTGTACTAAGACACAATATTGACAGGTCCTATAGTAAAGGCCAGTCCCATTACCCAAGTGGGGCTCCATGCCACCATGATCATTTTCTGTAGCAAGTTGAGATCAGCTCATTATTGTATTGGTCTACCATTTGTGATGTGTGGTCTATTCTACAGAGTCGGTGCACAAATTAATGTCACAGTGTATGGCCAGTACACACTAATATCATAGTAAGGGGATAAGGCACACAGGGGTGTCATAGGGCAGAAATGATCGGTTTGGTGCGGTTATGGTGATGTCACTGATAGCGCATACTATGATGTTCACTCCAAAAACAATTGACTTTGTGGGGTTACAGCACAGGTAGCATACAATATAATAGAGATATAGGGAAAATGTACCTGATGAAATCTCAGCAAAACAACAAAATAATGATGTCACTATGTGCAAATAATATGTTAAGAAAATAAGACGACATACTGTAGAGGTGAAGCAGTGATGTCACACGGACATAATGTCAGCTTTTCATGCTTCCTTCAATTTTCCATAGTCATCAATTACCTCCATTTAGATATGGATCTCCATAGTAATTGGGTTCCAGGGCAGCTGGCGGCCATTGTAGTTTCACTCAATTAAAAGCTGCATTAGGAAACTTATTGGGAATAATGTTACCTTCTAAAACCTTTTGCTGACACGTTATAAAATAAGTGAAGATTTGTTACAATTTTGTGGAAAATAGTATTCAAGATACAGTGGGTACGGAAAGTATTCAGACCCCTTTAAATTTTTCACTCTGTTTCATTGCTGCCATATGGTAAATTCAAAAAAGTTCATTTTTTTCTCATTAATGTATACTCTGCACCACATCTTGACTAAAAAAAACAGAAATGTAGAAATTTTTGCAAATTTATTGAAAAAGAAAAACTGAAATATCACATGGTCATAAGTATTCATACCCTTTGCTCAGACAATCATATTTAAGGCACATGCTGTCCATTTCCTTGTGATCCTCCTTGAGATGGTTCTACTCCTTCATTGGAGTCCAGCTGTGTTTAATTAAACTGATAGGACTTGATTTGTAAAGGCACACATCTGTCTATATAAGACCTCACAGCTCACAGTGCATGTCAACCAAATGAGGATCATGAGGTCAAAGGAACTGTCCAAGGAGCTCAGAGACAGAATTGTGGCAAGGCACACATCTGGCCAAGCTTGCAAAATGATTTCAGCCTAGACCTGGCCATCTGCTCTTTGCTCTGCACCCTGCAGCTCTACTCTGCTCTTTGCTCCGCACCCTGCGGCTCTGCTTTGCACTTTGCTCTGCACCCTGCGGCTCTGCTTTGCTCTTTGCTCCACACTTTGAGGTTCTGCTCCTCTCTCGTTCCGCACCTTGTGGTTCTCCTCTTCTCCCGTTTCGCACCTTGCGGTTCTGCTCTGCTCCCATTCTGCACCTTGCGATTCTGCTCTGCTCCCATTCCGCACCTTGAGGTTCTGCTCTGCTCCCATCCCATGTCCTGTGCTTCCGATGCCTCCATTCTGAACTGGTTTTTACCTGTCTCTTATCCTACCTGCCTGCCAGTGTGCCAGCCATGCCCACCTGCCTGCCAGAGTGCAAGCCGTGCCCACCTGCCTGCCAGAGTGCCAGCCATACCCGCCTGCCAGAGTGCCAGCTGTGCCTGTCTGCCTCCCAGAGTGCCAGCCATGCCCGCCTGCCTTCCAGACTGCTAGCTGTGCCCGCCTACCTGCCAGAGTGCCAGCCATGCCCGCCTGCCTGCAAGAGTAACAGCCGTGCCCGCCAGAGTTCTAGTCATGCTTGCCTGTACTTGCCTGCACCTGTCATTAGTGTCATTAGTGTTCCGTCCCCCAGTGGGATCAGCTGCTACAGCCAGACACCGCCCTGAAGTAGTACCTGACAGCTACCTGATGCACAAGCCTGACCTCATCACTTGAGGCTCCAGTGAAAACCAAGTAGCTGCTTAGTCACGCCCCTGAAGTGTAGTCTGGGCATTAGCGTTACACCGTCCAGCCAAACTGAGCAATCGTGGGAGAAGAGCCTTGGTGAAAGTGGTACAGAAGAACTCCAAGATCTGTGGCTGAGCTCCACAGATGCAGTAAGGAGATGGGAGAAAGTTCCACAAAGTCAACTCTCACTACAGCCCTCCACCAGTTGTGCATTTATGGCAGAGTGGCCCGACGGAAGGCTCTGCTCAGTGCCAGACATATGAAAGGCCGCAGAGGGTTTACTAAAAAACACATGAAGGACTCCTAGACTATGAGAAATAAGATTCTCTGGTCTGAGGAGACGAAGATAGAACTTTTTGGTGATAATTCTAAGCAGTATGTGTGGAGAAAACCAGGCACTGATCATCAATTGCCCAACAGTGAAACATGGTGGTGGCAGCATCATGCTATGGGGGTGTTTTTCAGCTGCAGGGACAGGATGACTGGTTGCAATTGAAGGAACCTTAAAGGCGGCCAAGTACAGAAATATGCTGGATGAAAACCTCTTCCAGAGTGATCTGGACCTCAGACTTGGCCAAAGGTTCACCTTCCAACAAGACAATAAACCTAAGCACATAGCTAAAATAACGAAGGAGTGGCTTCGGAACAACTCTATGACTTTTGTTGACTGGCCCAGCCAGAGCCCTGACCTAAACCAAATTGAGCATCTCTGGAGAGACCAGAAAATGGCTGTCCACCAACATTCACCATTCAACCTGACGGAACTGGAAGGGATCTGCATGGAAGAATGGCAGAAGATCCCCAAATCCAGGTGTGAAAACTTGTTGCATCAGGATCTCTGCCTCTATATTATACTGCTTTCAAATTAGAAGGCAAAAAGCTGGCAACAGATTCCCCATCTAATACTACAGATTACATGGTGCGTTACTGCCAAGATACTGTAAGTGTAGGCATTGATCTGACCGGGAGCATTCTCAGAGTTAGCTGCTTATGTTGGGGTCCTTTAGAGACTAGGAACACATTTTTTTCAGGTGGACCTGCTTTGAAAGTTGGCTGACAAAGTGCCCAGAAACTGATCAAAAGAATGTAACATATGCATTTCAAAGTAAAAATGACTTTGTGCTCACATTTTCAGTCTTTTAGGCATCTTTTACTGCTTCTGATTTACACAGATGGCAAGTAGTTAAAAGAAGTGAGCAGACCATTCTTCAGGCGCTTTATGTTCTGAAGATGCTGTCCAATATTACTTTGCAAATTAAGTCATTAAGAAGGCTTAAAAATGGCCAGACGTCATTTTGAGCCTTTTGCCAGCATTTCTGCTGGTGATGAATGAAGTAGAATAAACATGTCCAGAAAATGGCTGTAAAAAAGTTACAAAAACTGGAAAATACTAAAGAAATCTGCCAGTGGTCAAGAATGTTGAAACTGAACAAAGAAAAAAGACGTTAAAAGAGACACTTTAGGAACTCAAGACATCAGGTGTTTTTGAAGCATCTTCTTCTTGAGAAACTCAGTGGGCTCAACTGCCTGAATAAGATGTGTCTACAGTCTGGAAGGATTCTGCTGGTGAGGCCCTGGATGAAGCGTGTGTGTCATCGAGGTACCAGGACCTGCAGGACCCAGAAAAGCAGTAGTGCTAAAAAGTTTTTTAGTGGATTCAGATTTTGGCACAAGGTTTTAGGGACCACCACCCGAGTTGGGAAGGATTGTCCATTCCCATAATTGCGGTTCCAGGCCTTACAATGGCCTAGCCAATTCAGCCCAGCTGCCTCATTCGGGGTCTGTTTGGACAGGTCAAAAAATCTGTTGTGCAGATCACTCATGGTCAGAGTCAGACTAAGCCCTTTAATACCTGACATATTGCTGAATGGACTATTTTTGTCTTCTTTCTGCTTTATGCAGGAAGTCTGTACATTTGTCTATGTTGCAGACTTATGAACTTTAATAAATATGCCGATTGCACGAAGTTACCTCTAGCCTGTGTGAACGCTACTGTATGCCAAACAGAGCAGAATCACTACAATACCCAAACCATGACCTTCTGTGGATGTATTTTGGTACGCACAGAGGTAGGCTCACAGGTGTATGGGTATAAGACATGCATTAGCCATGGTGAGCCACAATGAAGAATGGTTTCATGCTATGAAAGTGAATATTTTTATTAATTAGAAAAGTAAAAAATAAACCCAGGAGTTGAAATAAAATACGATAAACTGCATTTACTATAGGATATAGCGTAATCCGAATGGCTACACTTAGCATCTAAGCAACACACTTTATCTACAGCTCATGTGAAATATGTTTCTCTGTGCCTCTTGTCTGTCCGTATTTTAGCATTTGAGTAATTGATGCCGTTGAATGATCCGAGTCTATGGCGTTCCGTACAGTACTGATCTATTGTAAACATCTTTACTTAAGAGGCAGTCTTTGGAGATAGATGTTATTATTTACTGAAGTGTTTCACTGGTACCAGTAGCATGTGCTTTAATAAAGTTTTAATTACACCATCCCATTTAAAATGTAGTGTTATGTTTATACATCTCATGATACCAAGGCTGCAAATGAGATTGCTTGTGACTTATGAGAATATCTGCGCCTCGTAGAAGCATTTCCATCGTTTTTAGTGGTAATTTTTAGAAACTCTACCAAAGTGCTCAGATTTCTGCTTTATGGGCAAGCTAATACACTTTCCACCAAGGACTTGCATATTTTAGATGTGACTCTTAATCCAAACATAAAATATATGCGTTCCCATAAATGTAATAACACTACTTAACAAATACAATAAAGTGACAATTTTTAGCTGATTTAAGCCTATGCGCCGTGCACTGTATAACTCGTACATTGGGGGAAATGACTTATATTCCAGTAAACTTTATTAATTCTTGCTCACTTTGAATGTGTTTTATGTGCATTTTTGTTTTTACCTTTAAATGTTTTTTGTTTTTTCAATAAAACTATAATTACAGTAAATTTATTTTGGTGATTTGTGTTTTCTTCTTTCCACATTATGGCCTCTTTCACACATCAGGTTTTCGCCGTCAGGCGCGATCCGGCGCTTTTGACAGAAACCGGATCCGGCGAAATGCAATGCCGGATCCGGTTTCCCCCCCATTGACTTGCATTTGCGCCGGATCGCGCCGGATGGCCATGCGTTTCATCCGGTTTTCGCCGGATCCGGCAATGTGTCGCAATGTGTCGCGATCCGGCGTCTGGAAAAAACGTCTACTGTAACGTTTTTTGTCTCCGGCGAAAAAGCCGTACCCGCCGGATCCGGCGCGTCCAGCTTTTTCACACAATGAAAGCCTATGAGCGCCGCAATGCGCCGGATCCGGCGAAAGCCGGATCCGGTGGCCGGATCCGGTTTTTTTGGTCTGAGCATGCTCAGTAGCTCTGCCCACAGGAGATATATAAAAGCAAGACAATGGGACCCTCAGCCACACCCAACATGCCACCCAAGCCAAGAACCAGGAGCAGGAGAAGGCAGCAGACATCTGCAGCAGCAGCACCATCAGCACCACCCCAAATGGAGCAGCATGCTGAACGGGAGGGGAGTCCAGAAGCAGATGAGAGACGGTAATTATCAAATCCCCCATTCCTCCAAACTAGGGCCATGGAATATCAAGATATTCATTGGCCCTTTGTTTCTCTTTATTCAACAGCCGCCAAAGAGATGCAGCAGCAGCAGCAGAAATGGCATCACTGGCAGCAGCAATACCCACAGCCATGGAGTCTGGCCATCAACAGGACAGCACATCTTCTTCTGGGAGCCCTCCCTCGCATCGTCAGCGTTTGACGGTAAGTTTTTATTTCCAAAATCCATCATCTCTGTAATATATGTCTATTCATTGCCTTTTATTTCAAAACAGGAATCACAAGATGAAGAGGAGCTCCCAGAAGAAGAAGGAAGGGGTGGACAGACGCTTGGAGTGGGCTCACAATTCGTAAGTTTTTTGCATCAAACGCAGAAACACAACATCACACTACACACAACACATAGAAAACAATGTTCTGCAGACCACACACAGCAAACAAATGCCTACATCCAAAGACATAACATTTTTTGTTTTCTTCTCTAGTCTTCCCAATCTGGTGCTCGGCCAAGAGGTCCTCGCAGTGCCTCCCAGGGTCGTCGGCGACAGCAACGCAGCGGTCACCAGCGTGTAAGTATAAATATTTTTGCTTTTTTTTTTGCACTTTTTATTTCATTTCTTTTGTGGAGGCTAATTATGTTATTTTTGTCTTTTTCTTTAACAGCCTTCACAGCGTGCTCCCGACTCTGACGGTGAGGATGGAGGGATTGATGTGGACCGCCTCATCGATCTCGTCAGAGAAAGGGAGCCGCTCTGGAATATGGCTGACCGCTGCCACGCTGACCTGATCATTACCCGACGACTCTGGGAGGAAATCTGTTCTCTCCTTGTGGGCCGCTGGGAGGACCTCGAAGCTCGGGCCCAGATTAAAGAGCGTAAGTATATACAGTAACGGTTGCTTGATGTAAACCAGTGTTTCCCGAACTCCAGTCCTCGTGGTCCCCACGGATCATGTGTTCAGGATTTCTATTTACTATTGAAATCCTGAAAACATGACCCCTGGGGACCATGAGGACTTGAGTTTGTGAAACACTGATGTTGTATACTAACCACTCCTTTCTCGTTTCAGGGAACAGAATTGTGAATCGGTGGCGGTCTGTGAGGGATCGTTTCAAGAAGGAGTTCAATAAAGAGATGCGGGCCCCGAGTGGATCTGGAGGACGCAGGATCAAGTACAAGTACGCACAAGCCCTGTTGTTCCTCCGGGAAACAATGCTCACCAGAAGGTAAATATTACACACCACATGTGAAAAAAATGTTAGATGTAACTTATTTTTTTCAGACAGGGCCATACCATGTCAGTATTTTAATTGTTTTTTTTTCTCTTTATTCCACAGCACGGTGAGCAGCACTCGGGAGCCTGCACGATTGGACCCTTCTGAGGCGATCCCTGAGGAGACCGGCACCGAGGGACACTTCGACCGCCCCGGTACATCTGCACCTTCCCTGCCTTCCCACACATTCGACCCATCTGTCCCATCCACCAGCACAGGAGCATCGTGGCCGCCTACATTACATGAAGCTGCTGGTGAGGAGATCGCTTTCCCTTTACCCCACCCTTCTGCCCCTGCCGCCTCTAGTACACCTGCGGGTACTGGGTGGCAGCGGCAGAGGGGTCAGGAAAAGAGTTATGCGCAAGAGTTATTGCATCTGAATGCATCTTTCCAGAACTGTCTCGAAGTCTTGTCAGAGCAAATCTCCACAGGCTTTCAGCAGATCAACTCCAGCATTCTGGAGGTGAAGACACTTCTGCAAACCATGCATTCAGAAGCAAGATCTTCGCCAAACCACACCTTTTTCAGGTCTGTTGTGGAGCGCATGGAAACACTATCTCCTACCCAGCAGATGCATGTAATGCATTCGTGCCACGGTGCTCTACAGCAGGTTACCTCCCAACCTCCACCTCCCACCACTGTAGTTCCTCCACCTGCACCCCCTCCAGCCACTTTCCATCCTCCCCCTCCTATTACATCTGCACCCCCTCCAGCCACTTTTCATCCTCCCCCTCCTACTACATACCAGCAACCTGCCCAGTACCAGCAACCTCCCCAGTACCAGCAACCTCCCCAGTACCAGTCATCTCCCCACTTCCAGCAACCTGCCCCATACCAAACTCCTTCCCCGTACCAAACTCCTTCCCCATACCAAACTCCTTCCCCATACAACTTTCCATCAACATCATCTGCCCCTACAGTCCCTGCCCAACCCTCCACTACACCACCCACCACCTCTTCTGCTTCCCACATGTCCACCCATTCTGTAGTTTTTTCCACACCTTCACCTCTAACTGTTCCTTCCCCACCACGATCCCAGTCCTCTCTCCACACACCCAGTGTCGAAGTGTCCCGCAGCCCCTCCAGCAGTATTTCCACCCCACAGTACACAGAATTGTAATGTGTGTTTTTTGTAATAAAAATGCCCATTGGGTTTAAAACCTTTATTAAAAAAGTTTTTTGCACTTTAAAAACATTTTACAAAAAAAAAAAAAAATTTAAATAAAAGTTAAATTATCGTTTCACAATGGTTGTCTGTCATTTCTTTCTGCGGCGAACTATGTTTTAAAAAAAGGTTAAATACAGGGTATTTCAAAGGTAAAAAGGTATTCAAAACCAGGTATAACTGTGGGTAAATTTTAGCTTTTTGCCACAGTTGTGTTCCTGGTTGTGTTTGAAGCAAAGTATTTCACCTAAAAAGTTGTGTTTATTGTTGGTGATTTCCTACCAATGTACACAACTTTTGTTAAAAGGTTAAATACTTTGCATAAAACACAACCAGGTACACACCTGTGGCCTAAAGGTAAAAATAGTAAGACCATGACAAGATAGCCAACTTTGGTTGGCAAAGGTATATACTGTTGGTCCAGAAGGTACACAAGTTTAGGGCAAAAATCTCTCACACTCTGTCATCCCAGTGTACTCTGCCTTGAGGTGACATAAAGTATAGTGGAAAATTGTCCCTGAAACCGTCACAGAACTTCTAGTGGTAATATTTCCAATGACAACATCCATCTTCGCCAGTAACTTGCTCTTCTCTCCAACCTGCACTTTCTTCTCTACAACCTGTCAAAGAAGGGCTGTAGGAACATGCTATATCTAGTTTTCCAGTAGCCAATCCCGTTCGGAAGGCCACAAGGGTCAATTTTAAAAACCGGATCCGGCGTAATCCGTCGAAAAACGGATAGAAAAACGGATGAACCGGATGAGACGGATCCGGTTTTGTCTGTCAAGAACAAGACGGATCCGGCAGAAAACCGGATCCGGCACTTCAGGTTTTACAAAACATTTGCCGGATCCGGCATTCCGGCACGACGCCGGATCGCGCCTGACGCCGAAAACCTGATGTGTGAAAGTAGCCTTAGGTAGTAAAGAAAAATGTAGTATTTACAGTATGTAATGTATACAGCTATCATGTGCCCTATGGTTAGCAGTTTTATTTGAGGGCTAGTGTTGGAATCATGCAGAATTGGATATTTGCAATAACAATTGAAATATATTCTTTCTAAGAGAAACGTCTCTCTTCCCAGTTATTAGAATACATAACTCTTCCTTCCAGTGGTTTGCATGCTCCCTTTACACTTATGGTGGAAATAGCATCTGTTATCTGGTATCTCTTAGCACCTTATTGCTTTCCTTTACTGATAAAGGATTGGTGGAAAGACAAAAAAAGCTAAAAGCTAACTGACAACTTTTATGTAAGACATAATTGTCATCGCGATGAGCTGGAGACACTGCACAGTAGCTACTATCTATTGCTGACTACTAAATGCTCAGACTAAAACCATTACCACTTAAGATTACTATATGTTTGCACTTACTGATGTGGCTACTAAAATTTTACTACACACTGGTCTGTATGTGATGCAGATGACTTAATAGGTCATATAACAGTGAGGACCATAAACTTCATATCTAACAATACTTAGAGTAAAATGGACTGGAGTGATTTCTGAGATTAATCTCTTGATATCTATTATTACTGGAGGGCTTGGAAATGAACAAATTCTCTTTCAATTTTCATTTGTAACCCTCTTATGTAATCACAAAGGCAAACTTTAATTGTGCAATTTTCATTTTTCTTTCCCTAAATGATACCTTTATAATCCCGGTAAACATGCAGAGGAAGCGTTGCCTATTTTTATCAGCCTATCAATATACATTATTTTTTTTAGACTAAAGATGCAATTTTTAGCAAGAAGAAAAGAAACAAAAGAAAAAATCTTACTAAAAAGTGTGTGCATCAAGGTGGTTTCCTTTGATCAAGGAGAACGTTGAGATCAGTGACACAGCATCCTTCTGGGTCACTGAGAGCTATGTAGTGGTGAAGCACCTTCGTCTTCTGCCTGATGCTGATCAGTGCAGGGCAGGAGAAAACGCTAGTACCTACACATCTCTAAAGCTGCATGGATGCTGTAGGTCCTAATCCTAGCTACATCTCATGCCTGGTAGAAACTTGGAAATGTAGTAGTACAGTATATACAGTTGTGGCCAAAAGTATTGACACCCCTGCAATTTTGTCAGATAATACTCAGTTTCTTCCTGAAAATTATTGCAAACACAAATTCTTTGTTATTATTATCTTCATTTAATTTGTCTTAAATGAAAAAACACAAAAAGAATTGTCCTAAAGCCAAATTGGATATAATTCCACACTAAACATAAAAAAGAGGGTGGACAAAAGTATTGGCACTGTTCGAAAAACCATGTGATGCTTCTCTAATTTGTGTAATTAATAGCACCTGTAACTTACCTGTGCCACCTAACAGGTGTTGGCAATAACTAAATCACACTTGCAGCCAGTTGACATGGATCAAAGTTGATTCAACCTCTGTCCTGTGTCCTTGTGTGTACCACATTGAGCATGGAGAAAAGAAAGAAGACCAAAGAACTGTCTGAGGACTTGAGAAACCAAATTGTGAGGAAACATGAGCAATCTCAAGGCTACAAGTCCATGTCCAAAGACCTGAATGTTCCTCTGTCTACCGTGCGCAGTGTCATCAAGAAGTTTAAAGCCCATGGCCCTGTGGCTAACCTCCCTAGATGTGGATGGAAAAGAACAGTTGACAAGAGATTTCAACACAAGATTGTGAGGATGTTGGATAAAAAACCTTGACTAACATCCAAACAAGTTCAAGCTGCCCTGCAGTCCGAGGGTACAACAGTGTCAACCCGTACTATCCGTCGGCATCTGAATGAAAAGGGACTGTATGGTAGGAGACCCAGAAAGACCCCACTTCTTACCCCGAGACATAAAAAAGCCAGACTGGAGTTTGCCAAAACTTACCTGAAAAAGCCTAAAACGTTTTGGAAGAATGTTCTCTGGTCAGATGAGACAAAAGTAGAGCTTTTTGGGCAAAGGCATCAACATAGAGTTTACAGGAGAAAAAAAGAGGCATTCAAAGAAAAAAACACGGTCCCTACAGTCAAACATGGCAGAGGTTCCCTGATGTTTTGGGGTTGCTTTGCTGCCTCTGGCACTGGACTGCTTGACCGTGTGCATGGCATTATGAAGTCTGAAGACTACCAACAAATTTTGCAGCATAATGTAGGGCCCAGTGTGACAAAGCTGGGTGTCCCTCAGAGGTCATAGGTCTTCCAACAGGACAATGACCCAAAACACACTTCAAAAAGCTCTAGAAAATGGTTTGAGAGAAAGCACTGGAGACTTCTAAGGTGGCCAGCAATGAGTCCAGACCTGAATCCCATAGAACACCTGTGTAGAGATCTAAAAATGGCAGTTTGGATAAGGCACCCTTCTAATATCAGGGACCTGGAGCAGTTTGCCAAAGAAGAATGGTCTAAAATTCCAGCAGAGCATTGTAAGAAACTCATTGATGGTTACCGGAAGCGGTTGGTCGCAGTTATTTTGGCTAAAGGTTGTGCAACCAAGTATTAGGCTGAGGGTGCCAATACTTTTGTCTAGCCCATTTTTGGAGTTTTGTGTGAAATGATCAATGTTTTGCTTTTTTCTTCATTCTCTTTTGTGCTTTTATCATTTAAGACAAATTAAATGAAGATAATAATACCAAAGAATTTGTGATTGCAATCATTTTCAGGAAGAAATTGAGTATTATCTGACAAAATTGCAGGGGTGTCAATACTTTTGGCCACAACTGTACACAGTGTGCAATAAAGGTATTTGTTGATATAGCAGAGGTTTGGGTTCTTATGCTGCAAAGCTGCGTGTTGATTTTGCAAATCTTTGCATATTAGAGAGCTGTGTATATGTAGCAGAGTTGTGTCTGTAGCAGAATTGTGTATATGTAGCATAGCTGTGTTTGAATTTAGCAAAGTTGTATTTGTAAGTAGCAGAACTGTGTAAGCATATAAGCAGAGTTATATGGATATGTACTATGCATTCAGCAGGGTTATGCATATTTGTTCACAACAGAGACTGTACATAAAGTTTGTGCTGTAATACTGTATGTGTTCAATACACACTGCAGAGAAACTCTAGCAATAGACCTACTACTTCCATGTTCCACCTTCATGCATTAAAGTGACTGCTATTGACCACTCCACTTCTTTACACTGCCAGGTGGTAGGCAATATGTTTTTCTGCTTTTTTTGCTATCTAATTTTTGGCGTCTTATAGTTTGAAAAATGCAGCACATGATGATAATTATGCAGACTTCCTTACTGTTATCATTACCATCACCAGCACTACTGTGTAAAGACCCTCACACACATCAGGTTAAAGTCATCTGAACTTGGCAATTTTGGTAAGACCGGTCAACCTTCTGATGTGCATGGTATCTTCCAACTTTATCTTCTACTTCTCATATCTGTCTCTTTGAATCAAATGAATGTTAGACTGAACCTTGCTATCATGTATATGGGGTAGTTAGTTCATGCAGCCATTGGCTTTCCTCTGATGCAATCTCAGGGAACTGAAGTGTTGCTATTACAGCTGGGAGCTGGATGAATGCACCCATACCTGTCATGTTATCTCCTGTCAGACATCCAGCCTTTGGCTAGGTGTCATAGAAAACAGTAACTTTTACTACATCAGTGCTTGGTACAAATTTATGCGTTCTACTTGAATGTTCCAAAAATTAGCATTCTGCAAAATACAGATTTCTTGCAATTTGCCACTTGCTAATTCAACAAAATGGCAGCCATCTGTCGCTACTATCTTTTTGGACAGTAGAAGGCTGGAAAAAGATTAAAAAAAAAAAAAAAAAATCTCACTGCTCACCTCTCTAGAAACTCAAACTGCTGACTGCCTGATGTCCAGTCCTTTGTGTCTCTGTCACATTGCATCTCCAGTCTGGACTGTCCAGTGTTCACACTAGGCTAGACTTCCAGTCACAATCGGGCCTGGAGTTTACTACACATGGTGCAGGACCTACTTGCGGCCAGAAGTCCCAGTCCAGAGTGAACCGTGGGCTGGAGATGTAATACGATAAAAGCACAGAGGACTGGACAGCAGGTACGGAGCAGCAGGGACTTCTAGAAAAGTAAGCGGTGAGCGCTGTGAGGATTCTCCACCTTCCGCGCCGGAAGCGTGCAGTCATATGGCCGCAAGTATGTTATTTACATACTTCTGATCACATTTCAACTACACTTTCCTTGAGTGAGGCTGCACACATCTAGTCAGTAAATTGCATACATGCAGTCAAGCGCCTGCCCCTCCCGATGCCAGGACAATATAATCCTGTGCGTCCTCTGCAGATTCACAAGTCTGCAGTCACATAGAGTGAATGCAGACTTGTACCCTAAGGTCAGACAACCCCTTTAGTGTTACATTTTTAAAAAATAATAAATTAGCATAAATTTTGACTATTCACTGCCCATAATTCCATTTTATAAAGTGTTCAATAGCAAAACAAAAAAGTACCAGCCTGCATTGTGGTATGTAGTGAACAGTACATGAGCTACACGTGGGTGCCGAATTTTCCTTCTGTCTCAATGTTTCTTGTTTTGAAGCATAGAATTGTGGGACTTCATAGTTGTTTTGCTGAGGGCCTCCCTGGAGACTTTTGGCAATTACTCTGCCTTCCCAAATGCCAGTCTTGTCAGTCAGACAAATCTATGAGCTATTTGACCTCAATGGATCTAGAGAAAATGTGCTTCCACCTAGGACCTTGAATCACTTCAAAAATGGTGACCTTCTCTGCAGTGTCTTCAGTTCTGTAGGAACTTGGTTTAAATAAATACAGAGAGATAATGGATTGAGGGTATAATTTGTCTTACTTTACAAACATTATTTTTTAGAGCAAATGTTAAAGTTCAGTAACAAAATGTTTTAGAAAATGTATCATTTTGTTTGAACTGATTGTAATTTGTGATAATACTATATCAATAGCTCACTAGATAAATTTTAGCATTTATGTCTCTTACATGATATTTTCTTCAGTTCAAATGTTAATGTTCATATCATAATATTGCAACAATCATTTAGCTACCTGTCAACTATCAGTCGTGTTTCTTTTTCTCTTTCTTTCCTTCTTTCTTTCTTCCTTCCTTTCTTTCTTTCTTTCTTTCTTTCCATCCTTCCTTCATTCCTTCTTTTCTCATTGTTTTTCTTTCTTTCTCTTTTTCTATTTCATTCTTTCTTCCTTCCTTTCCTTCTTTCCTTTTCCTTCACTTTTTCCTTCCTCTTTCTTTCTTTCCTTCATCCTTCCTTCTCTTTCATTCCAGTTGCTTTATTTCTTTCTTTTTCTTTCTCGCTTCCTTTCTTCCTTCTCTCTTTCTTTCCCTGTCACTTTAGTTCTTTCAATTTTCTTTCTTTTTCTTTCTCATTTTCTTTTTCTTTATTTGCCCTACTTCCAATACTTCCTTCTTTCCTTCCATCTGTCCTTGCTTCAATCTGGCAATCCTTGCGCTTCATTCCTTTTTTTCTGTCATCTTTCCTTCATTCCTTCTGCTTGTCCTTCCTTTCTTTATTCCTTCCTGCCTGCCTTCCTTCCTATATACAGTAGATTGTTGTCCTTCTTCTCAGATCTGTAGGTTAGAGATAAGTAAAGGGATATATTGGAATGTCTATTTGAATATTAGATTTCTCATCATTTCTACATTGAGATAATAGATTTGTGACTGCAGACCAGTCCTATTATCGCATTTTAATAGTATTTTATGGGTGCTATGCATCGGAATACGTGAACTTCCATTATGAAACTTTTATCAGTGTTGCAAAGTAATCATTTCCCTTTTTTCAAATAATCACTAATTCTACGCTAAGACAATCATATTTAATCATCATCATAATCACATACGTACCGATACTGTTTGAATCCCAACTAAATAAATAATGTGTACTCTCTTTTGTCATGCAGATGTCATACATAACATATAACTGCATTATAAGCTGTGAAGGACAGAAGATAACAGGAGTAGCGTAGTAGTGCCGATTCTTCATTATTTTAATTTCTAATGTCTCCCTGAAGTTCCTATATCAGGTTATATATATATTTTATGGACTGCTATTCTGGAAGCTTTGATAACTTGGTGCTTTCTAGGTAGTCTGTTTGAAACCAGATTATTGCAATGCTAATAAATATCCAGCCTCTATAATAAATATATAATATACATGCCGCGGTGATTGGGTAAGATATAGAGCACATGAATTGCTCATCCATTTCCCAGCTGTTTACTTGTTAGCGATCCCTTATGTAATCCAATTTTTATGACCACTACAGGAATCTGGATTTGTGAACTGAAAAATAATTTGCTGAGTGTTATCAAGCAGCTGTATTTCATTTGATCTTATCCCAGTTCAAGGCAGGTGTATGCTAAATACTGTGCGCTAAATGCTTGTAATTAGTGTGCCTTGGGGCAATGACTGTCATCGTACATTGCCAGGTGGAGTGAGGGCACTGTTAGCATCTCTTTATTAATTTCTGTGAAGTTAAACCCTGCAGACCCATACAAAGCTGCCTCCAGGGTCAATTTTTCATGCATGGATCAGTGGCAAATGAAAAAGATATCGACAGTTTGCCTACACTATCAAATTATCCTTATGCAGGAGATAAAATTATTAATTTGTGTGTAGGAAGGGGGAATAGAAAGCTTCATATCTTTTGTGCCATAACTAACCCGGCATGAGCAACCTACACCATGTAATAATATATTCCCCAGATTACCATGTTATGCTCATGTATGTATCTAGCAGTTGGAGTGTTCCATTCAGTACACACTTTGTATTGCCTTCATTCATGATTTGGTAGAGTCGTAAGGTGAGAACCAGGAGATGGAAAGTCCTTTATAGTCCATTAGCTAGGGGAGTGCAAGGACCTAACACAATAATTGCCCGAAAACCCTGTCTTTGTTGTTTGTTACAACCTTGGTACTAAATATTATTATAAAATGGCAGCCATTTTGAGAAATAATATTAATAAATAATGCCAGCGAAAGATATTATAGCAATGTAGATCTTGTATTGTTCTGTTCCATAGGAAGCAAAGCTTTCTGGCAGAAGTAGTTGGTGTCATATTGTTCATATTAAAAAGATCCAATCTTTACTTAAAGGAGTATTCTTGTTTCTAAAACCCCTTCCCCCACTACAGTTTGTCTTAAATAAGCAACATGTGCTTTACTTACACTCCCCAGGTGCAGCACTCAGTTTCTTCCGATGCTCCTGGTGTCTATAATGGTCTACATCATCGATGTCACATCAACAATTCTGGAGCCAATAACTGAGCTCAAGATGTCAAGTCGGACTGAGTCGCTGAGATCAATTACCTGCTGCAGCGCTGTTGAAGTGACATTGCGTTGGAGACTCCGTTCTTGATCTGGGAAATGTGAGTAAAGCACAGTTTCTTAAGTTAAAATAAACTGTAGCCGGTGAAGAGAGGTTTTCTGAAACCGTAATTCCCCTTTAAAAGAGAATTTACTGACTTGTTTTATGAAATATTTATATTGCCAATTACATATTAATGATGAAGCATTCTTTCTTTATGACACTGCTTTGTGCCATTCTATTGTTTCTCTTAAAAATGGAAATTGACAACTGGGTGTTAACATTCTCCCTCTTTATGGTGTGGTCTCTCCGCAATCTGAAAATATCAGCACTGATTGGACAGTTTCACAATATGTTTGGACACTCCCTCATCTGTGAACATCCAGCCGTTAACCACTTCAGGACTTGACCATTTGTCGTTATTGCACTGTTTTTCAAAAGCTGCAACTTGTTTATTTTTTACCTCAACATACCTGTATGAGGGTTTATTTTTTTAACAAATTGTAGTTTTGAATGACGCCATTACCTTTTTACATATAATGTACTGAAAAAAATGAGCAAAATTCCAACTAAGGTAGACTGGTGAAAAAACATGTAATTCCATATTGTTTTGTTTATTTTGTTTTTACAACATTCGTTGTGCGGTAAAAGTGACCTGTCAACATGATTTTTCAAGCATTT
This sequence comes from Dendrobates tinctorius, assembly GCF_039654945.1. Lineage (NCBI taxonomy): Eukaryota > Metazoa > Chordata > Amphibia > Anura > Dendrobatidae > Dendrobates > Dendrobates tinctorius. The sequence continues at coordinate 53,627,098 of NW_027361732.1, forward strand.
TATAAAGGTATGATTTTAACATTTATGCATATTATTTTTAGATCTTTGAAAACATTATTTACTAATTTCTCCTTTATTTTGTAGTCCCCTATGGGACTTGAACTTACAATCTACATGAATATGATATTCTCCTATAAAGCCCCGACAAAGGCAGGGCTTCACAGAAGGGCAACCATGATGTCAGTGATGGGGGCATTCAGAAGGTGTCTGTCTATCGTGGAAAACCATTGGTACCCTGCCTGTTGTGAGCTCATCTGTTCATTCACCTTTTGTGTCCGAGGATCTCCCTCTTCTGGTGAAGGAAGGTAGTGAGGCTGATTTGGATGAAAGAAACCAAACACCTGATCAGGTGGATTGTGACTGTGTAACAGGAACTTCAGACTGGATATAAGGCAGCCGACGCCCTTCTGAGTGGCTGGTGATTTCTCTGCTGGTTTCTTGGAGACCAGTCTGATTCCTGCTTCCCAAAGATAAGTTTTTGCTCTGCTATTGAACTTATTAGTTTTGGTTTTGTTTACCTTGTTTTTTTTAGTTCAGCCATCCCCGGCCGGGGGTGTTCTGGATTCTTATTCCTTGATCAGTGTTCTCTTTTGCTCTGCTTTCAGAATATTCTGAGTGCTGATATAGGGTTTGAAGTCTAGTGACTTCAGGGTCCTTTTTGCTTTTCAGTTGTGTTGGTAATATTTTTAGCAGGGTTTTCTCGGATTGCAGACAGCAGCTTTTCTGTCCTGTCCTTTTTAGTTAGCTTGGGCCCCATTGTTTGCTCAATCTATCTTTCTATCTGTGCTAGTGTTTTCATCTTGTTTCACTGTCATTATATGTTGGGGGCTGCCTATTGCTTTGGGGTCTGCTCTGGGGCAGTCAGTTTTTCTCTTTTCTCTCTTTAGGCTTATTTAGATCTCTGGCTGTGACGAGGTGTCTAGGATCACCATAGGAACACTCCACGGCTTCTGCTAGTTGTGTGATAGGATTAGGGGTCTGCAATCCGCTAGTTTCCAACCTCTCTGATTTTCTGGGCTGAGCTTGTGTTTTGTTTTTTCCTCCTCGGTGACTCAACCATAACACCTGCCATTGAGTCAGAGGGGTTTATTGGTACATGCATTTATTCATTGTCAACCAGACCATTTAAATGCTGCTGTCAATGATTCACAGTGGCATCTAAAAGACTAAACTGCAATGATTGGAGCTAGCCACTGTTGCTGTTGTTAGAGACAGATGACCCACAGCTGGCATCTGCCTTGTATGAAGCAAGCTCAACTCCTTATCCTTCTTAAGGGCCTTTCTCACATAGCGAGATTGCTAAAGCATCACTGATTTTGTGACGCAACAGCGATCTCGCTAGCGATCTGGCTTTGTGTGACACGTACCTGCGACCGCCCCCCCCGCTGGATATCACTGATCGTGCTTGAATGGCCTGGGCCATTTCTTCATCGTTGGCGTCCCGCTGGCCAGCGTGCATCGCTGTGTTCGGCGCCGCCTAGCGTCGTCGTTGGCGATGCAGAACTTCATGGACGCAAGCAGAAGTCGTCAGGATCGCTGCAGTGTTACAGGTAACAGCAACCCCCGATGGATTGCTGTGTAGGCAAGGTGACCTGACGGACGGACGGACTAGTCAGAGTGAAGAAGGAAAGGTTTGCACAGTGTAGGTCAGTTATTACAATGGGGGAAACAGCTAGGAAAGTGTAGTGGATGCCCAGTACCTTGGGTTGACCATTAGATGGCAGGGAGGAGTGTGAGCAAAGGACTTGACATCAGCTTAGGGCTTTAGAAACCGTTGGTCATGGGTGGCGGGGTTATAGTGACAGGGGACCGGGAGAGCTATAAATACTGAGGGAGGGTTCCAGAAGGTTCCAGTCCCCAGGGGGAGCTCCAGTGACAGGAGGACTGCGACAGTCTGTGCGCTGTGAGGAGAATCTAAACCAGGGGGACTGAGGAGAGAGAATGTCAGGGGGGTGGTCCTGATAGGAAGAACCGCAGAAGGGACGAGGCACTGGGTGTGAGACACCGTATTTGTCACGACGACTGATCAGTGGAAGCGCTGTTGGTTTAAGGGCCTAAGGCGGCCACAGTGACGGACCTGTCAGGAGCGTCGACGAGTGAAGAGGGGACGGTGTGTGCATACACGTCCCCCAGTGTAACGTGCGGTGTGTAAGAAGCGGCCCTGGAAACGGAGGGCCGTGAGGTAAAGGAAGTGCGGTGTGCTTCGGAGGCCGTCAGGCGGACGGCAAGTGAGAAATAAACTTGGACTTGTTGCACCCAGAATCTGCCTCCATCGTGTCTCTGTTTTTATCTCTGCGCGGTAAGAAGAGGGACCACCCCCCAGCTCGGCCCACCGACCTCTACAGCTGTATCGCTGCTGCATCGCTTGAGAGATTTGCCGGTTTGGCAGCTCACTAGCGACCATTTAGCCTTACACCAGCGATCCTGACCGGTCGCATCGTTGTCAGGATCGCTGGTGCATCACTAAATGTAACAGGACCTTTATCCAGTTGGATCCACTTTTTATTCCATGCAGACTTTCTCACTCAATAGTGCCCAAGGCTATTTTGCTCCACATTTTATTTTTCTTCTTGATTGCAGTGAAAACACCAGTAGTGTCTTGGCATTATTCAGTGTGGTGGACTTTGGTCTCCAGAAAAGTTGTGGATGTATTGGAAGAACCCAATACCATCTACACTCTTTAACAGAGCTGTATGCTGATCAGATGGCTCCTAGTCTTTAGACATTTCCCCATATTGTTGTTTAGTACATATGAAATGTATTTGCCTCTTGGTTTTGCCACAGTTTATCAGCATTTTTTTCATATATGGTAGTGGCTTGGCTTCCAGCAGCAACACACTGTAGATATGCGAAAACTTATTCTTTAACTGGGTAAAAAGCTGCGTAAATATATGTTTGAGTTCAAAAAGATTTCTCATTTTTTAGCAGTTAGCTACTGAGGCAAAGTTTTCATTTCCCACCTAGCTCTCACTTTATTCTTTGTTTGATCACATTTTTTCCCTTTAAGGCTATGCTTAAAATCCTCACACCTTGTGCTCAAGGGACATTGTGCACTTTTACACTTTTTTGCATATGTTTTAAGTTAAAGAAAAATCAATGATGCCATAGCATCAGCATCCCAAAAGACAAAGATTTTAAGTTTCTTTGTACACAATATGTGCCTGGAGACCATATCTGTACTGCTCTGTTGTAGACATCAAAGAATAGTAATACCACAATTTAAACCCAATGACCTCAGTATATTTGATGTTTAAGGTTTGTCTGCCTTAGAGTGCTGCGTGTTTACCTACAATGCTTAAAAATGCTGTATCATCTTTTTTCCAATAAACCAGCTTTAGGAAATAGGGTAAAATATTTATTCTATGAAAATACAGATAATAACTTGTGTTTCAAGTTTGTATTTTTTCCCTTTTCGTACATTTTCTAGTGCTAAGAGGCTAATCACTTTTTTCATACATCACAACTGATTAATTACTTTTTTATTCATAGAAATCCATTTCTTAATGCATGTACTATTAGTTTACAAGTGCAAGTGTAGTACCCCTAAAAAGAACAAAATATGTCAGTATAAGCAAAATATGGATGTAGCTAGCAATGGAGACAGAGTTATTTGCTAAGCCTGTGAGCGTGCTCATTAAGGTAAATGGTAACATTATGTAAATAGGGATTGTGGTCAGGTGTTACCCAATTTCATCATACAGCTACCATATAATGGTAGATATGACTTTCGCACAGTTATTCTACAGAATGAATAAGTGAATACAGTACAGTTAAGTCTACTCACTTACAGGCAATGCCGTCTCTGATTGTAGACATTTTGATTTCTTTGCTTCTCAATCTGTCCCAGACCACTATGTCATCTTCTCCTGAGATGCGACCATCCAGGAATCACTGGTGAGTGAACTACTGCAAGTGCTGCCTCAGTGACCAGTGGTGACATCATCAAAATTATCTCCAGTCTTTTGTTTTATTTCAACTAAAATACTTTACTCTGGCTGTGTTTTTTTACCATACAACTATAGGATTAGTAAAGGATAGGTGTCTTATAGACGCCTTTCTAGGACTAATCCGTGGGCTTGATGTCACCGGACAATTCAAAGGTGACATCAACCACACAAAAATTAATCTCACTTGCCACTGCTACAGGGCAAGTGGGAAGAGCTGGGCAAAATGCCAGAATTGGCACATCTGATAGATGTGCCTTTTCTGGGCAGCTGTGGGCTGCTATTTTTAGACTGGGGGGGAATATCCATGGCCACTTACCAGCTTGAGAATATCAGCCCCCAGCTGTCTGCTTTAGCAAGGCTGGTTGACAAAGATGGGGGGACTTGACATTTTTTAAAATTATTTATTTAAAAAAATTAAAAAATAGGGCGTGGGGACCCCTCTATTCTGGATAACCAGTCTTGCTGAAGCTGACAGCTGAGGAATGCAGCTCCCAGTTGTGAGTTTTGCCTGGCTGGTTATCAAAAATACACGTGGACTAACGCCTTTTTTTTAATCATTAATTTACAGCACAGGAACTGACCAATGAGTACTCCCATCAGCAGCTCCTACACTCACTGTTATTAGCGGCTGCAGGCATTGGATGGTGGGAGCAGTAGCCCCATCAGCTGACACCCATGACCGGAGGAAAGCTTTATACCTCTGATCACAGCTGCACTCTCATGCTGTCTCTTGACAAGGTGGGAACTGCAGCTCTCTGACCGGCAGGAATGATTTCACCGCCGATCAGAAGCGGTGTTTGCCGTGCTGTCATGCACATGACAGTGTGACAAACACCCGGTGTTTAGGCAGCCGAATCTTAACAGCCACACAGACTTCCTGGTGAAGTCCTTGTTCAGTGTCTGTGCCCGAACAGTTAATGTTCAGTACGGATGTCGAACTTTACTGTTCAGGTTCACCCATCTCTAACTATGACAGATTCACCCTCTATCTCACACATACTGCTCCTAAATCCCATTTTCTAACACAGATGGCTACTTCATGTTATTATCATTCTTATATTGATTGCTCGCCTAGTTGACCATTTTTTATTACACAGACTTGTCCACCATGCCTCCTCTTTTTCATAGAGACTGCTCGCATACCTCCCTTTTGCAAACACTACTTCCCAGTCCTCTCTTTTCCCACAGCTGTTTCTTACTGAATCTGCTTCTCACGCCCCTCTCTTTCATATAAGCTTATACTCAGGTGCCCCCTTCTATGAAACACACTGCTCCCCATAAACCTACCCTGCACAAGCAGCTACCACCACCATACTATTTGATATATAATGTTCCTTATACCTTTCCGCCCCCTCACAAACTGCTCCCAATGACTCTTTCTGGAAAAAATTGCAGAACATCCTACATGATTGTGTTTTGTTTTAGTATTTTCTTTAATACCATCCTAATTCCTAACACTGCTCTTTACTTCAATTACTGGGCTCACCATTGCCTAAATTCATAGGAATGAACATGTTGGTAGTCAATTTTCCTTAGTGGTCCTGTGGTTCTGCGTGTTTCTGAACATACACAGATACAGGAGATTTTACTGTCAGTAGTTACGTATATGCTGAGGTCAATTCACTATCTCACGTAAATACTGTAGATGGCAACTGAATCTTTGATTTGGGCATATCACCATTCTTATTTAAAGGGTCCTAGAACCTCTATGGGTGAAGATTTTCCAGCAGACAACTCAATCTCAGGCAATAATTATACTTTTTTTTTACCAAAATGCCTGTGAGTTTCTGAAACCATTGAGAAGCTATGAAATGTGTATCACAATCGACATTAAACATATATAGAAATTGCGAAGGATATGAGTTAAATAAATTCTAAATATTATATGCCACTCCCATCATGGAAAGTCTCAAATCTTTATTTCCCAACTGGAGATGAATGAAGCAACCCAAGACATCAGATTCATCTGACAATATTGCAAGAGGATACATTTTTCCACAGCCCTTCTAGATTTTTTCCAAGGTAGCTTCACATTTTAACACTTCGGTGGCACCAAGTAATCAGAAGCAACTCATATTGGTACCGGCAGAGTAATAGTTATAGGTTATAATCCAATCCATATTACTGGGGAACCAAGCAGCCCTTCCAACAAACATATCCTTCTTCTGTCTAGGAAATATCTGATCTTTTAAAGTATAAGTTTCCAGAGCAATGTGAGGTTTAGTTTATTCGATGAGAAATAATTGCAATGAGTTTCACCAATGTACTGAGCTGCAGAAGGTGGTAATCATAGCAAAGATGATCAAGTAACAAAAATAATGCAAAATTAACAGCAAGAATAGTAATAGAATAGTAATAACAATGAAGAAATAATTCATGCAATAATCAGTATAATAATACTAATAATATTGATTACATAATAATAAATAGAAAAAATAATACTAATAATACTAGTAATTCATATAATATTATTGAATATTTTTCCAGTATATAATGCCTTCCTCAGTGCACAATTATCTTGAGCAAGTTATCTAGTAATACATACCGTGAATAGATTGCTCTAATTTAGGTGTATAGCACATAACATGTATCATGCCACTAAAAACCACTCTTTTACCTCTTATGGGAAGAATATAATTTCTGTCCCCTTCAAACCTATTGGCGTAAGAGTTGGACATTAAAATGTTCATATGCAGTACATACATTTTGTGCAGTTTTACACCACATTATAAGACTTGTTAAATCTTCCCTATGACCGTGAGAATTACAGAGCCGGGCTTCAGTGTGACCTTGTGTCTCTTTTAATCATTAGCCATAACAATACGTTAAGAGGATCTCTAATATGTGACACAGGAAAGGGACACCATTTGATTTGTGTTTATGTGACCCCTTTTTTTTTTACTCAACTTTATTAAATCAGAGAAAGGATCTGGCTCATTATGACTATTACTGAGCTAATAATAATTATGTAGAGAAATGGTGTTATTGAAGCAATAGATGCTATTTTATGGAGGCAATCCCGATATGCTGATTTATGTATTGTGCGCTGGTGCGTGAACTTTCGATGACCCACCATTCTTCAGAAGGCTCTCTGTTTTGGTCATTGAACACATGTTAAGATGCAGATGTCATTTAAAGCACATTTGTAATACACGGTTGACACATTTTAGTTTGCATATGAATAGTTTTTTTTATAATTTATCACTAATCCTTACTTTGTATTGTACATTACGTGCAACTATATTTTTTGTTCTCTTTGCCATTTTTCTTTAAATATGTGCCATATATATTAATAGACTATAGGTTCCAACTGTATAAAATGGAAATAATGGACATGGGCTATATATAGTAGACATGAACTAACATTACACACATTGACATGAAGACATCCAGAAAGGCTTTTAGTAAAATCTATTTGAAAAGATTGTCGAATTAAACTGTTGGAAGAAATGAGGCGACATAGTAGGATGAAAGCTAGAGACATATATTCTAAAAGGTTTCTAAATTATTGGTTAGTTTTTCAATTTGATGTACAAATTAAAGGAGTTGTTTAACTTTTTTTAAAGTGTCAGAAAGCAGATAATGCATCAAAACACAAAACAATTCCCCTGTGTTCCACCAATTTAAGTCAGTTGTCCTGTAATAATGACTTTTTTGACTACCCTCAAAATAGTCAATCACAGGTCTCAATGATGATTGTAGCAGGGTCAGCATGTGACCACAGAGGGCAGTGATTGACAGCAGCAGTCGCCTGAAGGTATTCATGCTATCTTTACTGAAGAACAGCTAACAAAGATCGACAAGACCAGTGTAGCGGTGGGTGATTTTAAAAGTTATTTTGTTTTTAAATTCATTCACTGCTTTCTGGACATTAAAAATTTAACAAACCCTTTACGGTTGAATTTACACATCCGTGTTTTATGGTCTTCGTATGGACCTTGTTGCATGGTCCGACCGTAGGTCTTCTGAGCTGAACTGAATAGCCATATGTCATACAGCAGTCAGAAGACTCGCGACAGGTCCATGTGGTCCATGAAACACTGATGTGGGAATCCAGCCTTATTCTTTATTTGAAAGTTGCACACAATTTCCACTAAGTTTTTATTGTAATTAAGGTAGGCCACAATTGTTTTGCATTCACAAATTTGTTCATGAATATATACATGATACCAGCATGTAAAACAGTGATACACAACACACTAAAAATTGCACTTTCCACTGAATTTTGAAGGTTATTCAAAAATTCCAGATAGTTCTATAATGATTTCAAAAGTTTACAAATACAAAAGTTTGTGAACTCTTAAGCATTCACAATATTTGTGCATTAATTTGACCTAAAGCTGAATTTAATTTCCCACAAGTTGTACAGCTAGATAAAGAGAGCCAAATCAAACAAATGAGTAAAAAATATTAAACTTTGTCACTTTTTAAATGAGTAAAATAATCAAATATCACATGTCTGTGAGTGGCAAAAGTATGTGAACATCTAGGATTAACAGCCAATTATAAGGTGAAATTAGAGTCTGTTGTTTTCAATCAATGGAATGACAATCAGGTGTGAGTGGCTGACCTGTTTTATTTAAAAATCTGATCTTCACAATAAATAGTTTGTGGAAGTGTATCATGGCATGAACAAAAGATATTTCTGAGGACCCTACAGGAAGAGTTTTTGATGCCTTTGAGGCTGTTTCAAAACCATCTTAAAGAGTTCAAACTTCACAAATGAACAGGCAATCATATTGTGTGCAAACATAATAAATTTAAGGCCATTACCCTCCTCAGGAGTGGTTGACTAACATCTTTGGTCTAGCATCTTTGGTCTATTCGTGTGGACTCATTTATTTAAATGTGGCATTACATTTGCTTTTATCTACCAGCGCATGTGCGGGTTTACGGAGGAGTGTTGTATGTGATAGCGCGCTCTGGGCCTCGGCGCGTGCGCGGTCCTCCCCGGTGGGCGGGTCGCGTGGCTGATTCCTCACATAGCACCGCGCATGCGTGGTGTTCGGTGATGGAGTCTTCACGTGACCGGGCCTGGGCGGGGATGGGCGGCGCGCTCGCTGTGGCCTTGTAGCACGCATCATCAGGCTGCGCTCCTGATGTGACCTGGCTCTAGCTGATGCTGTCATCTGGGGAGAGGGAACTCTGCCGATAGAGGGATTTGTGAGTCCACTCAGGATTGGTCCATTTGGGTTGGCGCCACTATTATGTGATTAGGGATTGGCGGTTCATATATGGATATGTATTACTGCAAGGGATTGGTGTGTTATTTCTATGGATACCTCTGATGCATTACAACCATTGGTGGGTTGATTTGGGGATTGATGTTTATATATGAGATGTTTTTGTAATATCTTTAATATGATTATGATTATCATTGTTAACGATTGGATAAGTTGTGTTATTGAATATATATGTAACTGATGGATGTATTTATATGTATTTTATATATAGATTCTTTGTGATGGGTGTTACCTAGATGGTGATTGGCTGTGCCACACTATAAAAGGCCACCATATGTACTGTTATGTTATACTTGAAAAAGGCCACAATATGGCCGAAACGTATTTTATACTAGCAGAATACATTTTTGATACAATTTTTCACCCAGACCGGATGCTGTTCCTCTTCCTTACTTTGGACTATTGTTCATTTGGGTCCATGAACCTTTGAACTGGCATCCAATCCTCCGTTGTGCTGTCGGCTGCTTTTGCTATTTATGGTTGACTAACAAAGTCTACTTCAAGGACAAGGCACATAATAATATGCAATGTCACAAAGGAATCCAAGATAACCTTAATGCAACTAATGGCCTCTCTCACTTTAGCTAATGTTAATGTTCATGAGTACATCATCAGTTTGCTAAAGATCACCTGGAACAATGAGAGATGAGATCAAGATAGATCTTTTTGGTTTAAATGAGAAATGATATGTTGAATTAAGAAAAATACTGATTTATGCCAGAACAACCTCACACCATCAGTGAAACATGGTGGTGGTGGTAGTATTATGGTTTAGGTCTGTTTGCTGCTTGTTGGCCAGGATGGTTTGACATCATTGAAGGAACAATAAATTCTGAATTACACCGATGAATTCTAGAGTAAAATGTCAGGATATCTTTCCATGAGCTGAACCTTAAGAGAATGTGGGTGATGCAGCAAACAATGACTGAAAGCACACAAGTCGTTCTACAAAACAATGGTTAAAAAATAAAGTTACAATTTTAGAATGGCCAAGTCAAAGTCCTGACCTTAATCCAATAGAAATATTATAGAAGGACCTGAAGCGAGCAGTTCATGGGAGAAAACCCATCAATGTAAGAGAGTTGAAACTTTTTTAAAGGGAGGCATGGGCTAAACTTCTGCCAAGTCTATGTGCAGAACTTATCAACAATTACTGGAATCAGTTACATGCAATTATTGCTGCTCAAGGGGTTAATGCCAGATATTGGCAGAATGTTCATATACTTTTGCTTCTCACAGAGATGTGATATTGGAGCATTTGCTTCATTTAAAAAACGACAGTCTAATAGTTTTCCTCACATATTTGATTTTGCTCTCTTTATCTACTTGAAGGACTTACGTGAAAATCTGAAGTAGTTTTAGGTTATATTTATGTATTAATATTTCTAAAGGATTTTCAAACTTTCAAGCACCACTAAAAATAAGTTTTCATGTCTCATTCCTGTAATTTTTAAGCCATTACTAGATTGGAATAAATGACAGTTTACAATGTGTCTTGGTAAGATGGAAATGTAAAAATTGAGTATACTTGAAGCATATGTTTACATTTTCGGAAAGTTTATTAGTGATTAGTCATCAAATATGAATGTCAACTGCACATTTTGCTTATGCTGTGGATCATTTCACTCCACACACTGGACATGCAAGCCCTTTCTACTGAGTATGAAAGAACTTTGAGTGGGGGTTAAACTTTTCTGTAATATATAGCATGCAGATGTCATTGTCCTATATTGCTGTATTTATGTTGACCAAGAATGAAAAGGGAACTAAATTCTTAGACAATCCTGATGTGGCATGGATTGCTTTTGAAACACTTTGAATAACAAAAGATAAAAAAAAAGTATTTGCTTGGACTGTTGCATGGCAATATTCTAAGATTGGAACATGTGACAGCTGGAAACATGCATAGCATTGCTTAGTCTGGTGTATTGAATTTTCTCCAGATATCCTGCTTCTTTTATTTGATATAAAGCTATGCACAACCAATCATCTCTGCCCCTCCATGTACAACTTGTAATTTGTTTATTACTTGTAACACGCATACTGCTGTCTAAGGACAGTCTGCAGCCTCTCCTGTGCCTTGGATCTGTGTTTGTGACTACATAGTATTCTGTTCACAAATTTGAATTATCAATATAACTATACAGTAAAGGAAATAAGTATTTGATCCCTTGCTGATTTTGTAAGTTTTCCCACTGACAAAGACATGAACAGTCTATAATTTTAAGGGTAGGTTAGTTTTAACATTGAGAGAATATCAAAAATAAAATCCAGAAAATCACATTGTATAAATTATATAATAATAATAATCTCTTTATTAATATAGCACCAACATATTCCGCAGCGCTTTACAGTTTTTTGCACACATTATCATCCTTATATAAATTAATTTGCATTTTGCAGTGAGAAAGAAGCATTTAATAACTCTGGCAAACAAGACTTAATACTTGGTTGCAAAACCCTTGTTGGCAAGCACAGCAGTGAGATGTTTTTTGCAGTTGATGATGATGTTTGCGCACGTCAGGAGAAATTTTGGTCCACTCTTCTTTGCAGCTCATCTCTAAATCATTAAGATTTTAAGGCTGTCTCTTGGCAACTCGGAGCTTCATCTCCCTCCATAAGTCTTCTATGGGATTAAGGTCTGGAGACTGGCTAGGCCACTCCATGACCTTAATCTGCTTATTTTTGAGCCACTCCTTTGTTGCCTTGGCTGTATGTTTTGAGTCATTGTCTTGCTGGAAGACCCAACCACGACCCATTTTTAATGTCCTGGCAGAGGGAAGTAGGTTGTCATTCAAGATTTTACAGTACATGGCTCCATCCTTTCTCCCATTGATGCAGTGAAGTAGTCCTGTGCCATTAGCAGAGAAACACCCCCAAAACATAACGTTTCCACCTCCATGCTTGACAGTGGGGGCGGTGTTCTTTAGGTCATAGGCAGCATTTCTCTTCCTCCAAACAAGGAGAGTTGAGTTAATGCCAAAGACCTCAATTTTTGTTTCATCTGATCACAGCACCTTCTCCCAGTCACTCACAGAATCATCCAGGTGTTCATTGGCAGACTTCAGATGGGTCTGTATATGTGTCTTCTTGAGCATTGAGACCTTGCGGGCCTTGCAGGATTTTAAACCTTTGTGGTGTAATGTGTTACCAATGGTTTTATGGGTGACTGTGGTCACAGCTGCCTTGACATCATTAATAAGTTCCCCCATGTAGTTTTAGGCTGATCTCTCACCTTATTCATGATCAAGGATACCCCACGAGGTGAGATTTTGCATGGTGTCCCAGATCGATGTCGATTGAAAGACATTTTGTAATTTGGTATCGCTTCCATATTCTTACTATTGCACCAACAGTTGTCTCCTTCTCACCCACCATCTTACTTATGGTGTTGTAGACAATTCCAGCTTTGTGCAGGTCTATGATCTTGTCCCTGACATCCTTATAAACCTCTTTGGTCTTGCCCATGTTGTAGAGGTTAGAGTCTGACTGATTAATAGAGTCTGTGGACAGGAGTCTTTTACATACTATGTAAAACAACTGTCTTTAATGCAGGTAACGAGTTGATTATGAGCGTCTAACTGGTCTGAAGGAGTCAGAACTCTTAATGGTTGGTAGGTGATCAAATTCTTATTTCTCACTGCAAAATACAAATACATTTATATATGATAATTTATACAATGTGAATTTCTGAATTTTATTTTTCATCAATGTTAAAATTAACCTACCCTTAAAATTATAGACTGTTCATGTCTATGTTAGCGGGCAAACATACAAAATCAGCAAGGGATCAAATACTTATATCCCCCACTGTAACTTTTAATAAATGTGATAACCACGCCTCCCTAGTTGCATTAACTGTACCCTCTACTTGCAATGTGCTGTTATTTACATTGTTTATCTGATTTTAGTGGTAGAACTTTGGTCGATTCTGCAAAATAAGACCACCTTGCTCAAATGCTGTTAATATTAGCTCCAATTGCATATTATGTTTGAAAATAAGTACATTTTATTGTATATGCTGGAGCATATATAAAACAAGAGGGAGCGCTAAAGCAAAAAACTGAAATTGGCCTTGTTAGTACTGGTTCGTGTTGTCACTTAGCATGGTTTCTTAAAGTTGTTGTCCCCGTGCCTTCTTTCCAGCCATAGGCTTGCAATTCCTTTTACTCCATTCTTATTTCTCATTTCTTTCATTTGCTATCATTGATGTGATTTTGGGTAGATAGTATCTTGTGTATGTTCATGGAGGACATAAGACAAGACATGGAGCTACCATAGACTGTGCTCTCTTAGTAAAGGGTGTTTCTCCTCCACTGCTTGGACTGCTTCTCTGTTATATACTGTATACTTTTAAATACATAGGGAATGAAAGACATTTCTATGAAGGGAATGAAACAAGAACTTTGCATAGTTCATAATCTATAGTGGAAGTTGTAGCAATCCCTCCACTAATAGGTGCAGTTACCTAAATATCTGTAGATGATCCTGAGATCCTACATGAAAGTTGTTCCTACCTGCCAGTAAACTATATTTATAAAAGCCTATAGTCAGTCTGCTTATTGGACACAGCATGTTATACAGTAATCTAGTTTATTGATGGGCTCTAAGAAAAATTTGGATTCCTGAAGAGTTTTATGTATGTTTGGAATGTTCTTGCGGGAAATTAATGAGAGTAGATTAGGAATTTATGTGGAACATAAGAAGTGAAAAAGAGACAGCATAGCATGTTGTGACTAGGGTCCTAACGGGACTCATGGGGCGCCCCTTGAGAAAGGCTTATAAGCCGAAACGCACGTCGGGGTGATGCTCCTGGACTGGACCCTTGCTCTCACGTCTATTTAGGTAAATTTCAACACTATATGGGAATATTTGAGAAGCGGGTGGTTCTTTGCACATGCACTTTTTCTGAGATGGGTATCGCTACATTACGCAGTCCTATGTGTGGGCGCTTGGTATTTTTAATTCCAAGATTATGTTAATGTTATAGTCTATCCTTTACCATATGAATGTAGTTGTGTATATACATACATTTTGTCTTTACCCTCGCATGATATTATGTGCACTTATCCATTGAGTGTCTTTTTTTCTCCAACATATGCCTTGTGGGTAGCTTTTTCCCTCCATGTATCTGTGTAATTTAATAAATATTTGTTAATCTCATTATATTTGGATTTTGATCGTGTTTTTTTCATTGGTTGGTACAATGACATATATGTGCATCTTTGAATATTTCCAGAACACACAGAAAAATATATTTTCCTCGTACAGAATCTTTATTCGTAATTAGAGTTTCTGGTAGGAAATGACCCTTGATTTTTTTCTTCCACAACACATAGCATTCTAATTTGAAACTGCTATACCAATTACAAGCCTCCATGGAGCAGTTTAAAGTGATACAATCAAGTCACACTAGGATTAGAATATGTTGTAGGGAAACCACATGGGACGGCAAACACAAGCAAAACTACAGGTTTATGTCTTTAAATTGTCTCTAAATAGCAGTGGTAGTCACCTCTCTGCTACTTAAGTATTGTTTCCATAAATCATAAAAATACAGTGAACCAATATGGTTCCATGTACATTAGCAGTTATGTCTTAGCCTCTTGGCCTTTACATAGATTACCTTGCATTTTCAAATAAGGCAAACTATTAGGAAATTTAGAAAACACAATTCAGCTCCCAAATGATTTCTTTTTACATAGAGTACTGTTTTTCAGAAAATACATTCCAGAAACTGAGGCACCAATGTGACAACTTTCCTTTAGTTTTGGGTCTCTTAATTCAGTATAAGCAATAGTCGTGTTATATATCCACTCATTAGGACAGATGACAGCTACTGCAGCTGTCTAAGTTCCAATCAAATCTGAATAATTAAATATCCAGAAGGCATCCTAGACAGTATGTGGAAATACTAGAAAAAAAATGGAAATGCATAAAAGAGAATTTCCACACTGTTTTTCCTGTAGGTGCTAGTATAGAGTGTTATAGTGATTCTTCAAGTAGACTAAGGCCTGGATCACACTTCCGTTTTTTTAAATCCGTCCAAATCCGTCGTTTTCCGTTAAAAAACGGATCTGCCATGTTTTTGGCGGATCCGCTTTTTCCCATAGACTTGCATTAGCGGCTACCGCGGATCCGTCAAATAAACGGATCCAAATGGATCCGTTAGCATCCGTTAGCGGCAAAAAACGGAAACGGATCCGTTTGGCGGACACAAAAAACGGATGTGTGAAACAGGGCTTAAGAGTGAATCTTAGTAATCATTCTTCCTATATGCACAGTTAGAGGGTAGATTTACCTTATATCATTAGGTAGCATGGTGGCTCAGTGGCACTGGGGACCTGGGATCAAAACCAACTGCGGACATCTGCAAGGTGTTTGCATGGGTGTTCTCTAGTTTCCTCTCACACTCCAAATACATACTGATAGGGAATTTAGATTGTGAGTCTCAATGGGGACAGTGATGATTATGTCTGTACAGTGCTGTGGAATATGATAATGCTATATAAATATAATACATATTACTGTTTTTTACTTACACAGGACTTCATCTTCAATCTACAGACAAGAATCAATTGAGGAATAGCAAAGGTTTTCTGGATTTTGCAGCACACATAACTGCTGCAGTCAATCTTTGAGATCAATCTGCAGGGTTTCTGAGCTCAGTGATTGGCTGCAGTGGTGATGAGCACTGTAATCATGACCTCATCACTGCAATCAATATACAGAGACTGGAACAGTATCTGAGAGCCAGTGCTGGACTTGGGGAGGGTGGCTATTATCTGGTTTTATTCTTTTAACACAAATCTTGATAATAGAGAACAAAACCCTAAATGTGGAAATCCTTTAAATACAGAGATGGTAAACTGATTAAATTTTCTGATGACACAAAGCTAGGTGGGATAGCTAATACTAGAGAAGAGAGAGAGAGGATTCAAAAAGATATAAATAAACTGGAGCAGTGGGCAGCAACTAACAGAATGGTTTTTAACAGGGAAAAATGCAAAGTACTACATCTGGGCAATAAAAATGAAAAAAAGCATATACAGAATGGGAGGAATAGGGCTAAGCAACAGCACATGTGAAAAAGACTTGGGTATACTAATAGATCACAGACTGAATATGAGTCAACAGTGTGATGCAGCAGCAAAAAAAGCAAATGCAATTCTAGGATGTATTAACAGAAGCATACAGTCTAGATCACGTGAAGTCATTATTACCCTCTACTCCTCTTTGGTCAGACCTCATCTGGAATATTGTGTCCAGTTTTGGGCACCACATTTTAAAAAAGACATCAACAAACTGGAGCAAGTTCAGAAAAGAGCGACCAGAATGGTGACCGGTCTGCAAACCCTGTCTTATGAGGAAAGGTTGCAGGATTTGGGAATGTTTAGTTTGCAAAAGAGAAGACTGAGAGGAGACTTAATAGCTGTCTACAAATATCTAAAGGGCTGTCACATTGTAGAAGGATCATCGTTATTCTCATTTGCACAAGGAAAGACTAGAAGCAATGGGATGAAACTGAATGGGAGGAGACACAGATTAGATATTAGAAAAAACTTTTTGACAGTTAGAGTGATCAATGAGTGGAACAGGCTGCCAAGAGAAGTTGTGAGTTCTCCTGCAATGGAAGTCTTCAAACAGAGGCTGGACAGACATCTGACTGGGATGATTTAGAGAATCCTGCTTTGAGCAGGGGGTTGGACCAGATGGCCCAGGAGGTCCCTTCCAACTCTATGATTCTATGGTAATAACCCTTTTATTATCAAAATTATGAAACAGGAGCCGATAATCTGCTCATGTAAATGGTCCTTAAGAGAAAGTCACATTGTCTCCCTTTCTTGTGAAGTTGTAGGGGGTGTGCTGGGGTCTAGCTTGTGCCCTGCATCCCTGTGCATACCTGCTTTATGAAACCGTGTATGTTTTACATGTAATGTGTCATGTGATACTATTTTACTGTGTATGAACCTGATAGACAATATACTTATGTTCATGTAATGTGATATTTTTTATATATCTTTCTGGGTTAGGGATAGAGATTGGGAGATATAGTAATTTGGTACAGTTCAGTGTTAATAAGGGATCATTTATGACTTAGAACAGTAGGGGACACTCTAGCTTAGGAGATTAGATTGAGTTAAGATAAGAAATAGTTAAACCAATAGGATGTTAGCTTTTGGGAGGAGCTAGAGAAGGGTGAAGAGAATGTGTACTGATGGAGTTAGTTAGTGAGGAGATGAGGAACAGTTAAGTTGTGGAGAAGGAACTGTGCTATGACAGAGACTCAGCAATCCAGGCCCTGCGGGTGGACAGATATACGGGCACGAGCAGATTTGGGCAGCATGAGAGGAATAGCGGCTAAGCTTATTGGATACTTCCATGACATCCAAGACCTACGGTCTCACAAGGATTGGCAGCGGCATCCTTTACTTTCGCCCAGGATAGGGAAAATGGATGGGGAGAACCAGGAACAAGCTAGTCCGGCTGCTCAGGGAGCTGCGGTACCGAAGGATACAGTACAGAAACAATTGTTGACAGGAAGACCCAGGGACAGTTCATGGAAAGGAATGTCAATCCTGTATGAAGATTGCTGTGGGGTGTCTGTATCTAAACTGGATGAGCTAAGTAAATTTGTTATGTTTGAATTGAACTTGGACTTTGAAAATCTTTGTGTATTGCTGATGAAAGCTGGAATTCTGCAGCCTGAGGAGAACTCTAGCCCACAGGTGGGTGAAATGCACTGCACACACAGCACACACGAGAAGGGACACTTTGTTAATGCAGTGGGGCACCAGGGTGTGCCAGAACAGCCTCCTCTGACCATTCCTGGAGACGGCTCTGTGAAGATGGTACATTCGTGCACCCGATGCTGTGGCGTTATAGGCCGTATCGAATGGAAGTGGCGGCAGACGCAGGAGAAAGCATACCCCGGATGGATGTGGGGAATGGCCGAATACCAGAGGGACTACCACTTGGACCAGTTTCCTTTGGCTGTGGAGGAACAATTCTGGCGGCTGCCAGACTCCAGCCATCTCCGCCAACTGGAACCGAAAGTTACCTTGATGTCAGAGTGATCCGACAAGCTGGCGGCGAAGGAGCTTGGTTCAGAAAGCATGAACCTAGAAGTGCCAGAGCTGGAGGGCCTTGAACTGAGCTGTCTCGGATTGGAGGAAGATGTCCCAGAGGACCTCGTCCCAGAGTAGCTCGACCCGGAGGAGCCGACCTCAGATAAGGCTGTCCCGGAGAAGCCTGTGGCAGAGGAGGCTGATCCAGATGAGCCCTTGCTGTCCCACCTCGAGGCGGAAGTCACAGCAACATAAGCAGGAATGGATGGTCGCGGAGCAGCTGCAGAGGAGCTGGCAGAGCAGCAGGAGTGGGACATCCTGCCTAGGGCAGTGAGTGCTTCCTTAGCCCCAGGCCCCGAAACACCGGTCAGTCTTTGCTGACATCCCTGTTCTGCATCCCTGAGGGCAAGAGCCCTGAATACGGAGCGGTCAGTATGGCCGCAGTTAAAGAATTGAAGTGTTTTTGTTTTCCCCCATCCAAGTTTCTTTGCACTTGTTGAGCATCCCCTGCTGGATTACGGGACTGAGACCGCTTGTGAAAAATGGACAATGTGTGGCTGCTCTAAGGACTGTGTTTTATGATATTGCCTAATCTGAATTTTATTCTTAGGAGGTTGTAAGCAGCCCACATGTTTTAAAGGGACCACAATCTGAAAATATGATGGAGAGGAAAATATGTTCAGGAGGACCCGGAGTGAGCTGGGTCAGGATTGAAGAAGAAAATGGACTGTAAATGCTCTTGGACTGTTGGAGCCATGGTGAGTTGGCCACGTGGGTCATGATGTTTCTGTGGACACTTGGGGACCGGGAAAAGGACTGGCCAATGGGCCTGGTGTGTCCTGTGGTGAACCGGTGGTGTGTCCAGGTCCTGGAAGCAAAGGGACTGAGGTTAAATGAACCTGTAATGCTGGTTGGACTACCCAAAGATTGTGCTTTGTTATAAGAGACTGTGCTCATGCAATGATGGGCAGGTGTGCATTGTTGGCTGAAGAGCCATGTTAATGAAGAAACTTGAACTGTGTGTTCCGGGGTCCCAATCAAGTGGAACCAGTACTTGTCCTGACTGAGAACAAGGTCCGAGAAGGCTAAGAAACAAATGGACTCATATGTAGAGTGTAATAATGTTTACGGTTAAACATGTTTTAAGAATGTTTCATGGTGTTGTATTTTTCCATTATCACATGGTTTTGGACGACCATGGTTTTAGGAGGGAGGTGTGCCCTGCATCCCTGTGCATACCTTCTTTATGAAACCGGGTATGTTTTACATGTAATGTGTCATGTGATACTGTTTTACTGTGTATGAACCTGATAGACAATGTACTTATATTCATGTAATGTGATATTGTTTATATCTCTTTCTGGGTTAGGGATAGAGATAGGGAGATATAGTAATTGAGTAAAGTTCAGTGTTAATAAGGGATCATTTAGGACTTAGAACAGTAGGGGACATTCTAGAGTAGGAGATTAGATTGAGTTAAGAAATAGTTAAACCAATAGGATGTTAGCTTCTGGGAGGAGCTAGAGAAGGGTGAAGAGAATGTGTGCTCAGGTAGTTAGTGAGGAGATGAAGAACAGTTAAGTTGTGGAAAAGGAACTGTGCTATGACACAGGCTCAGCAATCCAGGCCTTACGGGTGGACAGACACACGGGCACAAACAGATTTGGGCAGCATGAGAGAAACAGTGGCTAGGCTTATGGGACACTTCCGTGACGTCCAAGACATACGGTTTGACAAGGATTGGCAGTGGCATCCTCTACTTTCGCCCAGGAAGGGGAAAATGGACGGGGAGCACCAGGAACAAGCTAGTCCGGCTACTCAGAGAGCTGCGGTACCGAAAGATACGGTACAGAAACAATTGGTGACAGGAAGACCCAGTGATAGTTCAGGGAAAGGAATGTCCATCCTGTATGAAGATTGCTGTGGGTTGTCTGTATCTAAACTCGATGAGCTAAGTAAAGTGGTTATGTTTGAATTGAATTTGGACTTTGAGAATCTTTGTGTGTTGCTGATGAAAGCTGGAAATCTGCAGCCTGAGGAGAACTCTAGCCAACAGGTGGGTGAAATGCACTGCACACACAGCACACACGAGAAGGGACATTTTGTTAATGCAGCGGGGTACCAGGGTGTGCTGGAACAGCAGCCCCTCGCCATAACTATCACCCCAGCCCCCATTACAAAATCATACCAATTACCTAATGGCCGCCATGTAATACTCCATTTCTCATGCCATGGTTGCTGCCGGGAAATATCTGGCCAAAACTGCAAGACCAACAATACAGTATGTCATGGAAGCTTCAAAATGAATGGCGCTGTCATTAATGACCTTGTCTAGAATGGCCCCAAAACATCTGGCTTCAATAGGAAAACTGACATCTGTGTGTGAAAAATATTTCATCCACATGCACACAAATATAAGAAACCTTAAGAGTTTGCTGTCATTAGATCTTACACAACGAAAACTCCATAATGCAATTCACCTTGATCAAATGAATGCCAAAATGTTACCCAGTGTGAACCTTCATTTCATAAACAATTTTGACATTGAAGAATAGAAATGCCATCGTAATTTTAATGTCACCTTTTTCTAAACTCATGCACTATTTATACGTGGAAGTAATTTAGTCCTTCTATCCCGCAAAGTCCTCTAAAAGAGTTAGTAAATTCATATAGATTATTTATGCATTCTATTGAAATTCCATTGGAAGTTAATGTGGGGAACACGGCTCTCTTCATCTGGCATTGTATTCTATGCAAGGAAACAAGTGCAGTTATATTCTTGTATGAGCTTCAACAGTCCCTACACCCCTGGAGTACCATTGAAGACAGTGATGAACTATGGTCTCAATTCCCTTATTAGCTGTAAGACCTAAAAATTATATGTGCAATTAAAAGGCAAAATGCTGATATTACTCATAGGAAGCCCTTTGTACATTAGCAAGGTACAAAAGTCTGCTGACACTTTGTAACAGAGATAGTCAGCAGGGCCGAAGATTAATAGGGCATCATAAATTTACGGAGTGAATAGGAGTAGAATAAGCATGTTGTGCTGCAGATAAATAAAGGGCATGGTCAGCCTGACAAAAGGCTTAAAGAGAACCGACCATGAAGCTGTGCTAATATAGCCTTTGTGCATGTGGAAACGGTATTATCATTTTAAAGGCTTTAGAAGCAAAGGATTATTTAAAGGTTGCAATAAGAAGTATATACATGATTTGAAAATATAGCGGCTGATGGAATTATTTATTTGATGTGTATGTGAATAACATGTTTATAGGTTGTTTGTCTGAAACATGTATAAAGTGACATATTTGTGGTTCTACAGAACCAGTGTAGCTCCTATGTTCATCTGTCCCTGGAGAGGTGACATGCTTCTGCTTCTTTAGGCACAGGAAGAGGAGCTTGCCTATAAGTAGCAGCACCTGATTGGCCGCCTATGTATAACTTCCTGTAGCATGGTAGCTATATATTACAGGACCCCTCGCTTTGAACTTGTTTGTGAATCATTCATAATAATTGAAGGGTTCATAAGACAGCAAAATATATATTACTTCAAAAATGGATGCTTTTAAAATAATAAACTGAGGCCACTCTGGAAGTCTACTGTCATGATCCAGACCGGGTTTTGTGTCCTGTCTCCCTTTCCCGGTTTGATCATGTCATGGGATAACTTTTCTCTGCCTTGTTCTGGTGCCAGGCTGGTTATTTCTCTTCACTGCATTCTGCACCCTGTGTCAGTTATAGTTTCTGCATGAGTAGCTGACTCCATGTATACCCTGATTTGTCCTTCTGCTGTTGCGGACTTAGCCTGTGTTTATTTGTTCCCCTCTGTGATGAAGAAAGCAGGATTTTGTGATGGGTTGTCCCAGCAAGGAGAGGGTGCGGAAGGGCGCATGGGGGAACACAGGAATGTGATACCCCCTAGCGCCCTCTAAATCAGGGAAGTGTGATGAAGAAAGCAGGATTTAGTGCTCCAATGTTGAATAGCAAGGCCTTTTAGTATGATAATGAGAGAAGGCCAAAACAGAACTTCAAAGCTTGAGTAGGAGCCACGCCAGCATGGGGCAGGAAGGTGCCTGGGGAGCTTCAATTAGAATATACCTGTCAGCTAGACACAGAAATACACATCCATTGTCTCTCCCAGCCGCTCCGACTCCATCCTAGGATTATGGATTATGAGCACACCTTTCGAGTTATAGACTCATAAAAAATATCCGTGTAACCCTGAGGAAATCGCACATCTGGCAGTGCGACTCCTGAGTTGGTGAGGGCTCTGGGACCTGAGATATAGAGATTGGCCCTCCACAGCGACCCAATGGGGCCATGTTTGCTCTCCACACGACAGGCAAAACAAACTGCATTCACTGGTACCTCTCGTGTCCTGATCCGATCATGCTGTAGAAAGTTACCCCCTTTCTTAGATATTGGGAATAAGTTCTGCAGGGAGCTAAAGGGTGGAGATTATTAGCCCACCCTCTGACACAGGGAGAGGAACCCAGCATGTTTAAGAACTAGCAGCACGTGGCAGAGAGTCTCACTCTCACAGAAGAACCAGACGATGATGATCTAAGAAGGAACTGGGGACAGGTCTGCCAAGGGGAGCAGCGGCCCACGCTTTGGGGTCTGTCCGGCAACTAAGATTCTTATACCTGTGGACTGCAAAGCTCCCGACATCCACATGCAACCTACAACCTGGTAAATTGACCTTCAGCTTAATATCTCTAAGTCTTGTACCCTTATTGTTATATTTTACTCTGACTGCAAATCCACTGTAATTTCATTGTATAGCTTACTGCATATTTCTGTAATTATCTAGTGCGCCCTTATGGCAATTAAACCATAAAATTAATCTTTGGCTGATGCTTTTACTCTGATTACGGATCTTAGAATACCCAGTGGGTAACAGGACATCCTCCCCGATGGCCATTTGCTCTAGGTGCAGTTCCCTTACTGACCTGAGAGACAAAGGGGTGCCGGAGAGCTGTGCCTGTGTAGTTACGTCACATTGGTGACGTGGGAGGAACCGGTCTTTCCTTCACATTGGTGTCAGAAGTGGGATCAGAGTAATAGTGTGCGTGGGACCCCTACTCCCTGACACTAAAGACTACCAGCTGTAACTTTCACTGCTGGGGTCTTAAGGTCAGCCCAGCAGTAGATGGTCATAGTGTAAATATAATAAGTTGTGTGCGAGGTCAGGGTTGCAGCTGTGTCAGTAACCAGAGGTTCCCAAGATGGCAGAAGGCACCCGGAGTAAGACAAAGGGGAGGCCAATGCTATGGACTATGAGGAGGTGGTGGAGGACAATACCAGTGAAGGCGAGGGGGAGCTCAGCCAGGGCTCCCCAAGGAGCCAGACCCCCGTGCTCAGTCCCGCAGTCGACTGTCCACCACCTGCCCTCCCCAGCCTGCCCAGATCAGAGGCCCTTTTCCAAGCGGCTATGGCACAGCTTGAGGCTAGTAATGACACCGCCCATGACAGACTCCTGGTGGCGGCAGAGAAAGCAGCGGATCATGAGCTAGTGGCGGCAGAGAAAGAAGCAGAGCGTGAGCATACAGAACGTGTGCTGCAGGCTGCAGAACGCCGTGAAGCTGCGGAGTGCTGGCACCGGCTGGAGATGGCTCAGCACGGGCTCCCGCTGGACGCTCCAGCCCCACCGGGGACCAAGGTTTCCAAGGTCTGGGCGGAGGACTTTCCCCTGCTTGAAAAGGATGGAGACCTGGATTCCTTTCTGCTGGCCTTTGAGAGAACTTGCCTCCAACACCATCTGGTCCTGGATCAGTGGGCAAGGTACCTGACCCCCCGTTTGAGGGGTAAGTCCCTGGAAGTTTTGGGGGACTTACCTGCTGGGGAGGAGCAGGACTACAACAGCATCAAGCAGGCCCTGATCACCCCGGAATCGTACCGCAGGAATTTCCAGAGCCTGCAGCGGGGTTCAAAGGACTCCTGGACCGACCACATGCGGGCACTGCTGAGAGCTGCGGAGCACTGGACCTCGGGTCAAGAGCTCACCACTTGCCAGGAGGTCTAGGAACTGTTCATCACGGAGCAGTTCCTCCGTGACCGGAAACCAAAGGGGGCTTCTGGTACAGCTGCCCTGGCAGACGAGTGTGCCAACAACAGGGCCTCTGAGCCAAAGAAGCCTGCCAGCAGCACCTGGAGAAGGGGTAAACCCAATCCTGCCCCTGTCCCCCCAGCCCCCAGAGTGCAAGGGGTGTACCCCCCTGCTGCCCTCTCCAGGCCAGGAGCAGAACCCAGACGTTGTCATCATTGCAACCAGCCGGGACACTTTAAGGCTGCGTGTCCCCAGCACCATAAGGCCCCATCCCTGTCCCAGAAACCGTCCACTGTTTTGTATGTGGGAGGGGGTGGTGGGAGGTCCCTGGACAATTACCAACCCAAGACCATCGGCCGTTCAGCGGTCATAGGACTGCGGGACACAGGCGCTGAACGAACCCTGGTACGTCCTGAGGTGGTGTCCCCTCAAGACTTGGTGCCTGGGAAAACCCTATCCGTCTCCAGAATTGGAGGCGTTGAACCGGCGCTGCCCGTCGCCAAGGTGTTTTTGGACTGGGGCGCTGGGAGGGGAATGTGGGAGGTGGGAGTAACGCCAAATATTCCTGCCAATGTATTGCTTGCGACCGATTTGGAGTGGCTAGTGTCTCAGTATGTGGCCATTGAACCCCCAAGTCCGGCTCCCCAAGAATGTCATGACTCTACTGTGAATGCTAATGTTAATGTGTTGAATGTGCCTCCAACAGTGGAGGAGGGAGTGAAACCTGATGGTAAGCCATGCACTGACACCTCACATACAGGGCTCACAGTGGAGGGAGGGGCTGCTATGGGCAGTGTAGGGCCCCTAAGTGAATCCAGCCTGCTGAGCTTAGGGCCTCTGCAGAAAGAGGAACAGGCCATGGGGGAGTGGGCATCCCGGGAGAAAAGCCACCAGGTAAGACCCCAGGGCAGGAGTTCCCCACATCCGGGATGTCAGGAGGCCAGGGAAGTCTGCCTGACCCGGCGACTTGGTCAAGGGCCGAGGGGAAGCAGGCGCTACCTGTGGTCTCAGCGGTCGTGGCCGCTGTTACCAGGAGTAGGAGCGCCAGAGCCCAAGGAGCCTCGCGGAAGTCCAACGGTTTCCCCCTCTCTGACCGAGTGGATGCCGAGTCAGAGAGTGGCCAGGAGACAGATCCCAGGGAACTGACAGAGGATGTGGCAGTTTTGTCAATTCTTGCCACATCGAGTCAGGGATTTCAGGCAGTGTTGGAAGCTGACGCTAGCCTGAAAGCTCTTAAGGAGCAGGTGGCACAGCCTCCCCTGGAGTCCGACCGCGAGCGAGTGGTCTGGGACCAGGGACGGCTGTACTGGGTAACGGTCCAGCAGTGTTCACCGGAGGCGTGGCCCAGGGACTGACAGTTAGTGGTACCCTATCCGTTCAGGGCAGAATTGTTGCGGATCGCACACGAGATTCCCATGGCCGGACACCTAGGGATCACTAAAACCAGGGCCAGGCTGGCTCAGCATTTCTACTGGCCGGGAATGAGGACCGAGGTGATTTCCTACTGCCGTTTGTGTGACACCTGTCAGAGGGTGGGGAAGGCAGGGCGGCACCCCAAAGCTCCACTGGTAACTCTGCCCATCATTGAAGAGCCTTTCTCGAGGGTGGCTGTGGATCTCATCAGACCTCTGTCCACTCCCAGCCGCTCCGGGAAATGCTTCATACTAATGGTAGTGGACTATGCCACCCGGTATCCAGAGGCGGTAGCTTTGTCGTCCATTCGGGCCGACAAAGTGGCCACTGCCTTACTGGAGATTTTCTCCAGAGTGAGGTTTCCCCAGGAAATGCTCACCGACCGAGGGACCCAGTTCATGTCGCAACTGATGGAGTCTCTCTGTAAGCAGATACAGGTGCAACATCTGGTAGCCAGCCCGTACCACCCACAGACCAATGGCCTGTGTGAGCGGTTCAATGGCACCTTAAACCAGATGCTGAAGATGTTGGTCGACTCCCACAGGAGAGACTGGGAGTGGTATCTCCCACACCTGCTGTTTGCCTACTGGGAGGTCCCACAGGCCTCAACGGGGTTCTCCCCCTTTGAGCTCCTGTATGGGCGACATGTACGGGGACTCCTTGCTCTGGTGAAGGAAGCATGGGAAGAGGATTTGGCCACCCATTGAGTATGTCATGCGCTTCCGGGACAGAATGATGGCCTTGACACGCTGGTGCACGACAATATGGCCCAAGCCCAGGCTGACCAGAAGTGGTGGTACGACCAGAATGCTTGTGAGCGGACCTACGAGGTGGGTCAGAAGGTGTGGGTACTGGTCCCCGTACCTCAAAACAAGCTTCAGGCAGCCTGGGAGGGTCCATACCTCGTGCACCATCGGCTCAATGCTGTCACCTATCTGGTCACCCTGGACCACACCTGTGGAAGGAGGAAGGCCTTCCATGTGAACATGATGAAGGCGCATCATGAACGGGAGGCTTGTGCCCACCCAGTGTGCCACCTACCCAAGGAAGGAGAGGTAGAAACCCTCCTAGATCTGCTCACCCAAGCCAAGGCGGGTGGATCCATCGAAGCTGTGGGGGTTGGCCACCAGCTCTCGGAGGACCAACGTTCCCAGCTGGGGGTCACCCTACACCCCTTTCGGGAGCTGTTCACCGGCAACCACCCTCGATCCGGTGTTCAGCATATCAGGGCTCTCTTGAGGTGCAGCAGCACATGCGCCAAGAGATAGACGGGATGCTGAAGCTGGGGGTGATTCAAGTGTCCAACAGCGCATGGGCTTCGCCTGTAGTCCTCGTCCCTAAAAAGGACCGAACTACATGGTTCTGCGCGGACTACCGGGGGCTCAATGCTGTGACGGTCACCGATGTGTACCCAATGCCGCACATCAATGACCTGCTCGATCAGCTGGCCGGGGCCATGTACCTGACCATCATGGATCTGAGCAGGGGGCATTGGCAGATTCCCCTGACCCCTGGGGCACGGAAACGCTCTGCCTTTATCACCCCGATCGGACAGTACAAGTCCACGGTGATGCCCTTAAGCATAAAGAATGCCCCTGCCACTTTTCAGAGGATGGTCAGCACGCTGCTCGAGGGACTGGAAGGGTATGTGATCGTGTGCCTAGATGACATTGCCATCTTCAGTCCCACCTGGGAGGATCACCTAGAGCACCTGGCGCAGGTGCTCGGGTGGATCCAGCGAGCAGGCTTGACCATTAAGCCGGAAAAATGCCAGCTGGGAATGAGTGAGGTCCACTACCTGGGACACTGGGTAGGTGGGGGAGCTCTGAAGCCAGAGCCCGGGAAGGTGGATGCCATCGCATCCTGGCCCTCCCCCAGGACCAAGAAGCAGGTGATGTCCTTCTTGGGGACTGCCAGGTACTATAGGAGGTTTGTTCCACACTATAGTGCCCTGGCAAAGCCCCTGACGGACCTCAACAAGAAATTGCCTGTCGCAGTTGACTGGACAGTCGCCTGCGAGACAGCTTTCCAGGCGCTCAAGACCGCCCTTTCTAGCTCTCCTGTACTACAGGCAGCCGACTTCTCAAGGCCGTTCGTAGTGCAGACCGATGCCAGCGACTTCGGCCTCGGTGCTGTACTCAGCCAGGTCGACACTACGGGCCATGAACACCCTGTTCTGTACCTGAGCCGGAAGCTCCTGCTGAGGGAAGTGGCCTATTCCACGATGGAGAAGGAATGTCTGGCAATTGTGTGGGCCCTGCAGCATCTGCAGCCATACTTGTACGGACGCCAATTCAACGCGGAAACAGACCACAACCCCTTCAGCTGGTTACACACGGTCTCTGGGGCGAATGGGAGGTTGCTACGCTGGAGCCTCGCTCTCCAGCAGTATCACTTCACCACTCGCCACAAAAGAGACAGGGACCATGGTA
Source organism: Dendrobates tinctorius (assembly GCF_039654945.1). Lineage (NCBI taxonomy): Eukaryota > Metazoa > Chordata > Amphibia > Anura > Dendrobatidae > Dendrobates > Dendrobates tinctorius. The sequence goes on from NW_027361732.1 coordinate 53,655,253, forward strand.
ACGCTGATGGGTTGTTCCGGCAAGGAGAGGGTGCGGAAGGGCACATGGGGGAACACAGGAATGTGATACCCCCTAATGCCCTCTAAATCAGGGAGGTGTGATGAAGAAAGCAGGATTTAGTGCTCCAATGTTGAATAGCAAGGCCTTTTAGTATGATAATGAGAGAAGTCGAAAACAGAACTTCAAAGCTTGAGTAGGAGCCATGCCAGCATGGGGCAGGAAGGTGCCTGGGGAGCTTCAATTAGAATATACCTGTCAGCTAGAGACAGAAATACAGATCCATTGTCTCTCCCAGCCGCTCCGACTTCATCCTAGGATTATGGATTATGAGCACACCTTTTGAGTTATAAACTCATAAAAAATATCCGTGTGACCCTGAGGAAATCGCGCATTTGGCAGTGCGACTCCTGAGTTGGTGAGGGCTCTGGGACCTGAGATATAGAGATTGGCCCTCCACTGCGACCCAATGGGCCCATGTTTGCTCTCCACACGACAGGCAAAACAAACTGCATTCACTGGTACCTCTCATGTCCTGATCCGATCATGCTGTAGAAAGTGACCCCCTTTCTTAGATATTGGGAATAAGTTCTGCAGGGAGCTAAAGGGTGGAGATTACTAGCCCACCCTCTGACACAGGGGGAGGAACCCAGCATGCTTAAAAATTAGCAGCACATGGCAGAGAGTCTCACTCTCACTGAAGAACCAGGCGATGATGATCGAAGAAGGAACTGGGGACAGATCTGCCAAGGGGAGCAGCGGCCCATGCTTTGGGGTCTGTCCGGCAACTAAGATTCTTATACCTGTGGACTGCAAAGCTCCCGACATCCACATGCAACCTACAACCTGGTAAATTGACCTCCAGCTTATTATCTCTAAGTCTTGTACCCTTATTGTTATATTTTACTCTGACTGCAAATCCACTGTAATTTCATTGTATAGCTTACTGCATATTTCTGTAATTATCTAGTGCACCCTTAAGGCAATTAAACCATAAAATTAATCTTTGGCTGATGCTTTTACTCTGATTACGGATCTTAGAATACCCAGCGGGTAACAGGACATCCTCCCCGGCGGCCATTTGCTCTAGGTGCAGTTCCCTTACTGACCTGAGAGACAAAGGGGGCACCGGAGAGCTGTGCCTGTGTAGTTACATCACATTGGTGACGTGGGAGGAACCGGTCTTTCCTTCACACCCTCTTCCCATCCGACTCTGTGTTCCCCCTCTCATGTTTTGGACTCTCTGGTATTTGACTTGGCTTGGACCCTGACCTGCTATCGGTTTCTTGTCTTTGGCATATCTGCTCCTGACCGCTACTGACCCATTTGGCTTGTTTCTGACTCTGTGTTTGTTTATTCATTTGGTATTGTGCTACAGACTAATATCGATCCGGCTTGTTTGACAATTCTGCTGCCACCTGCTGGTAGCCTCACTGCTGTGCTGCAGGTCTGCTCTTGCTGTGTGCAGTCCTTCCCCCACTCTATTGCCATCTAGTGGAGCTTGCATCTACCTGCATAGCAGCAGCGTGACATTATAACTGACCGCAGACAATTTTTTTTCCTTTGCTCCTCTTTCTATGGATCCGCCCCATACATTGGTGGATCAGATGTCTAGTTTAGTGCAGATGATGCAGAACTTGTCTGTGGAACATAGGCTTCTGGCCACATCTCATAACCCACTGCAGATGGAGCTTTGTGAGACGGTTAAATCTTTTCAGGGTTCTATGTCACAATCTGTCTGGGCTTTCTCTTTACCTGCGACTGCCCCTGAATGTGTGTCTGTGGATAGGTTAGGTTCTTTGAGGCCTTAGGGCATATTTTTGATGAACCAAACTGGGCCAGGGTGGCAGAGGACACAATCATGGGTCTCTTCCAGGATAATCTCTGTTCCGAATGGTATTGCTCCGAGTTCAGACAATGGTCCACTGAGGTGTCCTAGAATGACTCTGCACTTAGATGTCAGTTCAGGAGGTGACTCTCAGATCATCTGAAGGATGCTCTGGCTCTCCATCCACCACCCAGCTCCTTGGAGGAGGCTATGGACTCAGGCCATCCGTATGGATCGGAGTCTGCGGGAGAGAGGTGTAATGCAGCGAGAGGTTCCTTTGCTTCTTACTAATCCTGATGTTATGCCACATTCTGAACCTATGGAGGTGGGGGCCACTGACCTCAAGGAGAAGAGACGGTGATGTGAAGGAAAGTTATGTTTTTACTGTGGTTATCCCAGACATTGGAAATAGGACTGCCCTTCCTGCCCACTGACTAACAAGCTGCTGAGTCTGGGTGACTATCGAGAAGATCACCCATACTCTCAGGTACCTTTTTCCTCATTTCATAAGATATTGTTGGAAGTGGAACTTTGTTGTGGGAATTGCTACACGCCCACTTCTGCTTTCGTGGATTGTGGGTCATCCATGAACTTTATTTACTCTAACTTGGTGACCAAGTGTAAATTAGGGACAGTTAGGCTTGAGACTCCCATTCATATTGTGGCCATTGACAAAACACTGCTGGCTAAGAATGTTATTAAGTTTTTCTCAGAGAAGTTTCTCCTAAAGGTGGGTTGCTTGCATCAGGAATGTATTTCATGTTTGGTTCTGGACAATCTTCCTGCGGAACTGATGTTGGAATTTCCTTGGTTACAGTTACAAAATCATGTTATAGACTTGGAATCTCGGGATATTGTTAAATGGGGTCCTAATTGTTCTAAGGGTTGTCTTGCTACTGTACTGGTGTCATCCATTAGACTGGAGGGTATTGCGGAGTACCTGAAGGATTTTTTAGGATGTTTTTTATTAAAAGGAGGCTGACGTCTTACCACCACACCGCCCTTTTGATTGTACTATCAATGTGATTCCAGGTGCTAAATTGCCTACGGCCCGTCTGTACAACCTTTCTGGCCCGGAGCGAACCGCGATGACTGAGTATATCTCAGAAAGCCTACATAAAGGTCACATCCGTCTCTCTGTCTCTCCTGTGGTGGCTGGTTTCTTTTTTGTAAAAAAAAAGATGGTGGTTTGCGCCCATGCCTCGATTTTCATGAATTAAATAAGATTACGATGAGAAATACTTTTCCCCTCCCACTTATCCCTGATCTGTACAACCAATTATCTGGGGCCAAGTGGTTTTCTAAATTGTACCTTAGGGGAGCATATAACCTTATTTGTATTCGGAAGGGGGATGAGTGGAAAGCGGCATTTCTCACCTCTGAGGGTTTGTTTGAGAATTTGATCATGCTCTTTGGTCTCACTAATGCGCCAGCAGTTTTTCAGAATTTTATTAACGATGTATTTTATGATTTCATTGGGTGCTTTATGGTGGTTTATTTAGCTGATATCCTTGTATTTTCATCTGACAAACAAGATCACATGGGACATCTACGTGCAGTTCTCCAGAGGTTACGGGAGAACTCTATTTTTGTTAAGCCTGAAAAGTGCTAATTTTTCATCCAAGAGTTGTCCTTTCTGGGGTTCATCTTGTCTGCCAAGGGGTTTCGTATGGAACCTGGGAAGGTACGGGCCATTGCAGATTGGGTGCAACCCAGAGACCTTAACGGTCTTCAGCGTTTTTTGGGGTTTGCCAATTATTATAGGAAATTCATTAAGGGGTTTTCGCAGGTGGTTAAGACCCTCTCTGATCTTACTCATAAGGGTGCTGAGCTTAAAAACTGGTCAGCTCCAGCAGTGGTGGCATTTTCTTAATTTAAGAAATGTTTTATGTCTGCCCCTGTTTTGGTCCAGCCTGATCCATCTGAACCGTTCATTGTTGAGGTGGACGCACCGGAGGTGGGGGGTGTGAGGGGTGTTGTCCCAAGGACCTGTCACTTTAACTAACTTAAGACCTTGTGTCTTCTTCTCTAAGAAATTTTCTCCTGCTGAGAGAAATTACGATGTCTGGAATCGAGAGTTATTAGCCATCAAGTTGGCTTTTGAAGAATGGAGGCACTTTTTGGAGGGGGCTGTTCATTGGATCAGTGATTACGGACTCCAAGAACCTTGCCTACATTGAGTCCGCTAAACGTTTGACTCCTAGACAGGTGAGGTGGTTGCTTTTTTTCCACACTTTCATTTTTCCATCACCTTTTGACCTGGTTCCAAGAATGTCAAAACTGATGCCTTATCTCGCAGCTTGAATCTGATATCACCTCCCGAACCTCCTTCCTCCATTCTTCAGCACATTGTGGTGCTGGCGGGGGTGTCCTCAGAATTGGAGCGGGAGATTCGAGAGGCTCAGTCTCTTGCTCCTCCATCAGTGCCTGATAACAAACTCTTCGTTCCTTTTCAGTACCGGTTGAGGGTGCTCTGGGAGTTCCACGATTCTGCTCTTAGTGGGCATCCTGGAATCTCGTCCACTAGAAGAGCTATTGCTAGGCTGTTTTGGTGGTCCTCTATGGCCTGTGATGTTGCTGTGTTTGTGTCCTCTTGTGATACGTGTGCCCGTGCTAAAGCTTCCTTAACTGGCCGACCGGGGAATTGGTGCCATTGCCAATTCCGGATAGACCTTGGACTCATTTGTCCATGGTCTTATCACTGATCTCCCTCCCTCCAATGGCAAAACTGTGTTTTGGGTGGTGGTTGACAGATTCAGCAAACAGGCACATTTTGTACCTTTGGCAGGTCTGCCTAATGCAGAAGCACTATCTAAGTTGTTTGTTGAGCACGAAGTGTGGTTACATGGCGTGCCTCTTAGCGTGGTTTCTGATAGAAGGATACAATTTGTGTCCAAATTTTGGAGGGCTTTTTATAAAAGGTTGGGTATTTGCTTAACTTTCTCATCTGCCTACCATCCCGAGACCAACGGTCAGACGGAGAGGACCAGTCACTTGAGCAAATTTTGCAGTGTCTTGCCACGTCTCAGAAGGATGATTGGTGCTCTTCATTGCCCTTGGCTGAGTTTGCATTTAATAATCAGGTTAATCAGTCCACTGGCACGTCTCCATTCTTTTGTAACTACTGTTTTCACCCCCATTTTGGTGAATTTTCCAGGCTGGATTCGGGGTGTCCAGGGGCTGATTCAGCAATTCAGCCATTGGGTGAGGTGTGGCAGAAGGTCCAGAGGAACATTGGGGAGGCTCAGGGCAAACATAAACATTTTGCTGACAAGCGACGGTCTTTAGGACCTGTATTTCTAGTAGGAGATAAGGTGTGGTTTTCTACCAAGAAAATACAATTGAAGTTTCCTTCTGTTAAGCTGGGTCCCAAGTTTATAGGCCCTTACGAGATCATAGAGGTTGTCATCCCCAATGTGTTCCATAACTCCCTCCAGAAGCCATTTGTACCTTCCTCTGTTGCGTCGCCATCCCTTTTGCCACCTGTCACTGTGGATGGTTAGACTAAGTATGAAGTGGAATGGATTGTGGATTCTCGCATGGTCCGCCGTTCACTTCAGTATTTGGTTCACTGGAGGGGTTATGGTCCTGAGGATCGATCGTGGGTCCCGTGCACCCTTTCTCCATTTCTTGATAGTGGGTCCAGGCATGATCTGTCCATGCTGATCGCTTGGTTTGGGCCTTTCAAGCTCATTATCCTGTGAAGCCCGGGGGTCCGGTGGCCCCCCTTGAGAGGAGGTCACTGTCATGATCCAGGCCGGGCTTTGCAATCTGTCTCCCTTTCCCAGTCTGATCATGTCATGGGTTAACTTTTCTCTACCTTATTCTGACACCAGCCTGGCTATTTCTCTTCTCTGCATCTTGCAGGTGGTGCCAGTTATAGTTTCTGCCTACAGCATGAGTAGCTGACTCCGTTTATACCCTGATTTGTCCTTCTGCTGCTGCTGACTTAGCCCATGTCTGTTTGTTCCCCTCTTTCCGTCCCAACTCTGTGTTCCCCCTCTCATGTTTTGGACTCTCTGGTATTTGACTTGGCTTGGACCCTGACCTGTTATCCATCTCTTGTCTTTGGCATATCCTGACCGGTACTGACCCATTTAACTTGTTTCTGACTGTGTGTTTGTTTATTGCTTTGGTACTGCGCTACAGACTAATATCGACCATTTATGCTGAAAAAGATTTTTTATTTTTCACTGTAGGACATCTCCATTAAAGTGGTCAAAATGTAAACTTTTGACCAAAGGCAGAAAATATCATATTGTAAATGAAGCTCACCATTTGCTCCATTTTGGTGGTCTCTCAGTGCTAGTCTCAGGGGCAGGGGACTAAAGAGCAAAAAGTCATCACTGTCTTTGGCCATTTTTTTCAACAGTGTAGCTACAGAAAGAACTAGAGATTTGTAAAAAAAAGGAAAGAAAAGTAATGATTAGAATTTCATTCAAATTAATAGACACTAACTAATCTGAAGTAGAATCATAGAATTATAGAATATTGGAGTTGGAAGGGATCTCCAAAGTCATTATGTCCAACCCCCTGCTCAATGCAGGATTCACTAAACCATCTCAGAAGATGTTTGTCTAGCCTCTGTTTGAACACTTCCAATGAAGGAGAACTCACCATTAGAGATGAGCGACTTTGCCTTTTTTAGGGTCGAGTCGGGTTGCATGAAACCCGACTTTCTCAAAAGTCGAGTTGAACGAAATCGGCCGACTATCGGGAAAAGTCGGAGGTCCGACTGAAACACGAAACCCAATGCAAGTCAATGGGGGAGCAAAGTCAGCAGGGAGTGGAGGACAGTAAACACCTACATGCCAGACCGCTTTCTTAAAGTACGCGAAATCTCGCTCTCTCTCCAGACACTGCACATGTCATCTCGTTGCCCACAGTGTACGTCCTTGCTCAGTGGCTGGAAAAAGTCACGTGCAAGCATTCTGGGAAATCTGACTTTGGCGCTCGTTTTGCCAACCGCATGGCCGACTTCACGCTGTGGTCGGGTTTCGGTCGGCGAAACCCGACTTTGCCATAAGTTGGCAACTTATGAATCTGGCCGACCATCTCTCATGGCAGCCTGTTCCACTCATTGATCACCCTCACTGTCAAATTTTTTTTTCTAATATCTAATCTGTATGTTCTCCCTTACAGTTTCATTCCATTGCTTCTCATGTTTCCATGTGCAAATGAGAAGGATGACCCCTCTACACTGTGACATCAGTACAGATATTTGTAGACAGCTATTAAGTATCATCTTAGCCTTTTTTTTGCAAACTAAATATTCCCAGATCCATTAACCATTCCTCGTAGGACATACATTCCAATCTGCACACCATCTTGGTAGTTCTTCTCTCAACTTGCTACAGATTTTCAATGTCTGTTTTAAAATGTGGTGCCCAGAACTGGAGACAGTATTCCAGATAAGGATAATTACTTCTCGTGATATAGACTCTATGCTTCTCTTAATACATCCTAGACCTGTATTTGCCTTTTTTGTTGCTGCATCACACAGTTGACTCATGTGCAGTCTGTGATCTATTAGTATACCCAAGTCTTTTTCACACGTGCCGTTGCTTAGTTCTATTCCTCCCATTGTGCATATGTAATTTTCATTTTCGTTGCCAAGATTGTAGAATCTTGCATTTCTCCCTGTTAAATACCATTTTATTGGTCACTGCCCATTGTTGAAGCCTAGCTAGATCCTTCTGAATCCTTTCACTGCCTTCTCTAGTGCTATCACTCCGAGCTTTGAATCATCTGCAAATTTGATTAGTTTACCTTCAGTTCCTTTACCTAGATCATTTATAAAAATGTTGAACAACACTGGGGCCAGGACATGGCTTTTTGGTACTCATTTAACAGTGATTTTGAAAAAAGTTTATAGCAAAAAATACATAGAAATTATGTTTAAAAAAATACTCAATGGTTTTATGGTAAAACAAAAAAATTGAAAAAAATTTAAAAAGTTCATTGTTCATTCATATTAGTTTACTTATAATTGGTGTTATGCAGCTACAGTTGTGGCCAAAAGTATTGACACCCCTGCAATTTTGTCAGATAATACTCAGTTTCTTCCTGAAAATGATTGCAAACACAAATTTTTTGGTATTATTATCTTCATTTAATTTGTCTTAAATGAAAAAACACAAAAAGAATTGTCCTAATGCCAAATTGGATATAATTCCACACCAAACATAAAAAAAGAGGGTGGCCAAAAGTATTGGCACTGTTCGAAAAATCATGTGATGCTTCTCTAATTTGTGTAATTAACAGCACCTGTAACTTACCTGTGGCACCTAACAGGTGTTGGCAATAACTAAATCACACTTGCAGCCAGTTGACATGGATTAAAGTTGACTCAACCTCTGTCCTGTGTCCTTGTGTGTACCACATTGACCATGGAGAAAAGAAAGAAGACCAAAGAACTGTCTGAGGACTTGAGAAACCAAATTGTGAGGAAGCATGAGCAATGTCAAGGCTACAAGTCCATGTCCAAAGACCTGAATGTTCCTGTGTCTACCGTGCGCAGTGTCATCAAGAAGTTTAAAGCCCATGGCACTGTAGCTAACCTCCCTAGATGTGGACGGAAAAGAAAAATTGACAAGAGATTTCAATGCAAGATTGTGCAGATGTTGGATAAAGAACCTCGACTAACATCCTAACAAGTTCAAGCTGCGCTGCAGTCCGAGGGTACAACAGTGTCAACCCGTACTATCCGTCGGCGTCTGAATGAAAAGGGACTGTATGGTAGGAGACCCAGGAAGACCCCACTTCTTACCCCGAGACATAAAAAAGCCAGACTGGAGTTTGCCAAAACTTACCTGAAAAAGCCTAAAATGTTTTGGAAGAATGTTCTCTGGTAAGATGAGACAAAAGTAGAGCTTTTTGGGCAAAGGCATCAACATAGAGTTTACAGGAGAAAAAAGAGACATTCAAAGAAAAGAACACAGTCCCTACAGTCAAACATGGCAGAGGTTCCATGATGTTTTGGGGTTGCTTTGCTGCCTCTGGCACTGGACTGCTTGACCGTGTGCATGGCATTATGAAGTCTGAAGACTACCAACAAATTTTGCAGCATAATGTAGGGCCCAGTGTGAGAAAGCTGGGTCTCCCTCAGAGGTCATGGGTCTTCCAGCAGGACAATGACCCAAAACACACTTCAAAAAGCACTAGAAAATGGTTTGAGAGGAAGCACTGGAGACTTCTAAGGTGGCCAGCAATGAGTCCAGACCTGAATCCCATAGAACACCTGTGAAGAGATCTAAAAATGGCAGTTTGGAGAAGGCATCCTTCTAATATCAGGGACCTGGAGCAGTTTGCCAAAGAAGAATGGTCTAAAATTCCAGCAGAGCATTGTAAGAAACTCATTCATGGTTGCCGGAAGCGGTTGGTCGCAGTTATTTTGGCTAAAGGTTGTGCAACCATGTATTAGGCTGAGGGTGCCAATACTTTTGTCTGGCCCATTTTTGGAGTTTTGTGTGAAATGATCAATGTTTTGTTTTTGATTCATTCTCTTTTGTGTTTTTTCATTAAAGACAAATTAAATGAAGATAATAATACCAAAGAATTTGTGTTTGCAATCATTTTCAGGAAGAAACTGAGTATTATCTTACAAAATTGCAGGGGTGTCAATACTTTTGGCCACAACTGTATAATGGTATTGCTTGTAATATGAAATGTTTTAAATCCCATACAAAGATTGCTAATAAATAAAGTAATAAATATTTCTAATAAACAAGTAAATAATAAAAAGTTAATACATGAAATGATATTAATAAATAAATACAAAAATATTATCTACCCCAAAATAAGAAGTTAAAATGCAAAACTAGCAGGAGTGTTGCTATGTGTATGGATGACTGATAGAGAGACACCTTACTACACTAAAGCCTGAGTTAGTTAAGGTAGCACTCCCTTGAATCTTGTGTATATATGTGCATGCAATGTAGAGTGTAAGTATTTATATACTCAGCTACCACAGCAATTCCCAGGATTCTGCATCGTTCTGCTCCTCTTCTCAGTGATGTCATCGCACATCAGACTCTCTGGCCTACCCTAAGCTCTATACTTGAGCTGTAAGTCTCTTTTACTATGCAAGCCTATGGAGCCTGCTCTGATACTCCATAGACTTACATTGTAAAAGCCCATTTGGGTCACACAGACAATAGTGTGACTTGGACAGCCTGAAAAGTGGTGACGCCATCGAGAAGAAGAGAACTACACTGGATTCCGGAGAAGGTGAAGGTAGGTGAGTATATTGATATATACACACTGTGTTACGTGCACATATAGCCAGATTTTATAAAAAAAAATCTTAATGAGAGTGCTTCTCTAAAGTAGCAAGGTATTATTGTATTACAGGCTCTGCAGTCAATATAATTGTATTCTTGACCAGTATTCTTGATTTACCATTGGCTCACTGGATTTACCATTGGTTTGGTGGCTTTGGCCAATTCTGCAGGTTTTCAGAGTACAGATTTTTTAAAATTCCATTCCACTCAAATAAAATCGCCCATCTCTACTTCTGACTTGAAAAGTAAATTACAGCACATGGCACAGTACTGGGTCAGGATGAGTATTGTGCAAAGATCAAAAGAAAATGTACTTTGTGGATCCCCTGTATTAAAAAAAAAATTGTAGTAGAGCTCAGTAGTCACTTGCCTATGTGGGAAAAACTTTTTACGATGGAAAATGATCAATTACAAGACTCCAAAATAGAATAATAAAAACATAATTCTGTGTTGACAGATATTATAAAAACAAATTAGATCTTATGTGACACATGGACAGTGACACTTTTTTTATACAATTTGTAATTCATGTCACTTAGCAGGAGGAACAGTCATTGGATTTTACACTGTATGTAGTGTAATATGATTTACCGAATTATTACAGCATGTGCCATAGAATCCTGGAAGTTCTTAGATTACATTATAAGATGTCTTCAATTACATATACCTATGTATGTTGATAGATCGCATAGTAATTGTTATCGTAGAACTAAAATGTAGCAACTAGCTTTGTGGCCAAGATAATGTCATCGGATATGAAATGGATAGGAAACCTATATTATTAAAATAGTGTTTCTAGACTCATGTAAGCCTAATGTTCAATGGAACATATGGGGGATAAGGCATGATTCTCTTCAGGAGTAATAGACTAATGTTGAAATTATATATGTGAGCCATTTAAAATATTTTAAATCATAACCTTGCTTTAACCCTAATATAATCTACTTTTCAATGGAAAAAGACCATTTTGCAAGATATGTTGCAGATTTTTTTTTATGTGCTGATTCTTTTTTTTTTTTTCAATACTGTTTGTCAAAACCCCAGTTTCAACAATATTAGAAAATTGACGTTCAAGCATGTAAATCATATGATTTAAATAGGTTTATAAAATGGATCACTAGAATTTGAGAAATGAACAAGAGGTGTAACCAAAGATGAAGAATGAAGCATTGTGGATATTAGGCTAAAGTGACACGAATATATGTTAGTGTTCATGTATGGTCCGCGATGCCCACCGCCAGTCTCTGAACCTGAGCTAGCAGGCTCATTATAGGCATATATTCCCTACACATTAAAATATAAAAGAATTCTTAGAATGAATTTTATCAGCAGTCATTGACTTGACCTTTAACCCATAATTGACTTAGTTTTCAGCCACCTTCATTGTTCATTGCATATTTTTTTTTTGTATCAATGATCTCTATCATTTTCCACTGGCTTCTTCATTTATCAAACTTAGCATGAAACTCAATCAAGTATCAAATTAGAGCCTGCACGCAGCCCAGGTTCTAAATCTTTCAAATGAAATGGCTAGATTTAAAAACAATTCATGGATCGCAAACCTTTCATTCATTCCTAAATGCGATTAATTCAGATGCCATCAATTTCCCAAAGATCAGCAAAAGATTTCATCATTGTCACGAGCTTGTCACTATAGTTCATTTTACATCATACAACACCATAATCACAGTTCAAATAAATAAATCAACTGATAAAAAGGATACATGCAAAATGGTCAAAATAGCCAAAAGCATCTACTTGTACTGATGAAGCTGTCCTATATGTGACATTCTAAGGCTAGTTTCACACTAGGTTGCGTTTGGCGCAGGTCGGCGCACTGTCAAAAAGGCGCATGCGCCGCCAAACGCATACTGCGCACGGCCTGCTCCCCAGTGACAAAGATAGGGGACGCAGGACGCATGCAGCATCATGCGCCGGTAGGCGGAGCTACCGGAGGAGGCGCGGCAGGGGGCGGGGCTTAGCGACGGCCGTGCGCAGGCCGTCGCTGCGCTCAAAAGCGCTAGTGTGAAACTAGCCTAATACAATTGTATGCTATATGAATATACCGTATATATATATATTTATATACATTTTATCAACTGCCTATATTGAAGTCTAGAACCTCATTCTGCTAGCTCTTGTTGAAAACAGTCAGCATGCTTGTCACATTAGACACTAATCTAACATTAAAAGGGAATCTGTCACTAGGTTTTTGCTACTCTATTTGAGAGCAGCATTTTACCTTGATTTCTTTGATGTATCACTTACTGGACTGCTTGCTGTAGTTTTGATTAAAAACTGCTTTATCTGCTGCTGATCTACCAGTTCTCTAAATGCTGAGGTCTGTATAACCCCACCCACATCACTGATTGGCAGCCTTCTCCGTACACTGTGCAGTGGTGGGGGCGTGGTTTGACCACCTGGCAGCAGGCCAAGTAGTCCTCTAGTAATAATCTCCAGATGATAAAAGAGTGATTTTATGTAAATTACATTAAGCCGACCAGTAAGTGATACATTGCTAGAATCAGAGTGACATATTGCATATAAGCATCTATGATCTATCATTGGAAAACTGTTTTTCTAAGTCTCATTATTATACTCTGTTTTTTTAAAACATTGCACTTGCTTAACTGTGTAATTAACTAGATCAGGTTCTGTGCATTCCTTGAGCCAACAGAGAATATTGAAAGATTTCACTTCAAATATCACTGCAATTTTGGCCTAAAATTTATACTTAATCATTATTATTTTAATAAAATTGGCCTAAATCAATTGGACAAACAATTAGGCAAATCTTTGAACTACAATATATCCAGGGCTAACGTTAGCAGAGGGTGGGGAGTGGGAAAATTGAGAAATTGCCAAGGGCCCCATCCCCATCCAAGCAGACACTGTACTGATATTACAAGTGTAGTTTCTGAAGTTAAAACTGCAGTAGGTGAACTTTGGTGACATCACAGGCATGTATCTATGAAATCACCAAAGGTGTCAGCCACCAATTGTGCAAGTTCTCCTGCTTCAAAAAGATGAGAGAGGCCTGTAATTGACATCATAGGTAGACTACAACTATGATAGTCAAAATGACAAAACAAATCCAGAAAATCGCTTTGTCTGATTTATTTAGCAAAATATGGTGGAAAATAAGAATTGGTCATTAACAAAAGTTCATCTCAATATTTTGTTATATATCCTTTGTTGGTAATGACAGAGGTCAAACATTTTCTGTAAGTTTTCACAAGGTTGGCACACACTGTTGAGGGTATCTTGGCCCATTCCTCCATGCAGATCTCCTCTAGAGCAGTGATGTTTTGGGCCTGTCGCTGGGTAATACAGACTTTCAAATCCCTCCAAAGGTTTTGTATGGGGTTGAGATCTGGAGACTGGCTAGGCCACTCCAGGACCTTGTGGGCCAAAATATGGAAAAATTGTAATGCTAAAAATATAATGACGCAAAAAAACTAGTTTTTGCAATAAAAAGCATCTTAGTGTGTGACAGCAGCCAAACCTAAAAACCCGATATAAGCCAAATGGCTCCTCACCCTCCTAAAGAACTTCAGCAAATTTTCTGCTCCCAAATCCAAATGCCCCCTCCCTTCTGAGCTTCACAATGTACCTAAACCACATATAGCATCCACATGTTTAGCATTTCTGAAGCAATGAGAGCTCGCCTAACTTACGCGTGCATGTCTCCAAAAGCACAGGCTGGGCATAATGTAGTGGTGACTGCAATGTACTGGTCACTATAGCGTACTGGTCACTACAATGGCAGTTTGCAATTTTCACTCGGCAACATTCATTGTTGCTTGTTTCTGGAAAACACCCATGGAATCAAAATCGGCACTATACCTGTGGATAAATTCCCAAAGGGGTATAACTTACAAAATGGGGTCACTTGAGGGGAGATTCAGCTCTTCTATCAATTAGGGGCTCTGTATATGGAGTCTGCAAACTGTTCTAGGACAATCTGCATTCCAGAAGAAAATAGTGCTCCGTTCCTCCTGAATGTCTCCATATGGTTAAATAGTACTGTACAGCCACATATGGGGTACTGCCACATTCAGTAGGAATTGTGGGACAAATTATGGCACCATTTTACCCACTTCTTGTGTGAAAATGTAAAATCTGGGGCTAAAACAACATTTTGGTGGTAAAATGTAGTAATTTTTTCTTCACTGCCCAATGGTTTAAAATTCTGTGACACACCCGTGGTGTCAATGTGATCATTGTACCCCTAGATGAATTCACTGAGAGGTGCAGTTTGTAAAATGGGGTCACTTATGGGGCATTATGATGTTCTGGCCCCTTCATGGGCTCTTCCACTGGGTCATGGCACCTGCAAACCATAACATTAAAATCTGATGCTCCTTGCCTTCTGAGCTTTGCACTGTGCCTAAAAAATATTTCCCGATTACATGTAGGGTATTGGCGCACTCAGGAAAAAGTGGACCTCAGTTTGCTTTATTAAAAACTATTAATCCTTAGAAAAATTTAAAACTTGGGGCTAAAACAACATTTTATTGGTAAAAATGTAATTTGTTCTTTCTTCACCGCTCAGTAGTATAAAATTCTGTGAGGCATATGTGATGTCAATATAATCACTGCACACCTATATGAATTCATTGGGCAGTGTAGTTGTAAAATGAGTTCACATATAGGGAGTTACTGTTCTGGCACCTCAGGGACTCTGTCAATGTGACATGGTACCCTCAAACCATTACAGCAAAATCTGAACTCTAATATGGCGCCTCTTATTTTCTGAGCTTTGCACTGTGCCTCAAAAGTAGTATTCCCCCACATATAGGGTATAGGCGTACTCAGGAGAAACTGCACAACAAATTGTATGCTGCAATTTTTCCTTTTACCCTTATGAAAATGCAAAATTTGGGGCCAAAATAACATTTTTGTGGGGAAAATATGATTTTTTTAATTTTCACGGCTCAACGTTATAAACTTCTGCGCAGCATCTGTGTGTTCAAGGTACTCACTACACATCTAAGTACATTCCTTGAGGGGTCGAGTTTCCAAAATGGGGTCACTTGTGGGGGGTTTCTATTGTTTAAACACATCAGAGGCTCTCCAAATGGGAAATTATGTCCCCTAATGATTCCAGGAAATTTTACATTCAAAAAGAAAAATGATGCTCCTTCCCTTCTGAGCCCTGCCATGCGCCCAAACAGCAGTTTTCTCCCTCATATGGGCTATCAGCATACTCAGAAGAAATTGAACTACTGTTTGTATGGTGCAATTTCTCCTGTTACCCTTATGAAAATGCAAAATTTGGGGCTAAAATAAAAGTTTTGTGGGGAAAATTTTATTTTACTATTTTCATGGCGGAACATTATAAACTTCTGTAAACACATGTAAATACAATACTTGAAAGTTTCCAAAATTGGGTCACTTGTGGGGGGTGTCCACTGTTTGCCCAAGCAGTGGTTTTCTCCTTCATATGGGGTATCAGCATGCTCAGAAGAAATTACACAACAAATTTTGGCATCCATTTTTTTCATGTTACCCTTGAAAAAGTTAAAAATTTTTGATCTGAAGTAATTTTTTTTGTGGAAAAGTTAAATGTTCATTTTTTTCAAGATTCCAAAAACTCCTGTGAAGCACCTGAAGGGTTAATAAACTTCTTGAATGTGATCTTGAGCACCTTGAGGTGTGCAGTTTTTAGAATCGTGCCACTTTTGTCTATTTTCTCTCATATAGACCCCTCAAAATAACTTCAAATGTGATGTGGCCTCTAAAAAAATGGTTTTGTAAATTTTGTTGGAAAAATGAGAAATCGCTGGTCAACTTTTAACCCTTATAACTTCCTAACAAAAAATAATTTTGGTTCCAAAATTGTGCTGATGTAAAGTAGACATATGGTAAATGTTATTTATTAACTATTTTGTGTAGCTCTGTGATTCAAGGGCATGAAAATTCAAAGTTTGAAAATTGCAACATTTTCCAAATTTTCACCAAATTTCCATTTTTTTCACAAATAAATGCAAGCCAATTCAAATAAATGTTTCCACTATTATGAAGTAAAATATATCACGAGAAACCTTCTCAGAATCACCAGGATCTATTGAAGCGTTCCAGAGTTATAGCCACTTAAAGTGATAGTGGTCAGAATTGTAAATATTGGCCCGGTCATTAACGTGCAAACCACCTTCAGGGGTAAAGGAGTTAAAGCAAAAAATATCTATAAAATAAAAACAAAAAAGGTATTATTTAGTTCACTGCTATGCGAGAAGCTATTACCTGTTCACTTTCTAAACAGAAAAGGGACAATTTTTGGACAACCTGTGAAAAAACTATTGTTTCTTCATTTAGCAATTAACAAACCTCTTGAAACTCCACAAAGAAGGATTATATTTGCACCACTCCATTCGAAAAAGCAATGATGACTGGTGATAGATTGACAGTAAGGTACTTGCAAGTGGTCGCAACCTTGGATACCTAAGGTCCTGCAATTCCTGCACATGGGGTAAGCAACATAGTGAATCGGAAAAACTATACTACTTTTCTGATTGCAGGTATTTGCTAATATTATTATTATTACACCTACTGCATATTGAGATAGGATCTTGGAGATGGGAATAAGTGTTAATGAATCGGCTCCTATGTGTTTCTTTAAGCTTAACTCTTAATATATTTACTCATGAAATGGTCAGCAAATAGTATAAAAGATACATGTCCCAGTGTTAACTCCACAAACACATGTTTAGCCTCAAATTTCCTAACATCAAAGTCTATGTTGAACCATTGTACATTGATCTATTTCCCCAATGGATGCAGATGCTATAGAAAGAAGTATTGTTTCCAAGAAAACTGCTTCTGAACAGTAATGTATTTTTCATTTTTAGTTCAAAGAAGCTAGTTTCTGATCCTGGTGTAAACAATAGCCTGAGCTATCTCTGGTGCAATGATTCTTCATAAGGACTTCCAGCAGTACTTAAAGGGAACCTGTCACCAGGTTTGGTTGATAAGAGTTACGAACACCACCTTTCCGGGCTTATCTACAGCATTCTATAATGCTATAGATAAGCCCCCGATCCGACCTGCAAGAGAAGAAAAATAACTTTTGTTATATTTATTATATTCACCTGCAGGGCAGTCCGGTCCAATGGGTGTCGCAGGTCCTGGTCTGGCACCTCCTATCTTCTTGGGATGACACCCTCCTGCTTGCTTCCTCGCTCCCGGCATCGCACTTCTGTGCAGGCGTACTTCTCTCCTCTGCCCTTTTCTCTGTTGAGGGCAGAGAAAAGTACTGCAGTGCGCAGGCAATGGGCCTCGCTGACCTTTTCCGGTGCCTGCGCACTGCCGTACTTTGCTCTACCTTAACAAGGCAGATAAGTACACCTGCACAGGAGCACGATACTGGGGAGCCATGAAGCAAGCAGGAGGGTGACATCACAAGAAGATGGGAGGTGCCAGACCAGGACCTGCGACACCCATTGGACCGGACCTCTCTGCAGGTGAGTATAATAAAACTTATTTTTACTCTTGCTGGTTGGATCGGGGGCTTATCTACAGGATTATAGAATTTTGCAGATAAGCCCTGAAAGGCGTTGGCCGTAACTCACATCGGTCAAACCTGGTGGCAGGTTCACTTTAATGTAAAATCATGCACATTCAGCATTACTTGGTAGGCACAATGGCCTCACACAAGATGAGATGCACAATGTATTTCTTATCTTTTGTTTAACATTCTCTAACTAAGGAGCTGTACTTTGAAGAATATCTTCATTATAAAACCCTTGGGGAAGCGGCCATTTTTTGTTTCCGCCCCTTAGTGCTTTATCTCCTTGCTTTTCAAAAGCCATAACTTTCCTATTTTTCCATCGATAAAGCCAAATGAGGCTTGTTTTTTTTGCATGGCCAGTTGCAATTTTGAATGGCATCATTAATTTTACCATATAATGAATAATGTATGGGATATTTATTTATTTTTTTCAATTATACTCAAGTATACTGGACTAGGTATGATTGCTGCTTGTATTGTTTTTTTTTTCTTAGCGTTCTCTATTAAGATTGTTTTTCAGGCTTCTTATATGTTCATGTCTATCCACATGACAAATAGAGCCATTCATATACAGACATATTTACTTAATGTGCTGAAGATCCTTCTCTCAGAATGTTGTCTATGCTTATTTATACTAGATTGGTATTATTATATGCCTTGTATCTATTTATATTCTCTTCACATGAGACAGATTTCTTCGGAATGCTAACTTTAACAAATACTTATTCCACCCGTCAATCCGATGGCAGGAGATATGATTTCTCCATTCACTGTGTCAGTAAGAACAGGAAGAAATATCAAGTTACTACACAGCCAAAGGGACAGATCTGTTTTCTTCACCGATTTAATTGATTTGCTGAGATCACTCAGTTGCAGGGTCATGGAGCATCCTCCTTAATTGACAGAAATATAGACCTTGCCAGGATTCTTAACCCTCTGGATGCATTCCGGCACTGGCCGCAGTAATGTACCCGGCAGTCTGGGGACATCACACCAAAGGTGCGTGAAGAAGTAAACAAAAGCACGGTAGGCCTTTATTGTACAGTCATGAATTATTGTAGCCATTCCAGTTACCGCATGTAAATAATGGGTGATAAACGTACATGTCTTACAACTGGTAAAATGGAGCATTAGATACATTCTATAGAACACACGACTAATTCCCCTTAGTTTGTATGCTGTTCTTTACTCATGACACAAAGGGTTTTGAAACCAGAGACTGTTATGTAAGAAGGATGAAGAGAAATGTAAATCCTAGGAAGAAATAATATAAACTTGGAATGGCTTTAGCATTAGATAGTGTAGTCACTTGCCTACAGACATATTTTATCTGTTTGTCTATCTAGCTATCTATCTATAACATGAAAACCTATGTATAATGCCACCTGTCAAGGGATGAGATATCTTAGATGGTAGGAGAACATTCAGTTTTTGAAGTTGATGTATTAGAAGCAGGAAAAACGTGCAAGCATAAGGATCTGAGTGGCCACATTTTATCAGTGCATCTCCAAAATATCAGTGCTTATGGATGTTACCAATATACATTGGTTAAAACCTACCAAAGAGGTTCACGAAGAACAACCATTAAATTGGCAACCGTGTCATGATGCCCAAGGTTCATTGATGTGCTTGGGGAGCGAAGGCAAGATGGCCCGGTCCAATTTTATAGGTTTATAGGGAAGCCCCTACAGCCTACATTGCTGAAAAATCACCTGGATCTGTGAATCATGTTATCTTTTACATCATGTGAACGGCTGAGCGTGTGCTTGATTACCAAGGCAATAGATGACATTATGAGGATGCACTATGCAAAGAAGGCAAGGCAGCGGAGGCAGTGTTCTGCTGGGAAACCTTGGGTCCTGGTATTCATCTGAATATTATTTGGACATATACAGCTCTGGCAAAAAATAAGAGACCACTTTCAAATGTTCAGTTTGCCTGATTTTTCTCTTTATACGTATATTTTTGAGTAAAATGTAAATTGTTCTTTTATTCTATAAACTTCTGACAACATGTCTCGGAATTTCCAAGCACTAAATTTTTTAAATGGTCAAAATTAAAAAAAATCTCAGTGTTTTCAGACCTCAAATAATGCTAAGAAAACAAGTTCATAATCATTTAAAAACAACAATACTAATGTTTTAACTCCGGAAGAGTTCAGAAATCAATATTTTGTGGAATAACCATGATTTTTAATCAATCACAGCTTTCATACGTCTTGGCATGCTTGCCACCAGTCTTTCACACTGCTTCTGGCGCAAAAATGTAAGCAGTTCTTCTTTGTTTGATGGCTTGTGACTATCCATCATCCTCTTGATTACATTCCAGAGGTTTTCAATGGGGTTCTGGTCTGGAGAACGGGCTGCCCATGACAGGGTTTTGATGTGGTAGTCTCTTAATTTTTGCCAGAGCTGTATCACATTGTTGCAGACAAAGCGCACTTCTTCGTGGCAACAATATTCCCCAAAGGTAATGGCCTCTTCCAGCAGAATACAATGCAAAATAGTTTAAGGAACATGACAAAAAGTTCAATGCATTTTATTAGGCAGCATATTCCTTTTACAAAAGAATTTCTCATGTTTCCCCATATTCTTGCTGATATTGCATACAGAATATTCTAATAAAGCACCATCTCATTGAACAATTAAATAAAACTTATTTTCCAAATCGGTGCATGCTGACAGATTCTTCTTTAAGCAAGCTTGAATATCTTAGGTATACACTACCGTTCAAAAGTTTGGGTCATCCAGACATTTTGTGTTTTCCACGAAAACTCATACTTTTATTAATCAAATGAGTTGCTAAATGAATTTAAAATCTAGTCCAGACATTGCCAAGGTTCGAAAAAAAGATTTTTATTTGAAATAACAATTTTCTCCCTCAAACTTTGCTTTCGTCAAAGAATGCTGCCTTTGCAGCAATTACAGCATTGCAGACCTTTGGCATTCTAGCAGTTAATTTGCTGAGGTAATCTGGAGAAATTTCACCCCATGCTTCCAGAAGCCCCTCCGACAAGTTGGTTTGGCTTGATGGGCACTTTTTGCGTACCATACGGTTAAGCTGCTCCCACAACAGCTCAGTGGGGTTGAGATCTGGTGACAGCGCTGGCCACTCCATTACAGATAGAATACCAGCTGCCTGCTTCTTCCCTAAATAGTTCTTGCATAATTTGGGGTGTGCTTTGGGTCGTTGTCCTGTTGTAGGATGAAATTGGCTCCAGTCAAGCGCTGTCCACAGTGTATGGCAAGGCGCTGCAAAATGGAGTGATTGCCTTCCTTATTCAAAATCCCTTTTACCTTGTACAAATCTCCCACTTTACCAGCACCAAAGCAACCCCAGACCATCACATTACCTCCACCATGCTTGACATATGGCATCAGGCACTCTTCCAGCATCTTTTCAGTTGTTCTGCATCTCACAAATGTTTTTCTGTGTGATCCAAACACCTCAAACTTGGATTCGTCTGTCTATAACACTTTTTTCCGATCTTCCTCTGTCCAACCAACACTGGAGTGATGGTTGTTGGAAATGGACCTCTAAGCACCTATGAAGATATTGCATTACAAACCAGACATTTGCAGCGAGAATAGTCATTTACCACATTAACAATGTATAGAGTGTATTTCTGAATCATTTAATGTTAGTTTCATTGGAAAAAAAACTGTGCTTTTCTTTCAAACATAAGGAAATTTTTAAGTGACCCCTTTTGAACGTAAAGTTACAGTGAAGGAAATAAGTATTTGATCCCTTGCTGATTTTGTAACTTTGCCCACTGACAAAGACATAAACTTTCTAGAATTTTAAGGGTAGTTTAATTTTATCATTGAGAGATAGAATATCAAAAATAAAATCCAGAAAATCACATTCTATAAATGATATAAATTTATTTGCATTTTGCAGTGAGAAATAAGTATTTGATCCCCTATTAACCATTAAGAGTTCTGGCTCCTACAGACCAGTTAGACGCTCCTAATCATCTCATTACCTGCATTAATGACAGCTGTCTTACATAATCATCTATATAGAAGACTCCTGGCCACAGACTCAAGTAATCATTCAGAATCTAACCTCTACAACATGGACAAGACCAAAGAGCTTTCTAAGGATGTCAGGGACAAGATCATAGACCTTCTGCTAGGATTCATTTCTAATTTAGTTACAACAATTTGGATACATGCAAAATTAACCTGATGATGTATAAATCCAATAAATTACTTTTTTTATTGTATTTGCAATTTTTCAAATTAATATGTTAATGTAGACCTTATATCATAAAGAAAAGAGCCTTTAAAAGTTATGTTGATCATCACAACTATTTTTATTATCACAATGTATCTTAAATAATAACAGAAATATCATGAATATGCAGCTCCTACAGTGGTTTGTGAAAGTATTCACCCCCTTGGCATTTTTCATATTTTGCTACCTCAAAACCTGGAATTTAGGCTGGTTTCACATTTGCGTTTTTTTGCGCTGGAAAAAAACGCATACGTGCGCATGCGTTTTTTCCCCTATATTTAACATGGGTGCGCATACCTGCGCGCTGGTAAGCGCATGTATGCGATTTTCATGCGCTGCGTTTTTTTGGGGTGTGCGTTGGTATTTTCCAGATGCAGCATGTTGCATTTTTTGGCCCTGGAAAAAAGCGCATGCGCACGTATGCGCACGTTTTGCGCTAAAAATGGCCATTATAGCCTATGGATGCGCATACGTGCGCACTGGCATGCGCAGGTATGCGTTTTTTTAGTGCTGCGTTTTTTTGGTGGTGTCCACTTGTTGTCCTAGTTATAATCTTCTAAAGTCAAAAAAAAAAAGTCTATATAAAGGAGGTGCCTGCCAAAACTCTGCCACTGCTACACTGACAGATTGAAGAGCAGACAGTCAACCAAGAACCCATTATATCAGCGAAGAATGTGAGTATATTACATTATATGCCTTTCCTTTTAAATTATGTATGTACTAATGATTTTTATTATTTTTACATGCAGTATGTCTTCAGAATCAGAGTATTCCCCATCGCGGCAGGAATTGGCGCAAGCAGACCGTGAGGTGATTATTTTCGTGCATCTGGTAAGTATATCTGCTGCTTCTCCAAATCTCTTACGTTTTTTTCAACTTTTTTAAGACATCGTCATCATCATCTTCTGCGGACGGGACTAGTGAGGGCGAAGAGCAGGAGCAGCGAAGCCAAGTCCCGGTGGTGATACGGAATGTAAGTATCAAATGATTTGTAATGTTCTTTATTTTTTATCTTCTATTTTTAGTCTTTTTTATGTTTCTTTTTTTGTAACTTTTTATTCAATTTAAATTTGATTATTCTAATGAATGTGTTTTGTCTAGGTTCCACAACGGGATGAAGACGTCTACCTGGATAATGAGCAGCTCATCAGCCTGGTCCAGGAGCGTTCGCCGTTGTGGGACAGCCGTGACCGGCTGCACAAGGACATTGTGGTGACCCGGCGGCTATGGAATGAGGTGGCCGCAGCGTTGATGGATGGCTGGGACAGCGCCACAGCATCCTCCAAAAAGGCGTTTAGTGAGTATTTCCCTGCTCTGTATTGTGCCGCAGTGACTGTTGTCCTTGACGGCACTGTTGGGTTTCGTGCTAGGCATATTCTAGCAGGAAACCCAACAGTGTCATCGGGGTCTACAGTGACTGCTTTGAGTATTGTATTGCTACATTGTGCCGCAGTGACTGTTGGCCTTGACGGCACTGTTGGGTTTCGTGCTAGGTGTATTCT
The DNA here is from genome assembly GCF_039654945.1 of Dendrobates tinctorius. Taxonomy (NCBI): domain Eukaryota; kingdom Metazoa; phylum Chordata; class Amphibia; order Anura; family Dendrobatidae; genus Dendrobates; species Dendrobates tinctorius. The sequence goes on from NW_027361732.1 coordinate 53,678,611, forward strand.
AGCAGGAAACCCAACAGTGTCATCGGGGTCTACAGTGACTGCTTTGAGTATTGTATTGCTACATTGTGCCGCAGTGACTGTTGTCCTTGACGGCACTGTTGGGTTTCGTGCTAGGCGTATTCTAGCAGGAAACCCAACAGTGTCATTGGGGTCTACAGTGACTGCTTTGAGTATTGTATTGCTACATTGTGCCGCAGTGACTGTTGGCCTTGACGGCACTGTTGGGTTTCGTGCTAGGTGTATTCTAGCAGGAAACCCAACAGTGTCATCAGGGTCTACAGTGACTGCTTTGAGTATTGTATTGCTACATTGTGCCGCAGTGACTGTTGGCCTTGACGGCACTGTTGGGTTTCGTGCTAGGCGTATTCTAGCAGGAAACCCAACAGTGTCATCGGGGTCTACAGTGACTGCTTGGAGTATTGTATTGCTACATTGTGCCGCAGTGACTGTTGTCCTTGACGGCACTGTTGGGTTTCGTGCTAGGCGTATTCTAGCAGGAAACCCAACAGTGTCATCGGGGTCTACAGTGACTGCTTGGAGTATTGTATTGCTACATTGTGCCGCAGTGACTGTTGGCCTTGAAGGCACTGTTGGGTTTCGTGCTAGGTGTATTCTAGCAGGAAACCCAACAGTGTCATCGGGGTCTACAGTGACTGCTTTGAGTATTGTATTGCTACATTGTGCCGCAGTGACTGTTGTCCTTGACGCCACTGTTGGGTTTCGTGCTAGGTGTATTCTAGCAGGAAACCCAACAGTGTCATCGGGGTCTACAGTGACTGCTTTGAGTATTGTATTGCTAAATTGTGCCGCAGTGACTGTTGTCCTTGACGGCACTGTTTTTTTTTTATCAACAGTGGACAAAGTCCGAACACGTTGGCGTTCGATCAAGGACCGCTTCAACAGTGATGTTCGTGCTGAGGGCCAGGTTCGCAGTGGATCTGCGTCAAGGACCAGAACTAGATACCGTCACTATCACGCGTTGCAGTTCCTAAGACCGGTCCTTGCCACGAGATCGTAAGTATTATAAATTTTGTGTTTTCATTTTTATTAATATGTGTTTTTCTAATCCACAGCTGATGCTTCTTGTAAAGGCATGGTAGTAATGATTTTCCTTTCTTCAACAGCACCTGGAGCAGCACCCTGCAACCTGGCCCTGGAGCGGTCCTTCCTCGGACGTCCTCTGACCCGTCCCAGCCATCCGACAGCCAGGAAGCACCTTGCAGGTCAACCACACACACAGCTGGTGACCAGGAAGCTGGGCCATCAGGTGTTCCCCTGTCCCAGGTCTCTGCCACTGGTTATGCGGGCACTACCCGCCAGCGGCAGAGGGCCTTGGACAGGAATGTCTTGCCCGAGTTTATGCATTTGAGCGAGACATTTAATTCCAGCCTCAAGTCACTGTCCGACAGAGTTGAAAGCGGTTTTGCACTCATGGAACGTGGTTTTAACCACTTTGAACACCGCTTCAATTCTGTAGAACAGCGCCTTGACCGTCTGGAGGCCGACCTCAACAGACCAGCACACCATTTTTTTAGTAAGATTGAAAAGGGCATGGCGGAACACCTTAGTCCTGATCAACAGCTGAATGTGCTGCAGGCCTGCAACAATGCTTTCTTGCAGGCTATGCAGCATAATCGGTACGGTCAGTAGTCAGTGGTGTCCTTTCCACCTGTGCCACCATTGACTCGCTTCACCTCACTACCGACTTGTGCTGCATACCACTGCACGGACACCTCTATTCAAAGCCAGGACACCCACCGTTACACCACCACAAGTCTGAGTGCAGCTGGTCACTTCACCGACACCACCATGGCAAGCGCTGCTCCTGTCTGGAGCACCACCGCCACTCCCATGCATGCGTGGAGCTCAGCCACCACTAGGCAAACATGGAACAGCCCTTCCGCTACAACAACATGTAGTAGCCCTGCCACCACCACTCTGCAAACCTGGACCATCACTGCCGCCACCAGTCCTCCTGCAAGGACGAGCACTGACAACGAAGAGCAGCAGCAGCAGCCACCTCAGCAGCAGCAGCCACCTCAGCAGCAGCCACCTCAGCAGCAGCAGCAACCACCTCAGCAGCAGCAGCCACCTCAGCAGCAGCAGCCACCTCAGCACCAGCCGCCACCTCAGCAGCAGCCGCCACCTCAGCAGCAGCAGCCGCCACCTCAGCAGCAGCAGCAGCCACACCAGCAGACGGGGGACCTACACTCAATATTTGCCCCTAGTTCAAGGCGAAATCTATCAAGGCGGGCATTGGGCCAAAGTCGGTCCAGGCACACAAGCCTACGGCGACATGCCATTACAACTAATGTACCTGAACAGATTTCCTCTCCTCCAAGTGTTCCTAGTTTAATTCCCTTAACTGGACTACCTTCCCCCACAAGTTTTGTTGCCCCTTCCCCTCAAACACCGTCTTCAACAGCAAGTGTTGCATATTCCCTGCACACCCCCAAATTGAAACCATCTGCCCCCAAACGCCGGAAAAAATAATTTTTTGGTTTATTTTTGTGATAAAAAATAAATTTACATTTGTGGTTCACCATTACTAAGTTTCATTAATGTTGTTTGCGCCGCTCACACACACTGATGGGTAAATACATGTTAAAAACCAACCCAAGGCCTAGTATAGTCATATGTGAAATAACACGGACTAGTATAGTCATACCAAGGCCTAGTGTAATAACTCGAGTTTTACCAACTTGGATCTGGTTTCATGAAAAACAAACTGTTGAAACTTGTCTTAAAAATAAGTTTCTTTCTAGTTTCACCAGTTTGTTTTTTGTGAAACAAGATGCTAGTTGTTAAAAATCGAGTTATTACAGTAGGCCTTGGTATGACTATACTAGGCCGTGGTATTTCACATATGACTATACTAGTAGGCCCAAGGCCTACTATACTCATATTTGAAATACCACGGCCTAGTATAGTCATTCCAAGGCCTAGTGTAATAACTCTAGTTTTACCAACTAGAATCTGGTTTCATGAAAAACAAACTGTTGAAACTTGTCTTAAAAATAAGTTTCTTTCTAGTTTCACCAGTTTGCTTTTTGTGAAACAAGATGCTAGTTGTTAAAAATCGAGTTATTACAGTAGGCCTTGGTATGACTATACTAGGCCGTGGTATTTCACATATGACTATACTAGTAGGCCCAAGGCCTACTATACTCATATTTGAAATACCACGGCCTAGTATAGTCATTCCAAGGCCTAGTGTAATAACTCTAGTTTTACCAACTAGAATCTGGTTTCATGAAAAACAAACTGTTGAAACTTGTCTTAAAAATAAGTTTCTTTCTAGTTTCACCAGTTTGTTTTTTGTGAAACAAGATGCTAGTTGTTAAAAATCGAGTTATTACAGTAGGCCTTGGTATGACTATACTAGGCTGTGGTATTTCACATATTACTATACTACTAGCCCCAAGGCCTACTATACTCATATTTGAAATACCACGGCCTAGTGTAGTCATTACAAGGCCTAGTGTAATAACTCTATTTTTACCAACTAGAATCTGGTTTCATGAAAAGCAAACTGTTGGTTTCAAGTTTCACCCGTTTGTTTTTCGTGAAACAAGATCCTAGTTGGCAAAAATTGAGTATGCCTTGTTATGACTATACTAGGCCGTGGTATTTCACATATGACTATACTAGTAGGCCCAAGGCCTACTATACTCATATTTGAAATACCACGGCCTAGTATAGTCATTCCAAGGCCTAGTGTAATAACTTGTAAGTTGGAATGGAGCAGATTACATTCATCCACTCAATCCTTACTTGTATTCCCCATGGACTTTCATTGGGGTTGGGTTTTGAGGGTTGTGTTTTGAGAAAATCACATACTTTGTTTTCAACTAGTTGCACAATTTTCTCTTGAAAAAAAATGGTTTCCTGATTCATGGCCTGCAGCTTTGCTCGTTCCAATATATTTCACGCAGACTAGCAATGCTGCATTTTAACTCATATGTGTATTTACCTGCCCAGGTGTGTGAACATCAAAAAATTCAGTTATACATGGGAAGTTTTTTATTAAATTGGAGTTTAAAAAATATAGTGCACTCAGTAATGGTATCAAATAAGGTTTTTTATTACCATAAACAAACAAAAACATTACACCATTTCATCTTGCCAGTGCACCCGTCCTACATCAGAAATAAAGTAGGCCGCAAATTGGTCCCTCATTTGGCCAACTTCAACGGATGACCTGAGAGTGTGCTGAGTGAATTCAGGCAATGGGTTAGGAGCATCATCGTCCAGTTCAAAGGTCGGGTGCTCTTTAGCCATCACAAAGTTATGTAGAACCACACAGGCCTTCACCACCTCATCGACTGTTTCAAGTTTAAGATTAATGGTCGTGCCCAGAATTCGCCATCTGGAAACAAGAATCCCAAAAGCACACTCGACAGTTCTTCTGGCCCTGGTCAGCCTGTAATTAAATATTTTTTTGGTGTGGTCCAAGTCCCGGCTGGAGTAGGGTTTCAGTAAGTTTCCGCACATTTGAAAAGCCTCATCGCCAACCATTACAAAGGGCAGTGGCGGAGCTTCGGTGTGAGGAAGAGGCCGTGGCATAGGGAAATTAAATTGGTTGCCATACAACCTCCGGCCCATGTCTGAGTTTTTAAAAGCCTGTGAGTCATTACCACGGCCAAATGCTCCAATGTCCACTGCTACAAACATACATCCGGCATCCGCAATCGCAATGAGTACTATTGAAAAGTACTTTTTGTAATTATAGTACTCAGATCCCGTTCTTTGGGGTTTGATGATCCGTATGTGTTTACCATCAACAGCTCCCAAACAGTTGGGAAAATTGCATACTGTCCAGAATTTGTCAGCAATTTCCATCCACTTTTCAGCGGTGGACAGGGGCATAAATTCTGGGCAAAGAACATTCCAGAGAGCCCGGCAGGTGTCAGCAACAATTCCAGACAAGGTAGAGATTCCAATACGGTACTGGAAGTGTAGTGAAGATAGGGTTTCTCCAGTCGCCAGGAATCTGTGAACAGACAAAGAAGTAAAATTAATATTTATGTATATTATTTTAAAAAACTATAAAATAAAATATTAGTACATTCACGAAAACTAATTACCCAAGGTTTTGAATACTAAATTTAAAAAAAAACATCAGACCGCACCCCTTGGTTTTTAAAACATACCGTAATGTCACCAGTAGCCGTTCCTCAGGAGGAATCGCACGACGGAGCTGTGTGTCCTGTCTCCGGATGGATTGTTGGACACGAGAAAGCAAATCCATGAAACTTTCGTGGGACATCCTGATATAATCTGTAAATTTCTCCGGGTTTGCCTGTAGCTCGCTGTAGAGGGTGTGGTATGCCCCACGGCTCTCCCGGAGTTCAACAATCGGATGTATCCACATAGGCCGCCGTCTTCGCTGCCTCTCTCTCTTCCTTTGTTCATGGCAAGCAACTGCATACGCCTGAGCCATCGCGATGTCCAAATCCAAGTTGAAGTGAAAACTCTTCCAGCGCAGATCCATGGTCACGAGAAGAATCAAGCAAATGTGAAGAATACTGTAGACAGGGTCTATATATTAACATACCACACCCACAATGAAGTCCCATTGGTCTTGTGTGTTGTTGAATGGTTGTTTTTTCATTTTTGTGGGGTTTTTCCAAAATCTGTAAAAAACGCAAACGCACAAAAAACGCATACAAACGCGCAAAAACGCTGCGTTTTTTTCCTGCATGCGCATAAAAATGCTTGAAAAAAACGCAGCGTTTGTATGCATTTGTATGCGTTTTTTTAATGCGTTTTTTTGCGGGAAAAACGCGCTGCAAAAAAAAGCAAGTGTGAAACTAGCCTTAACTGTTTTTTTTAGGGTTTGTATCAGCTCATGCAAAGCACATGGTTACAACTGTGAACATTTGGTTTTCTTTTAACTGTAAAAAAAAAACAACAAATAGGACAAAATAACTGAAAACTTCAGTGTGCATAACTGTCCACCCCATAAAGTCAGTGCTTTGTAGAGCCTTCTTTTGCGGCAATTACAGCTGCAAGTTGCATGGGATAAGTCTCTATGAACTTTCCACATCTTGCCACTGGGATTTTTGCCCAATCCTCAAGACAAAACTGCACTATTAGATAAAATTAGATAGTTTCCTCTGGTGTACAGCAATCTTCAAGTCTGACCACAGATTCTCTATTGGATTAAGGTCTGGGCTTTGGCTAAGCCACTCCAAAACTTTTACACGTTTCCTCTGAAACCACTTGAGTATTGCTGTAGCAGTATACTTTGGGTCATTGTCTTGTTAGAAGGTGAAACTCCATCCCAGTCTCAAATCACTGATAGACTGAACCAAGTTTTGCTGAAGAATATCCCTGTATTTCGAGTCATCCATCTTTCAATTTACTCAGACAATTTTCTATGTCCATCCTTTCAAATAACATCCATACAACATGATGCTGCCACCACCATGTTTCAATGTGGGGATGATGTTCTTGTGGTGATGAGCTGTGCTGGTTTGGTGCCAGATATAGCGTTTACCTAGTTGGCCAAAAAGTTAAATTTTGGTCTCATCTGACAACAGGACCATCCTCCATATATTTGGGGAGTCTCTCATGTGATTTTTGGCAAACTCAAAATTAGCCATACAATTTTTATGTGTAAGTAAAGGTTTTTTCTGCCCACTCTTCCATAAAGGTTAGCTTTATGGAGTATATCGGTCTATTGTTGTCGTTTGGGCAGATTCTCCAGTCTTTGCTTGGAAACTTTGCAGCTCCTTCAAGTTTACCTTTGGTCTTTGTGTTACTTCTGTGATTAATACCCTCCTAGCCTGGGCTGAGAAATTTGGTGGGTGGCCCTCTCTTGGCCGAATTGCTGTAGTACCATGTTCTTTTTATTTGAGGATAATGAATTTAATGGTGCTATGGGGGATCATCAGAGATTGGGATATTTTTTATAACCCAAACCTGACGTGTACTTCTCAACAGTTTGTCCATGACTTGTTTGGAGATCTCTTTGATCTTCCTGGTGTTGTTTGGTTAGTGGAGCCTATTGCTTAATGGTGTTGCAGCCTCTGTGGCCTTTCAGAAAAGGTGTGTATATACTGTCAGACCATGTGATACTTAGATTGCACACAGGAGAACTGCCTTTCACTAAGCATGTGACTTATGAGGGTAATTGCTTGCACTAGAAATTTTTAGGAGTTTCGTAGCAAAAGGGATGAATACATATGCACATGCCAATTTTTATTTATTTTGATCCCATAAATTTAATTTATGCCTACATTTTTCTCACTTCACTTCACTAACTTAGACTATTTAGTGCTGATGCATCACAAATCAAATTACAAAAATATTTAAACACAGGTTGTAATGTAACAAAATAGGTTAAAAGCCAAGAAGGTGAATATTTTTGCAAGCCACTTTATGTAGGACTATGCCTCTCCAAGGTACAGTTGAAACTAGAAATTTACATACACTATATAAAAAGACACATATAGTACATAATTATGGTAATTCTAATTGACCTAAAATGGGAAAGGTTTATTCGGATTTCATGTCAGATGTTGAGAAAAACATGCATATGTGTCTTTTTACATAGTGTATGTAAGCTTCTAGTTTCAACTGTAACTACTAGAATGAAGTTTAATTTTGCTGTTACTTTTTCCAAATAGGAAAAATAAAGTAATTGCCAAATGCGAGCACAGGTGCCTATTAGTGATGAATGATGCATCTGATCAGGGGCTGCAGGACACATGCACGGAGGTGGTGCAAAGGGGGTGGAGAAAAAAAGACGGGCAAAAAAGTTCTGGAAAACAGTGGCTTGGGTGCTGATCAGTGATTTGTGTCACTGATCAGCGCTCAGCGGCTGCATGATTCACAAATGTAGGTGGTGCAAAGGGGGGGGAGTAGAGCCAAAAAAAAGTCCTGGAAAACAGTGAGTATGGGGTGCTAAGTATGGTTTGCACGTTAACTCCCGAGCCAATTTTTACAATTCTGACCACTGTCCCTTTATGAGGTAATAACTCTGGAACGCTTCCATGGATCCTGGTGATTCTGACAATGCTTTCTCGTGACATATTAAACTTCATGTTAGTGGTAAAATTTCGTTCAAATAACTAGCGTTTATTTGTGAAAAAATGGAAATTTGGTGAAAATTTTTAAAATTTCGCAATTTTCCAACTTTGAATTTGTATGCCCTTAAATCACAGAGATACGGCACACAAAAAACTTAACAAATAACATTTCCCACATGTTTACTTTACATCAGCAGAAATTTGGAACCGAAATTTTTTTTTGTTAGGAAGTTATTAGGGTTAAAAGTTGACCAGCGATTTCTCATTTTTGCAACACCATTTTCTTTTTCCTGACCACATCACATTTGAAGCCACTTTGAGGGGTCTATATGATAGAAACTACCCAAAAGTGACACCATTCTAAAAACTGCACCCCTTAAGGTGCTCAAAACCACATTCAAGAAGTTTATTAACCCTTCAGGTGTGTCACAGGAATTTGTTTGAATATTTAAAAAAAAAATGGACATTTAACTTTTTTTCACAAAAAAAATACTTCAGGTTCAATTTTTTTTATTTTACCAAGGGTAACAGGAGAAATTTGACTGCAAAAGTTATTGTGCAGTTTGTCCTGAGTACGCTGTTACCTGATATGTTGGGGGGGAACCACTGTTTCGGCCCATGGCAGAGCTCAGAAGGGAAGGAGCGCCGTTTGACTTTTTCAATGCAAAATTGGCTGGAATTCAGATCGGACGCCATGTCGCATTTGGAGAGCCCCTGGTGTACCTAAACAGTGGAAACCCCCCACAAGTGACCCCATTTTGGAAACTAGACCCCCCAAGGAACTTATCTAGATGTGTGGTGAGTACTTTGAACCCACAAGGGCTTCACAGAAGTTTATAACGTACAGCGGTACAATTAAAAAATCATATTTTTTCACCCCCAATTTTTATTTTCCCAAGGGTAATAGGACCCTAAAAGTTATTCTGCAATTTGTCCTGAGTACGCTGATACCCCATATGTGGGAGAAAACTACTGTATGGGTACACGTCGGGGCTCGAAAGGGAAGTAGTGACTAGAGTTGAGCGACTTTTGATTTTTTAGGGTCGAGTTTCGTTTCGTGAAACCCGACTTTTCCAAAAGTCGGGTCGAGCAAGATCGTCCGATTATAGGGAAAAGTCGGGGTCATCCCGAAACACGAAACCCAATGTAAGTCAATGGGGAATAAAAGTCGGCAGTGAAAGGAGGACAGGAAAGACACCTACAGTGCCCATTTGAATGCCAAAAGCATCAATTCTTCTTACTTAAGCTTGTCAACCTTAATTAACTTCATAATACAAGTTACGCACTGAAAAATGGGGGTTATTTGGCTAAAGTTGTGGGGGGGAGGGCTGGCTGCAGGTTTTCATGTGCCCTGGGCGAAAGAGCGCCCCTTTAGCACATACCACAACTCATCATGCTCCGATACGGCAGAGAAATAGCGGTATAGTACAATGAAAAATACTTCACTTTTTACATCTCATGACGAGGCCCATCTATTTCTCCATACAGAATCATTGGTCCCATATAATGTTTGAAACAGTATATGATGAGCTCCACATAATGCTACAGTATATGTTGGCTCCCATGGATGAAGCTCCACTGTCTTATGGGCCCAAATAATGCTCCAAACATAATGGGCCCCATTTCTAATGCTCTAGTGTATAATGGGCCCTGTAAATGCTGCTCCAGTGTCTGATGTCCACCTTTGGAATGTTCCAGTGTATGGTGGGCCCCATCTATCATTCTCCAGAGTATAGTGCTCCCCAAAAATTGCTGTCCCAACATTGAAAACAATCAAATAAGTCTCCTTGCTAGGGAATCCCTGTACTTGTCTGGACTCCTCGTCGTCCCCATCTTCCATCTCACTGCACAGTATTTCAACTTTGCAAGTGCTGTGATCCTGAGCAAGCAGGGGGGGCCCACTCGTTGGCGACGGCACTGGCACAGGGCCCCTGATAGTACGGTGGTGGGCGGGTGGGCCGAACCTGCACTTTCATCTGCAGCTTCCTCTTTGTCACCGTGTAAGATGGAACTGTATATGGGAAGGGTAACCTGAGTTTCATCAGGGTCAGATTCAGGTCGTGTAGCGTGCGAGGGGAATGTAGTGGTCTGGGTCAATGTACCAGCAGATTCATCGAGCAGTGGCTGGTCATCAGTTCACTTGTGTCGCCCCCAGGAGTATGGTCGCCACAGTGGCATTACCTTCTTCCTAGGGAGTGTGATGTCATGCTTGGGAGCAACGAAGGATCTCTCTAGCAGGTTAACTGATTGGGCGGCGTTATTCCCACGTGTCATGACCCTCCAAACAGCGTTCATGAAGGCAAAGTGTTTGTTTTACGTGGGCAGTATGGTTGCAAAGCTGAACCTTAAAGGAATGTCCAGAAGGGCACCACCAGGAGTGGAGCCTACGGTTAAATTCGACTCCACCTGGGAAACCTCAACCATGCCAGCTAAAGAACAGATGCACACATTGCAAGCTTAATTCCGTTAACGAACGAGACTCCGTCATGCCCCGCGGTCCGAGTCCGGCTTACTAGAGGGACACGTGAGGCTCTGGCACATGAGATTGGCCAATAACTGGTGTGTCATGCCCTTACATGTCCGTGGCTGCATATGCGCTACACTGAAAAGGCCAGCGTTTGTCGCTTACAGGTGCCGATAACCCGCTGAACAACGTTAGTGATGGGGATCACTGATTACAATTGTTACCCGCGAACAATGATTTCCCAGTAAGTGCAGGTCAACCGCAGTTCCGGAATTAGGCCTAACCGTCATTCCTGAAAAAATGAAAAACTTACGTGTGCAAACCACAGGTGCTGTAGCTTGCTTAACAACTCGCCAGCCGTTCTCACGCCCAGTATGGATTACACGTGATTGCACAAAGGTGAGAAAGGGTACCGTATCCCCAGATAACATGTATGGATAGCGTACACATTCAAAATATATGTCTATACATCAGGAGGCAGGCTCAGACGGTGTTAGGCCCAGTATGGATTGCACGTGATTGCACAAAGGTTAGAAAAGGTACCGTTTCCCCGGATAACATGTATGGATAGCGTACACATTCAAAATATATGTCTATACATCAGGAGGCAGGCTCAGACGTGTCAGGCACAGTATGGATTTGACGGCCCAGACTACACAGCGGAGGAGCAGGGAGAGGTAAAGATTGCAAATGCTGGGGCCCTGCCCAAGCAAGGGGGGCCCACTCGTGGGCGTCGGTACTGGCACTGGGCCCCTCATAGTACGGCGGTGTGTCTGACGGCGGGTGTGCACGACCACCGTCAGAGACACTTGATTGCACTATGAAGGACCCTGTGCCAGTGCACGCGCCCAAGAGTCGGCCTACCCACCTGTCCAGGGCAACGGCACTCGCACGGTGTCGTGCGCTAGGTGGTGACCCCGGCCATGGGGGGGGGAGGCAGCACAGTTAGGAAGTTTTAGAAAGTGGCATATGTTGATGTTGGACATTCAGCTGATGCAAAAGGTGAAATAGGTCAAGTCCCAGGAAGAGGTGGACCAAAGCAAGCCATTTTTCTGTCACCCTATGTGTCATCAGGGGAAGGTGGGACAAAATCCTTGGAAACCCATGCGTGGTTCATTTTAATGAAGGTTAGATCATCCACATTTTGGGTTGACAGACGGGTCCTTTTTTCTGTCAGGATTGATCCAGCTGCACTGAAGACTCTTTCCGATAGCACACTTGCAGCTGGGCAAGCGAGCTCCTGTAAGGCATATTGTGCCAATTCAGGCCAGGTGTCCAGTTTAGCGGCCCAATAGTCAAAGGGGAATGACCTGTGTGGGAGAACATCGATATGGGAGGAAAAGTAGTTTGTAACCATAGTTGACAACTGCTGTCTCCTGTCACTTTCCATCGATGCAGTATTACCAGTTGTGTGAGCGGTACTTGAAAAATCAGTCCACAACATTGTCATGAAACCCCTGTCTCCAACGCCACTTCTGCTGTGTGCACCACGAACACCTCTGCCAAGCTGCCCCCGGCCCGTACGGCTCGTGTGAGAACCATCACCGCTGCTGTGTGCTGGGAATGCCTCAAGCAACCGATTTACCAGAGTTGCTTGTTTATTAGCCAATATTAGGTCAAGGTTCTCCTGTGGCATGATGTTTTGTAATTTGCCTTTATAGCGTGGATCCAGGATGCTGGCCAACCAGTAGTCATCATCGTTCATCATTTTGGCAATGCGGGGGTCCCTTTTTAGGATCTGCAAGGCATAATCTGACATGTTGGAGGAGCACTTTCTGGCAAATCCACATCCCTCCAGTCACGCACAAACCCTGTACCAGACCTTGCCACGCCAATATTTTCACTTGCCCCACAAGATGCATCCTCCTCCCCTAAGTAATCATCCCCATCATCCTCCTCCTCCTCCTCTTCTTCCTCCACCTCGTCCAGGAGAGGTCCCTGAGCAGACAATGGCTGAATGTCATCAAGGATTCCCTCCTCCTCTTCCTCCTCATCAACATTGGCTGCAGAAGCCTGCTCCTTAAGGTGCATCAAAGTTTGCATGAGCAGACGCATAAGTGGGATGCTCATGCTTAGGATGGCGTCGTCTGCACTTACCAGCCGTGTGCATTCCTCAAAACACTGAAGGACTTTACAAAGGTCTTTCAGCTTCGACCACTGCACACCGGTCAACTCCATGTCTGCTCTCAAAGTGCCTGGCCGTGTATCCTCCCACAAATGCATTATGGCCTGCCTCTGCTCGCACAGCCGCTCCACTATGTGCAGGGTGGAGTTCCACCTTGTTGCAATGTCGATAATGAGGCGGTGGTTGGGAAGGTGGAGCAATCGCTGCAGCTTCTGCATACGAACGGAGTGTACAGGCGACCGGCGGATGTGCGCGCACAGTCTTTGCACCTTCTGGAGCAGGGCTGTTAACTCCGGATAATTTTTGAGGAAGCACTGCACCACCAGGTTCAAGGTGTGAGCCAAGCAAGGTATGTGGCTGAGTTTTGAAAGGGCTATGGCTGCCACAAAATTACGCCCGTTATCACTAACTACCTTGCCTGCCTCAAGATGTACACTGCCCAGCCATGACTCAGTTTGTCGCTGAAAGTACTCGGCCAGCACCTCGGCGGTGTGTCTGTCGCCCAAACACATCATCTGCAACACAGCCTGCTGACGCTTTCCACTAGCTGCTCGATAGGGGGACACATCGTGTGCAACAGTGGCAGCTGCAGATGGAGTGCTCGTACGACTGCGCTCTGTGGACGAGCTTTCGCTTCTGGAGGAGGAGGAGGAGGAGGGTGGAACGCCTACAGCCAACTGTTTCCTATACCGTGGGCTAGGCAGCACTGTCCCACCACCGCTGTCCCCTGTGGACCCTGCATCCACCACATTAACCCAGTGCGCAGTGATGGACACGTAACGGCCCTGGCCATGCCGACTGGACCATGCATCAGTTGTGAGGTGCACCTTTCCGCTCAATGACTGCTTGAGTGCATGGACAATGCGGTCTTTCACATGATGGTGGAGGGCTGGGATGGCTTTGCGAGAGAAGAAGTGGCGACTGGGTAGGTCATAGCGTGGTACTGCATAGGCCATGAGTTCGCGGAAAGCTGCGCTTTCCACCAACCGAAAGGGCATCATCTCAAACGAGATTAGTTTGGCAATGTGGGCGTTCAAACCCAGTGTACGCGGATGAGAGACTGAGTACTTTCTTGACCTACTCATAGTGTCTGGGAGGGTGAGCTGGACTTGAGAGCTGCATATGGTGGAAGTAGCGGTGGACAGGGCAGACTGAGAGAGGGTTGATGATGGTGATGGAGTTGGTGTTCTTTCTGATGGCCTAGAATCAGTCTTTCGTTGATATAACAGTGGGATTCCCTGACTGCTGTGGCCTTGCAACGACACCTCAACATTTGCTGCTGTGCTAACCGGTGGGCTTACAGTGGGGGAAACAATGTAGCGTTGCTGACTACCTTCGTTGTGATCAGTTGCACATGTGGCACTTGAGGTTTGGTGTTGTGTCCACGCTTGCAAGTGCATGCTGGTTAAATGTCTAAGCATGCAACTGGTATTCAAATTTTTCAGATTTTTCCCTCGGCTAAAGGTCTTTGCGCACTTCTTACAGATAACCTTGGCCTGATCATGAGGATTTTGTTCAAAAAAGTGCCACACTGCACTCTTCCTACTTTGGCAGACATTTTGCGGCCTAGCACACTGTGATCTTTTGACCCTCTGGACAAGCTGTCCAGCAACTCTTTTGATGTTTGGAACCTGTCTTTGGAGTGCTCCGGGCCTGCCAGATAACAGCTGTTGCGATGTCGATGTCTGCTGTGGATGCTCCTCATCTGAGCTATTGGAAGCAGCACCCTCTTCCCCCAATGGATGCCAATCTGGGTCAACAACTGGGTCATCCATCACCTCCTCTTCTATGTCATGTGCACCTTCCTCTGTGTCACCGTGTATGGTGGTATAGTGTGCGGGAAGGGGCACCTGAGTCTCATCAGGGTCAGAATCTGCCTCTGTACACTGCGAGGACAATGTAGTGCTCTGAGTGAATGTACCAGCAGAATCATCCATCAGCGGCTGTGCATCAGTGCACTCCATGTCAGATTCATCTTGGCCTGGGTAATTCACCATTTGACTTGATAATCCAGGCATGGTATGTGAAAAGAGCTCCATGGAGTAATCAGTAGTATGGCCTGCGTCATCCTTCAATCTTGGTTGGGGTGAAGGACACAAGGAAAGGTGTGGTTCATGAACATGAGCCTCCAATGACGACTCAGTGCTTTTACTTTTTACAACTGAAGAAGAGGAGGCGATAGAGCTGGAGGCTGAGTCAGCAATGTAAGACAAAACTTTTTCCTGATACTCTGGCTTTATAAGCGGTTTGCCAACTCCTAGAAAACTAAGCGTTTGAGGCCTTATGTAGCCAGACGATGACGCAGGCTCAACACCTCCTGCATTCGGTCCTATTTTGCTCTTGCCACTACCATCAGATCCACCACCAACACCATCATTACCAGCTGCCAACCCCCGCCCAATTCCACGGCCTCTTCCACAGCCTTCCTCATTTTTGGTAGAAATGTAGACAAAATCCAACAAACTATATAGTAATGTAAAACAAGGTACAAGGTGTCTATAGGACAGGGGAGATTTTGAATTTCTGCACACACTTGTGGACACTGGACACTTTTGGATTGTGTGAGGCCCACTGAATATCTGAGCGCTCTGTCACAGGCTCGATGGCACAGCTGTGACCAAAGTGACTAGAGGATAAGGGAGATTTTGAATTTCTGCACACACTTGTGGACACTGGACACTTTTGGATTGTGTGAGACAGACTGATATCTGAGCGCTATGTGACAGGCTCGATGGCACAGCTGTGACCAAAGTGACTAGAGGATAAGGGAGATTTTGAATTTCAGCAGACACTTGTGGACACTGGACACTTTTGGTTTGTGTGAGGCCCAATGAATATCTGAGCGCTATGTGACAGGCTCGATGGCACAGCTGTGACAAAAGTGATGAGAGGATAAGGGAGATTTTGAATTTCTGCAGACACTTGTGGACACTGGACACTTTTGGATTGTGTGAGGCCCACTGATATCTGAGCGCTATGTCACAGGCTCGATGGCACAGCTGTGACAAAAGTGACTAGAGGATAAGGGAGATTTTGAATTTCAGCAGACACTTGTGGACACTGGACACTTTTGGATTGTGTGAGGCCCAATGAATATCTGAGCGCTATGTGACAGGCTCGATGGCACAGCTGTGAACAAAGTGACTAGATGATAAGTGAGATTTTGAATTTCAGCAGACACTTGTGGACACTGGACACTTTTGGATTGTGTGAGGCCCAATGAATATCTGAGTGCTATGTGACAGGCTCGATGGCACAGCTGTGACCAAAGTGACTAGAGGATAAGGGAGATTTTGAATTTCTGCACACACTTGTGGACACTGGACACTTTTGGATTGTGTGAGGCCCACTGATATCTGAGCGCTATGTCACAGGCTCGATGGCACAGCTGTGACAAAAGTGACTAGAGGATAAGGGAGATTTTGAATTTCAGCAGACACTTGTGGACACTGGACACTTTTGGATTGTGTGAGACCCAATGAATATCTGAGCGCTATGTGACAGGCTCGATGGCACAGCTGTGACCAAAGTGACTAGATGATAAGTGAGATTTTGAATTTCAGCAGACACTTGTGGACACTGGACACTTTTGGATTGTGTGAGGCCCAATGAATATCTGAGTGCTATGTGACAGGCTCGATGGCACAGCTGTGACCAAAGTGACTAGAGGATAAGGGAGATTTTGAATTTCTGCACACACTTGTGGACACTGGACACTTTTGGATTGTGTGAGGCCCAATGAATATCTGAGCGCTATGTGACAGGCTCGATGGCACAGCTGTGACCAAAGTGACTAGAGGATAAGGGAGATTTTGAATTTCTGCACACACTTGTGGACACTGGACACTTTTGGATTGTGTGAGGCCCACTGAATATCTGAGCGCTCTGTCACAGACTCGATGGCACAGCTGTGACCAAAGTGACGAGAGGATAAGGGAGATTTTGAATTACTGCACACACTTGTGGACACTGGACACTTTTGGATTGTGTGAGGCCCACTGAATATCTGAGCGCTCTGTCACAGGCTCGATGGCACAGCTGTGACCAAAGT
This sequence comes from Dendrobates tinctorius, assembly GCF_039654945.1. NCBI lineage: Eukaryota > Metazoa > Chordata > Amphibia > Anura > Dendrobatidae > Dendrobates > Dendrobates tinctorius. Next base: position 53,695,287 of record NW_027361732.1, read on the forward strand.
GACTAGAGGATAAGGGAGATTTTGAATTTCTGCACACACTTGTGGACACTGGACACTTTTGGATTGTGTGAGGCCCACTGATATCTGAGCGCTATGTGACAGGCTCGATGGCACAGCTGTGACCAAAGTGACTAGAGGATAAGGGAGATTTTGAATTTCAGCAGACACTTGTGGACACTGGACACTTTTGGATTGTGTGAGGCCCAATGAATATCTGAGCTCTATGTGACAGGCTCGGTGGCACACCTGTGACAAAAGTGACGAGAGGATAAGGGAGATTTTGAATTTCTGCAGACACTTGTGGACACTGGACACTTTTGGATTGTGTGAGGCCCACTGATATCTGAGCGCTATGTGACAGGCTCGATGGCACAGCTGTGACCAAAGTGACTAGAGGATAAGGGAGATTTTGAATTTCAGCAGACACTTGTGGACACTGGACACTTTTGGATTGTGTGAGGCCCAATTAATATCTGAGCGCTATGTGACAGGCTCGATGGCACAGCTGTGACCAAAGTGACTAGAGGATAAGTGAGATTTTGAATTTCAGCAGACACTTGTGGACACTGGACACTTTTGGATTGTGTGAGGCCCAATGAATATCTGAGCGCTATGTGACAGGCTCGATGGCACAGCTGTGACAAAAGTGACGAGAGGATAAGGGAGATTTTGAATTTCTGCAGACACTTGTGGACACTGGACACTTTTGGATTGTGTGAGGCCCACTGATATCTGAGCGCTATGTCACAGGCTCGATGGCACAGCTGTGACAAAAGTGACTAGAGGATAAGGGAGATTTTGAATTTCAGCAGACACTTGTGGACACTGGACACTTTTGGATTGTGTGAGGCCCAATGAATATCTGAGCGCTATGTGACAGGCTCGATGGCACAGCTGTGACAAAAGTGACGAGAGGATAAGGGAGATTTTGAATTTCTGCAGACACTTGTGGACACTGGACACTTATGGATTGTGTGAGGCCCACTGAATATCACAGCGCTATGTCACAGGCAGAAATTGGCTAGTGTATCACAAACTACAAGGTGTATGTAGAATTGGGCAGAATAGGAATCTCCCTAGAGTGCAGGTCTGTAAGAACGGAACATGTCCTCGTTTTATTCTCACAGAGTGACACACTGATAGCTTCACTGTGGCTGTGATAACAGCCGTTACACGGTACTGTGTGAGGAGCGTACACCGCTGTATGGTGTGAAAAAATGCACGCTCAGTACCTCAGCAGGACAAAAAAAAAAATTGGGATTGCTTTTAACAAAGCAGTTTGCGGAGAAGTGGGTAAACAGCAATGCAGGAATGTCAGGAAGCCTTAGAAGGCTGCCCAACCACCAACACCACTGATACACCACTATATAGCCTCCCCTTGCACTGCACACACAGTGACTGGTGTGTTGTACAGGCAAAATCGCTAGCAGCAGAAGCAGTTTTTGGTGTCTTCTTCCCTGCCTAACACTCTCCCTACAAAATCAGCAGCAGCAGCAGCTCTCCCTATTCTGAGATCAGCATGAGTAACATGGTGGTCGGCGTGCACGCCCTTTTATACCCCCTGTGACGCCCCCCAAAGCAAGCCAATCACTTGCATGCCCTTCTGAAAGATGGTGGTGACCCGTGCCTATGTCATCACGTTGCCCACAGTGTCCGTGGATCCTGATTGGCTGAAAAAAAGCGCAAAACAAACTTTTGAAATGCGACTTTGGCACGTAAGTCGCCGACCTCGTGGCCGACCTCATCCTAGGGTCGGGTTTCGTTTCATGAAACCCGACTTTGCCAAATGTCGGCGACTTTTGAAATTTTTCGACCCGTTTCGCTCAACTCTAGTAGTGACGTTTTGTAATGCAGACTTTGATGGAATGCTCTGCGGGTGTCATGCTGCTTTTGGAGAGCCCCTAATGTACCTAAACAGTGGAAACCCCCCACAAATGACACCATTTTGGAAACTAGACCCCTAAGGAACTTATCTAGATGTGTGGTGAGCACTTTGAACCCCCAAGGGCTTCACAGAAGTTTATAACGCCCGGGCGTGAATATAAATAAATCGTATTTTTTCCACAAACATGATCATTTAGTCCCCAATTTTTTTATTTTCCCAAGGGTAACACGAGAAATTGGACCCCAAAAGTTGTTTTGCAATTTGTCCTGAGTAGGCTGATACCCCATATGTGGGGGTAAAACACTGTTTGGGCGCATGGCAGAGCTTGGAAGGGAAGGAGCACCATTTGACTTTTTCAAGGCAGAATTGGCTGGAATTGAGATCAGACGCCATGTTGCATTTGGAGAGCACCTGATGTGCCCAAACAGTGGAAACCCCCAATTATAACTCCAGCCCTAACCCCAACACACCCCTAACCCTAATCTCAGCCCTAACTCTAGCCCTAACCCTAACCCTAGCCCTAGCCCTAACCCTAGCCCTAACCCTAGCGGGAAAATGGAAATAAATACATTTTCTTTTAATTTTATTATTTTTCCCTAACTAAGGGGGTGGTAACGGGGGGGTTTGATTTACTATTTATGGCAGGTTTTTCTGTTTGGCAGCTGTCACACGCTAAAAGACGCTTTTTATTGTAAAAATAGTTTTTGCATCACCACATATTGAGAGCTATAATTTTTCCATATTTTGACCCACCAAATCATGTGAGGTCTTATTTTTTGCGGGACGAGGTGATGTTTTTATTGGTATAATTTTCGGGCACGTGACATCTTTTGATCGCTTTTTATTCCGATTTTTGGGGCGCAGAATGAACAAAAACCAGCGTTTCATGAATTTCTTTTGGGGGGTGCGTTTACACCGTTCCGCCTGCAGTAAAATTGATAAAGCCCTTTTATTCTTTGGGTCAGTACGGTAACAGCGATACCTCATTTAGGTCTTTTTTTATGTTTTGGCGCTTTTATGCAATGAAAATAATTTTCTATAAAAAATAATTATCTTTGCATCGCTTTATTCTGCGAGCTATAACTTTTTAATTTTTTTGCTGATTATGCTGCATGGCAGCTCGTTTTTTGCGGGACAAGATGACGTTTTCAGCGGTACTATGGATATTTATATGCGTTTTTTTGATCGCGCGTTATTGCACTTTTTGTTTGGCAGTATGATAATAAATCATTATTTTTTGCTTAGTTTTTATTTTTATTTTTTAAGGGGTTCGCTAAAGGGGTTAACTAGTGGGACAGTTTTATAGGGCGGGTCATTATGGATGCGGCAATACCAAAAATGTGTACTTTTATTGTTTTTTTTTTATTTCCAAAAAATGAATTTATTAGGGAATAATTTTTTTAAAATTATTTTTACACTTTTTTTTTAACTTTATTACATTGTCCCAGGGGGACATACCTGTCATGTGACATATCGCTGCACAGGCACTGCACAGGCTTTCCTCATGCCTGCGCTTTGCAGGCACTGAGGAAGCCAGCTCCCTGCAGGACCCCGAAGGTCCCCGTCGCCATCTTGGATTCGGGGACCTGCAGGGATGGAGCCCCCCGCAGCAGCACTGCACATTGCGCTGCTGTGGGGGGCTCAGGAAAGCCCAGAGGGAGCCCCCTCTCTGTCGATGCTTCTCTTTAACCCCTGGTACACCACGATCGTGTTTGATCGCGGTGTGCAAGGGGTTAACGTGTTGGGGGTGGTACGTGACCGCCCCTGAGACATTGTGCCGGGTGTCAGCTGTGATAATCAGCTGACACCCGGCCGCGATCAGCGGCACTCACCATGTGGGCGCTGCTGATCGCTGTGACGTACTATCCCGTCCCTGGGAATTAAGTCCCAGGGCACATGGACGGGATAGTACGTCACATGACAGAAAGGGGTTAAATAATAAAGAGCCTAGACATGGTTGGTGTCTATGAACTACTAATGACCTGGAAAATCATAATGGTAGGTCAGTTTTAGCATTTAGTAAACATGAAAAAAACAAGTGTGGAATTGCACTTTTTCTTGCAATTTCACCACGCTTGGAATTTTTTTTCCCATTTTCCAGTACACGATATGTTAAAACCAATGGTGTTGTTCAAAAGTACAACTTGTCCTGCAAAAAACAAGCCCTCACATGGCCATTTTTACTGAAAAATATAAAAGTTATGGCTCGGGAAAAAGGGGAACAAGAAATGATAATGCAAAAATGAAAATGATACATCTGGTCATGAGGGGGTTAAAGATTACCCCTGACCCACTTCCTGTGGAGTGAGGGCAATGAAGCTTGGCACAGTTATTAGTCCTTCTCTACATAGGTGTCACCAAGGGACTCACACTTTTCCTATCTCTTTAAGCAACTGTAAACACCTTGTGACTTCGGAAATAAGAGCTATAGTGCTTGCCAAATAAGCTACAGCAGAAACCCGGCTTCCTGGATCGTGCCGGCTGATCACCTGATTGACAGAGGAACCTCTTAAAGAAGAAGTTACAGGTCTGTGAGAGCCAGAAATCTTGCATGTTTTTAGGTGACCAAATACTTATTTTCCACCATAATTTGAAAAATAAATCTTGCCAAAGGTGATTTTCTGGATTTGTTTTCTCATTTTGACTGTCATAGTTGTGGTCTATCTATGAAGTCAATTACAGGCCTCTCTCATCTTTTTAAGTGGGAGAACTTGCACAATTGGTGGCTGACTAAATACTTTTATCCCCCACTGTAATAACTAGGTGATTATAATATGAAGGATATAGAAAACACAACTAAAGATGTGAAAAAATATATGTGATGAGTGAAAAAACAAAAGTATATACTATGTCAGTAATAAAAGTGTGTGGCAATATACAGCATGCTAGTGTGAATATAAATGGTTGCAATTACATCAAAATATGCGAGACGTGTGTGCATGCATGAATAAATGAAAAAATAACACACAAAAAATGTTTGTTCATTCTGCCTCCAAAAAAATGGAATAGAAAGTGTTCAAAAACTGTAATGTGCCCAAAAATGGTATCAATAAAAACATCAACTTGCCCCGCAAAAAACAAGCCTGCACATGACTGTTGGCAGAAATATAGAAAAATTATAACTTTCAAAATATTCCAATGTGCAATAAAAAGCCTCTTTCAGTGTGTTATAGCAGTTAAAGGGAATCTGTCACCTCATAGCCTATGAGCTGTGGCCACCGCCATCAGGGGCTTATCTACAGCATTATGTAATGCTGTAGATAAGCCCCCGATGTAACCTGGAAGATAAGAGAAACGAGTTAGATTATACTCACCCTGGGGTCCGGTTCGGTCCGATGGGTGTCGCGGTCTAGTCCGGCGCCTCCCATCTTCTAGCGATGATGTCCTCCTTCTTACTTCTGCCGTGACTCCTGCTCAGGCGTACTGATCTGCCCTGTTGAGGGCAGAGTAAAGTACTGCAGTTCGCAGGCGCCGGACCTCTCTGACCTTTCCCGGCACCTGCACACTGCAGTACTCTGCTCTGCCCTCAACAGGGCAGATATAGTACGCCTATGCGGCAGAAGTAAGAAGGAGGACATCATCACTAGAAGTTGGGAGGTGCCGGACCGGACCGCGACACCCATTGGACCAGACCGGACCCGGGGTGAGTATAATATAAATTGTTTTTCTTATCTTTCAGGTTACATCAGGGGCTTATCTACAGCATTACAGAATGCTGTAGATAAGCCCCTGATGGTGGTGGCCGCATCTCAAAGGCCAAAAATTAGGTGACAGATTCCCTTTAAGCATAAAAAAAGATATAAATCTGGTATCACTGTAATCGCACCTACCCGAAAAATAAAGTCATCTAATCTCTTATGCCACATAAGATACAGCATACTAAAAAAACAATGCTTCACCTGCTGTTGATTTTTTCATTCTGCCTCAAAAAGATCGCAGTAAGGCTCAGCTCACATTTATCCTGAACTCTAGCCTTAGAGCTTAAACCAGGATTTCTTTGTAAATCTCTGAAATATGTGATTCAGATGGAACCCCAGTCTGATGACACCTTATAATGAGCCAGATGGAGACACTGTGGACACAGTCTGGCCTCTGATCCAGCTGTGTCTGTCTTTTTAAAAGTGCAGTCAGTCACAGTTTTGTGCACTTCTGAAAAGAAGGACAACACTGAACAGAGGCCAGACTGAGTCTAGAGTAACTCTGCTGCCTCATTGTAGTGGATGGATCCCTCGGAGGTGTGGAGGCTGAAACCGCATGGACCAAGGATCATCCCAACTCATGGCAGATAACACATAGAACAATCCCAGCATAATACCCAAGATGGTACAAAATTACAGTCTCACCCTTCTGCTGACTTAACGAGATAAGAGCAGATGTGACTTCAGAGCTTGCAGGGCCGACTACTCCCACCTGAGGCACGCACAGAGAAGGTAATAGCAAGCTTAGGATGTCCATTGAAGTACAAAGCCAGGTGACCAGAGGGTCACATCCTGGCTTCTCTCAACATCTTCCTGGAGCCAGGTGACCGATGGGTCCCAATCCTGGCTTTCCCAAACGTATCCATGGGGCTCAGCAGATTGTTGGGTCCAAATCCTGACTACTCCAAATGTATCCATGTTTCAGTGATGTTCAATGGACCAGATCTGCATTCTTTCAGCCGGGCCATGGTCCCCTGAGTTGGCATCCTGTGGAGTGTCATATGTGTGTCCCGCGTGATGGAGCCATGATCTGGCAGCTATCCTGTAGAGTGTTCCTGGCTGTGATTTTGTAAAGAATTTCTGGTTCTTTGGATCTCTGGATCACTTGGCTGTCTGGATGTATCTTGTTAGAGGCATGTCCCACTTTTATAGCTCACAACTCTTGTCCTTCAATCCAGCATCCAGAGGTCAATAGAAAGATGTGATGAGATTAATTTGCATTGTTTGACTATTATCAATTTGCATAATTTTTACTCCTTTGTTTAGCAAAGTAAACAAGCCACAGGACCCACACAATGGTCATTCAACATATTTAGCAAACATCCAATGTTCAATGATCCTGCATCACTGTCTTGGCAGCAAATTTTACATTCAAAAAGTCAAATTACACTCTGAGCCTTGCTGTGCATCCAAACAGTAGTTTTCCCCCACATATGGGGTATTGGCATGCTCAGGAGAAATTGCACAACAAATTGTATGTTGCGATTCCTCATTACTCTTATGAAAATGGTAAATTTGGGGCTAAAAAACATTTTTGTGGGGAAAAATGTGATTTTTTTTATTATTGTCATGGCTTAATGTGAAAAGAAAAAATATTATTTTCATGGCTCAATTTGTAGGGGTTTCCACTGTTTAGACCCATTAGGGATTCTCCAAACTCGACATGGCATCCAGCCAATTCTACATTCAAAGAGTTAAATGGCGCTTCTTCTGAGCCTTGCCATGCACTCAAACAGTGGTTTTCCTCCCCACATTTAGGGTATCAGCATGCTCAGGAGAAATTTAACAACAATTGTTGAGATCTATTTTTTCTTGTCCCCCTTGTTAAAATAAAAAAAGGTGTCTAAAGTAACATTTTTGTGAAAAGGTAAAATAAACTTCATGCATGTGGTTTTGAGCTCGTTGAGGGGTGCAGTTTTTAGATTGGATCCCTCAAAGTCACTTCAAATGTAATGTGGTTCCTAAAAAAAATTGATTTTGTAATTTATGTAGAAAAAATAAGAAATTGCGGATGAACCTTTAACCCTTATAACTAGAGTTGAGCGAAACGGGTTGGTCAAATTCAAAAGTCACGGACTTTAGCTAAAGTCGGGTTTCGCCGGTCGAAACCCGACCATAGCGTGAGGTCGGCCATGAGGTCGCAGACCCGCGTGCCAAAGTCACGTTTCAAATAATGCTTCCAGCGCCTTTTCTCAGCCAATGATGGAGGACGTACACTGTGGGCAATGCGATGACATGGGCAGCGGCCACCACCATCTTAGAGAAGGGCATTGAAGTGATTGGCTGGCTTTGTGTGGCATCACAGTGGCTATAAAAGGACGTGACCGCCGACCGCCATCTTACTTCTGCCGATCTTAGAATAGGGAGAGGTGCTGCTGCTGATTCTGAATAGGGAGAGCGTTAGGCAGGGAAGAAGAAAAAAAATAGCTTCTGCTGATAGCGCTTTTCACTGTACAGTTAGTGTGCAGTGAAAGGGGAGGACTTTTGTTGTGTGCAGCAGCGCTGGTGGTGATTAGGCTGCCTTTTAAGGCTACCTGCTAGCTGCATTGCTGTGTGCACACTGCTGTTCAAACTGCTTTTTTCAAAGCACTCCAACTTTTATTATTTTGTTCTGGTCAGTTAACGAGGGTTCATTTTTTCACACACCATATAGCGGTGTACAGTCTTCACACACTACCGTGTACTGGCTGGTATCACGAACATATACAAGCTATCTGCGTGTGATTCTGGAAAAACAAACCGAGGAGATTTTACATTTTTCCAGACCTACACCGTAAAAAGATGTCCGCTTTTCAAACAGTTTCATATATCTGCTGTTTGATCACGGTTAAAACTATACAGAGACAGCGTGTGTCACTCCGTATAAAAATAGAGATTTACAATTTTCCATACAGACACCATATAGAGCTGTCTGATTCTCAAACAGTATTGTATATCTGCCGTTCGCATTATGGTCACATCTATACAGAGTCAGCGCGTGTGTGTGACACCCTGTAAATACTGTACATATACGGACATTTCCATTTCTCCATACACCGTATTGAGCTGTCCGATTCTCAAACAGTATTGTATATCTGCTGTTCGCATTACAGTCACATCTCTACAGAGTCAGCGTGTGTGTGTGACACTTCCTGAATACATATACGGAGATTGTTAGTTACACAAAAAACGTATACAGCTGTACACTTCTGATACAGTACCGTATATCTGCTTGTTGGATTACGGTCAAATACATACTGGGAGAGCGTCTGTGACTAACAAAATATATATGTAGATTTAATTTTTTTAATACACCTTACACAGCTGGACGCTCCTCATACAGTACCATCTCTCTGCTGGTATTTTTGGTACATTTTCCCAAACTGGAGGAAGTATGGTGGAAGAGGCCGTGGACGTGGGCAGGGGGCGTGGCTGGTACTGATGGTGGTGGTGCATTGGCTGGTTCTGGCAAAAGCATAATAGCAGCTAAGGCAGGATGTGTTGAGCCTGCATCATCGTCTGGCCCAAGAAGGTCTGTAAGGTTCCCTTTTCTTGGAGTAGGAAAACTGCTTTTAAAGCCGGAGCATCAGGAACAGGTTTTGGCGTACATTGCCAAAACAGCCACCAGCTCTATTGTGTCCTCTTCTGAACATTCGAAACCTGCAAGCACGGAGTCGTAAGTGCAGGGTTCTGGTCAGGAAAAACACCTTTCCTTGTGCCCTATACCCCCATCAAAAGTTAAGGATGCGGCAGCCCACACTTCAGATTACTCTATCGAGTTCTTTTCACATACCATGCCTGGGTTATCCAGTCAAATCCTGAATTCCCCAGTCCAAGATGAATCTGACATGGAGTGCACTGATGCACAGCCACTGCTAGATGATTTTGCTGGTACATTGACCCAGAGTACTACATTGCCCTCGCAGTCTACTGAGCCTGAATCTGACCCTGATGAAACTCAGGTGCCCCTTCCCGCATACTATACCACCTTATACGGTGACACAGAGGAAGGTAAAGAGGAAGGTGCAGATAATTTTGAAGAGGAGGTGATGGATGAACCAGTTCTTGACCCGGTTTGGCATCCATTGGGGGAGGAGGGTGGCGCTGGCAATAGTTCAGATAAGGAGAAGGATCCGCAGCAGGCATTGACATCGCAGCAGCGGTTATCTGGCAGGCCCGTAGCTGTCCAAAAACCTGGACCAAAAACTAAAAGAGTTGCAGGACAGCTTGGCCAGACGGTCAACTTAGTGTCACAGCGTACAAGGCCAGAAAATGTATGCCATAGTAGGAAGAGTGCAGTGTGGCACTTCTTTGTCCAAAATTCTACTGATGAGGCAAGGTTACCTGTAAGAAGTGTGGAAGGACCTTTAGCCGAGGTAAACAACTCAGAAATTTGAATACCAGTTGCATGCTTAGACATTTAATCAACATGCACTTGCAAGCGTGGACGGACTACAAAACCTCAGGTAGCACATGTGCACCTGCTCTGACTGAAGGTAGCCAGCTCCATCACTTCCCCCACTGTAAGGCCACCGCCACCATTTAGCACACCACCAGCACTAAATGTTGAGGTGTTGTCGCAAGGCCAAAGCACTCAGGGAATCACAGTGGTTTTGCAACACAACACTGAATCTAGGCCATCACCACCAATACCATCACCAACCCCCTCTCACTCCGTCCAGTCCACCGCTACTTCCCCCATATGCAGCTCTCCAGTCCAGTTCACCCTACCAGACACTCTGAGTAGGACAAGAAAGTACTCATCCTCTCATCCGCGTACACTGTGTTTGAATGCCTTGTGAGGGAGCGCTGTCATTCACATAAGGGATCACTCGCTTGGAACCACAAAAACCAGATCCAGCATGGGTTTTCCATAAAGCAATCATAGTCTCTTCGGTTTATTCAGCATCATAAACCATCAAAGCAGCAGGAAACAGCATATAGTCAGCATAGCGTCCATTACAGAGTTCAGCTCTGTTATCCTGTAGTCATACAAGTTATGTACTGTTCAATGCGCAGGCTTTCTAGCCACCAAGTTATCTTACCCTGTCAGGGTTTCCTCATGCTGCTTCACCATGCTGCACATGTTCATTCCCTCCAGGGAACTATCAGGCACTTGTCGCCATTACTCACAGCCACTTCACATGCTGTTTAGGCAGGAAGCCCCATCTGAGCGGGACCTTCCACACTGGACCAACCAGGTCCCTGCATTCACCACATGTGACCTACCCTGGCCACCTTATACGGTCTGTAGCCACGCCCACCGGGTCACATGGCTATGACCTCATCACAGGTCCTTGAACCATTCACACACTTTATCACAACGTTCTCAAACACACCCCCTGAGTGTGTTTGTAGGTAACTTGGCCGCCCGTCTCCCCAGCTACCTGGAGACTTCTCCCTGACACATTGACACAACATGTCAGCAGTATCACTCCATCAAGTGCCACCCACCTTGAGATACATAACGGTCGTTCAGGATTCTGCCACTCATCCTCTCTCTTGAGACATCCACACAGCGTCCCCTAGCGGACACAGTGGTCATTACACCACATTCCTCCCCCTCTGTTCAAACCTGTGGGGTTGATCACACAGCATAACCCCAGGATCTCAAGACCGGGCACGCACTACACCTTGCCCCACAGGTTGAGAGAACATCTCCATCTGTCATACGGCCTCATCTCTACGTTAGGCCGTCTCCATCTGTCATACGGCTTCATCTCTACGTTAGGCCTCCCCTGCCCTGAGTGGTCTAAACATTTACCTCAATCCTGGGCCCTCCAGTCACAGTCTGTCTGCATCATCAGACACGGTTTAGTCACCACATTCCTTTCCCTGTTTGTTCCGTTCCTTGACCAGCTCCCCCAGTCAGTACGATCATAAGTCTTAGTTACGCCTACTGTCTGGCCTGAGTCTGACTCATTCAGCGTCTCACAGGAACTACGGTCTCTCAACGTCATCCTGCCAGTCGAACTAACACTTGCTGACATTCTTCGGCCATCTGCCATGTCACTTCTTGGAGGAACCCTTCGGGACCTTACATCTTGGGTTGAAGGCGGCCGCCACCTGGTGTTCCGTACCTCTTTATTGATACGCCGACGGACCCGCTTCAACTGCTCAATCTCTTGCAGGTACCCCACTCGATACTCCACGAGCATCTGAAAGTCTCTCAGGCTCTCCATGGAGCCAACCACCATGATGGGAATCCTACCCACTTCACTGGATACCTGGTGTTCATCATCAAGAGGGATCCTCAGCCTCACCACACCGGAGATATTCACAAGGTCTTTCATTACCTTCCCGGATCTTTCAATGATTCTCCCAATCAGAGCTTTGGGTACCGGAACCACATCTTTCCGCAAACCCAGCAGATCCATAGCCTCCTTCGCTAACTCTAGGTGTCAAGCAGCCTTCATATTACTCTGCCTGACCAGCTGTCTGGCGTGGAGACATTGTAAATGCATCTCTTTCAGGACAGCTACCCGGTTTGCTGTATCTTCCCTGGCTGATATTATCACCAACTGTCGAGTCTCAGGTGCCCAATGCACCTTACACGCCTTGACTGCCTCTTTGAAAACCTCATGCACACCTTCCTTCGCACAGGCTTCTTGCATGTCTTCGGGTACCTCGATTACAGATTTGAAGGTCGTGGTCTGGCTCTTTTCCAGGCCAGAAGACTCTGGCTTTACCACAGACACTTCCCTCACTACAGTTGACCCGACAGGGTGACTGTCTTCTTCAGTCCTTAGCTCACCAACTTCACAAGAGTTTACCTCTTCATGACCCTTTGCCACGATTGGTACTTGCAGTTCCGTCTTGTTGTCACTCTCGCTCACCCGCAGTAAGTCTTCATCCAAATTCCTCTCCTGCCGAAGGTTTCTTACAGTTTCTTTGAGTTCTTCCATCTCTTCCGAGGGTCTTGTTCACACTTTGCCAGGTGGACAGGTGACCTCTGAGCTCCAAGACTTCTTTCTCTAGCTCCTCTAGTCTGTGCTCCCTTTCTCTCTCAGAGCCACAGTCAACCCCAGATTCTGAGTCACCCCAACCTGCCGAGCAATCCCTTCAGTTACCCACTAACCGTGTGAATACTTCAGCCATCTTATCAACCAGGTCAACGTCAGTCCTGTCACGAGATGCCAGGTCTGTCCGTTGGGCAGACGTATCCCTTTTCCCGGTCACTTCTACCTCTGACCTCTCCACATCAGGAGCCGGTACCGTCTTAATATCTGTTAGCCCAACAGTAGAAACGTCTCCACCCTCGTACCATAGGTCACCAAACACGACAAAGTCCCTGTCCTTCTCCAAGGCATAGACTAAGTCAGGGGGTTTCCCGCCACCTTTGCACTCACTGCCTCCGGACCCCTCAAACACCACTCTGTCTAGCGCATAGTTCACAGTGACCCCATGTTTACAGCGAACCTGGGCCATTTTCTCAGTCACACAGAAAGTGAGAGGAGTTCCTAACAAAGTCATCTGACTCTTTGAGCCCAACCATCCCAAGATTCCTCCCCGGTGCAGTATCACGGTACACACTTGCAGTTCGTCATGCTCCGGAAAGTATAACCCACATTCTGAATACACTCTACACGAACACTGCTGTTCCTCTTTTGACCCACCGGCCCCTTTCTGGACCACCCCGATTTGGGTCACCGCCCCCCTCTGGGACTCCACCCCCTTTTGGGATACCACCCCGATTTGGGTCACTGCCCCCTTTTGGGATTTCCCCATGTCCGTTATATCGGTCTTCTCAGACCACAGTTCACGCCACATGGTTTATGTCTCTTACGATACCACACAAGTTCTTGTTGGCACCACCACAGCTCCTGCTGTCACCAATCTTTGACACCACCAGCTGCTGTTCATACACAGCTGCTGGTGTCCCCTTCGTAACCCCGCCGAGTTACAGGAAGCCGCATGTCACCTTCTTGACTCCCACTGAGCCACCGCAGGCTGAGTTGAGAAAAGAAAAAAACACACCTCACAAAAACTCACGTGTCCTGGCTGTGAGCTATTCAGGACATTCCGTCTCCACCTGAGACCGTCCAGCACACAGGGCGCACCGGGTGCGATTCAGGGAGCGACCCTCTTCCCAGGGCCTCCCCACACACCGGCCTCACCAGGTCCAGGGGCTTGGCGGGTGCTCTTGAGGACATCTGTCTCCGCCTGAGACTGCCCAACACTCGCGCCTCACCAGGTCCAAGGTCACACCACGTGCTCCTGGGATCCGATTCTTTCTAATAGAATCTCCCAACACTAACCCTCCATGGTCTGGCTTTGGGCAACAACAGACACACCGCGGAGGTAATAGCCAACTACTTGCAGTGACAAACTGAGTCATGGCGGGGCAGTCTACATCTTGAGCCAGGCAAGGTAGTCAGTGTTAATGGCCGTAATTTTGTGGCAGCCATAGCCCTTACAAAACTCACACACATACCTTGCCTGGCTCACATTTTGAACCTGGTGGTGCAGTGCTTCCTTAATAATTATCCGGAGTTAACATCCCTGCTCCATAAGGTGCGAAGACTGTGCTCGCACATCCGTCGCTCCCCCGTACACTCCAGTCGTATGCAGAAGCTGCAGCGATTGCTCCACCTCCCCAAGCACCGCCTAATCATAGACATTGCAACAAGGTGGAACTCCACCATGCACATGGTTGAGAGGCTGTGCGAACAGAGGCAGGCTGTAATGCATTTGTGGGAGGATACACAGGCAGGCAGTTTGAGGAAAGACATGGAATTGTGGAGTGTGCAGTGGTCAAAGCTGAAAGACCTCTGTAAAGTCCTTCAGTGTTTTGAGGAATGCACACGGCTGGTAAGCGCAGGCGACGCCATCATAAGCATGAGCATCCCACTTATGCGTCTGCTCATGCAAAGTTTGACGCACATTAAGGATCTGGCATCTGCAGCAGAGGAGGAGGAGGTTTAGGAGGGAAGCCTTGCTGATAGTCAGCCATTGTCTGGTCAGGGAACTGTCCTGGATGAGGTGGAGGAAGAAGAGGAGGAGGATGAGGGGGTGATTATTTTGGGCAGAAGGATGCTTCTCAGGGTGAAAGAGAAAATGTTGGTGTTCCAAGGTCAGGTACAGGGTTTGTGCGTGACTGTAGGGATGTGGATTTGCCAGAAAGTGCTCCTCCACCCAGCAGTGACAGTGCATTATTGACACCTGGAACATTGGCCCACATGTGCGATTATGCCTTGCGGATCCTAAAAAGGGACCCCCTGCATTGCCAAAATGATGAAGGATGACGACTACTGGCTGGCCAGCATCCTCGATCCACGCTACAAAAGGCAAATTACATAACATCATGCCACAGGAGAACCTAGAGATAATATTGGCTAACAAACAAGCAACTCTGGTAAACCATTTGAGGCTTTCCCAGCACACAGCAGCGGTGCTGGTTCTCCCACGAGCCATCGTGGGCATAATGGAAGAGGTGTTCGTGGTGCACACAGTCGAAGTGGCGTTGGAGACAGGGGTTTCATGACCATGTTGTGGACTGATTTCTCAAGTACCGCTCACATGACTGCTAATACTGCATCGATTCAAAGTGACAGGAGACAGCAGTTGTCAACTATGGTTACAAACTACTTCTCCTCCCATATTGATGTTCTCCCTCACAAGTCACTCCCCTTTGACTATTGGGCCTCTAAATGGGACACCTGGCCTGAATTGGCCCAATATGCCTTACAGGAGCTCGCTTGCCCTGCTGCTAGTGTGTTATCTGAAAGAGTCTTCAGTGCTGTTGGATCAATCCTGACAGAAAAAAGGACCCATCTGTTGACCCAAAATGTTGATGATCTAACCTTCATTGAAATGAACCATGCATGGATTTCAAAGGATTTTGTCCCACCTTCCCCTGATGACACATAGGTTGCCAGAAGACTGCCTCGCTTTTGTCCTCCTCTTGCTCAGACTTGCCCAATTCAGCCATTTGCAGCTGCTGAATGTCCAGCCTACACATCAACATATGCCATTTTTTAAACCTCCCTAACTGAGCTGCCCACCTACCCAATGGCTGGGGTCAACACCTAGCGCACCCGGGCAAGTGCCGTTGCTCTGAACAGGTGTATGGGCCCACAGATGGCTGACGGCCCTGGCACAGGGCCCCTCATAGTACAATACAGTGTCTCTGACAGTGGGGGGGCCCACTCGCCATCAGACACACCAGCGTACTATGAGGGGCCCTGTGCCAGTACCGTCGCCCACAAATGTGCCCCCCCTGCTTGGTCAGGGCCACAGCACTTGCAAGTTGCAATACTTACCTCTCCCTACTCCACCGCTGTGTAGTTTGGGCAGTTAAATCCTTCACAGGGACGGCCACTAGAAATTTGGTGTATTGATCGATAATGGTTAAGATGTAGCTTTGGCCTGTCCTACTGGCCTCTACCTTCAGATGATCAATGGCTACCATTTGTAATGGACGTCAACTTACAATCGGATGCAATGGTGCTTTATGATCACCTTTCACAGTTGTGATAGTCACAGACGTGTGACATTCCCGCGACCATTTTTCAATGTCTCCTCTCATGTCAATCCAATAGAATCGCCTACGGTCTTTGGCTTCTGTCTTTTGCACTCCAAAATGTCCTGACACATCATGATAGGCAGTGAGGACCATGTCTACATCTCTCCCCGTGATCACAGTTTGATGGAGATGAGTAACGGTGATGTGATCCACGCTACTGCGATAAAGCAATCCTTTCTTCACAAAGAACCGTTATCGCTGTCTCCACAGACACAGTAATTGAGGGTCTGCATCACCTCTGCAACATCTACTGGGAGGTTTTTCCGCGATGAGTAATTCCCAAATTTCTGCTAACACTTGACTTTCCATCTGTACTTGTATCTATGTAGTTTCCAGTAGCGGAGAGTCTGGACTGGCTTACTGAGATTGAAATATATACGAAGATTTAAAAGTACCACAGCACTGTATAGTGGTGTACACTTCGAATACCTTTCCCTTTTTCTACTTTTTAAATTCTGGTGTAATACATACTGAGCCTATGAGTGTCTGTGTCTGACTCTGGAAGTGTAGACGGAAATTTACAATTACCCCTAGACTGGATACACCAGGTATGTGCTGATACAGTACCTTTGTTCTAAATTTTTTATTACTGTATCATCCATAGTGAGTGAGCTTGTTTGGTTTATGCCTTCTATATATACGGTGAATTGGAGATACCAATTTTTACCCTATACTCGATACAGTTTGTATCTTGTTATACAGTACCTTTGTTCGACATTTAGTATTATGGTCAAATCCATACTGTGTAAGCATCTGAGAGTGACTATGGGACTATCTATATGGAGATTTCAATTGTACCCTATAATATATATACTTGCTATCTTGTTATCCAGTACCTTTTTTACAACATTTTATATTATGGTCAAACCCAGACTGAGTGAGCATCTGAGGGTGACTCCGGAAATATGTACCGAGATTTCAAATTTGGCCAACATTGTATACAACTGTACGCTTCTGAAACAGTAACCTTTTTTACTATTTAGATTCTGGTGTAATCCATAATGAGCCTGTGAACGTCTGTCTGTTACTCCAGGAAATATATTTGGAGATTTAAGATTACCCCAACACTGTATACAGCTGTACGCTTGTGTTACATTACCCATTTACAGTTTTTCATATTCTTGTGTAATCCATACTGGGCCTGAGAGCGTTTGTGCCTGCCTCCTGAAATATATACGGAGATTCAGAATGTTTACACTATACTATATATACCTTGTATCTGGTGATACTGTACCCTTTTTCAACTTTTTATTTTATTGTGTAATCCATACTGAGCCTGTGAGCGTCTGTGTATGACTCATGAAATATATACGGAGATTTACTGTTATCCCGAGACTGTATAGAGTTGTACGCTTCTGATACAGTACCATATATCTGCTGGTATTTTGGGTCCATTTTCCAAAACATGAGGAAGTATGTGTCACGCCGCGCTCACCTGGGGGAGGGACCTCGGTCCCGACGTCATCTCTTCCGGAGCCGTGCTCACTCCGGGGGTCCCGTCGGGTGCGCACGCGCAGCTCTCGTCCCCGGGTCTCCTCCTCCATGTCACGTTTGCATTTGCGCGCTCCTGTCAGTGCTGTATAGGGCTCGGTCCTCTCTATGGTAATGGAGGACCTGACCCGGAACCTGTAGTGGTCATGTGCTTTCTGGCTAGGTCCTGACCCGGAACCAGTAGTAGTCATGTGCTGTCAGGAACACCGCACTGCACTTGCTCACTGAGCCAGGGCGCGTGTCCTGAGTACAAAGACTGTGCGCAAAGATACCTGCGGAGCGAGCAGCAGTGGTGACAATGCATGCTCCAGGACCTGAATCACGTGACTGCTGGGGGCATGGCCTAAGCTCCACAGAGCTAGGAGCTGCAGGGAAACTCCTAGAAGGGTAACTACAGGACAATGTTACCAAGGAGCATAGACAGAGACAGACACCAGATCAAGCCGGGTCAAAGCACGAGATAGCAGGACAGTACCAAAGGGCTTAGACAGAAAGAATAGTCAGGACGTAGCAATAGATCAGAAAACCAGAACAGGTATTAGACGGTACAATAGTGGTAAACTGTAGCGGAGTAATGATAGCCAAGCCAGGAGGTCAGAACCAGAAAAGACAATGGTACCAAAAACGAGAGACGGAGTACAGAGTGAAGGAACAAGCCGGGTCATACACGGGAAGCAAACAAACAATGCAGAGTACACACACACCAGGGGTCAGACACACCAGAATAGCAGTATAACTGACAGAGAATTCCAGTATGGAGTGAGCATAAATACCCCTCCCAGATCCAAAGAGAGGCCGGCAATGTTAACCCTGTCAGAACAGGACATTAACCATGTCCTAACCATGACAGTACCCCCCTCTTAATGGGGGGCCACCGGACCCCCAGGTTTCTCAGGGTACCTGGCATGAAAAGCCCGCACCAGTCGATCAGCGTGCACCGAACTGGCCGGAACCCACGATCGATCCTCAACGGAATATCCCTTCCAATGGATAAGGTACTGAAGTCTCCGGCGCACCCACCGCGAATCAATGATGCCCTACCTCGTACTCCAGTTGACCCTCTACCAATACTTATTTTCCACCATAATTTGAAAAATAAATCTTGCCAAAGGTGATTTTCTGGATTTGTTTTCTCATTTTGACTGTCATAGTTGTGGTCTATCTATGAAGTCAATTACAGGCCTCTCTCATCTTTTTAAGTGGGAGAACTTGCACAATTGGTGGCTGACTAAATACTTTTATCCCCCACTGTAATAACTAGGTGATTATAATATGAAGGATATAGAAAACACAACTAAAGATGTGAAAAAATATATTTGATGAGTGAAAAAACAAAAGTATATACTATGTCAGTAATAAAAGTGTGTGGCAATATACAGCATGCTAGTGTGAATATAAATGGTTGCAATTACATCAAAATATGCGAGACGTGTGTGCATGCATGAATAAATGAAAAAATAACACACAAAAAATGTTTGTTCATTCTGCCTCCAAAAAAATGGAATAGAAAGTGTTCAAAAACTGTAATGTGCCCAAAAATGGTATCAATAAAAACATCAACTTGCCCCGCAAAAAACAAGCCTGCACATGACTGTTGGCAGAAATATAGAAAAATTATAACTTTCAAAATATTCCAATGTGCAATAAAAAGCCTCTTTCAGTGTGTTATAGCAGTTAAAGGGAATCTGTCACCTCATAGCCTATGAGCTGTGGCCACCGCCATCAGGGGCTTATCTACAGCATTATGTAATGCTGTAGATAAGCCCCCGATGTAACCTGGAAGATAAGAGAAACGAGTTAGATTATACTCACCCTGGGGTCCGGTTCGGTCCGATGGGTGTCGCGGTCTAGTCCGGCGCCTCCCATCTTCTAGCGATGATGTCCTCCTTCTTACTTCTGCCGTGACTCCTGCTCAGGCGTACTGATCTGCCCTGTTGAGGGCAGAGTAAAGTACTGCAGTTCGCAGGCGCCGGACCTCTCTGACCTTTCCCGGCACCTGCACACTGCAGTACTCTGCTCTGCCCTCAACAGGGCAGATATAGTACGCCTATGCGGCAGAAGTAAGAAGGAGGACATCATCACTAGAAGTTGGGAGGTGCCGGACCGGACCGCGACACCCATTGGACCAGACCGGAC